>NC_085020.1:12543981-13219727 GCF_963692335.1 Osmerus eperlanus
CCGACAGAAATGACGTCACGGTCGACACTTTTAACCGTCGCTTGGAAGTGTCGCCTACCAGGAGAAATTTCTACTGGCGCTGATGTCGTCACATAGTGAAAAATTAAAATGGTCAGTTTCTCCGATTGATCACCTAGGCTACAAAGCGTTAACAATGTAACCATAGCTATGAATGTAACGGTAAAATGATTCTGTTTACGTCACGCGAACCTTGAGCACAGGCGACTGTTTGCCGAAGTATAAATGCAGCAGCCTGAGCTACACTTTTTTTTTCCGTCGGCGACCATTTCAAAGTGTTGGCGACCTAAGTATAAATTAAGCTTAAGTGTTTCAGAGGCCAACCCAGTCATTGGTAGTCACAGGCAGTGCTGTGACATTCTTCTTCAGTGATGAGGTACCTGGCATCATGCTCAGAGAAGTGGCCATTCATCACCAGATAGCTGGCCTGGTAGAAGGATGGAGGGAAGAACGGAGGAGGGGGGAGGGGAGTGGGGGGGTTGGATGGTAGAGGGAGCTTGACTCAGATTAACACTCCCCCTCATGGATACCTCTCAGAGGAAACCGTGGCGACATGCTAAGGTCACGCGTGACGCCAGGGGATACGGGAGCTCTTTAACTCAGTCGGGGCGATCAGCTTCAAAGAGCCGGCATGAACATGGCAGGCTTTTGATATGATGAGACCTGCTGTCTGGAACCAGCCTGGGGTTGTGAACGTACCAGCATACCTGGAGAGGAGAGGAGGTTAAATGGGATGAGAGGATAGAGAGGAGGGGAGAAGAGAGAACTAAGGGGAGGAGAGGGGAGGGCAGGAGAGGAGGAGAGTGCAGGTCTCTAGGCCTCTGCGTGCAGGCCCACCTGACTGATGAGATGTGAGGTGAAACGCTGCAGAAGGCTCTGTGATTGTGACATCACCGAGCAGGCTGGCTGTGATTGGACAGGGTGTGTTGATGGACTGAAGTCTGAAATATAACAGTGCTGCTATTGGATGTTTTGGTGCTGTGTTTGTTGTGTGTGTAAGATACTGTTTTGTTTTGGCAGAGTGCTCTTTAAGTGTGTTTGGCAGTCTAGAGATGATTAGCATGAGTTTGTGGAGAAGAGAGGCAGGCAGGCAGACAGAAAGTTAGAGAGAGGAAGAGTGAGTGAGTGAGTGAGTGAGAGAGAGAGAGAGAGAGAGAGAGAGAGAGAGGAGAGAGAGAGAGAGAGAGAGAGAGAGAGAGAGAGAGAGAGAGAGTGAGAGAGAGAGAGAGAGAGAGAGAGAGAGAGAGAGAGAGAGAGAGAGAGAGAGAGAGAGAGAGAGAGAGAGAGAGAGAGAGAGAGAGAGAGAGAGAGAGAGAGAGAGAGAGAGAGAGAGAGAGAGAGAGAGAGAGAGAGAGAGAGAGAGTCAGAAACACTGACCGACAGTAAGAGAGACAGAAGCAAGTGCATGTGGTCTCCAGCTGGACCAAACTCTCAGAGAGAGAGAGAAAGCAAGTATGTGTGTGTAAGGAACTCAGACAGACCCACAGAGGACAAGCCTGGTGGAGAGATTAACAGAACCGTCTTTTCATTAGAGGATAAAGACCATAATGGCTCCATTACGCTCTCACTACACACATGGCAGACTACAGAGATCTCATTCTTTCTCTCCCCTCCAATCCAATCCTATCCCTTCCTATCCCTCTCGCCTCTTCTCTCCCCTCCTCGCTCTACTCTCATCTCTCCACATTTTCTAGATTTTGACAACAAACAAAGCAAAGTAACGGCAGAAGTGGCGTCTGAGCTGTCTGAGTACAAAATTTCACGTTGCACACGTCTAGCAGATATGCATATGATGCAAATGCACCCACACCCGCACAGACATCCACACATGCAAACAAACTTTTGCATGGCAGGCCAACCCCAAGGGATTACTTTGCACTGTGACACAGGTGGTGACGGCCTTCTCTGTAGCCAACACAACCCTCCTCTGCTATCACAGCTCTGCTTCAGTGTAGAGTACCAAACCTGGCAACCCCACACACCTGGCAACCACACAGCCTTTGTCTTTCTATAGTGAGAAGGATCATGGCAGCCTCCCACCTCCTGACTGCCTTTAAGATGATGTAAGCTCTGATGTGAGCCGATCTGCATTAGACCCAGCCTAGCGCCATGATATCTGGCAACCACATGATGCTGTACAGAAATATTCAGTGATGCAGTGTTCTGTAAATGTCTGGACTATGTGTGTGCGTGTGTGTGAGGGGTGAATTTATCACCATACATGGTCAGAACAAAGTCTTTGTTGGCTAAAGATAATGTAGGAGAAACCCAGAGCTCTGATTGGGTGGGGAGGCTGTCCTGTTAGAGAACCTTCAGCTGTCTTTACATCCGTGAACGAACAACCTCCCTGCACCTGCTGTGTGTGTGTAGGTTTATATGTGTAGGTGTGTGTATGTGTAGATGTGTGTGTTTGTAGGAGACCGTGTGTGTGTATGTGTGAATAAGGGTTTTTTGTGTGTTCTAGCTCCTATATCCTGCACCTTACACACAAACAAAGACCCGGCAAACACAATGTAGGCTACATTATGTACAGCCCTTTTTAACACACACACATACACACACACACACACATTGTTATGGACAGGTCTGTCATCAGCAGGTAGTCCCTCAGTAAGTGCTGTATGTGCGTGTCTGTGTGCGTGTGTGTGTCTGTGTGCGCATACGTGTGTGTGTCTGTTTGTGAATGCCCATGCGTATGTGTGACACTTCCAGCTCTGGTTTGTTTTGCCCGTGGCTCTTGCTTGTGTTATGGTTAATCCCACCATCTTTATTTCTTGAAAGAATACCTGGGAGAATGAGGCTGTCTGTCTACTCCCTGGACAAATACACAGACAGGCAGGACTGTAGAAATGCTGAGGTGGAGTTTTCTGCCGTGGAGCAAGCATTGCTCATCCACTCAGATTAGACATCATGTCATTCCTGACATGCGGTAGACAGGGGGAGCTCGGATTATAATCCATGGTGTCACATCATAACATAGCATAGCTATGAGTACAGTGCAGAACGTCATAGTATAACAGTACAGTATTGTGTTGTTTCGTGTTAGTCTAGTAGTCTAGTATGAAGTAGCCTCCTGCTGCAAACTTTATAGTGGTCATACTGAACATACTGATCATACTGAATGGGGACATGCAAACAGTGGTGTTTTCAATGTTATGTTTGTATGTCGTAAAACCATTGTGGACGTGTGTGTGTAGTGTAATAGTGTTTGTGTGTGTGTGTGTATTTGTGACGTGGTTGTTGACCACAGCGTAATTCATTGGGAGCAGTTGGAGTGACAGGTGGGATATTGAAGACTTCCTCTTTTCAATGACGGTTGATTACAGCTTTGGTGTATGGATGTGTAGGTGTGTGCGTGTGTCAGAAAGGGAAATAAATATTCCCATCCTCCCTTATCATCCTCCCTCTCCTTCTCTCCTTTTCCCTTTTCCTCCTCCTCTATTCTCCTCTCCTCCTGTTCATCCCCATCCTCCCTCCTCCTCCTTCTCCTCCTCCATGTGAGAATCACACACACACACACTCAGGGCCATCCCACAGCTCTAGCTTTAGCTTTAGTCCTGGAGAGCCTGACACACACACACATGCTGCATTGTGCCTCCATGTCTGTGGTGATGTCTCACATGACAGCAGTCAGCACCAGTGAGGTGTGAAGCAGAAGTGGTCTGGCTGGTTCTCCTGGGTTCTCCTGGCTGTGTTTTCTCTGCAGGACATAGACTAGGAGGGGATTCTGAAATCTGGGAGGATGGAGGAAGGGAAAACTGAGGAGACAGGAGGAGAGGGACAGAGAGGGGTCGACAGGAGAGGAGAGACAGAAGAGGAGAGAAGGGGAGATTTCGCTATCACTATCTCTCTTTCTCTATCTTTCTTAGACACACACACACACACACCAGCCCCCGCTCTGCTAGCCTGGTGAGACATAGTGATTGGATGAGGCCAAGCTGTCCTTGCGCTGCTCTCTTTAAATCAATCTCTCAGACAGACACTCTACCTCTCCTCTTCTGTCCTCTCCTGCCCTCTCTCCTCCTTTTCCTCTCCTCTCTCTCATCTTCCTTTTCATCTCCCCACTTCTCTCCTTTTCAATCCTCTCTCCCCTCTCCTTTCTTCCCCTTTCCTCCATCTCTCTTGTCCTCTCAACTCCTCTCCTCTCTTATTCTCTCTCTCTCTTTCTCTCTTTCTGTTTTCTTCTCATTCCACCAGTCCAGCCAGTTAAACCAGTTTGTGTGGTGAAACCCAGAACCCTTCATGGTATCGTAAGTGTCTGTATAAGTTATAAGATAAACATACTACTTCATGTATTTGTTCCAGTCTCAGTAACTGATAACCCAGTTATTAATACAGTGATTGCTTTGAGTGCTCAGGGCTATGTTTGGTGGAAATGTATTGATGTTGATAGGTAATAAAATGTGATTGATCTTCAACCAAAATGGCTTAGCGAGGCCGGGGGTTCGTAGAGATCTAGGTTATTGACTTACCAAGCAAGAGGAAAATCCATGCATGTTTGGGGAATGTCCCCTGACAGCAGATGATAGTAAAGAGCTCTGCAGGCTGGGTGCTTGAGCATGACAGCTGATTTATAGGAATCCCATGATGAACAAAACACAGTGTCACCCATTAAGACATGCAGGAGCAGGTGTCTCATATAATGAGCTGCAATGCAATGAGCTATGATAGCTATTCAGACAGGCTGCCACCTCTTTAGGCAGTTTAACATGTGCATGTGTTTGTGTGTGTGTGTGTGTGTGGGGGGGGTAGGGTTAGGGTTAGGGGGAAGCAAGAGAATGACTTGCTTCTTTATGAGAGAGTGAGATACTGTGTGATAGAGTGAGAGACTGTGTGTATGTGAGTGTATTGGTGATAGAGAGTGAGACTGTATGTGTGTGACCGAGAGTGAGAGACTGTGTGTGTTTGTGCCTGCCTGGCAGCAGGACCCTTTTTTTGTCAAAACCCCTTCCTGTTGTGTCCACACACACACATGCAGTATGCAAACACAAACACTCTGCTGGTCATGGTCCGGCAGCCTGTAGCAGCACAGCCTTCTGCTCCGCTCGACAGAAGGAGAAAGGAAACAAAGAACCCACTTCCTGTGCGGGCTGCCAACATTCCACACAATGGAGCAGGAAACGCCTGGCAACTGTGGAGAGGCCACCGAGTGTGAAGGAGAGATAAAGTAATATCTCTCTCCTCCTCCCCTCCTCTCTCTCTGTCTCTCTCTCTCTTTCTCTCTTTTTTCTCTCTCCTTTTCCTCCTGCGCTCCACCCTGCTCCCCTCCTCTCTCTGTTTCCATCACTCCTTCTGTGCCTTTTTCTTACATCTTCTCGTCCTTGTCTCTCTCTCCTTCCTTCTTCACCTCATCTCTTGTTATCTCTGTCTGTCAGTCTCTTTCATCACACTCCCTCTTTCTTCAGTCTCACATCTCTTCTTCACCTTTTTCTCTCTCTTCACTCTCTCAGATCCCTCTGGTTCACCCAACCCTTCTGAAACCACAGAGATTATAAATAAACACATCATTTATTGAAGTCTTAAGAGGAATGACCACTCTGGTTAGTCACAGAGAATGCTGCCAAGGCCTTTATGTCTGCATGTAATTTTTTTAATGTATTCAGTCAATGAAGTTGTCATCAATCTCCCTCATCACGTCTTGGGGGGAGAGGCTCTGCTGTCACCGTGGAAACCTTTGCTTGGGCCATATTCTCTAAACAAGGGGAAACTAAGGTGGGGGTGGGGGGTGCTGCATCAGACAGATGCGGTGAGTCTTTAAATCATCTCACTGACACACATACTCTCACACTCACACACAGAAACACCCTTAGTAGCAGTGGTAAAAAAATCCAATTGGCTGTGGTCAATACTGAACTGTTAGCTGTGTTTGAACTGTTAGCTGTTTTTGAATTATAGTTCTAAGTTGTCCTCTGAAGTCTGACATCATGGGACCAGTAAAACAATACCGGACAAGGAAGAGACGGGGGGAGGAGGAAAAGCAATAGGTAAAGGCCTAAGAAGAGAGTGAGAGGGGGAGAAGGGAGGGGTACAACCCACTGTGGACAACCATCATGATTCATTCCCCCCCCCCCCCCCGACCCTTTGGAGACACCCCTGGAGACCCCCTCTCTACCCTGGTCTTTCCTCTCTAGTTCGCTCTTTTGGTCTTCTCTCAGACAGACAAACAGATGGACAGATGGATGAACAAACTGGCAGACAGACAGACAGGCAGGCAGGTACCAGGGGAAAAGCACATCCTTTTCTGTCTCTCTTCTCACCACACTATTTTTAGAGGGACATTTCTTTCCTGGAGACGTCATGAAGCGATCAGACGGTTGTCAAAACAGACTACGTCAGGAAATGGGGCGCAAAGTCAAGATGTGAGAGATGTGCTCAGAGCTTAGCTACAGAGACTAACTCACCACTGCAGACTAACTCAAGTAGTGGTGTACTTCACTCGTTCACACTCTGAGGGGAACAAGTGGACAAGTGTCTAAGACCCTCTTCTACCACTCTGACGCAGTTAGGGTTTAGGGTTAGTCCATCTGTTTTAGAGAGGGGTCAACTGTTTTGAGGTTGTCACACTTTTTTAGATTTTATTTTCCTCTCTCTCTATTTTTGTTTCACTTGTGTGTGTCTCTCTATCCCTCTCATTCTCACTCTCTCTCTCCCAACCTCTCTCTTCTTGTCTCTCTCTCTTTCTCCCTGCATCACTAGCCTACATCTGCATTCTCAGACACTCCAGTGTTAAAGCAGCACAGCTCACAGCAGTAGAGAGTACTGCACTGCTGTACTAACAGCTGTTAGTGCATAGCCCTGGTTAATGTATTGTAGCAGTAAACATGCCTGGCTTTAAAGGCAGATACATACACAGTCATGTATGTGCAGTATTTTCTGTTCACATGTTCCCTGTGTTCTGTGTTCAATGTTCCATGTGTTCCGTGCTCAGGGTTCCATGTTCAGCGTTCAGTATGTTTAGAGTTCTCAGTATGTAATGTGTTTACTGTAATGTTCAGTGTTTAATGTTCAGTGTGTACTCTGCAGTACTCCTCCTTTACCCCCTTTCCACCAAAGTGAACCGGGAGCTAGTTCGGAGCTGGTGCTAGAGCCAGTTCGGAGCTGGTTCAAGAACGGAGCCTACTAAGAACCGGTTTGCTTTTCCATGGGCTAAAGAGCCACCACAGAGCCACGTCATTACGTCACTGTATACGTCTCATCTTTCCTAGCAACGCTAGCGCGGCAGCGCCAAACACAAAGCAGAGCCCGTCTAAAGGCTGTTTATTAATCCGAAGAACGTGTTTTCTTGGCTATTGCGCAATACCCTGGACTCGCAGCAGTATGACAACACTGGAATTATCAGCGCAACATTTTATAAACTTTTGCTGTATAGTGCTTGTGTATTACATTTGTGTTAAATATAGGCTCAATAGCTCATAACATTTGTGTTTGTCATTTCACTCATTTGATAGGATTATGATAAAACGCCGCACTGCACCACGTCTGCACTGCACTGCGATGCTAGCTAGGTTATCGAAAAGTCGGAGCAAATTTACAAATTAGCAGTTTCATCAATAAAATAAGTATATTTTCAACAACTACACTGCCTACTTCTCGTTACATTTTAATTCAGATGCTGATTTACAAGTACCGTTTAGCTGAAATATAAATTGTAAAAACTTAGAGCAATGGCGGTCAAAGGATTCTGTTTGTCTTGTTGGTCACGGTAACCCCGCCCCTGACGCAAGCGGTCCTTTCTTGGTTCACAATCTAGCCCAGCTCCGAAGTGGTGCTTTTTGCGAACCACGTACGAACCACTTACGAACCACTTTTCCGGTTCTCAGTCTGTCGAAAGAGAAAGAACTGGTTCGCAATTAAGCACCGGCTCCGAACCGGCCCCCAAAATGCGTTGGTGGAAAAGGGGTACTTGTGGAACTGAGCCAGAATGACAGTATTGGATGTAGCCTGAACTAGCTAAACTGAACTGGCTTCCTTACAGCACTGTAAACGCAGCCCACGCTCCACACACACACACATGCATGCATGCAAATACACGCACACACATGTTTACACACACTCACACACAGTCATCACTGCCTCACCATTCACATGGATTTGTCAATGGGGGCCGTGCTGGATGGGTGGGTGCACAGAGGGACTGGAGGGGAATAAACTGAACTGGCTTCCTTACAGCACTGTAAACGCAGCCCACGCTCCACACACACACACACATGCATGCATGCAAATACACGCACACACATGTTTACACACACTCACACACAGTCATCACTGCCTCACCATTCACATGGATTTGTCAATGGGGGCCGTGCTGGATGGGTGGGTGCACAGAGGGACTGGAGGGGAATAGAGATGTGACAGAGAGAGGGGAGGAGGAGGGGAGGGGGAGAAAAGGGAGGAGGGGGGATAGAGATGTGACGGAGAAAGGGGGGCGTAGGAGGAGAAGGAGGGAAGGGGGAGGAAAAGGAGGAGGGGGAGGAGGAAAGTGTGAGCAGCCAAGGACATGTCAGCAGAGAGAGAGAGGGAAGGAGAGAAGAAGAGGCGTGGCTCTGGAGATGCTTTGTGCATCTCTAACTCCCTCTGTCGGTCAGTGGTGAAACTACACCTGATCTAGTGGCTGAAGGTTATCATGGATCTAGGTGATGGGGATCATGGGTGTTGGTGTGTTCACAGACAGCCCTATCTGACTCTACTATTATCAAAATTGGGTACCAGTTAGAATCTAGCACCAAGTGGGCCAGGAGGAATACTGCTTGTATGTCGCTGTGTGGCTGTATTAGAGTATCTGCATGTGTGTATGACTGTGTATGAGTGTGTGTAAGTGTGTGTGTGTGTGTGTGTGTGTGTGTGTACAGTAGTCTCAGCAGCATTACTAGCCTTGTAAAGCATCTGTGGTAAGGGGGCGACTCAGAAGAGTTAGTTAATGAGCTCTCACACACACACACAACACACACACACTTAAAAACACACACATACACACACACACTTAAATAGGGGATGTTGTGGGCTGGATGAGGCAGACGAAGTGAAAGACTCACACACGCACGTGTCGCAGTGGGATCTCTGTGGCTACAGATGCTGAAGGCTTCTTTTACGCAGTTCTGGTCCCAGTTGCTGTACACCCTGTACTAGGGCTAGACTAGACTATAATACACATGCAGACCACACCAACACAATACAGACACCACACAACACAAACATACTCTAATACACACTACACACACCTTAAACTCCACGTGCATCTGCAGTGCTGAGTGCTGTCTGTGTAGGAAGTGCTGAGACAGAAGCTGTACTGCACCAAGGAGGGAGAAAGGGAGAGGGGGGAGGAGCAGAGAGAGGAGGGAGAAAGCGAGAGGGAGGGAGGAGGGGCCGAGAGAGGATAGAGAGAGAGAGAGGGGCAGAAGGGGGGCAGATTGCGGGAGGAGTGAGGGAGAGAGACAGAAGAAAGAGGAGACATAAAGTGAGGGAATGAGAGGCAGACAGACAGACAGACTCTTGTCCTCTAAGCAGAGAAGAGCTGTCTGATCTGAGCCATGCTGCACTGAGCAGTTCTGTCCTTGGATGAACTGGACACGTGTCTAGAAATAAGAGGTGGACTGGGGAGGAGGAATGGTGAGAGAGGAACGGAAGGACAAAGAAATAAGGAGACAAGATGATCAAGGGGTACCAGGTTAAAATCCCTGCTGTGTGTCACTTTGGATAAAAGAGTCTGCTAATTGCTTACATTAGATGGAGAGAGAGCTGAGATGGAGAGGCAGAAAGAAAGAGATACGAGTGACAAAATAGAGAAGGAGAGAGAAAGAAGAGGGGAAAGGTAAAGCTGTGTGTGTGTGTAAGTTGTGTGTGTCTGTGTGACAGATGGAGATGCTGGTCCTCCTGCTGATTTCCTGGTGAGATCAGCCTGTCACTAAGGTGGAGCAGCTGTGTGTGTGTGATGTGTGTGTGTGTTCTGTCAGTCAGTCTGTATGAGCTTTCGGTTATTCTCAGTTTGATGACTGACAAGATGTTCTGTCAGTCTGTGTGTGTGCGTGTGTGTAGTCAGGTTGGTGACACCCTTGTGGTCTGTGGCCTACCAGTGTGTGTGAGAGAGGGGGCAGGGAGAGAGAGAGAGAGAGAGAGAGAGGGAGAGTTGGTTGTGTTAATTAATTGGATTGCCACAGGGCTCATGTGTAGACATTCTAGACAGCTCTGTGTGTGTGTGTGAGAGTAGTGTAGTGTAGTTATAGTGTGTGGGCTCTGTCTTCCTATATAACTGTATCTGCCGAGAGAAAACACTGTTACCATGGTAATACCCCCCCACTCATCCACACTGCAGCACCCATACCTCCACACCTTCCACAGGGACCTGCCTGCCTGTCTACTTGTTTGTCTGCCTGCCTACCTGTCTGCCTGCTTGCCTGTCTACCTGTCTGTCTGCCTGCATGTCTGTTGATCTGGCTGGTATAAGATGAGGGTGGAGAGGACTCTGCTTGTCTGTGATAGTGTTGACAGTGACTCCTAGCAGAGAGTCTGTCGGGCAACTCCTTCAGCTGAATGTTTCACTAAACTGAGTCAGTATGCCTGGCAAACACATACCACACACACCCTCATTTTCACACACACCACACCCTCAAACACACCGCACACACCCTCACTCCCACACACACGGTGGGTGTTAGGGTTAAATTTCCTCTAACCCTCTTATGCTGTTACTGTGGTAAGGAGCTAATGAATGGTTCTAATGATACACCTCCACATCTGCCACAGCCACACACACATAAACTGCACACAGACACACACAGCCACGCTACAGTAGTACTTCCAAAGCTCTCCAGGTGCAGACACAATGTGACGCAGATGAATGGAGTGTAATGGTGCCAGATCAGTAATTAAACACACACACATGTAACCCACTCATGCAGTCGTGTCTCAGCCTACTTCACGCATGACTGTCCTTGGTCTTCAGTTTCATGCAATAAACGATGACTCGTGTGTTTGTGTGACAATGGTCTTGACTGGTCAGGACTTGACTAAGCTTCCTGAACAAGAGGACAGACCCAGAGTGTTTACTCCTCTGGTGGGCTATATACTTGTTTTTCTGTGCGGTGTCACATGCCGGGGTGTGTGTGGGTGTGTTCCCCCCAGCCCAGCTGCATCCCCCTCTCCTTCCTTTACCCCCCAACAGCACAGTACTGCATGAAATGTCTTATTATTCACACTGTCTGTCTGCTCCGTTCCAGACCTGGAGGGGTGTGTGTGCATGAGTGTGTGTGTGTGTGTCGGGGGGTGGGTATATTAACAGAATGGCAATAGAGGGCTATGGAGATGCTTTAACCCTAATTCGGAGTCACTGCTTAATTAAAAGCGATGTGCTGACGTGATTGGACGCGTTAATGGATGGAGACTGTGTGAAGCCCAGACGCTTGAGGGAGGAGAGAAAGGAGGGAGAGGGGAAGGATGAGGAGGAGGGTCTCATTTGCAGAGGAATTCTCACTAGTGAGAAAGGAAGAGATGAAGATGAGAAGGAGAGGGGAAGTAGGAGAGGAGGAGAAGGTGGGAGGAGAGGATGAGGGAAGGAGGAGGAGAGGAGGATGAAGAGAGGAGGACGGTTGTATTTGCAGAGAGGAAGGGAGGGGGAAGTCATTAGGTGTTCATCTGATCCTCCTTTATTCCTCCACCCCCCCTCTTTTTCATCCCCCTATTCTCTCTCCCTAACCCTCGCCCCCGTCACCCCTGACTTCCAGCTGAATAGCAGCCCACCCCCCCCCACACACACACAAGATACACTGTGGTGTTTCTTATTGTGTTAGTGTGTGGTGTTTATAATAGGGTTAGGGTATATACTATTTCTATTAAGGTTGGTGTAAATGTGGTGTTTCTAGTAGGGTTAGGGTATCTGGTGTTTCTAATAAAGTTGGTGTGCATGCTGTGTTTCTGTTAGGGTATATGGTGTATCTAGACCCTAGCTGGATCAGAAGAAGAGTGACCTAGAGGTGAGAGCTGTCATGTTGTTAGTCTTAGTCTCTGAACACAGCCATTGTGGGTCTACTTAGTGTGATTGTGTGTATGTATGTGAGTGTTCATTATCTCTGTGTTCATAAAGCCCTAATGGGGTCTAATTGACATGCAGCTATTCATTGACACTGCCAGGAGTGGATAGGACCCTCCCCTCAACATGACACACACACACGTGCATACCCAACACACACACCCAACACACACACACCGGGTCACATATCTGTCACTGTTACCATCACAGTATAAAAGTAATTTATGTACAGGAGCTTGTTGTGACATGCTGTGTGTAATATGACGGGCAGGCTGCTGGAGGGGGAGAGGGGGAGAGGGGGAGAGGGGGAGAGGGGGGAGTAGGAGGGGCATTCAATTGAGGGGGGAAACAGACTACCAGACAGAACATGAGGGGTTTGGACAGAGTGGGAACGAGCGACAAAAAGAGAAAGAAGAGCTTTACTCTCTCTTTTTCTCTCTCTCTATGAAAGCAAACAAAGGAACTGTAGGGAGCTAAACAGTCTGTAGTTAGTTCCTGTCTGGAGCTAGCTTGTTTGCTTGTTAGCGTATTAGCCTGCTGGACCCCTGTCTGGAGCTAGCGTGTTAGCCTTCTAGCCTGTTGGAGCCTGTCACCTGACCTCCAGGCTGCTTCAGGTGAGTGATAGAGGATAGCAATCTAGGGTGTGTGTAAAGATTGGAGGGGGATAGTGGAGCTGTGTGTTTATGTTTGTGTGTGAGTTAGTGTATGTGTGTGTGTGGATGTGGTAACTGTGTCTGTTGACTTGGGGTAAGGCTGCTTGCCTACTAGTGTTTGGTTTGGATCAGGATTAGGCAGGTTGAGCCGGTGACAGTGTTGACAGTACGTACTGCTGACTGAGTTCCTCTGGTTCTGTGTGGCGTGGCTGGTCTTTCTCTCTGTCTCTCCCTCTCACTCCCTCTCTCTTGTTCTTTCTCTCCCCCTCTCTCTCTTGTTCTTTCTCTCCCCCTCTCTCTTTCCCTCTGTTCTCTCTATCCCATTCTGTATCTATCTATTTCTCTCTTTCTCCCTCTCTTTCCCTCAGTCTTCCTCAGTCTCCTTCTCTTTCTCCTCTCTCTTATTCAGATCAGAAACAGGCCTTATGTTATGGTGTAGAATGGTTCAAATCAGGACATAATGAATCATGTGAGGCACTGCTCTCTCTCCATCTCCTTCTTCTCACTCTCTGTCACTTTTCTGTTACTGTCTTAATATTGCCCTCTCTGTCTCACTCCTCTTTCTCCCTCCCTTTCTCTCCGGGTGTTAGAATAGTGGGTTAGGGGGTGGGGGGTGTTGGAGAGAGAAAGTAGCCGAATGGCACCAGATTAATAGGGTTAGGGTTTACTGGTATGGTGTGTGTGTGAGAGTTTAAAAGACAAGGATGCTGCAGTCACACCATAAACACATACACACACAAAAATACTAGTTTGTGCGATAGACTAATGCGCGGGGGGGGGGGATAGTTTGTGCAATAGACTAATGCGTTCTGCAGAGAAGGGAGACTGCCATTTTGGAATGGAAGGGAGAAAACAGGACTGAGTAACACGGCAGATATCGCTATTAAAAAAAAAGATTTGTTTTTTGTTTTTTTGACAACGTTAAGGCTGCAGGCGTTTGTTGCTTAGGCGGCCGCCTTAACTGAAAAGTGCTGCGGGAAGCCCTGACTTTAACACACTCACACACATAACCCTTGCTAAATATGCTACCTATGTGTGTATCCTCTCATCTGCTACATTATTAGACTGCCAGCTGGAAGGGAGCTTACACACAAACACACACACATGCACAGCTTCCTTGTGACATTGTGACACTGTGAGCCTAAATGCCACTTAATTGTCAAGCCCTCTCTTGCTTCTCTAGGGGCTTTGGTTGTGTGTGTGTGTGTGTTTGTGTGTGTGTGTGTTAGGAGGGGGCTGCAGTACCCCAAGAGCACATTCACTGCGTAAAGCAGAGCGGAACTCCGACACTGGGCATCGTTCCAGTTAACTGTAGGATGGTGTGTGTGTGTGCTGTGTGTGTGGGTTGACATGGAAGTCTGGAAGGCTCCACCTGGGGTGCAATAAAAACTGTGAGTGTGTGTGTGTCTTTGAAGACAGTTGTGTGTGTTAGATACAAATTCTTCTGATTTAGCGTCCTCCTAATCGTTAATACATTCCGATTCTCCTTCAATCTCCTAATGAATAATTTATTGTCTGGGTCTTTGGGGGTTGTATAGCTTGATAGCACGTACAACATAGGGCTCTGGACAGGCCATAGGACAGTGTGTTTGTCTCTCTTCTCCTGTGTGGGTGTTGATCCTTCTCAGCTCCTGTGTGTCTACAGGAACAAGCATAATATGATCCTCAGTCGGAGGTCAGTCTGTTGAGAAGCAGATTCCCCTCCATTATCTAATGTGGTTTACCAGCAGTGAGCTCCCACTTAATAGCCATCAGTCACTTATAGACCAGACCAGACCTGTCCTGCTCCCCCTCTTTCTTTCTTTTTATTAATCTCTCCCTTTCTTTCCTCTCTCTCTCTCCCTCTCTTTTTCTCTCCTTATCCTTTGCTCTCTCTTTCCCCCCTCTCTTTCTCGCTCTCTCCTTCTGTTCTCTCTGTCTTTATCCTTCTCTCTCAAAACCTCCCTCCCTCTCTCCTCCCCATCCCCAGGTATTGTGTGTAATCCGAGGTTCAGATTTTCAGTCAGTGCTACAGCAAAGGCAGTATTCAGATTAATTATTTCCTCCTCCGCTGTAGGACTAGGCTGTGTTCACAGCACAGTTTATCATCATGTCTTTTTCAGACAGACTAGGACATTTGGCTTGGGCTTCAAGCCCGCATCCATCTTCCCCTCCCTTTCTCCATCCCTTTATCTTCCTCCACCCTTCCTTTCTTCCTTACTTTTACATTTACATTTAGTCATTTATCAGACGCTCTTATCCAGAGCGACTTACAGTAAGTACAGGGACATTCCCCCGAGGCAAGTAGGTTGAAGGGCCTTACCCAAGGACACAACGTCAGTTGGCACGGCCGGGAATCGAACTGGCAACCTTCGGATTACTAACCCGATTCCCTCACCGCTCAGCCACCTGACTCCCTAACCTTACTTCCAGTCACCACCATCCTTCCCTCTCTCTCTCCCTCCCTTCATTCTCCTCTAACCTACCCTTCATTCCTCCCACCCTTCCTTTCCTCCATCCTTCCTTCCCTCCCTTCATCTATCCCTCCCCCCCTCAATACCGATTTTCCGCCATCCATTCCCCCCTCCATCCATCCATCCCCCCTTCCATCCATCCCTCCCCCGCTCAATCCATCCCTCCCTATTCCCTTGTGATATGCACCATGTTGACCTCTGAATCCTATCAGCCACCCCTGAGAGATCCCTATTGAAGCTCAAATTGAGGAGGAAAGCCATGTGTTTATGGATGACACACGTACGCACATTCATATGCACACACACACTCACACTCTCACAAACACATACACAGCCAAACAGAGCATCATTAACACGGTGACAGGACAAACTGGATAGTGTTAGGGTTATAGTTAGCCTTATCTTGGTGGCTGCTCAGCTGTGTTTGAGACAAGGACTAGCTGCCCAGAGACCACAGTAGACCTCCAACAACCTCTCCTACAAAACCATTCAATATTACACAAACACAGTTATTTGTTCTCAGATCACACTGGTTCTGGAAAACAGTCTTGATGGATGTGTGTGTGGCAGGGGGATTAGCAAGGATGGACTGCTCGAGAATAGTGTTCTATTGTGTCTATTGTGTTCTATTAAGCTGTTTGGCTGTAGTTTGCCACACACACACACACTCTCACACACATTCCCACACACACACCCCTGCCGTGGGGCGGGTTCCTGCAGACAAAACCAGAGACAGGTCAGCTGGTTCAGGCCAAACCCAGACCCAACCCAGATCCAGATACCAGACCCAGCGCCCGGGCCCAGACCAGCCCAGACCAAACTCAGACCCAACCCGGACACCAGATCCAGCTCTAGACCCAGCCTAGACCCAGCCCAGACCCAACCCAGACCCAGTTCCGGACCCAGCTTCAGCTCCAGACACCAGACCCACACACCAGACCCAGTTCCAGAACCAGACCTAGGACAGTGGTTCATTGTCTGCTGGACCTCTATCAACACTACAGCAATTCGGCCCTGCTTGAGACCTCAGGTCCAGACTGACAAGTCCTGGAAGCTGCACACAGGACTAACACCCCTGACCCCTGACCAACAGTCCATGTTTCAGACCACAATATGACCTTGCTTCAACATCATGTGGAAAGACTTCACCATGCGGTTTTGACGCATTGAGTTCATTGGTTGACTAAGATGTTACAACACTCTGGCTTCTCTCTTCATGATAGATAGCTAGGCTTCTCTCTGTATGTCAGATAACTACGCTTCTCTCTGTATGTCAGATAACTAGGCTTCTGTCTGTCATGTCAAATGTTTCTTTGACATTGCACGCTGGCCAGCAGTTTCCCCCCCCTCTCTCTCTCTCTCTCTGCTCTTGTCCTTCCTTACGGTGGAGAGATGTGTCAGGACCTGTCATGGTGAAGCCCAGCTGCTTGTTTTTAGTCTCCTCACTCAGCCGCTCTGGGTGAATCAATATAGCCTTTGTCTGCAGAAGACAGACCCTAGCCCCAGCACCGGCCCCAGCCCCAGCCCTAGCCTCACCCCTAGCCCCAGCCTTAGCCATTGCCCTAGCTCCACATCTAGTCCTAGCCCCAGCCCCGGCCCTAGCCTTAGGCCTAGCTGCAACCAGTCTGTGTGGTGATGATGAGGATGATGATGATGATGATGAATATGGATGATGATCCACCATGATGGTGATGGTGCAGCACTCTTAATAGTTTTATAAGAGTATGTGGGCAGTGTACTTAACATCTACACACACAGAGAGACACACGCAGACATCTGAGCTGCCATAGACCTGTAGTCAGCAGTATTTGCATGTGGTGAAGCCGTGGAAGAAATGTTCCAAACATGCCAGACAAATTCGCTTTTAAATACCTGTTCCTGAGCTGATCTTATCCTTGAAATATTCACTGGAAAATAACACTCTTCTGCCATTGTACTGGTCTCTGTGTACTAGTCTGGTCTATGTGTTCTAGGCTACCCATACGGAAATGTAATATACTGTATGTCTATATAAGACATCCCCATATATGGCATATACTGTATGCTCATCTCTGTTTACTAGCCTGGTCTCTGTGTACTAGTCTGGAGCTGGAGTGTATGTGGGGGGGAATGGGGGGTCTGCTCTGGGGTATGCTGTTGGTCACACTCTCTAGGTCGCTGGATTTCAAACACAAACGTCTATTCTTATTGTTCGGGAGGTGGGATGAGACATAGGCATTGTCAAAGACACACACGCATGCACACACACACTGTACGCCTCCACAGCAAGGCTCTGGTGCCTTGTGGTGCCAGCACAAGAGGCTGACGCTTAGCAGCGTGATGTAGGGTACACACACACATACAGTACATGCACACACACACTTACACACCACTACAACGACATATCTTTGATAGACTAGTGACTCACCACCTTTCTCTCCCTCTCTCTCTCTCTCTCTCTCTCTCTCTCTCTCTCTCTCTCTCTCTCTCTCTCTCTGTCTCTTTCCTTTCTCTCTGTCCAGGGGATATCACTCAGAAGGGCTATGAGAAGAAGAGAGGCAAGCTGCTGGCCCCCTACATCCCACAGATACAAGGTAAGACTCCTGCAAGTTAGCAACAGTTAGTTTAACTTTATAGGGTTAGCCTGAGATGCAGTTCATAGCAGGTTAGATCACCTGCAGTTAGCTTGCTAGTTAGCCTGCTAGTAATCTTGCTAACTGTTTTAACTATTTGCCAGGGGATGTTGCCTGGGAAAAGCACCACACGAGGTAAAGTTGGAGTGTAAAGAGTTTGACCTTAGAAAAGCGACACAAAAGGTCATTTCAATGCATTGCTATGCTTTCCTCTCTGCAGCATGGTAAAGGTTGAGGCTTAAGTCCTTGACTGGCTTCTGCAGTCCTGAGAGCTTGGTCTCATATTCATGCTGTGCAGGAACCTGATTGTGTGTGTGTGAGGGGCCTGAACTCGGCTGTTCCAACATACAGCAGGGTTCACAAACATGTTCTCTCAGAAACACTCAGAGACTCTAAGTGAGGACAGCAGAGAGTGTGTGCCTATGTTTGAGTGGTGTATGTTGGTATGAGTGTGTGTGTATGGGGTGGGATGTGTGTATGTTTATGTGTGTGGGGGAATATGTCGGTGTGGGTGAGTGTATAGAGTGTGTTGGGGTGTGTGTGTATGGGGTGGAGTGTGTGTGGTTGTGTATGTATCCATCAACTTCTGTATTTTTAGCCTCAGTCAGTGAAAGTGACCATGGATGAAAATACCATGAGGTTTGTGGTGTGTCCTAGAGAGTAGTATCTCTGTCTTCCTCTGTCCATCTCTCTCTTCCTCTCTTTACTTTTGGTCCTCTCTCTCTCTCTCTCTCTCTCTCTCTCTCTCTCTCTCTCTCTCTCTCTCTCTCTCTCTCTCTCTCTCTCTCTCTCTCTCTCTCTCCCTCCTTCCTTCTGCCTGCAGTTTCTCATTTGGGTTCTGCAGAGTTCTGGTTTGGCTTGGTCTCAGAGAGTGAAGCCTCGTAGAAAAAGGAGGCCAACTCTGCTCTTCAAGGCTTTCCACCAGAGCTGCTCACTACCAGACCTGTTATTTGGGTTGGGGTTATTTTCACCCAGAGTAGACGCCTGTCTCTTTCTGTCTGTCTTGCTATTTCTCTCTTTCTCTCTCTCTCTCTCTCCCCTCTCTCTCGCCCTCCCTTTCTCTCCTCCTCTTTTCCACTCTGGCTCTCTTTCTCGCTGTCTCTTTATTTCACGCAGTCAAATCCCTCTCTTCCCCTCTCCCTCTGTCTTTGTGTCAGCCCCTGAGTGCTTTCTGTCAGTGAACCCAGATCATCTATTCTTCTGACGACCTGAGGACAGTCACATATAGGTGCAGCCCAGGGACGGGCCTGTGGAGAAGAGGAGGCCTTTCTGAAAACACAAAACAAGGGGTGTGTGTTTGTTAAGGGTCTGCAGGGGTGAAATATGACCTGAACAAGTCAACGATGACACGATCTGTCACAGAGGTTCATGTGTTGGAGGTAGCTGCGGTATAAGGCACAGCATGTAATCAGATGTTTCAGGAAAGCAAAAGATCCCTTAAAGAAAGTGTTGAAACTGTAGATTATCTCTTTCTCTCTGTCTTACTCTTCCTTTTTCTCTCTGACTCTCTCTTCTTCTCTCCTTTGTACAGTATTTTTAACATAATGTAACTGAAAGAAGGTTGCTGGTTACTGTTGTGTAGATGTCTCTTTTCCTAAAATGCACCCCCCAACATGTCGAATACGTCCTTCTAAAATCACGGAAAGATTGTTAATTCATTCCTCTGAAATAACTGCCTAAGTGGTTTATTCATTCGATTAGCTTTCCGGAATGTTATTCAAATCCTGACCAGACCTTTATTCTGCATCTTGCTTCTGCTGTAAGTTTATGCAACTCGTTATCCAAGCTAATTGACAGATAACAGGCATGATTACACGTGATGTGTACAGGAACACACTCCGCCGCTGGATACAGACAGGTGCTTCAAATTCATCTGAACTCCTTTTCAGCCAATAGCAGCCTGTGTTGTGACACACCAGGGCTGTGATTGGCTGGATCCCTGCACGTCTGTGAAGTCCGTTCTCCCCGGCAACCCGACCTGGGAGTCTGACTTGGTTGATCCAGCTGTGTTCTCTGGAGCGTGGTCTTAAATGTGACTAGGCTGTTACAATGACACAGGAGCTTGGTGGGAGAGAGATGTGTGTGTGTCTGTGTCAGTGTGTGTGTCCGTATGTGTGTCAGTGTGTGTCAGTGTGTCCATGTGTCGGTGTGTGTGTATCCGGTTGTGTGTGAGTGTCTGTGTTGGTGTGTTGGTGTGTATGTGTATCAATGTGTATTCTTGTGTCTATGTATATGTACAGTACATGAGTGGACTACCGTAGCTAGCCATGCAGGGAAGTGAGAAGTATGGTTTGTTTGTGCTGTAACTCATCAGTGCTGAGTTCCAGTGTTGCTGACGTTGTGGACAGCACTGATCCTCACTAAGCTGCAACTGAAGCAGGCTCTGTACTCAGTCATGCTCACATCAGCCTGGCTGGGCTTTCCATCCAGAACGGACTGGATGAATCTCACTGTGTGTCCCTGACATGGTGGGGTGAGGCTGGGGTGAGGGTGGGGTGAGGGTGGGGTGAGGCTGTTGTCGCTGACATCAAGGAGTGTGAGGTTGAAGAGTAAGAAGAACTGGAGCTTGCTTTGGGCACAACCACGGTTGGTTTTGAAAATGGCTTTCTAGTCCTGAGAAGTGAGTAAAGAATGAAGGTGAATTCAGATGGTTTAAATGCACAGTGCTGTCTCCTGTCAGAGGATAAATGTAAGTTTTGAGCTGATGTAGGCCGGTGAAGAACTGATGTAGGCTGTGGGCTGTTGAACAGTGGAAGGTGTCTGTCACATTAATCATGCTGTGAGCGTAGAATGTGCTTTCCCGCCCTAACGTGTCCCATCATGCTTTGCGTCTGCTCCCAGGAGTAGACCCCTCGCTACAGACGGACAACCGTATCCAGACGTCCTCCCAGGCCGTCCTTCCGGGGTCAAAGCAGAACAAGTCCCGGGCTGCCAACTCACGGGATGAGCGCTTCAGATCTGGTAAACAGACAGGATTCAAAACACATAGATAGACACATTTTTTTGTCCATGTCTTGACATGTTTTTCACTTTTCTGACATGACATTTTACATGTTACACACATATGCAACAGTCATAACTACATATTCTACTGCCTGTGCTTGAGGCATTAATACAGCAGTCAGTTTGTGTAAAAAAATGAAAAATATGGAATATTTATTTATTACTAGTTATTTTGCCTGATTGAAGCTTTGTCTCCAGGTCTGCACATATACCACAGTACCATATTGCTCAACAACTAGGAACTAGAATATCTTACTAAGCTTTACATAGTCCTAGAAAGGTATGTGGATGTGCCTGTGTCCTCCCTGGTCAGTAGTAGGTAACACGTTTTGTTGTTTGTTTGCAAGATCTCCACACAGAAGCCGTCCAAGCAGCCTTGGCCAAGTACAAAGAGAGAAAGATGCCCATGCCCTCCAAGAGACGCTCCGTGTTGGTGCAGTCCTCCGTAGAGGCATGCACACCCCCAGGTGAGACCTCACTTCCTGTTACCCCCAATCTACCAGGCCTAGCAGGGGGATTTGCTGATGTTGACATCTGCTGTTGTTGTGCTGTAAACATGGACTTATAGTAGGATGGGGTTCTGTTGTGTCCTATTGTCCTAGTGGACGGTTTCCGTTTCCAGCTACTGAAGAGAAACGCGTGGTTTGGTGAATGTTTCCATTCTCAATGTGCTGGAGAGAAAGGTTCTCACCCTTCCGATGCAAGTTCAGCGTCCCACACCACTTACATAACTGAGGCTTGATCACATCGTTAAGATAGTTTCAGAGTTACTTGACCTTTAGTCTGTTTTTACAACCGTTCGTGTTGTGTGTGAGACGGAAGATGACCAGTAATTATTCCTTTGTCTGTTTTCTTATAAAGCCTTTATTGACGGACAAAATGTGTGAGTGGGAGTTATACAGAGTTATATTTACCCAGTAATATCTGTCAATGACGTCCGGTGTTCAGCTTCAAGTGCCTTGCTGGCTACCCACTTGCTAGTGCGGTTAGCTACTGTGAGTGTAGGCTGGTGGTAATGAACCCAGACCAGTGCCTTGTTGGGAGGGGCCCCTGAGCCTCATGTTGACGACAATGATCCAGGCCACAGCACAGCAGCGTTTAACTGGATTAGGAGCTCCGGGGCTGTGGTTCACCTAGGGAGGAGGTGGCACCTCTCCATGGCCCTGCTGGAGATCCCCAGGAGCCCTTTTCAGTCTATTGTTCTCCAGAGTTCTCAAGATGGTCGTCCGGTGCCGGGGACTGTATGGTTCTCAGCACCCAGAGCTTACAGGGTCTTGAAGCAGCTGCCTGTAGACCCGCTCACACATACTCATACACAATCCAGTATTATCAGCATTAACAAATGACTGAACTCTTACATGCTCCCAGATAATCAGCTAACCCTAAAATAGTTGTTCTTACAACACTTAATATGCTGTACTGTCCTTCTGAAATTACAAAGAACCTGTGTCTGAGCTGGTTGCATAATAAGAAATAAAAGATTATTTATTTCTCTCTCTCTCTCTTTCTCTCTCTCACACTCTGTCTCAGTATCTCTTTCTGTATAGTTCTAGAGTGAAACGGAGGTGGGGAGAATAACAAACAGAATGATACATTTATGATAGCCCCCTGAGCTCTGTTCTTGGAGAGACTTGCAATTTGATCTAGTTAGAATCAAACCTCCCCCTCCCATGCAGTACAGTACAGACCGGTTGGCCAGTCTGGAAATACAGAAATGTCAGTACCAGATTATTAAAGTTGAAGTACATCATAAATAGTTATTGAGACACTGTTATATAAAGAACATGTTTGAAATATTTAAAACATTCAACTTGTAGGCCTGTGTGTTTTTTCTAATTTTTCTCTCATACTCTCGCTCTCTCTCTTTCTCCAACTCTTTCTTACTCTTTCCCTCTCCTTTCCTCTCCGTCTCTCTCCCTCTCAGTGTCTCAGTCTCAGTCAAGACTGTAATTGATTGCTTTGCTCTTAACCTCCTCAGGGTAATTATCAGGCTGATTAATACCATCACTGGTCCCCCTTATCCTGCAGCATCCATCAGTCTGGGATGCTGTCCCTCTGAGCCCTGTCTGGCCTCTCTGCTTCTCTCTCCCCCTCTCTCTCTATCCTTACCCTCCTCCTCTGTCTACCATCTTTCTCTCTGTTTCTCTTTCTTTCTACCCTCCTCTCTCTTTCTCCTCCCTCTCCCTCTCAAGCTCTACCCTCCTCTCTACCCTCCTCCTCTCTACTCATTGACAGTTATTGTATTTCCCAGATTAACAGTCCTACCCTGCACTCTTGTGGGTGCTTTTATGTGTGTCTGTATGTAGATTTGTGTGTGTGTGTGTGTGTATGTGTGTGTGTGTGTATGTGCGGGTATTTAAGAGGCGTTCTCATGACTGGGAAGCTTCACCAGGTCTCTCCTGGCTGAGAAGCGTATGTGAGCCAGCTCAGCCCGAGCCTGTGATCACCAAGCTGTCACATGATCGGCTTTTCAAGATCTCCTCAGAATGCAAATCTGTCTGTGGTCTCTCCTTGTGTAACGTATTGATCCTGGTAGAAGTACAGGAAGATCTCATGCTTAAAGCTATGAAATGGAACAAGTTCAAACAAATGTTATACAATTTTTATTCTACCTGCCCCTTTTGAAATGGTGTCCTTGTTTTGATCCACTGCAGCGCCTGGAGGGGAGGGGGGTGTTTGTCTGCTGTCTGGCTGGGTCTCTGGGTGTCTTAATGAGTCTAGCAGGAACATTGGCTCAGCTGCAGTGGGTTCATCTAAAACATAAATCTTTAGTTGGATACAGGGGTATTTTTACAGTGTCACCATGCTTTGCTGTGTCTCCACACACACACAAACACACACTTTTACACAGACACATGCACACACAAACACGCATACACACACTCACAACAGTGTGTACAACAGCTGTATGGAGAGATCATTATAGTCAGGTAAACACAGTGTGTCATGGGGGAGGCCAAATTCTCTATACAGATAGTTAAGGATACATAACAAAACTGAACAGCAGTAGAGGAAACACTGTAGAGGCCATTAAAAGCAGAGCTTGAAAAGCTTATGCTAATATTTGGAATTTAAATATGAAGAGTTTATGAAAACATTCATAAACCTTCCACATTCATCTACCTGTCGCCTCCTGGTCACCTCCATCTCCATCCAGCTCATCTGGTCCTGTCCATCCCTCCCTGTCACTGGTCTACACATCTGTATGAAAACACATATATCTGTATATAAAGGGTATAGTACACAAGTATATATCTGTATATAAAATGTATAGAATACAAGTATAAATCTGCATGCAGAGTGTATAGTATCATATAGAGTGTATAGTGTAAGTATACTGTATATCAGTAAATAGAGTGTATAGTATAAAAGTATATATCAGTATACTGATATGTAGTATATATCCGTATATGGAGTGTATAGTATAGAACTATATGTCAGTATACTGACATGTAGTATATATCAGTATATAAGTATACAAGTATATCCGTATATAGAGTGTATAGTATACAAGTATATATCTGTATACTGCGTGTAGTACATAGCTGTATATGACCAGTACACTGAGGGTGACAAGCCTTCATGAGCAGGTGAACCATGTTGCTATGGTAACACCCTGGTGTCAGTCATCAACTTCATCATCCTGGCCCTGTCTCTTTCTCTGTATCCTGTCCCTGTGACCTTGTGACCTTAATCCCCTGACCTTGACCCTGACCTGCTGCCTGTATCTTGACCACACAGACACCTCCTCTGCGTCGGAGGACGAGGGCTCGCTGCGGCGCCAGGGACGGCTCCACACCACCTCCACGCCCTACCAGGGTTCCCACTCCACTGTAGAGCACTGGTTTAACCGCGTCATCCAGGGCTCGTCCACATCATCCTCAGCCTCATCCACATCATCCCACCCGGGAGGGAGGGCCGCCCACGCCGCCAACGCCAACGCTGCCGTCACGGCCCTGGCCGACCTCATGGCACACACCCAGCTAGGTCAGTGACCAATCAGCATCCAGATGGAGACCCGCCCCTTTTACAGACACACCCTCACCTAGCCCTGCTGTTGAACAGAGAGTGTAACATGAGACCTAAACCCAACACAGACACACACACAGACAGATAGCAGAGCAGGTGACTTTGTGCTTATCCTGCCGGCCTGTCAGTCATCACCCATCCCTCTCTTCTGAGGCAGAGTTAGAGACTCCTCCCTTCTGAGATAGAGACTCCTCCCTTCTGGAAGTAGAGACTCCTCCCTTCTGGAGATAGACTCCTCCCTTCTGGAGGTAGAGACTCCTCCCTTCTGGAGATAGACTCCTCCCTTCTGGAGGTAGAGACTCCTCCCTTCTGGAGATAGAGACTCCTCTCTTCTGGAGGTTGAGACTCATCTCTTCTGGAGATAGAGACTCCTCTCTTCTGGAGGTTGAGACTCATCCCTTCTGGAGATAGAGACTCCTCTCTTCTGGAGGTTGAGACTCATCCCTTCTGGAGATAGAGACTCCTCCCTTCTGGAGGTAGAGACTCCTCCCTTCTGGAGATAGAGACTCCTCTCTTCTGGAGGTTGAGACTCATCCCTTCTGGAGATAGAGACTCCTCTCTTCTGGAGGTTGAGACTCATCCCTTCTGGAGATAGAGACTCCTCTCTTCTGGAGGTTGAGACTCATCCCTTCTGGAGATAGAGACTCCTCTCTTCTGGAGGTTGAGACTCATCCCTTCTGGAGGTAGAGACTCCTCCCTTCTGGAGGTTGAGACTCCTCTCTTCTGGAGGTTGAGACTCCTCTCTTCTGGAGATAGAGACTCCTCTCTTTTAGAGCAATAGAGATTGATAGTTAGCTAAAGAGAAAGACAGAGAGATAAAAATAGAAAGCAAGAGAGACAGACAGGGAGGGGGGGTAATAGAGAAAGAGCGAGAGGGAGAGAGAGTGAGAGGAAGGGAGAGAGAGAAATAGAGATTCACATCCTCTCTTCCTCCTTACCTATTCAGCCAAGTCAAGGTGCTTGTCTCCTGACACACCCCTCGACCTCCACTCACTTCCCACTGTGTTTGCACCAGTGCTGACCTACTGGTAAGTCTAGGGTAGAACCCTGAGCATGACAGAGATAAATAAAGACACGTTCATTCATGGTCTTAATCAGCCTGTATAAATAAATGAATCAGATTACACAAGGCATAAACATAGCTCACCATGTTCTTGGCCAGAAACAGACAACGATGTCAGTGAGTGGATAGACTAGCCTGGCGTCACCAGACCAGTTCGCAAATGTGTTTTAGTCTGGTACCTCTCAGCTGATTTTTGTGATTCAAGAAGTGGGATTAACAGGCAAGGACCAAAATGTCAGTGGAAGCACTAAAATTGGATAGATGCAACCAATCAGAGCAACAAAATGTCTTCTTGTTTGTTTGAAAAAATTCCCTTCTCAACGGTACTCTTCTGTTCAGTCATTGTATCAAACTCATCCCATATCAGATAAACGATTGTGATTTGTCGGGCACTTTTCATGCCGGAAGGAAATCTGTTTGAAAGGGAGGGTATCCAGACTCATCTGCCAGAGCAGACTAACCATGAGCTTGCAGATTGGTCTGCTTCCCAGGCTAGGAGAAGATAGATTGGAACTGGAAACTGGAAATAAAACCCCCATCTAACAGCACTACTTATACAATTGCAGATACAGACAGAGAGCCCCTCTCTTCAGCTCATTAACAACACACACACTACACTGTTCATGCTAAGTGGGCCCCAGCCCTGACCTTAAGGACATAGCCTTTGACCTTTTGAACTCCTGACACCCCCCTCCCATCATCACAGATAACCACTCGGCCCCCCCGGACGTGACTGGCCTATCAGAGCGCTCGCTGCACGGCGAGTCTCCCCAGGTGGGCTCCGTCAGAGGGGTCCCCCGGGGCTTCAACCACGCCAGCGCCATGGAGACCGCAGATGGTGAGTTCCACACATTTCACCCCACAGCAACCCGTTACCATGGCAACAGCGCACCCTCCCTCCATCTCTACCTCCCTCTCCCCCATCTCCTTCAGATGTCCTGTGTGTGTATGTGTGTGAGAGAGTGTGTTTGTGTGTGTATGTTAACAGTGAATGACCAGTAAAACAAACCATATGCCTCAATATCACAGTTTCTATGCTGTAGGTCATACCTTCATTTGCAAACACACATACACACACACACCCAGTAACACACACACACCACATCTTAACAGAACAGAGAACTTAGGTCATCATACAGTACATTTACATGTCATTTAGCAGGCATTTTTATCCAAAGTGAGGTGCAATCAATAGTGAGAGTGTTGCGGCAAAGTCTGTGTGACCCTCTCCCCTGACCCTGGCATGTCTCTCCCCTGACCCTGGCGTGTCCCTCCTCTGACCCTGACCCCGATGTGTCCCTCCTCTGACCCTGACCCTGGTGTGTCCCTCCTCTGACCCTGACCCTGTCATGTCTCTCCTCTGACCCTGACCCTGGTGTGTCTGACCCTGACCCTGGCGTGTCCCTCCTCTGACCCTGTCATGTCTCTCCTCTGACCCTGACCCTGGCATGTCCCTCCTCTGACCCTGACCCTGACGTGTCTCTCCTCTGACCCTGGCATGTCCCTCCTCTGACCCTGACCCTGATGTGCCCCTCCTCTGACCCTGACCCTGGTGTGTCTCTCCTCTGACCCTGACCCTGGCATGTCCCTCCTCTGACCCTGACCCTGACGTGTCTCTCCTCTGACCCTGACCCTGACATGTCCCTCCTCTGACCCTGACCCTGACGTGTCTCTCCTCTGACCCTAACCCTATCATGTCTCTCCTCTGACCCTGACCCTGACGTGTCTCTCCTCTGACCCTGACCCTGGCATGTCCCTCCTCTGACCCTGACCGTGACGTGTCTCTCCTCTGACCCTGACCCTGGCATGTCCCTCCTCTGACCCTGACCCTGACGTGTCTCTCCTCTGACCCTGACCCTGGCATGTCCCTCCTCTGACCCTGACCCTGTCATGTCTCTCCTCTGACCCTGACCCTGGTGTGTCTCTCCTCTGACCCTGACCCTGACGTGTCTCTCCTCTGACCCTGTCATGTCTCTCCTCTGACCCTGACCCTGGTGTGTCTCTCTTCTGACCCTGACCCTGGCATGTCCCTCCTCTGACCCTGACCCTGACGTGTCTCTCCTCTGACCCTGACCCTGGCATGTCCCTCCTCTGACCCTGACCCTGTCATGTCTCTCCTCTGACCCTGACCCTGGCATGTCCCTCCTCTGACCCTGACCCTGTCATGTCTCTCCTCTGACCCTGACCCTGGTGTGTCTCTCTTCTGACCCTGACCCTGGCGTGTCTCTCCTCCAGCTACAGAGTTTGACTGGAGAGCTGATGGAGCCCTTGGTGTAACACCTGGTATTTATATCCATCCTTAAAGCTCTGCGTGTGTGTGTTAGTGTGTGTGCATATGCCTCTGCTTTCACGCCAACTGACTGTCCATATGTCTGATGCCTGTGTGTATGTGTGGTAATATGAGCAGGCCTGTAGTCCTTGAATGGCACATTTAACAAACTGCGCTGAGTTTATTTCTGTGTATCTGACTGTCTTGTGCAGATTAACCGTTTAAAATGATCCACCGTTGGGATAACAAAGGTTGTGTTTTGGCTCGTTGATGTCTGTGTTTGTCATTACAGAGGTTAAGTCAGTTGTTGGCTAATACTAGTCATTGCTTGCAAGTAATGGGTCTTTTTAAAGGACTTGGTTGTCATTAACAGCAAGATTGTAGGTTCCGGGCCCCCCCTGGTCTCAGATGAGCTCTGTCTGACAGGGCTGGACTGTAATTTTCCCTCCAGGAGTTCCGTTGACACCTGCCATCTCCCGCCACCACCCCAGTCCTGACTCACTACACACCACCCCAGGCTGAATGGGCGGGCTGGGGCATAGGGAAGCTGGAGGGCTGGGGAATGGGGTGGCTAGGATGACGGGACTAGGGCCGAGGGATGCTGGAGGGACGGGGGAGGTGCATGGCTGGGGAGGGAGTGGAGGCTGGGTGGGGTGTGGAGGCTGGCAGACTGCAGCTGTGGCCCCAGTCTCCAGTCTGAGACAGAGTCATTATGTCACAGTAGAACTAGCATCCGGGGAAGAATGTGGTATTCTTCCACAAATAACCTCATCCTGCGAGGGACAGAGGCGGGTCTGGGCTGCTCTCTCTGCACTGTAGGACAAAAGAACAAAAACCTCTCTTATGTGTTGCCTCTGTCTACTTGTTTTCTTGTTTTTTGTTTTGCATTGCTTTTTTTCAACGTGCTAAGTTATAAGTCTATGTTTACTTCTGCCCGCTTGTGTTGATGTGTTTTGAAGTTGTAACTGCCATGTTTTATGTTGACACACAACTACATTCAAGTCACACTCACAAACTTAAACAAATTGGATCTATATTTGCATTTAGATGAGACAGCATTTTGGAACAGGCATTTCTTATATAGGCAACAGAGGCACATCCATCCATCCTCTGATGTAAATGTAGCAAGAATGTAGCTGACTCTCCTTTTAAATGAGCATTTTAAAACGGGTTTCTCAGAAAGGCACCTCATGAATGACTCATGGGGTGACTGAGGACCCTTGTGTTGCTAGGTAGCAGGCCTCTCTCCTCAGACTCTCTGAGTCCTCTAGTCATCAGGTCATTTGTCTCCAGGGAGCATGCTCAGTAGCGGCAGCTCTCTCTGACCTCCAGGTGACTGGAGAGGGCGGGAGTGTCAGCTTGATTGACAGCTGGGTGATGGGTCTGTCTTGTGACCACTGACCTTTTCTCTTTTATCTGTTCCTCCTTTCCTCCCTTCCCTACCCCCTATATATCCCTCCATCCCATCTCTCTGTTCTCTGACCTACCAATCTGTTCTTCATATTACATCATCCTTACCCATTCCTAACTTCATCATCCTATCTTCTATCTTATCTGTCTCTCCTTCTTCTTGTCTGCTTCTCCACTTTTCCATCCCCTTCTCCATTTTCCTGTCTGTGTCTCCTTTTTCTTTTTCACACTGTCTTCCTCTGTGTACCTGTTTTTGTCCTTCATCTCCTTCTCCACCCTCCCTCATATCCCCATCTCTGCTAATGCTCCCGCCTCCCCACCCGGCCACCATTCCTCCATCTCTCCCTTCCCCCCCCTCTCCGGTGTGCATGCAGGTGTCCCTGTCAACAGCAGAGTGTCCTCTAAGATCCAGCAGCTACTGAACACCCTGAAGAGACCCAAGAGGCCCCCGCTGCGGGAGTTCTTTGTGGATGACTGCGAGGAGCTCCTGGACGGTGAGGGTCAACTATCCCTCTTCACATCTCTGTCTCCCTGAGTCCTTCCTACTCCTGTCTCATCAAATATATCTGGGGGGGGGGGGATTCACAGCTAGGGTACTGTGAGGGTTAGGGCTACACAAAGGCATACACAAACACATGCATAACTCACACACTCAACACATACCCACACATGCAAACCAAAGCACTCACACACAAATGCACACAGACAGTACAGAGTTCTGTATGAGTACGCGTCTCCAAACCCCAGATCAATAACGATACTGTCTCTGCACTAACCAACATTTGAGATGTTTAACATTGACCTGACACGTTCCCTCTCCTTTTCCTTACTTGTAGTCCAGCAGCCGGACCCCAACCAGCCGCGGGCAGAGGGGCAACAGATGAGCCCCCTGGGCGGGGACCCCCTGGGGGTGGGGACCAACTGGCCCCCCTCCTTGCCTGCGGCCCTCCATCGCTGGGGCACCACTCAGCCCAAGAGCCCCTGCCTAACGGCTCTGGACAATGCTGGAAAGCCTGTCTACACCCTCACCTACGGTAGGTACCTTCACACCACACTTGGGATTAAGAGAGACAACGTGTGTTACCTACAGAGAGACAGACAGACAGACAGACAGACTAATGTACGGACAGACAGACAGACAGAATGTCAGAGAGAGGTTGTGTTGGTAAAAGTTATGGTTGTGTGCGTGTGTCTCTCCAGGTAAGCTTTGGACACGGAGTGTGAAGCTGGCCTACACCCTCCTGAACAAGCTGAGCACGAGGAACGAACCCCTGCTGATGCCTGGGGACCGGGTATGAGCTGCATACACACTGCTCACACACTCCTCCTACATAAACACTCCTCACATATACATGTGTGTTAGTGTATGTGTGTAATGCAGGTAGTTCTTGAATGGCACATTTACCAAACTGCTCTGGGTTTCTTTTGTGTGTACATGTGTGTGTGTGTGTGTAGGTTGCTCTGGTGTTCCCCAACAATGATCCTGTGATGTTCATGGTAGCGTTCTATGGCTGCCTGCTAGCAGAACTGGTGCCTGTGCCTATCGAGGTGCCTCTCACACGCAAGGTAAACACACACACTCACAAGGTAAACACACACACACACAAGGTAAACACAAGATGAGGCACACACACAAAGTAAACAGACCACTCCTCACCCACACACCATTTAGACAACACCTCATACACAGATGCACACACGCAAAGTAAACAAACAAGTTATTAGTCACACACACACATACACACACATACAGTACACGCACACATGTACACACCCATTCGCAAGGTAAACAGACAGTTCCTCAGTCACACACACACATACTGTTTGACTCATCCACTCTTTGGTTTACTGCTTCACCTGGAACAGAATTTAGCAGAAGATATCTCTTTTCTAGTTAGCATTTTTTATAAAATCGGTTAACGTTTTGATCCGCCTCTTCATCATGCTATGTGAAAGGTTTAAGTTGTGGTATTACATATGATCTTCCATAAATCATTTCAAATTGTGTTAATACCCCTGCTATAGGACTGGGAAAGACTTCAATCCGCTTAAGATAGGAGACAGTAATCAGGGAAAGGTAAAAAATATGGATGACCTATTTCCTTGTCCGTAGTATTGTGACATCCGTGGTACCATGTGTAGCTTACTGTTGCTAATATTCATAAGTCTTCCCTATACTATGGTTTGAAAAGGGAATTGCTCCTGCATGATGAATAAGGGAATGATCTACAAGGGAAGATATTGATTATAAAGAATTAGTAATGTGTAATATTCAATAAGACTATACAGCATTATAGTCTAGTAGTGTGAATGCTTGGACATAACGGGGAAACCCATGGTTTTGGGATTAAAACCCGTCATCACCAGCAGTGGTCATTTGACACATACACACTCACACACAAACACGCATGCGTGTTAAACAGACAACCCCTCTCCTACACACAGACTACAGCTCCCAGTTGTCACAGCAAAGTTTGTCAAATAAAATTGTATAGATCCTAGGGAACCTCTTTGCACTTCCACAGGAGAGTGTGTTCAGTTCATATGCTTATGGAGTTAGCTAAACTGCCTTATTGCACTGAAGTTACCACTCTGAGCTCTGCTATGGAGTCAGGTGGCTAAGTGGTGAGGGAATCGGGCTAGTAATCCGAAGGTTGCCAGTTCGATTCCCGGTCATGCCGACTGACGTTGTGTCCTTGGGCAAGGCACTTTCACCCTACTTGCCTCGGGGGAGAATGTCCCTGTACTTACTGTAAGTCGCTCTGGATAAGAGCGTCTGCTAAATGACTAAATGTAAATGCTATGCCATTCTGAGCTCCACCTGGAAGGTCAACAGCACCCCCTTCTGCAGAAGCTGCCTTACTAATTTTTTCTTTTTTACTGGGAAGCTGGCCACACGTGTGGAGTTTTCACACACACACCTCCCGAGTGTGTTCACACACACTCGGGCACACACAGATAAGAACACACACCCAAAAACATACACACATGCCCATTCAAAAAGAAACACAGGCTCAGAGGTAAAACAAATTCTTCCTTCCTTTCTTTGGTTCATTCTCTCTCACTTTTTCCCTTTTCTCTCTTCCGATCAGCCCATCCAAATTTGTTAAATACATCAAACAGGTTTAATTATGTCTGAGAGCCAGGCTACAGCCTCCTTGATGTCCTTACCAACCTTCTCCTCTCAACCGTCAGGATGCAGGAAGTCAACAGATCGGCTTCCTGTTGGGGAGCTGTGGCGTGACGTTGGCACTGACCACAGACGCCTGTCAGAAAGGACTGCCCAAAGCTCAGACAGGGGAGGTGGCCACCTTCAAAGGTATGACAAGCCCGGCCCTCACTCTCAACCGTCGCATGATTCTATATTATGGTTTTCACTATCATGCTTGTTTGTGTTTCTTTTTACACACGTTGTGTGTGTATGCGTCTGTGTGCATACTTGTGTGTATGTGTGTGAGCAGGCTGGCCACGGCTGCTCTGGTTTGTAACAGACGGTAAACATGTTGTGAAGCCCCCTAAAGACTGGCACCCTCTGATACGAGAAGCTAGCGACGACATTGCTTATATAGAGGTAAGTGGAGCCGCAGCAAGCTCCACATCGTCAACTCTTTAACTCCCCTTTCTTAATGGAAATCTAACAGTTAAATGTGTGTTTTTGTATGTGTCTCTACGTATTTGTGTGTCTGTGTGTGTGTGTCCAGTACAAGACCAGTAAGGAGGGCAGCACCATGGGCATCACTGTGTCTCACTCAGCCATGCTGGCTCACTGCCACGCCCTCACACAGGCCTGTGGCTATACTGAAGGTAAACACAATTTCCCATCAGCCCTCTCCACACAACTACTTTCTACTTTCTCTGACGGGACTAGGGAGTCTATCAGGGAAGTGGAGGAGGAGGAGTAGAGGCAGCCTCTATCCTCTGCTTGGGAGTTGAAGGAGGAGGAGGGGTAAAGACGATTATCTTCTGCTGTCCTAGTTCCACCCTAACTAGGGAGCAGTCTCAGGGCTGGGAGTGTAGTATTGTATTAGAGTAGGAAATGTAGTATTCTAAATGTAGTATTCTAAGTTAGACTGTGTTTGTGAATATTGTGAGGCTGTGTATGTATGATATTGTAAGTGAGGCTATGTATGTATAGTATTTGAATTTAAGCTGTGTTTTTGCTGCAGCTGAAACCATCACCAATGTCCTGGACTTCAAGAGAGACTCAGGGCTGTGGCACGGAGTTCTCACCGTGAGTGGTTGCTTCCTTTGAGAGTACACACACTTACACTAACATCTATCTCCGTCTCTCTCTTGCTCTCTCCCACAAACACCACTCTTCCCTTCTCGCTCTCTCTATTACACACACGCTTATCCACGCACACTCACTCATACCTGTTCTGATACCATGTTACGTAAGTCACTGTGCTACGATGGCGTGTCTCCAGCAACATGTGGCACAGTGAAGCGGTTACTAACCCTGCTACAGCTTCCTTCTCTGTTTGTCCCCCACTCCCTTCCTTCCCCTCCACCCTACCCCTTGGAACTGGTATCCGTGGTGACCATGTGGATGTGTTTATGTGTTTTTCTATGTGTGTTTGTTTTGTGTTGGCTGCATGGCTGCAGAGTGTGATGAACCGGATGCACGTGATCAGCATCCCCTACTCCCTGATGAAAGTCAATCCTCTTTCCTGGATCCAGAAAGTTCACACGTACAAAGGTGAGGGCCCCCTTCCTCCTCTACCCCTCCTCTCAGTCTGGCACCCCCTCCACCTAGCCCTCGCCCCTCCTCTCACCCTCACACCTCCTCCACCTCGCCCTCTCCTTCTGCACCCCCCTCTCACCCTCACACCCCTTCCACCTTCTCCCAACTTCCACCCCTCTCCTGGACGCTCCCTCACTTCCTGTCTGGGAGCTGTGTGACACTGGGGCAGCGCTCCATTTCAGAGATGTCCAATAGATGCATTCAGAGATGGCAATAGCTCAGGTTATGTCTCATCCTTACTGACTCCTGTCAGACCTGTGGTTGGGGATGCAAAGATGACATAGTTGAGTGTAGCACCTTGAGAGAGCTGGAGAGGTTGGTCGACGGTGGACATATGGGTGGTCAAAACTTCTTTGGAAGGAAGCTCGGAAAGTGACTGAGTGTAGCTCGCTCAGACCTGCTGATTGGCTGTTCAGCAGTGTGGGGTCTGTTGTGATTGGCTTCTGAGTGCTGTTTGTGGGTAGCTGTGGTTGGCTGTGTGTGATGTGTAACCATGTGTGTGTGTCTGTGTAGCACGAGTGGCGGTGGTGAAGTCCAGGGACATGCACTGGTCCCTGCTGGCCCAGAGAGACCAGAGAGACGTCAGCCTCAGTTCTCTCAGGATGCTCATTGTGGCGGACGGAGCCAACCCCTGTGAGTCTGACACACCTTCACACACCTGCACACACCTTCACACATCTTCACACACCTACACATACCTTCACACACTGGGCTTGTATGAAAGGGAGGAGTTGATTTATACAGATTTTTGTTTGTGTCTGTGTGTGTGTCATCAGGGTCAATATCCTCCTGCGACGCCTTCCTCAACGTGTTCCAGGCCCGGGGGCTTCGTCCTGAGGTGATCTGCCCGTGCGCCAGCTCTGCTGAGGCTATGACCGTCGCCCTCCGCAGGTGGCTACTACTACACCCAGTATCCCAGCACATCCCACTACAACAATGTGACACCAAAGTCACACCTCACGCACTCAAACACAATCTCAACCCCATCCCCTTCTCCCTCCTCTCCTCCTTCCCTTCTCCTTTTTGTCTCCCCCTCCCCCAGGCCCCCAGAGATGGGTGTGCCCCCCCCAGGGAAGGCAGTTTTGTCCATGGGGGGGCTGAGCCACAGTGTGATCCGGGTGGACACTGAGGAGAAGCTGTCTGTGCTTAGCGTGCAGGATGTGGGCCAGGTCATGCCTGGAGGTACAGCTCATTATACACCCCCACCTACAGTTATACACCCCCAGCTACAGAGTTATACACCCAGCTATAGTGATACACCCCAGCTACAGTTATATACCTCCAGCTACAGTTATATACCGCAGCTACAGTTTTACACCCCTAGCTACAGAGTTATACAAACAGCTACTATTATACACTCCCAGCTATAGTTATACACCCCATCTAAAGAGTTATACACCCAGCTACAGTTATACACCCAGCTACAGTTACACACCCCAGCTACAGTTATACACCCTCAGCTACAGTTATACACCCCAGCTACAGTTATACACCCTCAGCTACAGTTATACACCCCATCTAAAGAGTTATACACCCAGCTACAGTTACACACCCCAGCTACAGTTATACACCCTCAGCTACAGTTATACACCCCAGCTACAGAGTTATACACCTAGCTACAGGTATACACCCCAGCTACAGTTACACACCCCAGCTACAGTTATACACCCCCAACCACAGTTATAAACCCCAGCTACAGTTATACACTCAAAGCTACAGTTATACACCCCAGCTACAGTTACACCCCAGCTACAGAGTTATATACTACCGACTACAGTGTTTTACCATCATAGCTTCACACACCTTTACACACCTTCACACACCTTTACACCCCTTCACACACCTGCATGCTGCCGTCATATCTTACTGACACCCCCATCTGTCTAATCCTGCATATGATGTCATCACTGTGCGCCCACAGCCCTGGTGTGTGTGGTGCGTGTGGAGGGCACACCGTACCTCTGCCAGACGGACGAGGTGGGGGAGATCTGTGTGAGCTCAGCCAGCACTGGTGTGGCCTACTACGGCCTGCCTGGCATGACCAAGAACATCTTTGAGGTGGGCATTATCATGCTCACGACAGGCTGAGCATCTGAATGTGTGTATGTGTGAGTGTGTGTATGCATGTGTATGAGCGTGTGTGTGTGTTGATACAGTATATATAGTCTGTGTTCTCTGGTGTTTTCAGACCATCCCAGTGACTCTATCAGGAGCTCCTATCAGTGATCGTCCATTCACCAGGACTTCTCTTCTGGGCTTCATAGGACCGGTGAGCTCCTCACTGGTCTGTCTGTCAGTAGCACACTGTCTGCTCTCATCTAGGCTCTGCTTTTATAGTGGGGCTCTCCAGCTGTATGTGCTTGTGTGTGTATGTGTGTTAATGGTGTGTTCCTGTGTGTGTATTTATACGTGTGTTCCTCTGTGTGTGTGTTTGTGTGTGAGTGCGTTTCATCTCCAGGATGACCTGGTGTTTGTCGTGGGTAAAATGGATGGCTTGATGGTGGTCAGTGGGCGGAGACACAACGCTGATGACGTGGTTGCCACGGCGCTGGCGGTGGAGCCCATGAAGTTTGTCTACAGGGGGAGGTGAGGGGGCTCTCGGCCTGGGCTGTCTACCGGCCTGAGATGTAGGAGAACATATACAGTACATAGACTTGGTGCAGGGACAGAAATAGCCAGCCAGCAAGCACCATAGCCAACCAGCTAACCAGATTCACAAACAACCAGCCGGTCAGCCATTGTTGTTGTTATACCAGTGTTTTGTTGTGTTCCAGGATAGCGGTGTTCTCTGTGTCTGTGCTCCATGATGAGAGGATTGTGGTGGTGGCAGAGCAGAGGCCTGATGCCTCTGAGGAAGACAGCTTCCAGTGGATGAGCCGTGTTCTCCAGGTACACCCAAACCACACACACACACAAACAAACAAACAGATACACACACCGTACACAGCACACAGAAACACACATACAAACAGCACACAGAAACACTCACACAAAGAAACACTTACGCAAAAACAATACACACACACACTCAGACATGCACACACACACGCTCTCACAGCTGAGCCCTCTCCTATGTGTTTCCCAGGCCATAGACAGCATCCACCAGGTGGGTCTGTACTGCCTGGCCCTAGTGCCTGCCAACACGCTCCCCAAAGCCCCACTGGGGGGCATCCACATCTCGGAGACCAAGCAACGCTTCCTGGATGGGGCGCTGCACCCCTGCAATGTCCTCATGTGCCCCCACACCTGTGTCACCAACCTGCCCAAGCCCCGGCAGAAACAGCCAGGTAGGAACCAGGGGCACAATACTGGGAATACCTTGTAATAATGATTGTGATGATGATGATAAGCATGGTGAAGATGATGATAAACTTGGTGATGAGGATGATAAACATGAGGATGTTGATGATGATAACCATGGTGATGAGGATGATGATGATAAACATGATGATGATGATAACCATGGTAATGAAAATGATGATGATAAACATGATGATGATGATAAACATGGTGATGTCTCTGGCATGGGCAGAGGTGGGTCCTGCTTCTATGATAGTGGGCAACCTGGTGGCAGGCAAGAGGATCGCCCAGGCCTGTGGCAGAGACGTGTCCCAACTGGAGGACAATGACCAGGTATGTAAGGTAGCTAGCACTTCTCCATCTCACCCTCCATCTCATTTGTGTGTCTATGTTTATGTGTGTGTCTGTGTGAGGGTGTGTCTCTGTGTATATGTATGTCTCTGTGTGAGTTTGTATGTTTGTGTCTCTGGGCCCTATTTTAACGATCTGAAACGCAAGTATCAAAACGCAAAGCGCAAGTAACTTTGTGGGCGGAACTCCGGCGCTTTTGCTCTTATACCGGCGGGATAAATGACTTTGCACTGGGAACAAAACAAAAATGGGTTGGTCTGAAGTAGCTACATTACTAATGGGTGTGGTTTGGGCGTAACGTGCAATAAACCAATCAGAGCATCATTTCACATTCCCTTTAAGAGCAGGCGCGCTTGTTCCATGGCGGATTGCTATTATAATGTCGAATTTGCCAGGCGCAAGCCAGGAGCGGTTCACAGCCAAGGACACCGACGTTCTCGTCAGGGCCGTAAAAGATAGAGAAGTGACATTGTATGGGAAAGGCAGAGCAGTTTTCTCATTGCACTAAGTTGCCCACTCATGCTGCTCATTCAAATTCTTACTCTTATTTTTATATTTTATTTTTTAAATTGTTATATTTTAAATTGTTTAATTCTTAGAATTAGTTTAACCATTGTACTTTTTTACTTAATTTAAGACCCTTATATGTTTATTGTTTGCACCTTCCTGCCACAGTAAATTCTGTGTTTGTTTAACATACATGGCGAATAAACCGAATTCTGATTCTGATTGGGATGGGAGAAGAATTAGCTTCGGTTAAACAGGCGTGGGAGGAAATTGCCACAATTGTTACAAATCAAGTTCACATACATAAAGATTTCTAATTAAAAACTTTTTAATCATTGACATGAAAGAAATGTAACACAGCCATACAATAAATCAAAACAATGTAACGTAGCTTCGCAGGAAGAAGACCCTGGCCTCGCCAGCAGTGCGCACGGGCCAAGCATGCGCCCTTAAAATAGCATGTAGGGCTGTCCCCGACCAAGATTTTCTTTGGTCGACCATGACTCGCCTAAAACGTCTGAAAATCGACTAATCGAAATTTGAAACGCTTTTTTTCACAAAAATAAAACGTACAAACATTTTCCCGATCTGCAATGGCTGCTGGACATTGCAGATGCAGCCGCTAATAGCCTACTAATAATAAGACTCGTATCACCAGTCATGTTGTAACCGAATGCCGATGGTATTTAGTATCTCTTACAATGTACTACAAATTAAAAATATTGTTTGTTTAACATGCAAATCATCCGAGCGCGCTTATCTATGGCGTGAAATTAGTGCCAGGAGAGCGAGCTCTGTAAAAACGATTTGTAACTTGCAAAAAAGATTTGTGTCTCTGTAGAAAATGATTCGTGTACTTGCAAAAAAAAAATTGTGTCTCCGTAGAAGAAGGCAAGATTTGTGTACTTGCATAAAAGATTTGTAACTTGCAAAAAAGATTTGTGTACTTGTAAAAAAAGGTTTTGTGTCTCCGTAGAAGAAAAAGATTTGTGTACTTGTAAAAAAAAGTTTTGTGTCTCCGTAGAAGAAAAAGATTTGTGTACTTGTAAAAAAAAGTTTTGTGTCTCCGTAGAAGAAAAAGATTTGTGTACTTGTAAAAAAAAGTTTTGTGTCTCCGTAGAAGATGGCGGGAACAATGCTCCCAAAACCATCTAAGCCAATCAAATATAGCCATTTCTGTGTCTAGTATCATTGGACATTTTCGTCTGTCTATCACACAAAGAACGTCAGCGAATAAGAACAAAACTAGAGTGCTGATGATTTCAATGACGAGTCATTTGGTAAGTAGTTCAAAATATCCATGGGCATGTACCTTTAATGTAACATTTAAAGATTATTCGGTTAGCACACTCTTAACAGTATAAATTAATGGATAAGAGTCGTAGTAAGTTGAATAGTTTTTTAATGTAAATATGTATACGGATATCTAATTAGACGACCAGTCATTAAACCTAGCATTAGTTGGACAATGTGCAGCTAAATTGCAGCCGGTAAGCATCATACTAAGCGTTCACAACTTTACATGTTTTTTAACCCTTGTGTTCTCTTCGGGTCATTCTGACCCATCAGTCATTGTTACCCACCGTCGTATTGTGACAACTTTACCGCATACAAAAACAAAGTGAAGCATTTTCTTTTAACCGTCGGGCTGTCTCAGACCCTCCACATTGCGAAGGTTAAAAGAAAATGATTTTTATTTGTTTTTGTATTGGGTAAAATTGGGTAAACACAACGATAGTTCGTTATGAACCTTTGGGTCATGTGACCCGAAGGCAGCACAAGGGTTAATGTTGGTGTATTCGCCATGCTAAACTAAACATGAGCTGGACACACTGGATAGATCTCAAATGTTGGCTGGGAAAGTTAAGCGCATAAATTAAAAAGATATGGATCTTTCACTCTAGAGTGTATTATTTACTGCCAGCTTTCATTTCGAATGAAAACCACTAACTATATTGAGTGATTTCGCGGCAGTTCCCTGCCATTTAGCTGCACATTGCCCAACTAAGGCTAGGTTTAATGACGTCTAATTAAATATCCGAATACATATATACATTAAAAAACTATTCAACTTACTACGACTCTTATCCATTAATTTATACTGTTAAGAGTGTGCTAACCGAATAATCTTTAAATGTTGCATTAAAGATACATGCCCATGGATGCATGCCCGGGAGTCAGGTGGCTGAGTGGTGAGGGAATCGGGCTAGTAATCCGAAGGTTGCCAGTTCGATTCCCGGTCATGCCAACTGACGTTGTGTCCTTGGGCAAGGCACTTCACCCTACTTGCTTCGGGGGAATGTCCCTGTACTTACTGTAAGTCGCTCTGGATAAGAGCGTCTGCTAAATGACTAAATGTAAATGGATATTTTGAACTACTTACCAAATGACTCGCCATTGAAATCATCAGCATTCTAGTTTTGTTCTTATTCGCTGACGTTCTTTGTGTGATAGACAGACGAAAATGTCCAATGATACTAGACACAGAAATGGCTATATTTGATTGGCTTAGATGGTTTTGGGAGCATTGTTCCCTCCTTCTTCTACGGAGACACAAAACTTTTTTTTACAAGTACACAAATCTTTTTCTTCTACGGAGACACAAAACTTTTTTTTACAAGTACACAAATCTTTTTCTTCTACAGAGACACAAAACTTTTTTTTACAAGTACACAAATCTTTTTCTTCTACGGAGACACAAAACCTTTTTTTACAAGTACACAAATCTTTTTTGCAAGTTACAAATCTTTTATGCAAGTACACAAATCTTGCCTTCTTCTACGGAGACACAAAACTTTTTTTTTGCAAGTACACAAATCATTTTCTACAGAGACACAAATCTTTTTTGCAAGTTACAAATCGTTTTTACAGAGTTCGCTCTCCTGGCACTAATTTCACGCCATACTTATCACTGCCTGAACTTGCAGCATGCAAACTTACGTAGACGCTGAGTGGGGAACGGTGCAACAGAGAAAGATTTTGTTGTCTTGGCCGGAGATAAGATAATGTCATTCGATTTGGATGTGATTCTTATAATAGGCATATTCATTTTTCAACCCAGCGCGTTAGCATGAGCGAAGTAGGGCTAGGCCAACTTACGTTTTTCAGGTGGTAGGCTACATCATATTCGACGTCGAACTATGAAAAATAAACCGTTGTTGTCAGAGTTTGCATTCAACGTTTTTCGAGTCACCCGGTACTTTGTAAATGTAAATGTACTTTAATGAAATGCTGCCATACCACAGATTTCTTTGCCATTTTGACTAATAACACCGACAAAGTAGGCTATGGCAGAGTTTGTAGTTCGGCGGCCAATTGTGCTCGTGCCGTGTGCAGTGGCGGTTCTACATTGAATTACACCCAGGGCGAGACGCCCTTCGCGCGCGCCCCCCCCCCCCCCCCCCCCCATTGAAATCAAAAGGATGTTATGGTAAGACCAATTATGTTCTATACAGCTAAAACAGCCTGGGGTCAAATTGACACCAAACATAATAGGAGGGTTACATAAACATGCCCTTACACATTTACATTTACATTTATTCATTTAGCAGACGCTTTTATCCAAAGCGACTTCCAAGAGAGAGCTTTACAAAGTGCATAGGTCACTGATCATAACAACGAGATAGCCACAAAACATTGCGAGTAGCCAAAACATGAAGCACACATTGTGAACAACCAAAATAAGTGCCAAAGGGAAGAACCATAAGAGCATGTAGTTAAACAAGTTACAATTAAACAACATGAACTGCTATAAGTGCAAGTGTACCTGTGGAAAAAAGCAAGCAACAATAATAAAACAATATATCACAGCGAGTACAAAAATTTAAGTCAGTTACCACTAACCACAAGAGCAACAAGTCTCTAAGCAAGAGTCATTGTGATCCTTGAGGAAACTAACATCGGGTCAAGCGAACCATTCCTAAGTACCGTTGTACTCCCGGAACAAGTGCGTCTTGAGCCTTTTCTTGAAGGTGGAGAGACAGTCAGTGTCTCTGATGGAAGTGGGGAGTTGATTCCACCACTGGGGGGCCAGACAGGAGAAGAGCTTGTGTTGGGACCGGGCGGTCTTGAGCGGTGGGACCACCAGGCGGTTGTCTGAAGAAGACCGTAGGTGACGGGTGGGGGTGTAGGGCTGCAGGAGAGACTTGATGTAGACGGGTGCAGTCCCGTTCACTGCTCGGAAGGTCAATACCAGGGTCTTGAATCTGATACGGGCCATGATAGGTAGCCAGTGGAGAGAGATGAGGAGCGGGGTAACATGGGAGCGTCTGGGTAGATTGTAGACCAGGCGGGCCGCTGCGTTCTGAATCCTCTGAAGAGGGCGGGTTGCACATGCTGGGAGACCAGCGAGCAGCGAGTTGCAATAGTCCAACTTGGAGAGGACAAGTGCTTGGACTAGCAGCTGGGTGGAGTGCTCAGACAGGTATCTCCTGATCTTCCGGATGTTGTAGAGGGTGAATCTACACGACCGGGAGACCGCAGCAATGTGGGCCGTGAGGGAGAGCTCGTCGTCCATGGTAACCCCAAGGTTCCTGGCAGAGGATGAAGGGGTCACCGTCGCAGATCCCAGGGTGATTGAGACACTAAATGTCTGTTATTACATGCTATATTAATATAACTTTTAGCTAGGAACACTTTTAGTTATGACGTTAAACTATACTTTGTCACGAAATATAGTTGTAGCAAATGTTCGTCTTTGAAATTTGAAAATTCCGTTGGCTAATTACAGGGCCTAACCTAAATAATGAAAATAAATAATAACTGAACTTGTAACAGTTTTGTTGCAAAGCACACTATTATGGTGAAATGTTATCACGTGTTTGTTGAGTTAAAACCGAAATATTGTTGTTGCATAGCAAGCATCATAGCAAAAAGGCTAACAAACGTAAGAGTTAGCCTATACCCACCAATTAACATTAGCCCTTCATTCATGACATGGATACCGTAATAATCATACAGAGACATATTTGCATACCTTTATCTTCTTCTCGTTTCTCCTCTTCTTCTTTTCTTTTTTTTCGAAATTGGGCACCTGATGGCTTACTTGACCCTTTCCTGTCCATCTTCTTTGGCACTCAACAGTCAACAGATTTCCCATCCCCCCAACACTGTCACTCACGACCAGAAGTCAAGACTAAACCAATTCACCTTGGTGACCACAATCGTTTTGTGTTACATATTTTTATTAGCCATTTCACACAATTAAAAAAAACTAAAATGTGCAGGAACTTTAGGCCTATATTTATAATATTATGAATGAAATGTGCGTTATTTGGAAGAAAGTCGAGGCAACTGACTTTAGCCCACTAATTTAGAGTATTGCACTATACAGTGGACCCCTCCCCCCCTTGTCCGTTCCATTTGGGAGACCCAGTCAGGTGAGCTGTCTGTCCCCCTCCCCTTTTTTCACACAGCTTCTGTGCATGGCACCTTCTCAGCAAGCAGGGGTGCCTGCAGCTGCCTGAAGGGGGCGCCAATTTGCCAATTCCCCACACAGTGAAATGATAGAAAAGAGAAAACCGCTTCGCAGCGCAGAGATTTTTATTTATTTATTTTATGCTCGTGCGCCCCCCACGTGACATGAAAAAATGCCGCCCCGGGCAGCTGCCCGGTCCGCCCGTGTCTAAAACCGCCCCTGGCCGTGTGCAAAATACCAAACCAAAACAAAGCGCAGATTAACGAAAGGGAAAACAGTAACACCTTTTCTTTTAAATTATATATTTTTAGAGTTGCTTTATTTGTCTTAAATAATATAATCTACAAATTCTGTAGAACATTTAGTTAATTCAGCAATGATGACACAAGCGGGAATCAGATCTCACACTGCCATACTGCAGCTCGTCTAAAAAAATCTTAGTCGACCAAGAGCATCGACCAGAAAATCGACTAGTCGACTGAGTGGGGACAGCCCTAATAGCATCTGAATAATGCGCCATTGACTTTAGACTACGTTTTTCCTGGTCTGTCACGCCTCCTTTTTTCGCTGAACCGCCCCCGGGAGTGCAAGGTCATTCCCTAATTTACCGACGTGCGTCTGTGGAGGGAAAAGTCCGCTTTGCGTCGAGTGCAAACTAGGAATGATACTTGCGTCGTTGACAAAGTCAATTGCGCTGGGTGCAAGATAGGGCCCTCTGTGTGTATGTGTGTGTATGTGTCTCTGTGTGTATGTGTGTATCTGTGTGTGTGTGTATTTGTGTGTGCGTGTGAGTGAGTGATCCCCGTCTCTCTGCTCCTCTCCCACAGTTCCTGTACATGCAGGATGTGTTACAATGGAGGGCCCAGGCCACGCCAGACCACCCTCTCTTCCTGGTGCTCAATGCCAAGGTACCAACCCTCTCTGCTCTGGGTTCCCTGCTCTATCTCTCTCTCTGTCTCTCTGGTCTCTCTCTATCTGTCCTGGCACCCAACCTACAAGCTTTCTAGCATGCCATCCGTCCTCAGGGCCTTTGAAAAAATAGTTTGCCATTATTTTGTCTAAGATAGCTTCATAGTCTGTTGGAGTTTGTTAGACGCATTTGTTGTGTTATTCCTCCAGTGTGTCCTTCTGTGTCATTAGATTGTGGAAGGTGTGTTTGCTAACTGTTGCTGTTGTTGTTGTTGACACCAGGGCGCGGTGGCAAGCACAGCTTCCTGTCTGCAGCTGCACAAGCGGGCAGAGCGCGTTGCCGTGGCGCTGATGGAGAAAGGCCGTCTCAACACGGGAGACCACGTGGCGCTGGTCTACCCTCCTGGTGAGGGAGATGACAAACAGGCCAACAGACAGACAAACAGGAAAGAGACAGACAGACAAACACACATACAGACAAGACAGACACACACAGGCAGACAGACAAATGGACACAGACAGACACATACAGACAGACAGCCACCCAGAAACACAACCCACCAGACACACACACAGCCAGCCATGCTTTTTAAGCTGTATGTTCTGTTCTCTGTCTGGCCAGGCATCGACTTGATCGCCACCTTCTATGGGTGTCTATATGCTGGCTGTGTGCCAGTCACTGTCCGACCCCCTCACCCCCAGAACCTGGCAACCACCCTGCCCACTGTCAAGATGATCGTTGAGGTAGGGTCACAGATAGATACCTACCAGGTATCAGTTGTGCCAGTTACACATAGAGACCTACTGTCACCAGCCAGTCACACTCAGCCATCCCTCACAGCCATTTCAGTCAGTAAACAGCGTATTATGTTTGTTTTTGTGTGTATATGTATGTGTGTTAATGTGTGCTTGTGCACGTGTGTGTATGTGTGTTACTGTGTGTGTGTGTGTGTGTGTGACAGGTCAGTAAGTCTGTGTGCATCCTGACCACTCAAGCAATAATGAAGCTCCTGAGATCCAAAGAGGCAGCAGCTGCTGTGGATGTAAAGAGTTGGCCCATGGTGCTGGACACAGGTACACACACACACACACACACACATGGTGCTGGACACAGGTACACACACACACACCAGGTACACACACACACATATGGTGCTGGACACAGGTACACACACACGCGGTGCTGGACACAGGTACACACACACATGGTGCTGGACACAGGTACACACACACACACATGGTGCTGGACACAGGTACACACACATACATGGTGCTGGACACAGGTACACACACACATGGTGCTGGACACAAGTATACACACACACATGTATAAACACAAACACACACATACACAGCAGAAAAGACCCAACATAAAAACATTACAATGGACACACACACATACCCTCCTCGTCCTCAGACGACCTCCCTAGGAAGAAGAGCCCCCAGATCTACAAGCCACCCACCCCTGAGATGTTGGCCTACCTTGACTTCAGCGTGTCCACTACAGGCATCCTGGCAGGGGTCAAGGTGAGCCATGCTGGACCTGGGAGCCTAGCCTCACTCCCATCCAGATAGAGACTAGGAGCTGATGGCAGCTGTAACGTAGTCCTCTCTTCAGGCAGGTGTTGTGAGAAAGTGCAGACATCTGCCGTTTGAAGAGAGACGGTGTCGCGAGTCAGCAGGTGTAATCACAGTCATCATCTCCTAAAAACTGTCTCTCAAAACATGAATAATAAGATTATTTTCAGTACTTGCTTTGTCTATGGTTCAGTTACCTTTTTGTGATTTGTTAATGGATTTTTAACCCCCCCCCCACACACACACACACACACACCTACACGCACACCTCTCCTCCACAAACACACTCACACTCTTCTGCACCACACACTCACACCCCTCTTCGTCCCCAGATGTCCCATGCTGCTACCAGTGCCTTGTGTCGCTCCATCAAGCTGCAATGTGAGCTCTACCCTTCACGGCAGATCGCCATCTGCCTGGACCCCTATTGTGGCCTGGGCTTCGCTCTCTGGTGCCTGTGCAGGTAAACACAGCACCCCTCTCAACCTTAAAATGGACCTGCAAGCTTGTCTACACACACAGAAAACTTCTAAACCTTAAACTGGACGTACAAGCTGTTCTACAATATGATTTTGTTTTTACTTGACCTGCAAATAACTTAAGCCTGTAAACTAAGGTGATACTGAAGATCAAGCAACTGAAGTGTCTGCCTACGTGCCTGTCTACCTGTCTGTATGTCTGTCTGCCTGTCTACCTGTCGTCTGCCTGTCTGTAGCGTGTACTCGGGCCACCAGTCCATCCTGGTTCCTCCTCTGGAGCTGGAGAGCAGCGTGTCTCTGTGGCTGTCTGCCGTCAGCCAGTACAAGGTCCGCGTCACCTTCTGTTCCTACTCTGTCATGGAGATGTGCACCAAGGGGCTGGGCTCTCAGACAGAGGCTCTACGGGTCAGTCTCCCTACATCTCTACTGGTTTCTACTGTATCTCTACTGATCTAAATTAATCTCAATGTATCTCTATTGAGCTACTTATCTGTTGATTTTAACTGATCTCTATTGATCTCAACTAATCTCAATGATCTCTACTAGTATCTATTTATCTGTTTTCTTGTCTATGCTGGTTAGTTCCCCTACATCTATCTCTACTTATCTGTACTTATTTCTCAATCTTTATGATCTCTATTTATCTTTCTCCTGGTTTCTCTACAACTCTCTTATCTCTACATCTCTCTTTTTCACATGTCTCCATCACAACCAGTATTGTAGTATGGTTCAAAACATCCATGAATATGTACAATATTATATAAGTAATTGATGATTCATTGAACTAAATGATGTAGAAATACAACACATATTGCGACAGTGTCTAACTCCACTCCTCTATCTGCGCAGCTGCGTAACGTGAACTTGTCATGTGTGCGCACCTGCATGGTGGTGGCAGAGGAGCGGCCGCGCATCACCCTCACCCAGTCCTTCTCCAAGATCTTCAAAGACCTGGGCCTGTCGCCACGCGCCGTCAGCTCCACCTTCGGCTGCAGGGTCAACGTGGCTGTATGTCTGCAGGTGAGAGGGGGAGAGGGATAGGGGAGGGAGGAAATTGAGGAATTGGGTGAGGGATGTAAGGATGGAGGGAGGGAGTGATGGGAGTGATAGAAGGAAGGATGAGAGTAATACAAGGAAGGATAAGAGGGAGGGAGAAATCACGTTTAAGTTTGTCTGCAGGTCAGGCAGATGAAGGGATGAGATAGGAGAGATAGAAGGAAGGAGGGGAGGAAGGGATAGAGGGGTGAGAGAGAGGAAAGAAGGGTCCAGGGCTCAAAATTGCTACCATTTTGATTGCATATGCTCCCGAAATTGTATCTGTGCAACCTCAAAATATATTTGAGAACATGTGCAAGTGCTACTAATCATTATGGTGTGACCTATTTCAATATATTTTTAAATGCTCGCTAATTAGCCTCCTGCTGTGAGCTGATACAGTGACCAGTCCACCATTCTATCCACTGTTACATAACCAATTAAACCTTTTCTTTACGTTCTTAACTTTAATGCACATTTTAGATTTTTTAATTTATAAAATTAACATTTTAGTTGTGGTGCTCCCTTATTTTCGGTGGGTGCTCCAAATGTTTTGCTGGTGCTCCTAATTTTTTTAAGTTGGGAGCACCATTGCTACGAAGTAAAAAAGTTCATTTCGAGCCCTGAGGGTCTTCTGTAATGTCTTCCTTCTGTTTCACTGTTTATTAATTCTGTCTGACCTGTGTGGTGCTATGGCTGTGTGTCCAAACACATGTTGTGTATGTGTGTGTGTGTGTGTGTTTCTGTCCTCTGGCCCGCCCCCTGTTGTCAGCCCAACAGGCTAGGGAAGCTGGCTGAGCAGGTATGATGGACAGAGGGCTTGACCAACTAGGGCTGAGGGGTGGGACTTGGAAATGAGTAGGGCTGTTCTGATTGGGCTGCTGCTGTTGCCTGGTTTATTTCAGTTTTCATATTGATTTCATGCATGGCGCTGAATGGCCTTCAGCTCATACTTCCTGTCAGCTCCATCTATGGATTAGATTAATATTTATTGGACTGGGCCAGGGAGAACACTACCTTTACATGTTCATATTGCTTTATCATCCTGGGCCTATGATCCAGTAAGATTCCAGTGTGTTGCAGAGCCAGACATTGGTGCTGGCGTGTCCGTTGGTCTATTCGTGATCAAAGACAAAGTCATGGTTAACTTAAGGCACACCTGTGTAGGCTAGAAACCTGTTTATCATCTTCCGGTATCCCTATCGGGTCAGGTCAACAGGTCATCAACATCAACAGGTTTCAACACATTTTTTGTAACATAGTTGGCCTATGTTAGGAATTAGTTGTTTTACATTTACATTTAGTCATTTAGCAGACGCTCTTATCCAGAGCGACTTACATTAAGTACAGGCACATTCCCCCCGAGGCAAGTAGGGTGAAGTGCCTTGCCCAAGGACACAACGTCATTTGGCATGGCCGGGAATCGAACTGGCAACCTTCAGATTACTAGCCCAATTCCCTAACCGCTCAGCCACCTGACCCCCTTTACTGATGGCATGCTCCATTAGTACTGCTACAGTTACACAGCAGTTAAGGCAGGGCAGGCTACTGAAAGCTTCCTTTTGCTGTTTTATCGTCTGCTCAAAACTGGAGTCCACGCTGTCCCCCCCTTACAGCGGGCTTGGCTGCTCCAAGCTCTCCCTGGGCCCCTTCCCCAAGGGCCAGACAGTGCCCCATGTCCACCACTAGAGGGCGCTCTGACTCATTTACACTCAATCCTGCTGACAATGGACACACAGGAAACAGTTCTCACACACTCCCAGTAAACACAGACCTGTAGCGTCTTTGTTTTTTTAACCCTCGTTTTCTCATCCCCATCCCCTGACAGAGACACACACAAATACAGTAGTTTAGCTTCTCACTTCTACCCCAATCCCCCTCCCACACATACACTGTAGACCACAACTCTACTCAACAGCAGGTATTCTATGGAGCTAAATCAGGGCCAAATGTTTTGTTAATTCGAAAAAAAAATCTTTAGTTGAAAAACTAAAGCTTGACATTGAAAATGTAAGTTTTGGTCAAAAACTTGAAAAATAAAACCATGAATTCAAAGAAATTTCGATTAAAGTCTGGAATTATTTTGAATAAATTATTAATTTTCATTTTTCACTTTTAGATTTTCACATAGTTTCACATGTAATGTTTCCAGATTCAAGACATTTTTTTTTACGGCTTCAATTTTTTTTTTGAGTTTCAGTTTTTTATTTTTAGTTTCAGTTTATTTTATTTTTTTCAGACTTTTGGCCCCGATTTTGCGTAGGGAGCGTGGCTTCAACTCAGAGGCGGGAGTTATGAGTGACAGCCTAACAAAGAGGCAGAAGACTCGGCAGTTGGCAGGCGTCCACTCCGCCAAGGCAACACGCTGGCGCCAGCGCACAGGTAAGACATGTGAAAGATATTAGCCTTTTTGAATAGATACTTATCCCCGCAGTGGAATTTTTTTGTCATTGACACATACCCTCAAATATCTTTCACATGTCTTACCTGTGCGCTGGCGCCAGCGTGTTGCCTTGGCGGAGCGGACGCCATGCCAACTGCCGAGTCTTCTGCCTCTTTAGGCTGTCACTCATAACTCCCGCCTCTGAGTTGAAGCCACGCCCCCTATGCAAAATCTGGGCCAAAAGTCTGAAACTGAAAAACAGATCTGAAACTGAAAAAAAAACCTGAAACAAAAAAACAAAAAAAGTGAAACTCAAAAAAAGAAATTGAAGCCGTAAAAAAAATGTTGAATCTGAAAACATTAAATGTGAAACTATGTGAAAATCTAAAAGTGAAAAATGAAAATTAATAATTTATTCAAAATAATTCCAGACTTCAATCGAAATTTTATTCAACTTGAAAAAAAAATTGGTAAACTTATTTTTTCTTTGAATACATGGTTTTATTTTTCAAGTTTTTGACCAAAACTTACATTTTCAATGTCAAGCTTTAGTTTTTCAACTAAAGATTTTCTTTTCGAATTAACAAAACATTTGACCCTGATTTAGCTCCATAGTATTCTCATTGCCATTGGTAGGATCAAGTTAGGTGGATCTGAGTATAGTCCAGTCATGTTAAGACAAAATGGGGGTCAACCTAGGACAAATTGCAACAGAAGCAAACTCAACTGATTTTGTATCCTCAATATGTCCCGAGTAAGGAAAAAAAAACCCTGAAGAATCCCATTAGGGGAAAGTTTAGAAAAAGACCCAAATATAGCCTATTCATACGCCTATTCATTCTTTTTCTCACGTGAATAGGGTAAAGAAAATTACCTTTAGATATCACCATGAAAATTACTGAGTTGATTACTTACATCAAGACAAACTAAAAATGTATTGCAAGTTTTTTGAAATTTTTTGTTAACATGGGCAAACGGTGCATAATCAAATTAGGTAGGAGCTAATTTGCATAAATACCACAACATATCTAAACATTGGATATAGCCAGGTGAAAATGTCTTGTTGACATATAACAGTAAAAGACTTAATGCTAATGTCTGAATTGAACCCATTTAGATTATCCATGACAATTAATACATAGAGGCAGGAAGAAGTACTTTAAACCAGCCTTTATTAATTATTATTGCAGAGATGGGGTTTGGGGCTGGGTCGTTTCACCAATAATAGTCGTACCACAGCTCAACACACATCCAGATGTTCCCAATAAATTGTATTGATCACCAGGTATGTTTTATTAATGTAGGTTGAATAATCCATGTAGGAGAAACAAAAGGAAATCTTTCTTACCTGAGTGACAGATTAGTGACAGTTGATTGACAGTTGAGTGGACCTTGAATGAATGACTGAATCTCTGCCTCTTATGGTGACATTTGCTTGCATCTAGTCTTTTACTGTAAGATGTCAGCAAGAATCAACTAGACATTTTCACCTGGCTATATCCAATGTTTAGATATGTTGTGGTATTTAGGCAAATTAGCGCATACCTAAATAGATTATGTACCGTTTGCCCATGTTAACAAACAATTTAAAAAAAACTTGTAATACATTTTTTGTTTGTCTTGATGTAAATAATCAACTCAGTAATTTTCATTGTGATATCTAAATGTTCAAAATGTTACCCTATTCACGTGTGAAAAATAGGCCATATTTGGCCTAATGGGATTCTTCTGGGATTTTTTTTTCTTACTCAGGACATATTGAGGATACAAAATCAGTTGAGTTTGCTTCTGTTGCAATTTGTCCTACCTTTTTTCATAAAATGACTGGACTTGTACCCAAACACAGCTGTCTGTCCTTGGTGCAGACTGATACAGCTGATACACCCTATCCCAAGCATGCATAGTAATAATACTGATAAAGACAATATTTGTTATCTTATCTGGCCTAAACTCTAAACCCTGAAGGTCAAGCATCTGAAGTTGACATGGCTATGCGGTTGCATTCTCCTCTAGCATCATTACTGTCTATCAATGGCTCCCAGCCTGCTTTGTAAAGGACTTCCTTTCCATTTTCAGCAGCTTCTTGAACCCTCCCCACTCTCGCACACATTCACAGTCGGCACACACATTCACAGTCAGTGTGCAGCATGCAGTAACAGCCCTGTGTGTGTGTGTGCATTTGTGTTTCTCCTCAGGGCACAGCAGGACCAGACCCCACTACAGTCTACCTGGACATGAGAGCGCTGCGACACGACAGGTACTGTACGGAGCTCCACTGTACCTCCACCCACTTTATACTATCCTGAATGAATCCAGAGTTGGGAAAGCCTTTTACTATTCTATATTAAACTATGCTATACTATCCAATGCTCTACTATACTATAATACACTATTTTATAGTATACTATACTATATTGTATAATACTATACTTTGCTATGCTATGTTGTACTATACAAAACTATACTTTATTATGCTATGTTGTACTATGCTATGCTATACTATACCATATTGAACTAATATTATATTGTACTATGCTTTACTATTCTATACTATAGTGGTACTAACATGTAGTAGAATTAACCCCAAACATTGTGCCCAGCAGTCCTGTGGATCAGGATATTGCAACTGTAGTGAAAAGTGAGTTGTTGCCATGTGGATGACGAATGTGTGTGTTCCAGGGTGAGGTTGGTGGAGAGAGGCTCACCACACAGCCTGCCTCTGATGGAGTCTGGCAAGGTAAGACAACTTACCCCAGAGCTCCCAACCTTGTTGTTGTGTCACAGTGCAAAGAGCACAGCTATCACACAATTCGTCAATTGTTTAAAAATGTATTTCAATCCAGTGAAATTATACATAATCAAAATCAATTCAGCTAATTTTGCAATTCTCCTTAATGCATTCAATTAAAAGCTGGCCCCATGTCGGTGTCCATGAGGAATTTACTTATGCAAAATACGCAGCGGCATCGGTAATCAGTTGATGTGTCTCATCGTCCATGTATTGATCAGTGTGTCAGTACATGGGAAGCTCTTATGAAGGGGGGATAGCTGTAGCTCACTGGTTGGAGCGTTTAACTGCAGAGCAGGAAGTTGTGAGCTCAAATCCCCCCCACTCTGTGGTTGTGTGTCTCCTTCAGATTCTGCCTGGGGTAAAGGTCATCATCGCCAACACCGAAACCAAAGGCCCGCTGGGAGACTCCCACTTAGGAGAGGTGAGTCATCAGTGGTCACCAAAGGTGGGCCACGCCCCCCCTTACAACAAGACACACCTCCCCAGACCAAAGACTATGCCCCTCCACAGTAGGCAACACCTTGTCATACAGAAAGCCATGCCTCTCTCTTGGTAACCTCTCCCTCTCTAACTCTCTCTCTCTTTCTCTGTGTGTGTCAGATATGGGTAAGCAGCCCCCACAATGCTACAGGCTACTACACGGTATATGGAGAGGAGGCGCTACATGCAGACCATTTCAGTACCAAGCTCAGCTTCGGAGATACCCAGACCGTTTGGGCCCGGACCGGCTACCTGGGTTTCTTGCGCCGCACGGAGCTCACAGACGCCAGCGGAGGTGAGGGCCTCTTCAGACTCCAAAACCCTGATTAGAATCCCCTAGGCCCTGACTAGTATACCCTAGGCCCTGATTAGTATACCCTAGGCCCTAACTAAAATCCTCTAGATACTGACTAGAATCCCCTAGGGTCTGACTAGAATCTTCTAGACCCTGACTAGAATCCCCTAGACTCTGACCCCTTTCCTGCCCTGAGAGTATTCAACATGGCTGTAGACAACAAAATATTTGTGTATGTTTGAGTGCGGGCTTCTCTCCATGCATGCATCATGCATGCTTATGGTTGTTTGTGTGTGTCAGAGCGCCATGATGCCCTGTACGTGGTGGGATCCCTGGATGAGACCCTGGAGCTGAGAGGGATGAGGTATCATCCAATTGACATTGAGACCTCTGTTATCCGCTCACACAAAAGCATCGCTGAATGGTGAGATATGGAATCTTACATTTAGACCCTCCTTATTGCTTTTACTATATTTTTTATTTATATGTAACCTTTTAAAAACAACTTATTTTGAATTCAAATCACAGGAATATTTGAATGCTTTTAGAGCAACAAAAAAGGAACCCGAGAGGGTACAATTTGTGTGGAAATTATGAAGTGTGCTTGCAGCCGCCGCAGCTGGGGCAGTTTATTTAACTTAATCACCCCCAAATATATTGTTTAATTAAGATCAAATGTACTATATAATGTTCAAATATTTGGAGAAAGACAGAATGGGGTGTACATTTTTATGTTACTAAAGGAAAAACACACAACTTATTACTGTATCTTAAAAAAAGTATGTATATTTATTATTGATGAAGATTGTACAGATTAAAAAACAGGCTACATTTGCTGCCTAGCCTACATAGCTAGCAAAGAACAGACAAAAAAAATACAGGCCGTTGATATTCACTCAGTTGTCACTGCAAACACGACAAGTATCGTCCGCTCCACCGGACATTCGCCACAAAATATACATATTTCCTAAACCATGCAACAGAACCTACAGAACCTACAAAATAATAGCATAGCTATCGGGTACAAGACACACATTTTGCCACCTGTCTGCAAAAACTGGGACGAATTAGGGCGGGTATAATAATGTATATGTGAGGTAACAATTGTGTGGTTTGCTGATAGCAGTCAAATTAATTAAAAAAATCTGATAACACAGCCCATCTTCTCCTCTTCCCCCTCTATTCATCCATTTCATTTATCTCCCATGCTCTCAACCCTCCCTCACCCTTCTCCTTTTTCCTCCCCCCTTCTCTCCCCCATCCTCTGCTCCCCCTCTCCTCCTCCTCATCCAGTGCTGTGTTCACCTGGACCAACCTACTGGTGGTGGTGGTGGAGCTGGAGGGCTCCGAGCAGGAGGCCCTGGACCTGGTGGCCCTGGTCACCAATGTGGTCCTGGAGGAGCATTACCTGATCGTGGGCGTAGTGGTGGTGGTCGACCCCGGGGTCATCCCCATCAACTCACGCGGGGAGAAGCAGCGCATGCACCTGAGGGACGGCTTCCTGGCTGACCAGCTGGACCCCATCTACGTAGCCTATAACATGTAGACAAACTTGGGGTGTCCAAAGAGGTGGGAAGGCCTCTGTGTGTGGATGCAGCTCAGCTGCGTGAGAACAGAGGAAGGAACAGTACTGTCTGTCTCAGTGCGGCTGACAAACTTTGTTTGGTGCGGGCGGACAACTCACTTGTAGAAAACAGAGAGAATGTGGGAAGAGGAAAAAAGAATGGGGAAAAAAACAACCTGGGATGAAAGCAACTGAAGTAACCCTCTGTGTTTGTGTTTCATTGCAGGATGTTGCATACCTGGCTTTATTATAGGTTCCTTTTCAGTTCTGCCACCTTAATGTCAGCTGCAGTAGCCATTCACTTGTGCCATAAACCACTTATTGAGTTTCTAAATTCTTACTTTTCAAAATGTACTTTCAAATATGGATCATTCATTTACTGTTTTTATTTCAATGCAAAAAATGCAATATGCTAGAAACTTTGTCGCATTAAATTACTTGTGATGTTGACATGATTTTCTTTAACTCATAAGGTGACAAGGAACATAATCATAATTTAGCATTAGCAACTTGCCAAATGTTTTAAATTAAGCCTTAAATATTTCCAGATACCTATTCCTAGCTGTTTAAACTTCATGTAGGTTTGTGAAGAGGTGAAGATGGACATGACATTATTTCATGATTGCAAACAAAGTACTTCTGGCATAATTATATAAATATAGGTGATCTGATTATCTTTTAAATACATGCTTCTTACAAACCTAAGTTCCGGTGTCTCTTATGTAGTTTCACACTCTCGCTCCAGTAATTGTGTCTTTGACCATCTCCATCTGGAACTACTGCACTGCATAAGTGGTAACAAACAGGAGCACTTAGTAACTAGGCGGGCAACTGTCTCACCTAACATTAGCCAGAGAAGAGCTCATGGTTTTGAGATTTTATTCAATTGCATGTACTGTATGAGGCTAAGTTAGGCTTACCCCGTTCAACATACCACAAATTGTACAGACCACTTGTGAATGGTTTATTTCTTTTATATGTGCACACCAGTTTGGAAACAGGCAGCAAGCCTGCTGTAATTATGTACAGGTTTTGTGTAAGTTATTTCTGTGTCAGGTTGACTGTTCATAACCTAATACTTATGAACAAGACTGAAACTGGTGAAACTTATCCCCATTTCCCCCTGAATAACATAAGTTTTAAATGGTTTCTCTTGTAGGAAGACAATAGCTACAGGAGCCTTGTAAACATTTTGTATTGTATAGACACTGGGGACTGGCTACTTGAGAGATGACACGAAAGCACACGCTTCTTCAGTTATAGTGACAGAGATGTGAGAGCGCTCATCCTCAAGACATATCCAAGGATGTGTCTTGTATTCTGGCAAATAGAGGTTGCATTGTCTGATACGGTTTGTTGTCATTATTTTCATAACATGGTTTCTAATATAAATTAAATAAATACAGTGCTTTTATTCAATGTACAGTTTTTTTCCTGACAAGACTTTCCTACTAATTCTACAACTGTATGTGTGCTGTTTGTACTATATTCTTTGTTAATATATGAAAATGTACTTTCAAATTACAAACGTTGAACATATCAATGACAAGTTGTATAACCGTCCTTATAACGAGTAAACTTTCGGATGCTTTCTGATCACATAACGTAGCATGATGTTGATAATGTCATGGGAAAGATGAATAACAAGTAGAGAAAAATTAAGCTGCATATAATATTTCATTACGTTTTATTTCATCAGATTCACAAGGAAAACATTTGGTATGCATGTCAGATGCACAAATGTTTTTCTACAAACATTTTTAATTGTTGTTCATTTAAATTTTTCGATTGACACAAAACAAAACACTTTTAATCTCTAAAAGTGTACATGTATCTGAAATCAAGTACTGTAGATGATTCAAGTATATCCTTATTAAAATAAAGAAAAACAAGGTACATCAAATCATGTAAAAATACAGTGGTTATAGTTATAGTAAGTTTACAGTTAACATGCAAAATCTTAACATTTAGAACTTTTAAACATAAAATCACCATCTCAGAAGATAAATGCATCTACTTTGCTTAAAAGCTCTGATGCCAAGTCCAGCACTTGCACTTCACTTGCAGATTTGAATCGCTCGTTTGGAATGTAGGGTGATGGGTGGCAGTTGGGATACTGAGTCTTCTTGGGGTCAACTCCAATTTTCTTCAGTCTGTCCACAATGCTATGCAAAGTCCTTAATTGAGGGCTGAAGCCTGACACGTCCTCAGCCATGTTTGAGATGGAGAGGTTTGTAGGATGGTGTCCATGTCTTTTGTACTCTGCGGCGATAAGAGCCTTTTCCACTGCCTGGTGCACCTTGAACAGACACCACTCTGTGCTCCCTCTTCCGGACTCACTACGAGCTGCTGTCAAATCACAGTTTGCTTGTCTGTACCACCGCTGAGCCTCTGCTCTGTTAGGCTGTGGCACATTTCCATGGTGTGTCCAGAAGTTGTTATTGTATGAATAGTGAGGTCTTTGACTCCTCTCACGTCCACCCCGATGATGGTTGGCCTCCTGATCCCACTGATAGTAGAAGCCGCTGAAATTTGAGTTCCATCTCGGAGACTGTGTTGGTCCACTGAAATGTGTGTTTTGTCTTCGGTCAGTCATGCTCCTTTTGCCACTCTCAAGTTCTTCTATTTTGTTCTTCAAGTACTTGAATGCCTCAGTGGCAAGCTGTTGAAAGTCAGGATTTTTGTCGGGGTGCCATCTCAGGTAAAGTCGACGGATGGCTTTGCACCTCTCCTCCATGGGCAGAATCCAGATCTCTGACAGGCATTCGTCGATTTCTTCTTTGACCTCCTCAATAGACTGTGGTAAGCTCCTTGCAGAAGAACTAGGTGGCCTTGGCACAGACGCACAGGGTTCATGTGGCACAGGGCCTGCGACATGCTGCACTGCCATACAGGTTGATTCTGTGTAGGTGAATCGCTTTTCTTCCCGTTTGAACTGATGAAGATCAAGGGTGCTTACTTCGATAAATTCATCTTCTCCAATTTGTATTTTATATCTGCTAGAATATCGTCCTGAGCTCCCTGGTGGGGTATCAAACTGCTCCACAATTACTGCGTAGACATATTCCTCATTGGATCCCTTCTTGTAGCCAACGTACTCCCCTTCCTCAAAGTTGTTGAGGATGTTCATGTCAAGGGCATCAACCCATTCATCAGGAATAACACTTCCGGCCTTCGGTGGGAGGAAGTCCTCTGTTTTAGCAATGTTGTGGATGCCATTCTCCTCCAGTGTTTTCAGAACCTCCAGCATGTGGTCACACATCAGAAGTTCCCCAATGACTGGAAGAACGCCTGCCGATAGTTTGTATTCCAAATTAGCATTTATTTCTTTTGTCAGTCTCATGGTGATCCTGCTCATCACTTTAGGGCCAATCTCGTCATTGTGTTTCAAATAGATGGAACAACATTGCTGCCCCTTTTTGACGTACATCTCAACAACAGTTTCGCCCAGCAGCTGTTGGTCAAGCCAAAGACCTGTTTCAAGGTACTTGCAGCAGATTATCTGAATATTGCCAAATGTTTTCTGACAGCTGCTAGCAACTTCTTCCTCTGTTATTTTCCCCTGAAACTGGTGTCTGATGAGACAGATCAGTCCGTATGTAAAGGCAGGTGAGGATAAGCGTTTCTGAAACCATCCACCAAACTCACATCCCTCTCCATCCTCACAAAGCTCCTTGCTTGATTCCACCAGATTGTACACAGTTATTTTGGAAAGCATTTTGGGCCTCAGCTTCTCTGGTAAGAGTTGCAGGAGTTTCTGTTCCATGTACATGTCCAAATCGCAGTAAGGGAGTTTCTCAAGGAGCCTCAAACAGCTCAATGCACCCTCAAACCTGCTGGCCTGGAAGACGGTGTCATTGAAATACAATGTGTGTGAAGGATACAATTTATAATCTGTTGATGGCAGATACAAGACTTGTGGCAGGTTTGGGGTTAACTGACTTTCTTTTACAAGACAAAACAGCTGCTCTACTGCACGCTTGACTGCTATCAGCTGACGTGCATGCAATGCTTGTTTGTCAGAGGTATTCACATTAATTTCTTCTAGCACACTGCAATACTGCATTGCAGTAGCCATGTCACTGACACCAATTTTCTTGAAGAACTTTTCATATTTTACATCTTCTGGAGGAATTCGGTACAAATAGGGTCTATAATCCAAATGATTGGGCAGTACCAGTGCTGTTTGTTTAGCCTTTGCCAGTTCTTTATTATGCTCAACCAGCACAAGAGGGAGGTCGGACAATGGAGAGGGGTCAAAGTCCATTGCTTGAAGATAGGCATAGGATTGTCTGAAAACTTCAGCACGAGTCTCAATCTTGTCAACAGATTTGCATGGGGAATTACAGATGTTTTTTAGGTTACATGTAACTCGTTCTTGAGGTGGTTTGTCTACAGCTCCAGCATCCCTCATCATTTGCAAGTTTGTCTGTGTGTTGTTGGGTAAGGCCAGTATGGGCATTGAGGTCCAGATTACATTTTGATGATCAGGGTCTCTTTCTATCAGAGAGCCTCGGATTGCAACGGTTGTCCTCTCAGTTGCAAATGCTTGATGATATTTGCTCAAACTGCTTTTGATTTGGATGGGATATATGAACTTAATGCCACCAATCACTTTCAGAAAGTTTGGTGATCGTTTTTTGACATTGTTCTTTAAAATTGTGTCAAACAGTGTTGAAGATTTCTGTTTAAGTGCTTTGAGGTTGGCAGTGCCTTGAGCACCTGATTCAATTTGTTTAGCAAAATCGATCATTTCATCATCTGTCACAGTACACTTCATTCCAAGTTTTTTGAGCAAATCTTTTGCTGAAATAGTGTCCTGAGAATGTTTAGAGATTGAATCCCAAAAACCTTGTGGTACAAATCTCTCTTGTGGCAGCATGATCTTGTACAACATCACATTCTCATCAAAGAAGTATGAGGCCATCTCCAGATTCCCATGGGCATTGTGAATTAATCTCACTTTTGACATTGTAGAGATGATTTGGTCATGACACCCATTACATTCTGAAAGACGAAGCAACAAAAGCAGTTGAACAGAATTAATTTTTTGAGCCTCTGAAAGCTGATGTATTTTAGGCATGATGAATTGTACAAAGTACTGCAAATCATTTAAGATTTCTATTTTTAACTTTTCTGCCAGGTCCTTATTCTCAACAGTGCTTTTGAGAAAAATGTTCTCATCTGCCATGTACAAATCTGGAAATATTTCGATTAAGTCAGTGCTGAGGATGAACACCTTTTTGTGTCCATCTATCTGTTGTCGCCCACCCTGGATTGTTTCAAATAATGGCAGTGACTTGAGTTTATTGACAAATGCCTGTGTGTCCTTAGACTTCGATATTCCAGACTGAAGAAAATATTGAAGTTTACTCAACTCTTCTTTGGGAAGTGATTGAAACTCTGAGGGTCTCAGCTGACAGACCTGGCCTAAGACAGCGCTTTCATTCCTTGTGTCCAGGTACCCTGAATGTAGGTGTTGATGCAGCTCTTTGTCACACTTGTGGAAGAATGACAAGTTAAGTTTCGTGAAGCCAAGTTTAAGGAGAATTGATGAAATGTCATCCGACGGGAACTGAATTACACTTAACATCTTGCTCATTGTTTGAAGCAAATGTTTGTTATTTAGCCTCGGGCACACAACAGGCAAAATGGGCAAGTCGGAGAACAGCGCCATGATAGAATTCAGAGCATGATTTTGATCTCTGTCTTCCGATGCTGCCTGTCTGAGTTGACTACTTAAGAATTGCCATAGATCTTTCAAGAATTTCTCTGTAGTCTCATTTGGAACATGGAGACCACTGTGTAGATCCACATCACAGTCTACAAGTAGGTTCAGCAGGGAAGTTTTCAAATATTTGACTGCAACAGGAATTGTCAATTCCTTAAGAAAGCATTTCTGCAGAAGATGCAGGTCTTGGAAGAGGTCATCAGCAAAATCTTTCTCATATCCACAGAACAATTTGTTAAACCTTGTCAGAAGTTTGGGTGAGTCAAGGCTGAACACTCTGAGAATCTGATCTTTTGTGAGAAGAAGAGGAAGTCCACTGATTGATTGAGAATAGTTTGGTTGTACATCTTTTAAGCAGTACTTCAGGAGTGCAGAGCATGTGTCTTTGTCTCTGATCAAAGTCTGGTTGATGGGGAGAGGTAAATCCATATCCGTTTTGGTGGGATCATTCATTGGTTTTGTTCTCAAGTATTCCCCAACTGTCAAAGGGCTGATTGTTTTCACCTCGACTCCGGACGTTTTGAAACTTTCCCATATTTTTGACATTTCATTAGAGAAGGGGACCAACTTCATGCCAACATCCTCTAAAACTGCATTTAGACTTTCTGTGTTGTAATCTGCTAAATAAGGCATTTCGACAAGTTGTCTCTTGGTCACACTACACCAACCCAAAGAGAAGTTCTTAATGAGTCGATTTACTCTACTGTTGAGTGGAACTTCCTGTGTGGATCTTTGTAGTATTGGAATAACTGTGACCTCCCTTTCATTGACTGATCTATACACCTCATGGATCATGTCATGCCAGTCTTGACTTGTGTCTTTTGAGACATGGGGGAAAAAGCACAAGAATGAGCTGTCAAAACCTGGATCATGGCGTGTGGAAATCATTTTCCAGTTTTTCAGCTGACAGCGAATGTGATAAAGCAGATCTGCATACAGCGGAGCGATTATGTTCAGTTTCAATGATTCATTCCAATCAGCTTTCACACTTTTCCCATCTTCTTTCCAGAGATCCCTCCTAGATGCATCCACTTCAAAGTTTCCATTTACATGGATTGGGAGTCCTGTTTGACCTGATGGCAATGGCAGAGAGCAAAATGCCCTTCCAATGAAATCCTTCCCAGCTGGTTTGGATCTTACACATGCTGCCAAAGCTGCCTGTGGAACTTTTAAAGACTGTTGTGCTCCACTTGTGTTTTTCAAGGAGCCAAACCGCTCTGCAATCGTCCACTCACTTTCCCTTTTATCAGATAATAAAATCTGGACATTGTAAATGGTTTGATCTGGTGACATTGTGCTGTTACCTGGCAGTACATGTTGTATATGGTTTTGAAATCTAAGTCTTTCCACACTGCTCTTTTCAGGGAGTCTTTTTTCAATTGAGAAGATAGTTTTGAGCATATTTGTTTCTGGGCTGATTTCATGAAACTGTATTTTGCCAATGTTCTTCAGGAAGAGAATGAGCCCCTCAGGATCTTCTGACAGAGCTGAGCAGAGCTCCTGAATGTCTTCATCAGTGACTCCCTGTTGTGATATTTTTGAGACATTTGCATTAGCACCCATCCTGAAAGGCAATCGGAACATTGTACCGTTTTCAAGGTCAAACGTGTCTGGAAGAAATGTTTGGTAAACATCGCTGAACATTTCCTTAAATTCACTTCTTAGGTCAAACTTGCAGCCAGGTAGTTTTTTGCCTTCAATATATTTCCGACCAGGATCTGATATACAGAGCCATTTGTCACCCGTTATAATCGAAGGGCAATCAGTCAGATGGTAAACTGAGTTGAATCCGAGTCCGTATTTTCCTGTTTTTCCTGGAATGCTGTGCTTTCCACCTTCCCCAAGCTGTTGAATGCCTTTCATATCTGCGTCAGTAAAAACCTTGTTGTTGTACACACACAGTGCAGGGCCTTGCAGAGGATTCCATCTGTTTCCAAAGGTTTTTTTGCTACTGTGCCTTCTCTTGTCCCACACAAAGTGAATTTCTGTTGCCTCTGCATCATCAGCATTTTGGATGAGCTCTTTCAGGATATCCTTCTTTGATGGATAAGCAGCAATTATGTTTTTGATACGGACTGTCAGTTCTTCGTGTTGCCCGAACTCTGTGGCATATGGTGAGAAGTCTTCCACCAAATGATCTTCCAATGTGTGATTTCTTGTTGTGTTTGCTCCAAAATAGAGAGCCATGACACGAGGGATATTTTCATGGCATAAAGTGATGCCTGAAACAGGAATCCAGGGGCTGTCATTGTAGTAGAGATTGTTTGCTGTTTGCAAAACACCGTTTTGATCAGGTATGAGGCAAGCACTTTGTTTAGTTTCTTTGGTTGAATATAATCCCCTTACAATTATTGTGAAACAAATTTGAAGGTCACTTTTGGAAAGTGATCTGTGTCCGTATTGAGTAGACAATTTATTAAGAACATTGTTGAACTGTTTTACTGTGAACTGCTTGCTGATGCCTACACATTTCCACAGCTCATTAAAATTGACAAAGGCATGTGGAAGGATATGAAGATAAGGTTTAGCATCAAATTCTCCACATTCTGCTACAGATGTCACATGTACAAACTTGTCTTCGGCTAGAATAAAGGGGAAAGAGTGTGCCAGTTGAGAAATTAGTGGGCTGTCCCTCTGATTGTCGCACAGCCACTGATTCAGAAATTTGTAGCACTCATGAGCTATATTGAAGAGCACTTTTTTTATCAAAATTTGGTGGTACACAGGTTGCTTTATTTAGTTGTTGAAGTACAATGTTAAGTGGTGGACTTACGCAAATTCTCAACTTCTGGAGGACTACATCATCGCTGTGTATTTTAAGAAGTGAATGGTCAACAACACATTTTGTCAGGTTGACTAGATGGCGACACTTGTCAGTGTAAACATCCATGGGCTTCTGGAGTGTCACCATTATGTCACTTTCTTCATTGGTATTTACTGGATGAAATGCTGGAATGAATGCTGTGTTCCTCAATGTGTCCCAGAATGGTGAATCTTTTTCATCTTGCATGTTGCAGTGTATCCTCATCAACTCCAGGATACACTGAAGGTGCTTGTATGCCTTCTCCTGGTTTTTGTGCCAAATACCAGTAGTGATCCTCACTCTTTCTGTGATCTCCTTCAAAGGAAGACTGTCACTCAGCATCCCCAGTTCTAATAAACGCTGAATTCGTTTGGGAGAACAATAGTCATTTTTGGTGCCACCAAGAAAACGCCCCTCCTCTGGTTCAAACAAACTGCCCACTTTCCCTGATGGGTTCACAAGTTTTTGGATGAACTGTAGTTGTCCATCTGTCTGTGTAGGGATGCATGGATAGCTCCTTAGTAGATTGTCAACTACACAGTTATTCAGATCAATTGCGTGCAGAACAAGAGCATCCCTACTCTTTGGATCCATCGTGCTCAAGTTGTTGAACACCAGTTGTTGGTAAAACTCTTCCCAATTCATAGTTCTTTCCAGCAGAATCTTATCAAAGCCTGCTTTTAAGAAACTTTGTCTCACCCACCCTGGTAGAGGAACAACATGACAGGATGACGGTGCCTTGGAATTCTCTTGACACACCTCTGTTGCAAGTTTTCCAACAACTTTATTTTCTTCAATGTCTGTGTGTAAAAATCTTGCCTTATCCATTGAGAACCATGTTCTCCCATCACTTAGGAGCTCGAGAGTTTCGCCATGGTGTGGTTGTGCGATGACGGAATAAAAGGCATCCACCAATGGTTTGAAGGCTTTGCTCACTTTCTCTTCGTTGGGCCAAAATGTGTAGTAATCGTAACTTTGCAATGTTCCACTTTGTGCCATGTTCTTCAGCACTTGGAGTACGTTTACGTATGCCATGGTACCAGCATCCTCGAGCAGAGCTCTGTTCCACTCATTTTTCACTCCACTCTCCCAGAGACCTTTGCGATTAGAAGTCACAGCAAATGTTCCATTCACATTCACAGGGAGGCCTGTGTCAATGGGAAGAGGAAGGAAGCAAAAGGCCTGGCCGACAAGTTTAGTTTCAGACTTCACCCATTTGCCAGTTTGTTTTTCGCGGCTTAAGGGTACAGCTATACCAGCAATTGGCAAAGAGAATTTGGTCTGATTATTTTCTCTCTGGGCCATTTGTAAAGATTGATGTGTCCCAAAGCAGTTATATAAAAGACAGAATTGTACATCTGATCCTCTACAATGTTGTTGAGTTATTTCAGCAATGTTGACGTTATCGTAATTAATGACTTGTTTGCATTTTGTACCATGTTTCCTCAAGGTTGCCAGAGCCTTACTTTGTTTTGCTTGTTGAGTGTTGCCAACTGGAATCACTTCCACAATTTTCTTGGAGATTGTGAACAGTGTCTCTGTCTGGCCATCTTCAGGAGGAGTTGAGGCATTGTTGGGAAGGTTTTGTAGAGATACGGTGTTTATGTTCTTCAGAAAGAGCAAATGGGTTTGTGAGTTATTGGTAAAGTCCTGTTGAAATGTGATTATGTCACTTCTGTCATACACATTTGAGCAAATCTCTGATTTGAGTGCTTCTTCTTGTGTTCGAAAAGGTAACTTGATGAGAGTCCCAGGGTAAAATGTCTGAGTGCTTTCCTTGGACAGATTACAATCGAAAATGCGCTTGTAGGGTTTGAATTGATTAGAAAATCTGTACAGAACCTGTTGTCGAGACAGGTCAAGTTTTATTCCAGGATTTGCATCGCCTTTTATGTGCTTTTCCAGGTGGGTCACATTTGGATCAAGTATCAAAAGCTTATTACCACTGAGAATGGAAGGAATGTCAGTCAAATGATACACAGTATTGAATCCAAGTCCAAATTTCCCTATTTTTTCTACCTGGTTTTCCTTTGATGCAGATCCAACTCTGGTAATATTTCTCCAATCATTGTCTGTGAAGAGCTCATCATTGAATGCCCAAAGACAAGGTCCATTGCAAAGGCTCATTCCAGGGGATATTAGACTTTCAGGAGGATCTTTATGTTTTCTGAAATCCACCATAAACTTACAGGTCTTCGCCCCAGCATCTTCAGCATTTTGGATGAGCTCTTTGAAAATGTCGTTGTCCTCATCATATTCTTTGAGAATGTTCTTAATCCTCAGTGTTATTGGTTCTGACTGCCCACACTGTTCTATCCCAATGTGTTCTGGACTGAGGATCCGGGTGCTAAGGAGTGGTATCTTGAGCCACTCCGCAGTCTCTCTTGAAATGTCCTCATGGATGACATAGAACTCCTCTTGGTCCTTCTCTAGATCATCCAAACCATCCCTGCTCACATCACAAAACAAGGCCATGGACAGTGGTTTCAAGGTAAATCTTTGACCCTCTTCCATCACTGGCACAGGGGTATCGTCACTGACAGCCCTACTCACCTTCTTCATCCATTTCAGAATGGCTATGGACAATTTCAGCTCGGAGGGGTTTCCAAAAGGTGGCTGCCTCTCATCAATGGAATGTTTGATGTTGGTTAGGATGTCCCCTATTTCCTTTTCTGAAAGGCATGACCTCACTCCAAATTTGGTTAACAACCTCTTGTAAGGGAGAAACTCCTCTGGCACTTTCCCTATGTAGGAGGTCAGATCCAGATCAGGTGGGTAGGTCAAAACTACATCTCTGGGAAATACAAATTGGTTGTGGATCCATAGCCAAGGTTTACAGCTCAACATGACTTTTATGAAGTCTAACATGTGGTCTTGCATGAATTTGTAAGTGCTATGCAATGTAATCTTGAATTGCACACCATGTGGATCACAAATTGACAAATTGTCCAATACCTTTTCAGCAGGAGGCAGGCACAGAAGTCCAAGTTGCCTGCTCACTGTCTCTTTGAAGACTCCTGTGAGAGGCATGACATTGCCCACAATGTTTTCATACTTTGCATCTCTTACTTCTTCTGGCTTGAAAAAAAAACTTGTTTTTGTGCTTCCCTTGCTGTTGCCTAGCATTGCGCCTGCATTTGCACATGGGATCCATTGCAGTTGTGAGAGTTGGTGAAGCTGCTTTGCAGAGAACTTAGACAGCAGATCATTATCATTCAGCAGTCTCAAGAGAGTATCTGATTTTTTGCCAGCCTCTTGTGGTGAGTGAACATGCAATTTCTCAATCTGAGTGGTAACATGCAAAACATTGCTAGGAGTGATATCCCTTTCTTGGGCCAGCAATCCAAGGCACTTTAAGCTCTTGATCATCTCTGGAGTCTGTGTGAACACTTGTGGTGGGAAAAAATCTGCATCAAAAAGGATTTCAAACTTTTTGTTTCCTGGATCGAAAAAGCCAGATGCCTTCTTCCGCTCTCCTCTTTCTATTTCAATGAAGCTCAAATCCGCACATCTCCTGTACAAGTCCTCATTCTGAGAGAAAAGGAAACTGCCATTTTGTAAGATCCAGGTCATTATCCTCTCTGTCTCTTGTTTCCTGTAATTCATCTTAATGCTATCAACTAAACAAATGGACACTTGAGCTGAATCTAAGAGATCAACTTTAAGCAAGCATAGAAGTCGGCGATCAGCCTCTGTGACACACTGCACAACTGCATCAGGCATGGGAAGATCAGATGGGATCTTTGGAAGTGAACTTAACACTGCAGCCTGCTTTGATTGTGCAGCAACATAATCGTCAGCCATTGAGCGGAAGAGAGGCAATTGTGAGACAAGTTTTTGTTCTGAGACTGAGAGGTTACCAAGTGAAGAGAGATAGTGTTTTAGTTCTTCCTTTTCAGTATGAGAAGCTGACTGGAGTCCCTTGATGACCTTTTGGGCATCCAAGTTCATGAGCACCTGCAAAGTACTCTTTGGGCTTGGTGGTAACACATACGATTCAAGGTCTTGGTGCTGAAGAAATTCATCTCGATTTACAACTGTACCCCCAACCTTCCTTATTACTTCTGCAACATGGTCTGACAGGGTGTCTTGCTTACTATTCTTGAAAAGCAGAGTTGGCTTTTGTTGTAGTCTGGCAAGTTGTTTTGAATGGCTTCCATCCCGCAAGGACTCAATGGGTATTAATGGCATGCCAATGAAGTGCCGTAGCTCGTCAAAATTAGAGTCAAGAAATTTCCAGAACTCTTGGAGCCACTTCAGGGGTGGATGCTGAGCATTCCTTAGTGCCCAGGTAACATGCCCATCTGTCTCTTTCCATTCCTTTGGTACATTACTAATGGCCAATTCAGCGACTAACGCTGCATCCAGGTTGCATACAGTGAATAAATCTGAAAAAATGAACATAGTATAAATATAGTGTCTTAAAGCGAAAGCATATATAACCCCAATTCCAGAAAAGTTGGGACGTTGTGTAAAATAAAATAAAAAACAGAATACAATGATTAACAAATCTTATAAACCCATTATGTTATTCACATTAGAACATACAACATGTCAAATGTTTAAACTGATGAAATGTACAATTTTAAGGAAAAAATAAGGTCATTTTGAATTTGATGGCAGCAACACGTCTCAAAAAGGTTGGGACAAGGCCATGTTCACCACTGTGTAGCATCCCCTCTTCTTTTAACAACAGTCTGTATCTGTCTGGGAACTGAGGAAACCAGTTGCTGTAGTTGTGGGAGAGGACTGTTGTCCCTTTTGTGTCTGATACAGGATTCTTGCTGCTCAACGATCCTGGGTCTTCTTTGTCATATTTTTCGTTTCATGATCCACCAAATGGTTTTAACTAGTGAAAGGACTGGACTGCAGGCAGGCCAGTTCAGCACCCGGACTCTTCTATTACGAAGCCATGCAGTTGTAACAGATGCAGGATGTGGTTTAACATTGTCTTCCTAAAATATGCAAGGCCTTCCCTGAAAAAGATGACGCCTGGATGCAAGCAAATGCAATGTTGCTCTAAAACCTGTATATACCTTTCAGCATTGATGTTGCCTTTCCAGATGTGCAAGCTGAGCACTAGGCACTAATGCACCCCCATACCATCAGAAAAAGCAGGTTTTTGAACAGAGCTCCGATAACAAACCGGTTGGTCCCTCTCCTCTTTAGTCTGGAGTACGCAGCGTCCAAGGTTTCCAAAAATAATTTCAATTTGTCTGACCACAGAACAGTTTTCCCACTTTGGCATGTTGCTCATTTTAAATGAGCTTAAGCCCAGAGAAAATGGCAGTGTTTCTGGATCATGTTCACATGTGGCTTCTTTGCATGATTGAGCTTTAACCTGCATTTGTGGATGGCACGGCAAACTGTTTTCACAGACAATGAGTTCTGGAGGGTGTTTCTGAGCCCATGCAATGATTTCCATTACAGAATCATACCTGTTTTTTTATGCAGTGTCGCCTGAGTGCCTGAAGATCACAGGCATGCAGAATTTATTTTCCCCCTTGTCCCTTACACAGAGATTTCTCCAGATTCTCTGAATAATTGTATTATATTATGTACTGTAGATGATGATATATTCAAAGTCTTCACAATTTTAAGATGAGGAACATTATTCTGAAATGGTTCCATAATATGTAGATGCAGGTTTTCGCAGATTGGTGAACCTCTTCATCATTACTTCTGAGAGACTCTGCCTCTCTAAGTTTTTTTTTTTACACCCAATCATGTTACTGACCTGTTTGCAATTAACCTAGTTAGTTGCAAAATGTTCCTCCAGCTGTTTTTTTTAGTAACACATACTTTTTCCAGTCTTTTATTGCCCCCGTCCCAACTGTTTTGAGACGTGTTTACATTTAGTCATTTAGCAGATGCTCTTATCCAGAGCGACTTACAGTAAGTACAGGGACATTCCCCCGAGGCAGGTAGGGTGAAGTAGCCTGGTCCTAACCAGACTCTCGTACATTTCATTTGTACAGAGAGTCTGGCCTCGCTCCATTGTCAAGCGTTGACTTCCTTGTAGGCGGGTACTCTGTTGAAGTTTACTATTAACTATTGGATCTGCCCAGAGCCACTCTGATCTGTCATAACCAATCGCTAGCATTCGCCTTAGCCAATTCCTTCACCACTACTGTAATAGAGCTAGCTGCCGTAGCTGGAAAATCAAACTGTTCCCGAACCCCGTGGGGAGGAGGGCCACAACATCATGGCCACCAACAAAACTCAGCAAAACTTGTTCTTGCTCTGGCTTTAGCTTATGGATATTCGGCAGCGTTGCCACAACGGACTGAATGGCTTCGCTCGCATCTTTCACCACCGCCATTACGGAACTACAACACAAACTAGTGCACGACAGCCATTCCCTCTGTTCGCTGATTGGCCGGTAGAAAATTAACCGGAGACATCTGACTTACTTACCTCATGGCCAGACCAAGTACAGAAGCAAAATCAAAATTGAGCGGAAGTACGTAGGAGGGCAGAGCCAGGCGAAGTGTGAAGTGCCTTGCCCAAGGACACAACGTAATTTGGCACGGCCAAGAATCGAACCAGCGACCTTCTGATTACTAGCCCGATTCTCTAACCGCTCAGTCACCTGACTCCCTCGTGTTGCTACCATCAAATTCAAATTGCTTATTTTTTTCCTTAAAATTGTACATTTCATCAGTTTAAACATTTGACATGTTTTAGATGTTCTATTGTGAATAACATAATGGGTTTATGAGATTTGTAAACCATTGTATTCTGTTTTTTATTTTATTTTACACAACGTCCCAAGTTTTGGGGAATTGGGGTTGTATATAATCTATAAGTAAATCTACCTAGAATGTAACAGTGCCTTGACGCACTCTGAAATTCTTACTTCTTGTTGCTAGTTTCCTTAGATGTTCAACGCTGGTGGGGCTCAGATCTTGAGGAATAAATTTGGTTTGGTATCCTGGCAGCAGCACCCTGGACCGGAAATAAACGTATTTTTAGAGGAAAAAACTATTGGATCAGAGGATCACAATCCCACAAGACTGACAAGAAAAGGACTTACCTTTGAAAAGTGTTGTTGTCTATCAGCACAAAGTCGTCTTTTTTGTTTGTGAAGGATTTGAAAGTTCCATCACTGAGAGGAAGCAACTTAAGACCCAAAAGGTCATGGTAATTCCCATCACTCAAGATGTACTCCAGAAGACAGAGTTTGTCCTCTTTGGATAGGTTTAACTCTGCATCTCTGTGGAGAACATCTCGAACAAAGTCTGGAGTCACCCATTTCAGTCCATCAGGGTCTGGAAAAGCTAATTGAATCGCTCTTGAGACGTGCTCTGGAAAGGTTACAAGCTTCTCCCCAAAGAAGATCATAGTCCTTGTCACAGCAGCCATTATTTCAGGTGCCATAGCATTATAGGATGGGCATACAGCCTCTGAGGGAGAGACAAACTGTATTTCATCTGCAGCAAGGGACAAGATTGGGATGTTTGCTCCAAAAAGCCGTTTTAGGACATCCACTGCAACTTTATGCCACTTCTCTTTATGTCCAGTCTGAGAGACATTTGGCCAAAGACCATACACATAGAAGGCAGAAAGATCAGATAATGAGCCCTTGGATAAGTTGATGGCGTCCTGGATAATAGTTAGGTATGCTAACGGGAGGACTTCTTCTATCAATAGCTCATTCCACATGGCAGCTTCATCATACTTCTGGTCTTCCTCTTGCCACTTGATGTGTCTTCTGTTGTCTGTGAGGCCAAAGCAGGCATTCACATAAACTGGGAGACCTGTCTTGTTGGATTCATTATTTGGAAGAGGCAGAAAGCAGCTCAGTCTACCATCAGTTGGGACACTGTCTTGACCACACTGGAATGCTAAATCAACCTGAGGCCGAAAACATAGCTTCTTTGCAAGTAAGTCCAACTTTGTTACATTTCCCTCTTTCATACAACATGTTGTCACAAGCCACCTCGTTGTCTTTGTCTGCTCTTGGTCTTTTGAAGTTATAACTTTGAAGCATGTTGAACTTTCAAAATTTAATTCTGCACCAGACATCAAACCCAGACCTGTTGAAGGGCTGTAGGAGGTCACTTTCAGCCTGATGTTGATGGAGTCATTCATGTCTATATGCATCAAGGACAATGAGGACACATTTCTCAGGAACAGAGGACTTATGTCAGCATCAGCTATGAAGCTGTCAAAAAGCTGAACAACTTTATCAGTGTTGTACAAATTATCGGAAATCTCTGAAGCTTCACTGCGAAGGGGGAATCTGAAGAGTGTCCCATTAAAGTTTTGATCTTCCATAATGACATTCTCCCAACTCTTGCCGGTGAGCAGTTTGACAATATCTTGAAAGGGTTGGAACTGCGCATTCATTAATGTGCCTTGATCTTCCTTATCAACCAGGGACCACAGAAAGCCTGGTCTTCGATCATGTATCTTCTCTTGGGGATCCAGTAACCCCAAGCACTCGGAACTGAATATGCATGGAACATCTAAAAATGAGATAACATGTGGTTTATTGTATGTTTCATGGGATAGGGTATTCACATGGTTTATCAATCGCCTCAGCATGCAATGTGTATAGTAATATGTCATGTTTAACCTGTTATGTGGTAAATCGAGTTGAATCCAATCCCAAACCTCCCAACTTTGTTTGGGTCATCGCGCTTGACACTCCTGCCTGTAGCTTGAATGCCATGCCAGTCATCCTCAGTAAAGACAGCATTGTTGAAGGCATACAGTGCAGGTCCTGTTAAAAAATTAAGTGAGTAATATCTAAAGTGTTATCAGTTTCAATTTGATCGTGGTGTGAGCTGCTTTGCTTAGCATGATGGCTTATTTTTTCCAGATATTTGTTTTTGTGAACTTAGCCAAAATTAAATGCACTTAAAGGGGTCATTGACTGGGTTTTTGGGGTATTTCACACTATTCCTTAAGGTCTCCGAATAGGGTATGTAACATTGGTTGGGCTGAAAATGGCCCGGGCGCTGTTCTATGCCCCCTGGTGCTTCCTGTGAAATTGTCCCGGGAAAAAAACGCTAGGTTTTCTCCTTTTATGGTATGCTCATGAATATACAGCCAACAGCACTCACTGAAACATCGAAGGTGGAGACTTGAAATAAAAACGTGCAAATAAATCTATTGTGTCTACACAACACTGTTTTCAACATTGATTGACTAGATATCAGTTGAAATGATAACGTTAGTTGTTTCCACTTCTGTTTGTCGAAGCAAACAGGATCGACTTAGGTGGGTAACTAGGGCTGTCCCTGACTAAGATTTTCTTTGGTCGACCAAGACTCGACTAAAACGTCTGAAAATCGACTAATCTAAATTTGAAACGCTTTTTTTTCCACACAAAAAAAACGTACAAACATTTTCACGATCTGACTCAATGGCTGCTGGACATTGCAGATTCAGCCGCTAATAGCCTACTAATAATAAGACTCGTATCACCAGTCCTGTTGTAACTGAATGCCGATGGTATTTAGTATCTCTTACAATGTACTACAAATTAAAAATATTGTTTGTTTAACATGCAAATCATCAGAGCGCGCTTATCACTGCCTGAAAACTTGCAGCATACGGTGCAACAGAGAAAGATTTTGTTGTCTTGGCCGGAGAAGATAATGTCATTCGATTTGGATGTGATTCTTATAATAGGCATATTCATTTTTTAACCCAGCGCGTTAGCATGAGCGAAGTAGGGCTAGGCCAACTTAAGTTTTTCAGGTGGTAGGCTACATCATATTCGACGTCGAACTATGAAAAATAAACCGTTGTTGGCAGAGTTTTCATTTAACGTTTTTCGAGTCACCCGGTACTTTGTAAATGTAAATGTACTTTAATGAAATGCTGCCATACCACAGATTTATTTGCTATTTTGACTAATAACACCGACAAAGTAGGCTATGGCAGAGTTTGTAGTTCGGCGGCCAATTGTGCTCGTGCCGTGTGCAAAATACCAAACCAAAACAAAGCGCAGATTAACGAAAGGGAAAACAGTAACACCTTTTCTTTTAAATTATATATTTTTAGAGTTACTTTATTTGTCTTAAATAATATAATCTACAATTTCTGTAGAACATTTAGTTAAGTCACCAATGATGACACAAGCGGGAATCAGATCTCACGCTGCCATACGGCAGCTTGACTAAAAAAATCTTAGTCGACCAAGAGCATATTGTTGGAAAAATTGAAGATGTAACACATTTATCCTGTATAAGAATGATTCTGTGTTCAGTATTCCTTGGGTGCAAAGAGAGGCCTAACCCCAAATCTGAACTCTGGGTAAACATACAGGACCCTTATCTTGGGGTTGAGGACTTAGAAGAGGGGGTTGTGGTTGTTTTAAGATACTGTGTGACAAGGACTATAGACCAATTATTTGTTTGTAAACATTTGGGATGCGCGCGCAATGTGGCTGCAGAAAACCGGGACAGGATAGCCTTTATAATGGCTAGAGAAGTACACGGATTATACAAATAGTTCGATTTAAAAAGACCAATAAGGTCAAGGAGGACAGCCTTTAAGAGAAAAAGCGATTCCCCATTGATCTGTCACATCAGAATTTTGATTTGGGTTACGAAAGTCTTGAAATTTGAGTGAGAATGTCGCCCGGTAGACCGCATAGTCTTATGCGGCAGCCATGCCACAAAGTTCATAATTTTACAGTTTTACAGTCAATTCTACACCTAAAAAGTCGAGCAGGGCAGCTTTAAAGAGATATGGGAATTCTGCTTTTAGCCAGCTGGTCCCATTATTTTTGTGATTTGTGTAAAACTGGCAATCTGATTCTGAGTGAGACTGCGTCCCCGTTACACTGTTTTGACGTCGTTAGCCTCAGTCAGACTCGGGTCGCTCACTGGCAGTGTGCACAATGTTGTATTTCACTCCATTCTACACTATAAACGTCAGGGAGGACTGCCTTTTGTAGATACAAGCCTGCTGAAGATAGCCAGAATCTCGGATTTCTTTAACCAAGCCTGTTTCATTCATTTGCCTGAGAAAACGACCTTCGTTAGCCAGGCTAGTTTAGCTCGAGCCAGCCTAGTTTTGCCCGTTCACTCCATTCTACAGTAAAAACGTCAGGGAGGACTGCCTTTTGTAGATACGAGCCTGCTGAAGATAGCCAGCATCTCGGATTTCTTTAACCGAGCCTGTTTCATTCGTCATTTGCCTGAGAAAGTGACCTCCGTTAGCCAGGCTAGTTTTTCCCTATCACTTGGTCAGGCTATTTAAAGGTATGGGGGGTCAAGTGACTTTTGTGCATGGACAAATGAAATGTAAATGTACTTGTCCAAAGGACAAGTGCCTCAAAAAGTTAATGTCAAGCTCTGAAATCCAGTGGCCAGAGATATATGATGACCTGATCTACACTCCAAGTGTATTATACAGACCCTCCAGGAATTCGCGCTGTTGCAATCGCACCAATTCACGCGAATTCAACGATTCCCCGCGAATTCAGCGCGACGTTGCAATTTTAACCAATCACCGCAATTTTCCCACAACTTTGACCAATCATTGTCGTCTCCCACAACTCTCTCCAGTAGGGGTTAAATCCAGTGTTGCGCCTGAACGCATTCATTGAACAAAAGTTCATGAACTCGTTGATAATTTTGGTGAATGTGAACTGAACGTACTGTATTACTGCCTGATGAACGATACTGTGAACGCGTTCATTCTGGTGTCTGTGAACTCTTTCACTCTTTTTAATTTTGTTCAATAAGGTGCCAGATTTCTAGAGACTTCCAGGCGAAAAACATACCGTTAACAGTCCTGTATCCAGGGTTGCCCAACCAGTCAATTACTGCGTGTGCTTTCTTCTACTGTCTATGCCTGGCAAGCGTGAGAGCGCCGAGTTGATTGGAGGCCGAGAGCGGTATTGCAGACAGATAGAGATTTCAATCTTTTTTGTTAAAAAAAGGGAGATTCCTTTCCTCCCTTCAATGCATGCGAATGTAAATCCTGGTTGGATAAGGATTAAAAATGGGATATTATGAAAATTGGCATGTTGGTAAGGTTATTTAGGGGACCATTTCTCAATGGTTTTATTCTTTGATGAATGTTTGTTAATTATTTAATTTTCAACCAATAACTCAATTAAAATTACAAAGAGGGAAATTCGCAACTTTTTATCGCAAATTTCACTTGCTCCCGCAATTTCATCGCAACAAACACCTAAAAAACACAGCAACTTTCATCGCAACTTTTTGGAAAAGCTCCCGCGAAATCAGGAATTTTAGCCCGCAACTATCACAAAAAAGGCCCGCGAAATCCTAGGGGACTGATTATACCTGGGAGAAGTTCGTCTTTTGCAGCCGACATGCGCAGTTGAGCATGCTTGACAGTGGTGTGACGTAGGGTGATAATTGGTCTATAGGTGGAGACGCAAGGTCTGGTGACCATTTGTTGACACCAGGGGCGTAGCCAGGACATTATTTCTGGGGGGGCCAGCTCTGGCCAGTCTTTTATTTGGGGTGGCACTTGATTGTCAAAAACTACTATTTTAAAACTCACACACTGCATCACTCAGAGCAGCAGTTTTCTAACGGTATCCAGTGGTTAGCTGCTAGTCTCCATTGAAGCGCTGTCAGAATGCAGGTACGTTGGTTTGTGTCTTGCGCTGTTGATGGGGGTGTGGCCCAACATGTTGCGAATATGGGGCTTGTAGCATAAGTGACAAATGCCAATATAAGACGACTTTATAAAAAAAATACTAATGCATTTATTTCAGCTTTATACCGTTTCTGTCCAGGAAGGTAAAACAAAAAAAAAAAACTTTTGTTTTTGTGAGGTTGGGGGGGGGGGGCTGGCAGGGTGGCCATTCTCTGACCAATGGTGGCCGTGGCCCCCCCTGGCCACCACGTGGCTACGCCCCTGGTTGACACCTATGTGAAGGAGTTTACGACCCCAGGACCGGAGATCCTGTAGTTGTGTCTCAATCAGGGTTGATGTCGTAAACACGCATTCACGCACGCACACACGCGCGCCAGGTCTATGCAAGGGAGCCAATGAAGAAGAGCCATGGGACATTTGCATGCCTTTGTCTTAACCAATGACTGTAAAGAGCGGGGCTGCTTAAATAGGTAGCTAGCGCAACATGCTAGCAGACAAACTTGTAGCACAATGGCGTGTGATGTTTTTGTCTCCTTGTGGGCCGGCCGCAAGCAATAAAGCTTTCTTAAACTTGTTCACCGACTGACTGTGCAATGCTTGATAGATTAATATTTCTCACATATCGACCAGAAAATCGACTAGTCGACTGAGTGGGGACAGCCCTATGGGTAACGTTACAGTTAAGCAACCAAACTATATCGTGATTCAACTCAGCTTCTTGCTGAAAAATAAAATGAAAAATAACCTGACAAAGGTCTGGACAAACATGCATTGTGAATTGTAGATTTACATGACAACACAGGTTATTTATTCCCATTGCCAATAAACTAGGCTAAATCATCGAACATTCTACCTATGCTCTTGCATTAGCAAGCTAAACTAGTTTACATGCCTACAGTCTAGGTGTTTTTGCTATCTAGCTGTTCTTGCATTCCTTGCAAATCAGCGTTAAAGGGGTCATTGACTGGGTTTTTGGGGTATTTCACACTATTCCTTAAGGTCTCCGAATAGGGTATGTAACATTGGTTGGGCTGAAAATGGCCCGGGTGCTGTTCTATGCCCCCTGATACATCCTCTGAAATGTTCCCGGGAAAAAACGCTAGGTTTTCTCCTTTTATGGTATGCTCATGAATATATAGATGAGCTGCGCGCTGATTGGTTGGTTTACAACGAGTGAAGCTGTGGAGCAAAGACGCAACACGGCCAACACTCACTGAAACAACGAAGGTGGAGACTTGAAATAAAAACATACAAATAAATCTATTGTGTCTACACAACACTGTTTTCAACAGATTGACTAGATATCCTTTGAAATGATTACGTTAGTTGTTTCCACTTCTGTTGTCGAAGCAAACTGGATCGACTTAGGTGGGTAGAACGTTACAGCTTAGCAACCAAACTATATCGTGATTCAACTCAGCTTCAGTTAGCTAGATGAAAAATAACCTGCCAAAGATCTGGAAACATGCATCGTGAATTGTAGATTTACATGTACGGGTTATTTATTCGAATAAAACACAGTCAGGAACATGAAATAACGCGTTAGCCCCATTGCCAATAAACTAAATCATCACACATTACCTATGCTCTTGCGTTAGCAAGCTAAACTAGTTTACATGCCTCTAGGCGTTTTAGCTATCTAGGTGTTCTTGCATTCCTTGCAAATCAGCGTTAATAAAAAACAGATGAGCTAGAGTCTAGCTAACATTGACTCGACGGGCATGGCAGATGTTTGTCTATAACGTAGCTCTAGCGTAGAAGATCCCTGTGCAAGCAAACAGGATCGACTTAGGTGGGTAACGTTAGCACTAGCTACAGCTTACCAAACAAACTATCATGATTCAACTCAGCTTCAGTTAGCTCAAGCTATCTTGCTGCAAAATAGATCTGGACAAACATGCATCTTGAATTGTAGATTTACATGACAACACAGGTTATTTATTTGAATGAAACACAGTCAGGAACAAGAAATAACGTTAGCCCCATTGTCAATAAACTAAATCATCACACATTCTACCGCGCTAGATACAGGCAGGATACGTTAGCATTGCTAGTAACTGTTAGCGACAACATCATACAGCTTGCGGTTGTGATCAACCTTAGGTCGGAACAGCACCTCTTTTCAGCAACAGCTTCATAGCAAATCCTGATTTACATTGTCCCAGGTTTTCGAAAGTGTCCTCGGTGATGGTCCGAGCAAATGAATACTTTAGCGTCGTACTTAATAGGGATATTCCCATAGATAAACATCAGCCATGCCTGTCTAGTGTCTTGTTCTTTGGGAAGATAGTGAAAAGTGTTAGGATTCCCGGTACAGCCTGGAACACTGCATTTACGGCGCTCCATTTTCAATATCTTGAAAACTTATGAACTTTCTCATTTGTAATTCCTGTGGAAGTACCGAGCAGTGTGCAGTTAGCTAAGAAAGTGTCGGAGATCTATGCGAGCTCCGTTTATGTTCCTTGACCAGAAAACCAGAGGGCGGGTAAATGTAAATTTTGGGGCGTGACAAAGTTGATGCTGCAAGTTGTGACGTCACAACTTGCACTGTTTCAAAAGCTAGCGTTTGCAAGTTGCAGTTTCAAAAAGTGAAATTTTGATAGGAAATAGGTTTCAATGGGAGGTCAAGGCCATGTGTCTGGTCTTCCTCAAAGTGAGAGAATCTGTCCCACAAGGGAGAAGAGGGGAACTGGGGAGACAGGTCGAGCTAGCCGTAGAGAGAGATTTAGTGAGTAGGCTACACAGGGCGGGCCCGTTGAGAAGGTGACTGACACTGAATGAAGTATGGGAAAACATTGAGAAATTGTATTATGGAGGGTGGGGGATTGTCATAATTTAGACTACATAAAGTGCTGTATCCAGGGATGTAGTGGGGGCTAAACGCACGTAAACGACGTTTACGCACCTCCCGAAATTGGGAAATTGCGTTTATCCACCTCTAAATTGCGGAAATTGCGTTTATCCACCTCTAAATTCCCTGCGCCTATTCTGCGCTCTCTCTTTAATCCGAAATAAATTTGGTGTAATTTTAAAACACCAAAAACTAAATTTCATATTGTTGAACATATAAATGCTGTAGTCTGAATCATTTCATCTGCGCCGTAATGTCTGTGACCCTCCAATTAATGCGTTGCGGCTGCGACACCAATCAGGACCACGTTGTAGATTAGCCTACCTGTTCGGAATGGATTAATTAGCCATGGATATCAGGCGACTTTTGAAGAGACCATCGAGTGCTCCCACTCCCACAGATGCCCGCAAAAGGCCTCAAGTACAGAGTAAGATCAATTCACGTTTGTAAACGTTGTTTTGGTTCGCACAACATTGCATTAAGACAGGGACAAACGCTAGCGGCTAGCCTAATAACGTGCTTTCAAATACGATGATGCAGGTACAAGCCAACCTTACTGGTTCCATCTAAATAGGCCTAATGAAACTTAATAATAAATAAATAAATAATAAAATTCATAGTTTACCCACCTCTAATTTTACCACTACACCACTGTATCCCATGAATGATTTGCGTTTTGTGTCTTATGTGTACTGCTGCTGCATTGCTGGATCAGGCCACCTTGACTTTTAAAGATATTCCGTCTTTGACTATTTTTTATCTAAATCCTGTTGGCCTGTTGGGAGTCTGTTGGCTGAGCGGTGAGGGAATCGGGCTAGTAAGTTCGATTCCCGGTCATGCCAACTGACGTTGTGTCCTTGGGCAAGGCACTTCACCCTACTTGCCTCGGGGGAATGTCCCTGTACTTACTGTAAATCGCTCTGGATAAGAGCGTCTGCTAAATGTAAATCCTTTTGAATAAAACTACAGTAACAATTCTCAAAACACATTCATTCAAACACAATTGTTATAGGATATAAAGGTTATAAAGCTACAACTGGAAAACCATATGGGTTAGGATGGAAATATTATCATTACGTTGTTTATTATCATTGCTTGTTGTCGATAGTACACTATCTCCAGGGGGGTGTTCCATTAACGTCGATAACGCAAGTCGCGCTAACACGAATAAGTCGCACTTGGGTAAACGTCAACTTAGACTTAAGCCTCAAGCCGTTCCACTAAAGTTCCGTTCCACTAACAGGCAACGCTATTTCAAGCTAGACCTCAATAAGCTTAGACTGTGCAGCACTGGGGCCCGTTCTTCGTACGTTGCTAACTCAGCTGGATTTGATTGTTGACGATTTGTCATTATCTTGGATTGTTCGGTTCTTCGAAGCTCATCCTGGACTTGCTGTCATAGCAACAGGTCCATAAACTTAAACCTGCTCGGGAGCAGGTTTATTTTATGTAAACACGATTAGATTGAGGCTTTACAAGCAGAGGTGATACAGGAAGTCTGTCACAGACATGTCTTGTCCGTTTTTACTACAGGAACCTGTTGTAGAAGGTGCAAGAATAATTAGCAGAATTTAACATGAAACCGAATTAATTGCTCATTGCATGATAGATAGGCTCCTTAAGCACAGCGCGATATGCTAGCCTATACTTTTTGAGAGGATAGCCTATCGTTTTTTTGTGAGGATGTCATTTACATAATAAATGTTTGTTGAAACCACATCATATGACATTAAAGATGATAAATGAAAATATGAAAGTATGAAAATAAAAAAAAACATAGGCCTAGCTTACTGTAATAAGCAATAAAACGCGTGGTCACTCCTCTACATTTAATTTGGTCTGCTACTTTTTGCCAGCCCTCTTTCTTGGATTTTGCAGACTTTGAGGTGTTCCCTGGCGTTCTGATAAAATCTTCAAATTCGGAGTAACCTTCGAGCAAGCTGTTGCTCTGTTGGCTCTGTTGCGTAAAAAACAGGGCGCTCATTTTGGCCACGGTGAGCAGCCATAGACTTATGTGAGCAGCCAATAGCAGCGTTGCTGATCAAGGTTTCTGCTATCGATACATACCCCCTTTTAGACCAACGTATAACCCAATCCAGCTATACTAATCATAAACAACAAGTGTGTTCAAAGAACCGAATTAGCCAGATCATGATAAGCAAGATGATGTCCTCTTGGATGTGTCATTTGATCTCGGATGTAATAAGCGACGTACGGAGAACGGGCCCCTGGGGCCTGTACTACGAATCAAGATCAACATGCTCTGGATCACTTTCAGTTACCCGGCTACGCGAAGCGTAACAATCGCAATCACGATAAGTGGTATCACGACGGCGGTTATCAACTCTAACTCAACCCAGGGCCCCGTTCGTCGTAAGGGTTGAAGCTAAGTTAATCAATTGTCCCTTTAGCCCGTTAACATTAGCGAGATGAGTGAGAACAGCAAATATCGGTTCGTCAACGGCTGATCCGCATCCAAATCATGTGGTTAATTTCAATCAGGCTAAACTTATCAGGGAAATTGCACGTGCACGTCCTACTTCAAAAGGCAGGAAAGGTCGATCACCAAAACCGTGATTTTCTAACGGTATGATGGCGGAAAAGACGAAAGAGAGAGCGGTGATAGGCTATTCTCGCCATCCGAGCAAACTATTATAATGAGTCTCTACGAAGACAATAAGCATATTATCATGGCTAAAGGCCGAATTATACTTCTCCGACTCCGTTACGGACAGACGGACGGACGGAGTCGTAAGGATTGGTTGAATTTATAGTACTCCGAAGGCTGTGGGTGCTGAAAACAATTCACCGCCAGAAGAGTAGGTGGCGCAACGTTTTTTTGTAAGTCGTCGAGTGTTTATTTACCTAGGTTATCGAGAAGTCGGAGCAAATTTACAAATTAGCCGTTTCATCAATAAAATATGCACATTTTCAGCAACTACACTGCCCATTTCTCGTAACATTTTAATTCAGATGCTGATTTACATGTACTGTTTAGCTGAAATATGAATTGTAAAAACTTACAGCAATGGCGGTCAAAGGATTCTGTTCGTCCTGTTTATTACGGCCATCACGGCAGCCCCGCCCCTGACGCAAGCGGTTCTTAATACTGACCAATCACAGCCAAGGGGTATCCGTAAAATGACGGACGGACGGAGGAAAATCAGGAGGTGCACGTAGAGCTCTCCGAGGGGCTCGGAGAGGGCACGGAGAGGGCGTTCCTTGACGGAGAGGGCGTTCCCTGTCTCCGTCTCCGTAAAAACGCAGAAGTATAAATCGGCCTTAAGTCAAACACCGCCACCGCTGCCAGAGCAAGACAAGCAGCTTGGCAAAAAATTGCCGATAAGCTAAATGCGAAAGTTTTGGGGAAATGTATAGGCTCATCTTAAGTGCCTCATTACCCCAATCAATCAGATCACATTTCTTTAAATGTGCCTGCTGGTATAGGCTTAATGGAAATTAATAATCGAATGAGATCTTGCTAGCGAAAATAATGATCTCAACTCTTTCAGAATAAGTAGGCTAGATAAAAACAAGGCCAAAGAGTATCTAATTGATACGAATTTATAGACAATTATGAGGATATATGTAGGCTACTGCGCTTATATTATGTACTATATATGTGTATATGCATGTAGGCCTATGTGTAAATCCCTCTTTGATTTCATTGACTGGGACATGGCCAGGGAATATGATGAATTGATTCATCAGCTGGTTAAGCGCCAAGTACACGTTTCTTACAGCAACGCATGCTGCAGCTTTGCCAATGTTTTCTGCATCGCCTATACTGTATAAAAATGTAGTCTATAGCCTACCTGACGCAAAAAAACTCAAGGCTATGCAGTCTGAAGCAGAGTTAAAGTTTCAAGTAGCTTTATTGTCAATTTCTTCACATGTCAAGACATAAAAAGGAATCGATATGACGTTTCCCACTCTCCCACAGTGAAACATATAAAAAGCACAGGCACAACAGATAAGACAAGACATTTCATAAAACATAGCGTTACATATTCACATACAGCAGCATAAGCTCATAATAAAGCATAAAGCTTGCTGCGGCGTGTGATATTTGCAATGTACGGCCCGAGAAGTTCTTGCAAATAAATGAGTCCTTGTCGGCTGAATCGATATCGCTCAAACAAGAACTCATCCGTGTGAAATAAAGGATCTTGGCAATCGCGAAGAACTCTATTGGTATGGAAAGCTAATCGAACTAAAATATAGCTCCTTGGTCAACTGGGTCTCTCAAAAAGGGAGCTGCCATGTTATTTTCCGGGGGTGTGGTAAGCTTATCCAGCTACACTTACGTTAGCCTGCTCTGGAGCAGGTTAGTGCTAATTGATGTTACTATGGTGATTTATCGAAAGTTGCTTCCACGAACCAAAAAGGGGGGCGTTTTTTATCTTAGCCTGAAAATAGCTCGCTAAACCGCTTAGCGAGCTACGACGAATACCCCCCTGATCTTTCCAATCTAGTAGTTACAAGGACTCGGGAGTAACGAGTCCTCTCAAAGACTGATTCGTTCATTTTCTCGTGGCCGCGCATCGGGACTGTTGCATAGGCTCGTCCAAGTAAACAGAAATTATTAGTTAATTTCCCGACTCGGTCTTTCTACGAGTCTTTGGATCATTTTTCACGTGACCTGCATAGGCTCTGTAGTGGTAGCTAGAGGAAACACTAGAGGGAACGATTCGTTCATTTCCCGACTCGGTCTTTCTACGAGTCTTTGGATCATTTTTCACGTGACCTGCATAGGCTCTGTAGTGGTAGCTAGAGGAAACGAACGATTCGTTCATTTCCCGACTAAATATGTTTTACTGTGATGTTCAACTACTCTACACCACACTTTGTAATGTTCAGCAAACAGTATAAGGGCGGTAGAATGCTTAAGTGTATGGAAGTATTAAATGACCGCTGATACAGAGTAATAGCCTACACGACCAGTCTGCTTATATAGCTGTCTCTTTCCTTACATTTGTGATATGTATTGTGAATCAGGGGAATACTTGGGACAGTGGGGATGTGCTTGTGCAATATGAAAAGGCAGTGTACCATAACGGGGTTCGGGGGAATGTGTTTGTGCAACAGTCTTATTTGATAACATTTATAAGTTCTTATTCAGGAACAGGATTTGTTACTTGTTTGTTGTTTTTTAGAAGTGCGCCACAACTTTGAACCAGTTCGTGACGTCTGAAGCATTGAACGTCATCAATCACGTGGCATCGTAATTTGACACAAGCTCCAAACGGAGGTTGTGTCAAATTGCCATAATTACACGCGTGCATTCCATAACGTTAAACTTTTGTTGCTGTATTATTTTAGTTGCAACCCTGGCAGTGGCAAACGATCGTGGGAGCAAATTAAAAAATAATATAAAACCATAATTCAAAACGGTAAGTAGCAGTAGGCAATACTTGCACATATTTTAAGGCCAACAAGTAGGCCTACAAGGCTGAATTGCCTGAGTCAGTCCCTTTTGTAGGATATTGGTCTAGCTACAAAGGGCCTATAGAACAATGAAATTGCTTGCAGCCAACAGGAAGAAAAATAAGGCAAAGAAAACTGGGGGGGCCCTCCTCCACAGGACTTCACTCCTGCTGAGGAGCTGGCCCTCTCCAGCTATCAGGGTCACCTCATGATGGAAGGAGTGGAAGGGGACATTTCTTCAGATCCTGGTGGCAGCAGCTTGGAAACCCAAGCATATGTATGTTTCAAGTAATCTATGTGACCATGTTCATTCAACAATTATTTATGAATATTGTAGGAGTGAAATGTATTACTGTTCTCTGCAGTGACAGGAAATACAGTGGTGTTGCTGCCACCACCCACTGTTGTCCCACTGTGCCATACAGAGGTAACAGTGAAACTAATAGTCATACGCCAGTGTAACAGACGTGGTCTTGCAAGCTCCGTCAGAGGTATTGGGGAAATCGTCCCGCACTGGGTTCGAACTTACCACCTTTGGCTTCCCAAGCGCCACCACTACCAACTACGCCAACGAAAAGCTAGCTATTCATTGATGCGGGTGGCCTGTTACATACCTGAGGAGTGAGTTTCACCGATACACACCGGCTACATTCACCCCTCAAACTCACTCCGGCCGGTTAGCTGATGCTAACCTAGCGATCCGGGTCACGGCACCAGTGTAACAGACGTGGTCTTGCAAGCTCCGTCAGAGGTATCGGGCAAATCGTCCCGCACTGGGTTCGAACTTACCACCTCTGGCTTCCCAAGCGCCACCACTACCAACTACGCCAACGAAAAGCTAGCTATTCGTTGATGCGGGTGGCCTGTTACATACCTGAGGAGTGAGTTTCACCGATACACACCGGCTACACCAGTATGTATGCCATATGTGGTTGCTGAATATTGATCAAATATGCCATTTACTTTCTCAAGTGGAGGTCCTAGATGACCAGGAAACTGTGTCTGCCTGCTCAGAGAGCATTTTGGGGGTACACTTTTGAGTTTTATTTACCACTTGCAACACAGATGGTCAGAGTGTGTGAACGTGTGGCTGTGATTGAAGTGTCTGTAATGACTTGCTAATAGTGGTGGTCTGAACATGAGACAAGTCTTACAGTGCTCATTTCAAATATGACTCAATTGATTCAATTGCTATGGTGTTAAACTCAGCAGGAAGAGGAACGTCTTCCTCCCCCTGAGCCTAGGGCCTCCACTTCAAGGCCAAGACAAAGACACAAATTATAAGCAATGAACCTTGAAACACAGTAGTCAAATGGACACCTTCAACTTTCTCCAAGTGTGCCTTGCAAAGGAACAATGTTCTTTATTTGTTTCAGGTTGGAGCAGACAATGCGAGGGCCCTGTATAAAAGAACCCTGGAGCTCGATATAGAGTATAAGAGGCTCGATATAGAGTATAAGAGGCTTTTAATTAAAAAAACAAGGCTGGCTTTTCTGTGTTCCTATAGGAAGGGAGAACACATAAGGATGTATTTGTTAAACTTTTTTCTACGTTTTGGTCTTTTTATACCTTTTTGTGGCTTTTTTGTTGTGCATTTTGAGTCTTTTGTGGGGGGGTTCACCATTTCTTTCTTTCAATATCCTATTTATTCTTTTTGAAAAATGCAATAAAAGTGAATGAAACATCCAAATTCAATGAAAGTAGTGAAATGATCATTTATTTAACTTGTGAAGAGCATTGTATGGTACCATACACATTGTTCTTTTTGGTTTGAAATATTTTGGTTGAAAGAAACACACATTTCTGATATGGAAATGAGTAGGAAAGGAAAGGACAACATAATGGGTTAAGGGGAGACACCCCAGTGAATAGGGATAACATATCAACATGAAACCTCCCCAGTTGATAACTAATATTAGGTCAAATATTGTTTTCATTACTAGTTTCCTGTAAATGTATGTTTAAATGAGCAAATGATGCATGAAGTTGTAAAATATGATATAATGTGCATACATTTCCAGAACGGAAATCAGAACATTGCATGAAGACAGAATGAAAATCCTTGTTTCATTTTGTCAACATATTAGTCCAAAGTTTTTACAAAGGGCACTTTGGATATCTCTTTTTCATCACTCCATTAATCAGAATATGGTGGCAACAGCCCTTGAAGAAAATCATTTGCAAATTGCGCGGCAGACCGTGTTCTTGCTCAGGTTCTCCGCATCACCCACACTATAAAAGTAGGTAGCGAAATAACGAAACGGTATATATAGTCTGTGGGACTGTGAGCGCACGGCTTCGATGTGTCGCATTGGCAACATACGGCTCAAGAAGCTGGCAAAAATACGTAATTTCCTCTGCTGAGGATCTATTCATTCTTTCAAAAGATACTCATTAGGGAATGCGAAAGGTTTTTTTCGATCTCTAAATGTTATGGCTCTTCTGAGCGCACCTCTCACTATCCGCGCACCAAGCTCCACAGGATCTTCTATGAACGGTGACGCCATTATCCTCAAGAATGAGTTAGTGGGCGGGGCTTTTATACCTGTTGATCTCTGATCTCCAACTTAACCTGCTCCCGACCAGGTTAGCCGTTCAGCATGTGTTACCATGGCGATCTACCCCGCTAACAAGTGATCCTCCGTCGTAGTACAGAAAACCCTGGGTTGAACCTGAAGTTACCTCGCTAACGCCATATCTTGATTCGTAGTACAGGCCCCAGATCAGGCGATCGTCGAAAAGAGGAGTTATGTCGCAAAAAGCAAAGCGTAAACCAGCAGAGTGGTGTTGTTTCAGCAGCGTTAATTGATTTGAGTTTTTTTGGAGTTGTCCCCAAAAAGGGCAATGTTGCCGCAATTAACATGGCAAGGGAGACAACTTGTCAAACCATTACGACTGTTAAATATTTAGGGTTCCTCCGGTAGGAGGGAACCTATTGTATTCCTTAGTTTTATTATTAGGGTTCCTCCGGTAGGAGGGAACCTATTGTTTTTGTTAGTATAAACTTTTTTTTTTTTTTTCTGACAGAAATGACAGTTTCAAGTCTTCTGGTTAATCCCAGTGTAACTATCTATTATGTCAATTTTACAACATTTTGCCATTTTGAAGGAGGAATCCGCCATTGCTGCTTGCAGCTATATTTATTATTATTATTATTAATCTTCTTCTCCTTGCGCCACAATAACTCAACGTGTTATTGGTAACACATTTTCTAATTTGGCACATTGATACTACATCCGAGTGGGTACCCCCACACCAAATATGGGACACCTTCGAGTAGGGGGCGCCACAGGCCATGCCCTAAAGTCCGATTTTCAAAGTGATGGCATTTCCACCCCATTGCTCCAATTCTTCTGAAACTTGGTGTACATGCCTCATTTCCCATGGGGAACAAAAAAGGTACAAGGACCCATAAGGTCCGCCATGATGGATTTTCCTGTACAGTGATAATTTGGGAAAACCTTCAAAATTCCTCTTCTCTTGAACCAAAATTCCAATTGACTTGAAATTTTGAACAGATATGTAACATGGATGTATCTAAAAACGTTACTTATAGGCCGTAAGGTGAACCCTGTTATTGTTTCAACCCGCTCCACAGTCTGGCATCTACACAATCTTTAGCTCATAAAAAAGAACGAGTCCTGCTAAGCTACCAAAAAAAGTTTGTCGCTGAAATTCCAGTCGATTGTTCATGCGTCTATGTTTTATGCAGAACTAGTTTCTTCAGAGCGTAATAGGATTTTGGTGGCACGGTTCGACACGTGATCCTTCTACACCAATAAGGTAGCTGCTTTTTGTCAACATGGATGGATATGGTTGTCAAATAGAGGATGGGACCTTGCACGTTACAGTGTTTCCTATGTGCATTTTGCCGTGGCAGCCCGCCACGACAAAATTTCTGCCGCCATGGTATCAGAAATAGGGCTGTACAAAATTTTTGGACGTCTATGTGATTGTTAGAGTGCATGTCGGAGAATAGCATGGATACGCGCTTCACACCGCAGTTGAGATTGTGCGTCTTTGAGAAGTCGTATAGCTAACTTGTCAGTTAATTTAAGCCTGTTATTGTATTAGTCTATATTCTTGCTAATTTAAATTAAGTTAACTGGTGATCTGTAATATTCCCCTGCTAGCTAAATTGCACGTCTGTTGATTCGATAGCGATTGCTGCCTTTGCTTACGTTTGTATTTTCGGTGCATTACTATGCAGAAGTAGTTTTAATTAATAAATAGTGGGTTTATTGTTATTATTTGCTACAGAATGCTTAGCCTATCAAGCTCAAATGAAGCAGACAGTGTACATGCTTTCGAGTACCTTAATCGATAGGCTACTGACCAACGTCAATTATTAATACGTCAATTAATAATTGGCAGCATTTATGCCATTTAGAACATACTTTATGAGTGGAAGGTCTCTAAGTAGCCTAAACTTAATGCTTTAAGGGAAATAGTACGATAATATGTGCAATATTACATTAGTTATTAAACTAGGTTATTACATTAACCTGGGGGGGGGGGGGACTGACAGACAGACTTATGTCGTTGTTGTAACATTCATTCATTCTTCCACAAATGAAAACACTGATCAACCATAAAAACAATCGTAATGAAAAATATGAAATATGATATATAAAACTGTACAAAACAGAATAAGGAATAACAGATTAAGGACACTCAGTCCTCACTGTCAGTGTCAGGACAGTTATCTTCCAGTTCCTCAGTTTCTTTTGTGTTGGCACAATTACAACAACGACATAAGTCTGTGCAACACAGTCCTGCAGAAAAACATGAACATCTGCCTGTCTCACACGCACTTTTGCAGCCGCAGTGTATCACATGCAAAACACTGTCAGGGGCCGAATTTCTGTTACGTGCAAGGTCCCATCCTCTATTTGCCAAACATATCCATCCATGTTGACAAAAAGCAGCTACCTTATTGGTGTAGAACAATCACGTGTCGAACCGTGCCACCAAAATCCTATTACGCTCTGAAGAAACTAGTTCTGCATAAAACATAGACGCAACGATAATCGACTGGAATTTCAGCGACAAACTTTTTTTTGGTAGCTTAGCACGAATCGTTCTTTTTTATGAGCTAAAGATTGTGTAGATGCCAGACTGTGGAGCGGGAATCATTTTCTAAAAGACTTTTCGTGGTTCACCTTGTAGCCTATTAAGACAGTTGAATTAAATACAAAATGGCTGAAAGGGGTGTACTTATGTAAATGTACACATTGCCTCAATATGTTTGTGTCACTAAATCAAATGTCATTTTGAATTATGGTTTTTCAAACCTAATAGGGTTCAAGATGACATCACTCTGAAGTACCATAAACATTTCACCTTGGTATGTCAAAATGTGATTAAATTAGAGCTGTTTCAACCTTGGCTGAATCTAACAACGCTTACCACAGGAGAAACAGCTTACTTTTTCATACAGTAACTGAACATGACAACATTCAACACTGAGAATAGCTCAATGGGATGGGAAGGTGACCTGCAAAGTATAAGGTCGTAGGTTCGAATCCAGCCACAGTGTTTGAGCCTGTCTTAAATTTGAAAATCTGTTTAGTTAAACAGGATGACATCGTTCTGAAGTAGCATGCGCAATTTCACCTTGATATGTCAAAAGATCATTGAAGTACAGCTGTTTAAACTTTGGCCGACTCGAACAATCCGTGCTACAGGAGAAACGGCTTCCTTTTTTTATACAGTAACTGACCAGGTATTCTCATCCTTGAGGGTAGCTCAATGGGTTGAAACGGTGTCCTACAAAGTGCAAGGTCACAGGTTCAAATCCAGGCACAGTCTTTTGGCCTGTCATCATTTTGATTACTTGTTTAGTTAAACAGGCAGACATTTGAAATACCATGCGCAATTTCATCTTGAAATGTCAACCGTTTCTTAACCTTTGTCCCAAAGCTGACCAAAAACTAATACTCATATCACGCAGTCGGAGCACAGCTAGATAATCAGCGTCAGCACCCTTGGGTACCCAGCATGCAGTGCGGCATGTCAAAAAACGCAAAGACTTGTGGAAAATAGTTTGGTTACAACAGCCGTGCGAGGGATTTCAGTTGTTGTGTTCGTTCAGTTAGATGTTTGTAATGTTATTGTTGGTTAGTTAATATAATCTTGTTGGTCACCCTGATTGTGCATGTTGTGTAGTTTAATGGGACCAGAGAGTCGGCTGCTGTACTGTCACAGGCTATTCTTGCAAGGGGCTGAATGTAAGCTCTACCCTAGCCCAGTTGCGCACATGTCTATTGTTAATTGTGCATTGACTGAGAGTCTGGAAACAGATCAACTCAATAACAGTGCGTTTACGCTGCAGCGACGCGAATCGCTTGCCATCGCTCGCCTTCCCACAGTTCACCACGCGCGGGGGCGTGTCAAACAGATAAATGTAGAATTGTTGTTCTCTTAAGTCACTGCTGTAGTTGTCATGGCCAAGTGTGCAGACTTGGGTTTACGTACTCGCGACATCGATCAAAATACAACTTGTATACAAAATACAAAACTGTTTAACCCTTGTGTTATCTTCGGGTCGTTCTGACCCATCAGTCATTGTGACCCACCGTCGTATTGCGACAACTTTACCGCATACAAAAACAAAGTGAAGCATTTTCTTTTAACCGTTGGGCTGTCTCAGACCCCCCACATTGCGAAGGTTAAAAGAAAATTATTTTTATTTGTTTTTGTATTGGGTAAAATTGGGTAAACACAACGATGGTTTGTTATGAACCTTTGGGTCATGTGACCCGAAGGCAGCACGAGGGTTAATAGACATTACACGTTGACATGTGTAAAAACGTTTTATTATAGTACTCAAAGTCTCTGCTAATCTGTCGATACGACCAGGGAGTTCCAGCCGGGCTTATAGTAGTAGCCCGGCTGGAACTCCCTGGAACGTAACTTTGTTCGAGAGTACAAAGTACAAAAAAAACACCAGGAGCACCGACAACGTCGGCAAACCTGCGCCTGGCCTCATTCTTTTTATTAATGTCTTTGTACAAATACAGAGACGTATCGTACAGGACTGGATATGCAGCCACACAGGCGATTAGTTTCTCCTCCATCTTAAAAACTGAAAGCTAGAAATGTTTACCATGGTTGCTACGTTACGAGAAACAAGAAAACACTGCCATTGGCCATCGCTAGCGAAAATCGCTCCTCATTTGCATAAAGTTGAGAAAATCTCAACTCGATCGCGTCGCGTCGCTACCCACAATGCACCATGCAAGCGATTCGCCTGGCTCCATTGAAAATGAATGGAAAACATGTTGTCGCTCGCATCGCGTCGCTGCAGTGTAAACGCACCGTAAGAGTTTCAATATCCTATAAAAAGTTAATACTCAGCCTTTACTAGGGATGGGCGAACGATGCCTTGTGAAGCTTTGGTGGTTTCTTCCGGATTGTGCCGGCCCAAAGAGCCGAATTATCGTCGCATTGAATATGAACAGCGTCATATAGCAGCCGTTTAAACTGGCTGAATGAGGCGTAGTGGTTGTCTCCGACGGACTACCCTACGTTATTTAATATTTTAATTAAGGCTACATGTGTTCATTTTTATCTGATATTAGTGCTCACACATTAAAATGTTGTCATACATCTGTAAGCCGTTAGTATTACGTCATTTTCTCACAGTAAAAGTTAAAGAATATCTTCCGAGGTTCCCTGCAATGGGGCGCGGACTCGGGTATCCAGACTTGCATTATCAATAGTTGTCGTACAACGCTTTAACCAGCTACACCACCGAAAAAGCCGTTACCTGTCGATGCGGGTGGACAGACTTTATACGATACGGTTTTTATATCAATTAAACTAGATTACACTGATTTTTTCTTATTCTTAACATTTGTGATATGTAGGCCTATTGTGAACAGGGGGGACTTTATTTTTACTAATTATTATTACTGTTGACAATGTTGACGAATCATCAACATTTGTTTTCTGGGCACTGTATAGACCTACCTAGTCCTATCATGTTACGTTTCATTTCAATAAAATAACAACACTCAAGTGCACAGATTTAGAATTATTACAATACGGATTTGGCTAAATAATTATGACTGATGGAAGAAACTCGAGCGATGCCTGGTGCTGCTTCTCTGGCAATGTGAGATTTGTCTTTAACAAGAAGCGGTGGCTTCGTTCCTTCTATGGCTTTGGTTCAGAAGAGCGGCAAAACTTCAAACCAGTTCGTGACTCTGGTTTCTCCAGTTCTCTGGTGGAACTGCAACAAAATTCGGTACAATGGGGCTTAATAGGGAGTGGCCAGGCTCTCCTTAAACAGGCTCTGGTATAAGTTACCGTGGTTACGTAGCTAGAACTAAAATAAGCCACCTTAATGGAACGGAACTCTCGCTAAAGTAAGTGAGACTTGGCCAAATAAGTCTCGCTTTTCCTTAATTGACGTTGATGGAACACCCCCCAGGCCACCTTGTCACCCATGTTTCAGTGGACAAAGTAGAGTGACTATTTGTCCTGATGTCTACCTTCTTAAAAGTCGAAACTTCAGAACACAAATCAGCGTGAACTAATTCCATGAGTAGACAGTGAACACTAATTGTAATCAATGAGTTAAAGCCTTCACAGTTTGTCTCCAAAACAATGTTCATATTCAAATCAATCTACCTCCCCTATAGGCTAACATTTGTAGCTACACCTATCACACATTTATCTTTGAATTAGACTATTGCACAGTGCCCATGATAAAATTGGTTCCACACACACACACACACACACACACACACAGATTCCTGGAATTATAGATAGGGCACAGTGCCCTGGATGATGTCGGTGATGCACACAGATTTATGGAATCATACAGCTCTGGAAGAGACCACTGCACCTTTTTCTTTTATTAAAAAAAAAGCTGATAGGGACAATTTTGAGTGAGGGTAAAATTTACAGTGGCCTCTTAAATTTTACCCTTCTGTTCCTCACTCAAAATTGTCCTTCTCAACTTTTTTTTATGAAAGAAAAAGGTGCAGTGGTCTCTCACTTTTTTCCAGAGCTGTAGATAGATGCCTACAGTGCCTGTGATGCAGCTGCTGATGACAGTTCTCAGTGATTTTGGTACCTATGTTTCTCAGATCACAATTGAAATTGTCTGTAATCTCTGAAGTACTTGTTTAACCTCCACATCATCTATTCTAGTCACTTATGCACATCATAAAAGCTATTTATCATTATTTTAAACAAATTCCCAATGATGTGGTACATTCATGCAAATGATGATGTAGCCTTCATTTGTCTGCTGTTTCCTATATTATCAATTGCTTATGTTATGTTGATCAAAATGTATTGTCCCATGTCCGTGATGCAGCTGGTGATTTAATGTCGTAGTTTTATTGATGTTAAGAGTTTCTGCAAATTTACAATGTACAAGCAGTTTTAACAAAACTGCAATGTAACAAAATTCACTGAAAGTATCAACTTTATGTTGTTCTTCTGTTAGCTAGCCACCATTTCATCCATAAAGAAAACCCTTTAAAAGCAGCTGATTCGATGTTATGCCAGCAGTCAGCACTGCTAACCTGGCCATATCGGTTGTAAAAGTGAATTAGCTTCTAAATAACAAAACAAAATGTCCCTACTTTCCTTACAAAAACTCTCGTGCATTAAGCGCTTATTGTTGGAAATGTTTAAATGCTTATCCAAACAATGTCAAACGCAGCACTGCACTCCACTGGATTATAAAAAAGACACCGGCAAAATATGAACGTTGCAGAGTGCCCGGTTCTCGAGATAATCGGAAGAAACTCGCTGACCTAAAATCCCATTCTAAAAAATACACAGACACACAAACAAGACAGAGATTCCTGGCATTATTGGAGAGATTATTAGAGAGATGACGCATACAATCAAAGCCAAACCACAAATGTATTAACCCTTGTGCTGCCTTCGGGTCACATGACCCAAAGGTTCACAACGAACCCAATACAAAAACAAATAAATAGCATTTTCTTTTAACCTTTGCAATGTGGGGGGTCTGAGACAGCCCGACTGTTAAAAGAACAGAAAAAGAACTTTGTTTTTGTATGCGGTAAAGTTGTCGCAATACGACGGTGGGTCACAATGACTGATGGGTTAGAATGACCCAAAGATAACACAAGGGTTAAGTCCAGAAGATTCAGATTTCACAACTAACGTAGAACTGAGATCTTTAATTATCAAATTGTTTAACTGATAGCATGTATGTAGTCACATTATCATAACTACCCAATGTATTATCGTCCCACAGGGAAATTTCTCAACTGACAATTCAGTTCAACAAACCTTGGTTAATCCCCAAATCCTCCTGAGTCCCGTATGTTCTCTCGTCATGGATGAAGACCACCTGGGAAGCTCCAGCATCATCTGCATTCTGGATCAGTTCCTGTTAAGGCCACAAATGTTGGTATGATTCTGAAGAAATGGAAAAGTGACTTGCCTAAAACAGGCACACAGTATTCAAAGAAAAAAGGATATAAACAACCTTTTTCATGCAACTATACTTTTGGGGAATTATAGCTTCCCTCTGGTACATTTTAATTATTTGTGCATTTATTGAGAACATAGCTTGTATATGACTACCTGAGCAGTTGTTTATCAAACTCACCTTCAAAATCTGCCCTCCATCTGGATATCGTCTTAAGATATCCTTTAGGTAGTCAATAAAGGGTGGCGCTGTCGCACCAAAGGCATGGCTGACCAGAAAGAAATTACATATTATTTAGAAACGTTATACTTTAAGGAGAGTGGGGCGTGATACATTTTTTATTAAAAGCAGGTTGTTTTAAGGCAGAATGTTTCATCTTTAGACTCTTCACATAAACCTGCACATTTAGTTTATTCTAAAATGTAGTTTGTTGGTATAAAAGGAAACCTACGTAAGATTAATTAGTTCTACATCGATAAAAAAAACTGTAAAAAGTGTTTCTACTTCTGTAGAACTACTTCTGTTGGTGTAATGTGTTTATGTAGCCTAACGTCTAGGTACAGAATACAGCCAACTGTGCTAGGAAATTATCACACAGAACACATTCAAGCCATTACTGTGAACATAAACTGTATGGAAATTCTGAGCCTAAAATATGTACAGCACCAGTATCTTTCTCTTTCACACACACACAGGCCAATTGTAGTAGCCTACCATGCTGCGGCTTTACAATGTTTGCCCTATTTCAAGAACATTATTTTAATATCACTGCAAGTCTATGTTTTAAAGAGCAGATGAAGCAACTTAATCATTATACTCACCGAGTTCGCTGTGACCTTGAACTCATACTTCCTAACGTGGTTTACTGTGAGTATAAGAAAAAGGTAGGCCGAGTTAGGCTATTCCTTTTTTTTTTACATTAACACAACAGAGGTGGCCATATCGAGCGACAGTCGTCCACACAACGGTCTGTAGCCTGAGTAGCCTTGTCTGAAAATAATACATTTACATTTAGTCATTTAGCAGACGCTCTTATCCAGAGCGACTTACAGTAAGTACAGGGACAGCCCGAGGCAAGTAGGGTGAAGTGCCTTGCCCAAGGACACAACGTCATTTGGCACGGCCGGGAATCGAACTGGCAACCTTCTGATTACTAACCCGCTTCCCTAACCGCTCAGCCACCTGACTCCCAATAATATAAACTTTGTGACTTTTTTCTCGCAAATTTACGACTTTAATCTCTGAATTTTTTTTTACGGCTACTCCCATTAAGTAGGTTAACCTCTATGTTTTCATATAGGCTACAAATCGCCTATTTAAAATAGCCTACTAAAGGTTACCGAGGTGAAATCAGTTTCATATTCGAGATTCAACAGACATTCATATTCGTACCTCCGTTCAGGCTCTGCGTCATATTTAGGAACCGGGGTAAAAGAGTTGACAGTCCGAATGTTTCTTCAATATCTTTGTCAAAATCCTAGCTGACCAACTTGTCCAACCTTTGGTTTGGTGATAAAGTTTATTTTTGATTAACCTATATTGCCAATAAATCAATAAAAACACCAATATTTCAGTGTTTCCTCAATATCTTTGTCATAAATGACCACAGAAACGTCAGACCTGTTTCACATTCTTCTACTCCTAGCTGACCAAGTTGTCCAAGCTTTGGTTTGGTGATAAAGTTGATTATTGATTAACCCATAGCCAACTTTATCAACTTTATCACCAAACCAAAACTTGGACAACTTGGTCAGCTAGTAGTAGAAGAATGTGCAACAAGTTTGAAGTTTCTATGTTCATTTTTGACAAAGATATTGAGAAAATACTGAAAAATTGGTGTTTTTATTGATTTGTTGGCAATGGGTTAATCAATAATCAACTTTATCACCAAACCAACGATTGGACAACTTGGTCTGCTAGGAGTAGAAGAATGTGAAACAGGTCTGAAGTTTCTGTGGTCATTTTTGACAAATATATTGATGAAATACTGGAAAATGTGTGTTTTTATTGGCTATGGGTCAATCAATAATCAACTTTATCACCAAACCAAAGCTTGGACAACTTGGTAAGCTAGTAGTAGAAGAATGTGCAACAAGTTTGAAGTTTCTATGTTCATTTTTGACAAAGATATTGAGATAATACTGAAATATTTGTGTTTTTATTGATTTATTGGCTATGGGTTAATCAATAATCGTCTTTATCACCAAACCAACGCTTGGACAACTTGTTCAGATAGTAGTAGAAGAATGTGAAACAAGTTTGAAGTGTCTGTGGTCATTGTTGACAAAGATATTGATGAAATATTGGAAAATGTGTGTTTTCCTTGATTTATTGGCTATAGGTTAATCAATAATCAACTTTATCACCAAACCAAAGCTTGGACAACTTGGTCTGCTAGTATTAGAAGAATGTGCAACAAGTTTAAAGTTTCTATGTTCATTTTTTACAAAGATATTGAGGAAATACAGAAATATTGGTGTTTTTATTGACTTATTGGCTATGGATTAATCAATAATCAACTTTATCACCAAACCAAAGCTTGGACAACTTGGTCAGCTAGTAGTAGAAGAATGTGGAACAAGTTTGAAGTTTCTGTCGTCATTGTTGACAAAGATATTGAGGAAATACTTAAATATTGGTGTTTTTATTGATTTATTGGCTATAGGTTAATCAACAATCAACTTAATCACCAAACCAAAGCTTGGACAACTTGGTCAGCTAGTAGTAGAAGAATGTGGAACAAGTTTGAAGTTTCTGTCGTCATTGTTGACAAAGATATTGAGGAAATACTTAAATATTGGTGTTTTTATTGATTTATTGGCTATAGGTTAATCAACAATCAACTTTATCACCAAACCAAGGCTTGGACAACTTGGTATGCTAGTATTAGAAGAATGTGCAACAAGTTTAAAGTTTCTATGTTCATTTTGTACAAAGATATTGAGGAAATACAGAAATATTGGTGTTTTTATTGACTTATTGGCTATGGATGAATCAATAATCAACTTGGTCACCAAACCAAAGCTTGGACAACTTGGTCTACTAGTATTAGAAGAATGTGCAACAAGTTTGAAGTTTCTATGTTCATTTTTGACAAAGATATTGAGGAAACACTGAAATATTTGTGTTTTTATTGATTTATTGGCTATGGGTTAATCAATAATCAACTTTATCACCAAACCAAAGCTTGGACAACTTGGTCAGCTAGTAGTAGAAGAATGTGCAACAAGTTTGAAGATTCTATGTTCATTTTTGACAAAGATATTGAGAAAATACAGAAATATTGGTGTTTTTATTGATTTATTGGCTATGGGTTAATCAATAATCAACATTATCACCAAACCAAAGGTTGGACAAATTGGTCAGTCAGTAGTAGAAAAATGTGCAACAAGTTTGAAGTTTGTATGGTCGATTTTGACAAAGATATTGAAGAAACATTCTGACTGTCTACTCTTTTAACCCGGTCCCTAAATATGACGCGGAGCCTGAACGGAGGTACGAATATGAATGTCTGTTGAATCTCGAATATGAAACTGATTTCACCTCGGTCTAAAGGTTTTGGTCGGTGTATTAGCCTTATAAAGTTAAAGATCCTGTAAAGTAAATTCCATGTTTTGCTTCTAAGTACATACTACGTGTGAAATGAGTTCCTGAAAGCATGTGCAAAGTGCTAAAACTTTGTTGCACTGAAATGTGGAGTTAGACCGAAGAACAGTTTCTCTTCCGTTTTCAGATCAGGTTTTAATGGGCGAAGCCAAAAAACTACCTATCTACTTATTTCGACCTATCTACGTTAGATCACTGAATGGCTCCTCCTGCTGTACTGTTATTGTAGCTTACATCAGCTAGCTAGCTAGCTAGCTTCAGGATGTCTCCCACCACCCGCAACTGCATCTTCCCTGATGCAAGAACTCAGCTGCGCTGCAACGCCATATTAAGTTCCCTATTGATAATGAAAGGAAAAATAGGTGGATAGATTTTGTGAAGAGCCACGCTCATGGAAAGCTTCGGATAAACTCCAACAGCCGCCTCTGCACTGACCATTTCACGGCGGACAGTTTTAACATGGACCAGAGACAGACAGGGTTCACCAGCGCGGAGCCGTACCGAGCATCGCCCCCCCCCCCCCGGCCGTTCATCCTCCGGTCGCACCTGGACCATCCACCGCCGCCAGCAGTTCATCACTCAGTTCTGTGTGCTTGTTATAATTATACTAGATAACTTTTCCAGAGGTATCTCTGCTATGAGTTAGTTCAAACCGCTAACTTGATATTAGGCTACTCGGTGTAGAATGACGGTATTTTAGTGAAATGGTAGCTAATGTGCTAGAAGTAGTTGGAGAGCTCACTGTCTGCTGTCTCTCGTGTTTGAAGATTCTATGTTCATTTTTGACAAAGATATTGAGAAAATACAGAAATATTGGTGTTTTTATTGATTTATTGGCTATGGGTTAATCAATAATCAACATTATCACCAAACCAAAGGTTGGACAAATTGGTCAGTCAGTAGTAGAAAAATGTGCAACAAGTTTGAAGTTTGTATGGTCGATTTTGACAAAGATATTGAAGAAACATTCTGACTGTCTACTCTTTTAACCCGGTCCCTAAATATGACGCGGAGCCTGAACGGAGGTACGAATATGAATGTCTGTTGAATCTCGAATATGAAACTGATTTCACCTCGGTCTAAAGGTTTTGGTCGGTGTATTAGCCTTATAAAGTTAAAGATCCTGTAAAGTAAATTCCATGTTTTGCTTCTAAGTACATACTACGTGTGAAATGAGTTCCTGAAAGCATGTGCAAAGTGCTAAAACTTTGTTGCACTGAAATGTGGAGTTAGACCGAAGAACAGTTTCTCTTCCGTTTTCAGATCAGGTTTTAATGGGCGAAGCCAAAAAACTACCTATCTACTTATTTCGACCTATCTACGTTAGATCACTGAATGGCTCCTCCTGCTGTACTGTTATTGTAGCTTACATCAGCTAGCTAGCTAGCTAGCTTCAGGATGTCTCCCACCACCCGCAACTGCATCTTCCCTGATGCAAGAACTCAGCTGCGCTGCAACGCCATATTAAGTTCCCTATTGATAATGAAAGGAAAAATAGGTGGATAGATTTTGTGAAGAGCCACGCTCATGGAAAGCTTCGGATAAACTCCAACAGCCGCCTCTGCACTGACCATTTCACGGCGGACAGTTTTAACATGGACCAGAGACAGACAGGGTTCACCAGCGCGGAGCCGTACCGAGCATCGCCCCCCCCCCCCGGCCGTTCATCCTCCGGTCGCACCTGGACCATCCACCGCCGCCAGCAGTTCATCACTCAGTTCTGTGTGCTTGTTATAATTATACTAGATAACTTTTCCAGAGGTATCTCTGCTATGAGTTAGTTCAAACCGCTAACTTGATATTAGGCTACTCGGTGTAGAATGACGGTATTTTAGTGAAATGGTAGCTAATGTGCTAGAAGTAGTTGGAGAGCTCACTGTCTGCTGTCTCTCGTGTCAATTTATACTCCTGTGTTACAGCTCAGGGGAACACTTCATTTATATGCATCTGTAGGGATGGGACGTATGGCACTGACGCATCGATGCATGTGTCGCAAAACCAATACGCACAGTTTCGAAAAAGTGTTTTGGAGCTTGTATCAAATTACGAAACCACGTGACAGATGACGTTCAATGCTTCAAACGTCACGAACTGGTTCGAAATTTTGCCGCTCTTCTGAACCAGAGCCATAGAAGGAACGAAGCCACCGCTTCTTGTTAAAGACAAATCTCACATTGCCAGAGAAGCAGCACCAGTCATCGCTCGAGTTTCTTCCATCAGTCATAATTATTTAGCCAAATCCGTATTGTAATAATTATAAATCCGTGCACTTGAGTGTTGTTATTTTATTGAAATGAAACGTAACATGATAGGACTAAGTAGGTCTATACAGTGCCCAGAAAACAAATGTTGATGATTCGTCAACATTGTCAACAGTAATAATAATTAGTAAAAAATAAAGTCCCCCCTGTTCACAATAGGCCTACATATCACAAATGTTAAGAATAAGAAAAAATCAGTGTAATCTAGTTTAATTGATATAAAAACCTTATCGTATAAAGTCCGTCCTCCCGCATCGACAGGTAACTGCTTTTTCGGTGGTGTAGCTGGTTAAACAACGTATTGATAATGCAAGTCTGGATACCCGAGTCCGCGCCCCATTGCAGGGAACCTCGGAAGATATTCTTTAACTTTTACTGTGAGAAAATGACGTAATACTAACGGCCTACAGATGTATGACAACATTTTAATGTGTGAGCATTAATATCAGATAAAAATGAACACATGTAGCCTTAATTAAAATATTAAATAACGCAGGGTAGTCCGTCGGAGACAACCACTACGCCTCATTCAGCCAGTTTAAACGGCTGCTATATGACGCTGTTCATTTTCAATGCGCCGATAGTTCGGCTCTTTGGGCCGGCACAATCCGGAAGAAACCACCAAAGCTTCACAAGGCATCGTTCACCCATCCCTATGCATATATTTTTCACTCATTGAACAAATAGCCTACATTCAAATTCTATACTGTTTTGTTAGGCTTGACGTAGCGTCCATTATCTGGGTCGTAGGTAGCTTACTTGAGAGAGGTGGGGCCTTCCAGCGAGGGGGCCGAGCTTCGATCAGCTCCTTCAGGCGACACGCCTGAAGGAGCAGCCTTCTCGAACAGAGAAGACTGCTGATTTTCTTACGATTTCAAAGCCTAATTTAACATAGCCTACTTGTCGGTGTTTTTTTTTTTTTTTTTCGAATTTGGATGGGTAGTTAATAACACATTATTCTGTGGTGTGGTGAAATTGAAACTCGTTTTTAATTCCACTTTACAGGATCTTTAAACAACACGAGAATACTTTCTTGGTAGACCTACGTAATTTGTTAGTTCGAAATTGTTTAATTAATAAAATGACTGTTGGTTGTTACTGCAAATCTGCATATAGGCTACCTTATCTTTACTTCAGTAAGACCACAATAGCCAATAGATCAAACCTCTAGTGGTCAACGAGCCGCGGTAACCGTGCTGACAAGATTAATATTTTTATATAGGCCTAAATATTTTATACATCACCATAAAAGCTTTCAAGTAAACTAAACTTTATTGATAGCCTAACACTCAAGTGACATCAGTTTGGAGAAAAAAACGTTTCTTGATTAGCTCCCTAATCATGGGCATCATGTTAAGGTTAAACAAATGTAATTTAAAATAGGCTAAAACATTTACCTCATGTGTGATCATTGGCTGAAGATCATTCACCACTTGCTGACAGAGATTTTGGTTCAGTTAGGTTGGCTTTATACCTACCTAAAGTCCCACCCAATTTGCCATATTTTTCGATTCAAGAATCATATCCTGGTTGTCGTGAAACGAAACTTTTGTGAATCGCTCAGTGCTAGGGGGGGGGGGGGGGGGGGCTTAGAAAGCCTCCGTTCCATTTTACTTAGTTTTCGTGAAACGAAACTTTTGTGAATCCCTCATTGCTTGGGGAGGCAGTTCCGTTTTACTTCATTTCACCCCTGAAACGAAAGCATATAGCTTTGAACTTGTTCCACCTTCAAACAAACCACTAACTTCCCTTCCCCCAGACTTTTTAAAAGCCAATACATTTGACTCATCTACGGAGCTCCTAAAGGGACATGAAAAAAAAAAAACGTGCTCACCAGAAAGTATCTCGTGCGCACGAGAAAGTTTCTCGTGAGCAAGAGAAAGTATCTCGTGCGCACGAGAAAGTATCTTCTCAGACACTGGCTGTTTATCAATCCACGTTTTTCTCCGTTCTTGTGTTCTTGCAAACTCGTTTGACGTCATCTTTCATTGCCCAAGTACGGTTCCAATCCAAAGAACACAAGTCACCAACGCCAAAAATACCCGGAAATGTTCTTGATCCGCCCCTTTTATCGAGGATGCATCGGATGGTGACTTGGCCAATGAGAACGCACATGATTTCCCACAAGTCATTGCCAGATGTCAGGAGAGGCGGACAAACTTCATAACTTTAAGTTTTTACTATTCATATTTCAGCTAAACGCTACGTGAAAATCAGCATCTGAATTAAAATGTGACAAAAAATGGGCAGTGTAGTCGCTGAAAATGTGTTTATTTTATTGATGAAATTTGCTCTGACTTTTCGATAACCTAGCGAGTCCAGGGTATTGCGCAGTAGCCAAGGAAACCCGCGCATCTCAATTCATTCTCCGTCCTTGCGGTCTTGCAAGACCATTCTCGCATGGACGCTTGCAAGAACGTTCTTAAAAAGATTGTACTTGCGTTCTTAGCGTTCTTCGGATTGATAAACTGCAAATGTTTACTCCTCGACAGGTTTGCAGAAGAGACCCCAGACAAATTGGAATAGGTCAAGAGAATGAGCACTAGAAAAAGGAGTGATGTTTGGTCTCATTTTGAAAATGCTTCATCGACGAAAGCAAAATGCTAAATTTGCAAAAAACTTTTATCCATTCAAGGAGGAAGCACCTCAAACTTGAGAAGGCACCTTAAATGTGCACATCCAACTGTGCTTTTAGCACAAGTTAGAGGAGACAATGATGATGCTACTGCGACAGCAGGAGCTGTTTCCACCAGCAGCACCTCTTCAACTGGGCCTGCAACTGCTACGTTGACCATGTCCACAGCATCCACAGCAGCACTTACCACCACCCAAGCAGCAGTTAGGCCAAGGAGGCCACAACAACAAACCTCAATGGGCAGTTTTGTTACAAGGCCAATGGATCCGTTAAGACAGAGTAAACTGGATGAGGCTCTAGTCAAAATGATTGCTTGCGATTTCCAGCCCTTTTCTGTGGTTGAGGACAAAGGCTGCAGGGAATATTCAAAGCTTCTGGACCTCTTAAGCTTCTAGAAAAACTATTTCAACAAAAGTTCTATCTATGATGTATGAGAAATTAAGAACTGAGGTCATGGACAAAATCAAGTCTGCCACGGCTGTATGTCTCACAACAGACTGCTGGACCTCAGTAACTACCACAAGTTACATGTCTGTGACTTGTCATTTCATGGAGGATTTTCAAATGACCTCAAATCTCCTGGACTGTTTTGTCATGACAGAAAGACACACTGCTGACAATCTTGCAAGGGAGCTGACCAGGGTTAGTGAAGAATGGGGTGTAAAGGACAAAATTGTAGCCTGTGTCACAGACAATGCTGCCAACATTGTGTCAGCTGTGAGAGACCTTCACTGGGACCACATACCCTGTTTTGCCCATGTTTTGAACCTTATTGTCAGAGCTGCCCTGAAGATGGTCCAAAGTGATTTTAATGACAAGAGGCCATCAGAAGATTGTTTCCCGCAATCAAAGGAATCCCTCCATCCATAAACCTGTCAAAGATCTCGTTGACAGCCTGATGACAGAAATGTTGAAGAGGTTCAGTAAAGTGGAGTTAATTGAGAAGCTTGCTGATGCTACCTGCTTGGACCCGAGGTTCAAAAAGCAAGCCTTTGTCAACAGCAAAGCAGCAGACGAGGCAGTGAAGAGAATAACATCAGCTGCAGCACATGTTAACCCCCTCCATAGGGAGGATGAGGAGGATCCACATTCTGCTACAGCTGCCAGTACAGGGGCCATGTTTTGGGAGGACTTTGATGAGAGGGTTGCAAGCTTGAGGCCTTCTACTACCACACCAACTGTCTCTACTGATGCCATGATGGAGATGCAGGCTTACCTTGCTGAGCCACTTTTACCCCGCACATCAGACCCTCTGGCATGGTGGATGAAGTGTTCACCCATTTACAAAAGCCTCTGTGAGGTCATGAAGACAAGACTGTGCATTGTGGCCACATCTGTGCCTTCTGAGAGTTTTTTCTAAAACGGGGCAGATCATTTCAGATCGAAGAAACAGGCTCAGCCCATCCAAGGTCCGGGAGCTTGTTTTCTTAAATGCAAACCTGCCTTAGAGTACGCCCTAAACTGCAGTTTTGTTACAGAATGTTCCTTTGGTTTCTAGTGTGATTTAATTACTGTAATTGTTATCTATCTATGGCTGTATAGTGCAATTTAACTAAATTTTTATTTAACCTTATCTATGTCTATCCTTTTGAGATATATATTATATATATATATAATATATATATATATTTATATATTTTGTTACAAAGCTCTGCTTGACAAACTTTTTTAACTTAAAAAAACATACGGTTGTATTGTTTTCTATAATGTAAAGTGTGTTATTGTTATATGCAAAGAGTAAATTATTAATAAATGTAACATGGTGCAATATTGGGATTTTGGGTTACAATAAAAACATTTTTACATCACATTTGATTAATTTGGCATTTCATTCAAAGCAACACACTAACTTCTAGATGACTTGCAAGTCACCTAGTGCAAATCTGTGGTGGAGGGTGGGGAAGGGCCACAGTCCCCTTGGAGACAGCCATGACTGACAGCTGTACTTGAACACCGGCTCCACCCTTATTTGACACCAACATGAAGTGCAGTAGGCCCTACATGTGTAACCTGACCTCTTTCAATTGGTGTGAACTGTGAACTTGCTGCATGCCCCCCTCCTATGGACAATGTCACTCAAAGTTCACAGACTTAAATCAAGTGTTTCTTACACAGAATTTTCCATATAATATAAGACCATTTTACTTGAATTGCACATTTGTGTGCCAGATCATATTTTTTTAAGAAAACCTCCTCTATTAAATGCAGTACAACATGACAGTTTGTATGGTTTTAAATTGTCATTTATTATCACACTAGCATTTAATTATCACGGCAAACAATTACACTGCACTAAACTGTAAGTGTAAATGTAAAGTGAAAATAACAAAACCAGTCAGTATGATGACTTGAGCGAATATCATTCACGTCTTACTAAAACAGCGGCCACGCGAAAGGGAATGAGGAAACTGTTTCCTCTACTAAAAAATACAATGCGGGTCACGTGAAAAAAAGATCCAAAGACTCGTAGAAAGACCGAGTCGGGAAATGAACGAATCGTTTGTTTCCTCTAGCTACCAGTACAGAGCCTATGCAGGTCACGTGAAAAAGGATCCAAAGACTCGTACCCGAAGACCGAGTCGGGAAATGAACGAATCGTTTGTTTCCTCTAGCTACCAGTAGCCTACAGAGCCTATGCAGGTCACGTGAAAAATGATCCAAAGACTCGTACCCAAAGACCGAGTCGGGAAATGAACGAATCATTTCTGTTTACTTGGACGAGCCTATGCAACAGTCCCGATGGGCCACGATGAACCGTCTGGCCACCTCCTCCGCCTGGCCACCTCCGCCCGAAGACTTCTGGCCACCTCCTCCTCCGCCCGAGGACTGCTGGCCGCAGCCTCCTCCGACCGAGGACTCCTGGCCGCAGCCTCCTCCGCCCGAGGACTCCTGGCCGCAGCCTCCTCCGCCCGAGGACTCCTGGCCGCCTCCTCCGCCCGAGGACTGCTGGCCACCTCCTCCTCCGCCCGAGGACTTCTGGCCGCCTCCTTCGCCTGAGGACTTCTGGCCTCCGCCCGAAGACTTCTGGCTGCCGCCTGCCACGGTGCCCGCGCCCCCTCGTCCGCGCTCTCAGACGCCCCCTCGTCCGCGCCCCCTCGTCCGCGCTCCCAGGCGCCCCCTCGTCCGCGCTCCGAGGCGCCCCCTCGTCCGCGCTCCCAGGCGCCCCCTCGTCCGCGCTCCCAGGCGCCCCCTCGTCCGCGCTCCCAGGCGCCCCCTCGTCCGCGCTCCCAGGCGCCGCCTCGTCCGCGCTCCCAGGCGCCTCCTCGTCCGCGCTCCCAGGCGCCTCCTCGTCCGCGCCTCCTCGTGCCCGTCCGGCCTCCGGGCCGCCCCCCGGACCTGCTCCGACCCCCTGCCCGGCCTTGTGGGAAGTCCGGTGACGTCCCTTGAGAGGGGGGTACTGTCACGGCCACAGCCGTGCCCCCCCCCCCCCCCCGGTTTCAGTTTTTTGCCCTGCCCTAGTGTTTCCCTGTCATTGTCTTCACCTGTCTCGTTAGCTTCATTGTCACTGTGTCGTTTGGTTCTGTGTATTTAGGTTTCTGTTTTGTGTCCAGTCTTTGTCGTGTCCTTACTAATGCCTGTCCGTGTGAGTACCCTATCTGTGTCCCGTTTTCTGATATTAAACCTCTGTTCATCGCTATGCCTCGCATCTCTCATGCATTTGGGTCCTACCCCTCCACACACCCTGACATTATATTTATTTTACATACCTTTCCCCTTAGTGCTAGTTAGTATTCGTTAGTTAGACTTTGTACCTTTAGCATAGTCATACTTGTTTAAACTTGCACCACTTAAGATGTATTCCTATATGTTGAATATATGCACTTTCCCGCCAAAGTAAATTCCTTGTCTGTGCAAACTTTCATGGCGTTTAAAACCCCTTATGATTCTGAAAACGTGCCTACCCTGGCTTTAATATGACGCTACAGACAAATACGTCGCACCGCAGTAACGGAGATGAGGCTAATTTATGGTTTAAGGTATGAACAATTCAAAAGAAGAGCCTTTAAGAAGGGCTACGTAGTCAGAGCAGGAAACACTTAGACAGCAACATTGTGTATGTTTTGATGCCTTAAAATGAAACTAAAACAGCCCATAATTTGTGTGCAAGATACAAGAACCCGCCATGATGCCTTCATCCATAGGCTACTCTTCAGGGCTCGCTAGTAGGCTAACGGTGTAAAACTGTCGTAATATTGGCTGTTTGATATATTAACATGGACATGGGAAATGTGATTTAGCGACTTGATTATGGAATATATTTTATAATCCGTAAAACTCCTACAGTAGACAGGGCATCCATGAACAGTTGTCATGGTTTATTAAACGGGTTAAAAAAAAGAACGTCAGTGTGTATAAAACAACAATGTAGCCTATGTGTGTAGGCTAAAGTATTATCTTAATATTTGTAAATTGGGGGAAAACAACAATCCCACTTTAGCTGTCTTTTTTTATTATTTAGGGAGTGGAGAATGTTTCTGCACGGTTGGCTAGCATGGAATTTTAACACAAACTAGGCTAGCCAACGTTTACATGATGAAAATCAACAAGTATTGCTGCTTTTTGGATAAGGTAAATTATAAAACACAGACACAGTTTAATGTAATTGCAATTTACAAGATTACTGGAATGTGGAAAGTGAGCTATTTTTGTGTTTTTCTATGCAAAAGTGATACAACAATTAATGCAAAATGATGTCCTTTCATTTCAGGTGTCCAGAAGACCTCTTCTAGTTCAGTGGTAGTACATTTGGTCGGGCATTAGTTCTATCACAATGTCAAGCAGTGGATATACAACTTCCTCAATTAGTGGACAGACTGGTATTAACAGCAGGCCCTTCAAGTGCGCCGATTGCGGAGGCACTTTTACCCAACAGGCAGAATCTGGGGCGCCTTTCTCTCACTCACTAGGGGTCTCAAGGCAAGAGCGGGGTCACAGACGCAGAAGTGTGTCCAAATGCCCAACCTGCTTCATGTCCATAACTTCCACCGGCCGCGTGCTTCACACGTGCAACCGCTCAGACGTGCACCCTCACAGCTGCACGCTGTGTGACAAAACCTTCATATCCTCAGCCCACCTGGCCCTGCACCTGCAGTCACACTGCGGTGACCGGAAGCACAGGTGCGGTGTCTGCGGCAAGCTCTTCCGCCAGTCCGCCCACCTGTTGCGCCACAGGTCCATCCACAGTGGGGAGAAGCCTTTCAAATGCGCAGAGTGTGGCAAGTGCTTCGGCCGCGCCTCGCACCTGAAGACGCATGCCCGTCTCCACACAGGGGAGAAGCCCTTCAAGTGCACCACCTGCGACAAGGCTTTCACCCAGAAGGCAGGTCTCATCATGCACTTTCGGCTGCACACGGGGGAACGTCCCTTCAAGTGCGACCTGTGCGGCCAGACTTTCCGCACCTCTGCGGTCCTGCAGTCCCATCAGGCCCTGGAGGCAGGCCGGCGCTGCTTCCGCTGCAGCCAGTGTGAGAAAACCTTCAGGTCCGCCTCAGAGCTGAGCAGGCATGAAGCAGCCCATGGATGTTCGGAGGAGCTGAAGTGTGGCGTCTGCAGCCGCTCCTTTGTGCGGCCGTCGTACCTGCGTCTGTGCATGGGCCTGCACGGCGGACAGAGGCCCTATCACTGCAAGGTGTGCAACAAAACCTTCGCCAAGATGTCCACCTTCGAGAGACACTGTGACAAACACCTGAGGCAGAGCAGGGGCGACGAGGAGGAAGAGAAGAATGAACAGGATGATATAAAACCCTCCTTGTCACCCCTGCTCTCCACTGCTTCCTCTAACAATCTTTCTCTTTTCTCAGAGATCAACACACGCTCCAGAACCAGAGCTAAAACCAAGGTGGGGTAAATCAACCCCAATATTGGAAATATTCTCTTTTTCGGGTGATGACAAACATTATTATTAACAGAAATACTGTACTGTATACTGCTAACTTTGTTGGTTGTGGAACAAGTGCTTTTTTCTGGCACACACATCTCAACTATAATTTTGATGGATGGACATGAAGAACAGAGCGTAATATAGGAGAGAAGCACACTGCACTTCAACAATTTCACAAATGTCTTGTTTAACAGACTGATTTACAAACACTAATGAATTGTTCTAAACAAAACAAAATTATGTTGAATTGTTTAATTTTTATGGTGCGTGGTACATAAAGTATATTTTTACGGTGCAATGCATTCGTAAGCTTTTGGCCTATTAGTTGTAATTTTAGTATAGTTATGCTTAATTATTTACAATATAAATAATTGCAGTGTTATGTTTACAGTTTGTCTAATGGTTTTTGTATTGAGGAATTGAGGATAGAGGCATGGATTTAGGTTTGTTTTTGCAATTGTACATTATTTATGTAGCTATGATCATTCTATTGGGGTAATGTCGAGACAAATTTTATGTAGTATCAGCCTAAACGTTTAATTTCACAAACTACAGTAAGTAAAAAGCCAGAGATCTGGGTGGTGACACAGAAGCCCATCAGTGGCTTACGACACTCACTGCTTCCAATATTGCAGGGCTCCAATATTGATCTGCTAGGCAAAGACTCTAAATGTCCAGCCACCGATTTTAAATCTAGTTTGTTTTTTACATACATATATGATACACCGAGGATGTCATCTGTTCTGAAATAGTGAAAACCCTCCCTGAGTCATCACCCACCCATGTATCACTGCTCATGTTACAGTGGGCATACAGGGTCATCCTCGTGGACATACAGTTGATGTGTAGCGTACCACTATACAGTATATAGGGAGGGGGAGACGAGATGAGACAACAGAGAAGTAGGAGAGAGGAGGATAGTGCAGAGAGAGAGAGAGAGAGAGGAAGGGAGTAGGTAATGAGGAAAGTAAGGATTCAATAAGCTTAGGAAGTTTATGGGAAAGAGGCCTGGTACCAACTAAAGTAGGAAGTTTTGTGCCAACAGACTCAGGAAGGAACTCATGCAACAGACCTAATCTTGTGAAATTTGAGAGATTACACAACACCCAGGGGCGTTGACAGACATTGTTAACATTTGGGGCTCAGCCCAAACCTAACATCGGACCTTGAGTATGCTCAATTTGACTTCAGCTTGTGGCATAATCATGAAATGTGAGCGTGTCCAAATTAATGCAATGTAATATAAACATTACTTTAGACTCATTGTTATCATGACTGTAGGTGCAAAATCCAAGTATATCATAAATCAACATGCAATTTAAAAAGTTTCTTTATAAGATAGATTCTTATCTTTACTCCTCTTTTGGAAAAATCCTGTTAATATCCAGTTAATTTCGCTACTCAGAAGGCAGTGCTATGATGATGCATGTCCACTAGATGGAGGTGTAGGCTTTAGTAAGACCTCACTGTATAACTCATTAATATGCCTGCTGCCTGTGTCTGCTGGTGATGCTCACTCGAGTCAGTTAAAGGGTTCATCAACTTGATTTTATCGCTCACATACGGCACATCACCACTGCTCAGCTCAGATAATCTCAAACTATTTAGAGTACATGGATTGGATCGGGGCTGATATGCAAATACTGTTTACTAAAGGCAGGGTCAGTAAGTTTGGGAAACCTATCCATTTTAGCTCACGTGTGAAAGGATTCAAACCAAAATATCCCATCCCCTCCCTTCAAAGCCACTGCCAAAACACATCAACGTGCTGCCTGAATAGCCTACTGCCGGGAAGAGCCATAGAGCCATCTCTCTCTATGGCTCTGCTGTCAGGAGATAGGTGGGTAAACAGACAAGAAGCCCATCCATTCATTCGATTTTGTCCGAATTCTGTCCAATTATTAAGGTTGGTCTGAACTTAGTGATTGGTTGTAATTATTACAGTCCTACAATGCCCACAGCTATCGGATTGATTTAGTTTTACAGTCAAACTTTTAGATTTATTGGTTGATATCAGGATGTGAGTTTATGGAGTTTATGTCAGAAAATATAACAAAAAGTGCATCTCAACATTATTACCGACCCTGCCTTTAATTAGGGTGATTTGATTTGCCTCACCTATAGTCTTGAAACCAACACATACGGCTGCGACGCGACTGTCGGATCTGATCGCGGCCACTCTAGCCAATAAAATACAAAATAAAACTCAGAAAATCGGAGGCCTGTTCCATAAAGCCAGTTTACCAAATAAACAGGAAAGTAACTGACATACCTGGCTTAAATTCGCTATATGGAACATGCCCCGAGTCACTTCAAAGTAAAAACACTGTGTGCATTAAAATTACTTCTGATCGTAATTCACTTCACTACATTGGTGAAAAGAGGCGTATTTTACATTATGGATGACGAGAGATTCATCCTAGAAGTTGAGAAACACTAGTTACATGACAACACCAATTCACAAATAGGCCTAGCCAACAGAAATGTGTAGGCCTATCTCGCCAATACAGCTGTCTCGCAGCTTCTCTTCTGAAATTCTGTGAGCATGCAGGGGCGGCATTTTCCCCAGAGAGGAAGGCTATAGATTAATTAGGCCTAATAGAATAGGGGGTCAGCTAGGGTTCACGCACCCCCACTCCCCCACGCCTTAAAAAAAAAAAAAGGCAACAGAGCCTATAGCCGCATTAAAATCGGAATTTCTTAAATTGTACGTACAATTTTAAATTTTAATCTTACAATGGGAATTTTTATAATTCATGTTTTTGTTTTGTGAAAAATCCCACTTTAATTTAAAACAATTATATTAACTACTTACTAACCGAGAGTGAGGTCATGCTGGGAAATATCAAACTTCGGCTTTGGCGTATCGACCGAGCAATATCAGACTGAGGCTTTAACGTATCGACCGAGCGATAGCAAGGTTGATACGCCAAAGCCAAAGTTTGATATTTCCCGGCATGGCCGAATGGTCGAAGTTAGTAAGTTGTCTATTATATGGCATTTTTTGCACCTTTCATTTTGTAAATGAAAAGAAATGGTAATTGTTAATAGAAAACATGTCGTTTTGTTCAGCTGTCAAGTCTTCTCACGACACAATGTGTTTCAGGTATTGCGTAGCAACCAATTACTTGCTAACTTCAAGTTACAATGATCAATAGAAAACGGACAACACGGCTCAGCTAAAATGGCTTTAATTTACAGTAAAGTAACAACACAAGTGATTCAAACTATAGTTTCTAGTCTTCATCATCACTTTCAATAACAAGTTTTTGCTGCTTCTGAATTTCCTCATCGCTGTTGATGTCTATCAATATCGCTCATTTTCAAGATGACGTCAGAGGGCAATACGGATCCGTATCAGACCGGCGAGGAGGGCAAATGTGTGGCTGGCATGACTACCCATTAGCCAACCAGAACGCTTGTACTGTCGTTGCCATATAATAATTAATATTAATTATTACACCATTACACCACCATTACATTTTTCCTCTCGCGCACCCCCTAGAGGCAGCTCGCGCACCCTGCACCACACTTTGCGAATCCCTGTACTATTGAGTGTCACTAGATAGCAACAAGATAGGCTATTTGAATGGTTTGAGAGAGGCAAGAAACAAGGAAAACTAATCAAGGAATTTGATTATTCAGATATGGATATATTTTAAATATATATACAATAATAAACAATAACAATCGCAGTATCACATCCATCTACCCCTCCACCAAATAGGCTACACCTGCATCGCTCCATCCAACTCTTCATCATTCCCTCCACCACATCAACCAATCTTGAGAGCAGCACCTGCAGCTGAAGTTTCAGCACCGCATTTCTAGGATTTCTAGATTTTCGCGACCACCAAAAGGCCAAAAAGAGTGCGACCAAAGCAGTATTCCCCACAAATAGTACCTACTTTCTGTCTTCAACTTGGTTGTTAACCCTCGTGCTGCCTTCGGGTCACATGACCCAAAGGTTCATAACGAACCATTGTTGTGTTTACCCAATTTTACCCAATACAAAAACAAATAAAACAAATTTTCTTTTAACCATTCCAATGTGGGGGGTCTGAGACAGCCCGACAGTTAAAAGAAAATGCTTCACTTTGTTTTTGTATGAGGTAAATTTGTCGCAATACGACAGTGGGTCACAATGACTGATGGGTCAGAATGACCCGAAGATAACACAAGGGTTAACAGTTACTTTTGGCAATCAGTGTAGCTCATAGGTAAAAGTAGCTAATGTGAATCACGTGTGGTTATGTATAAAACCACTCCGGTGTTGTGAAATGATTTCGACAGCTATAACGTTAACTTTATTGTCTAATTCAAGACCCAGAATTGTTTTACACATAACCACACGTGATTCACAGCTACTTACACTCTGATTCGCGTCCATCTTGTTATGAAACAAGCTACATTCATGTCCTCTTCTTGTTATAATTTAATGTTGAGCCGTAACCTATATTTACTACTGCAGGAAAATATAAATCATCTTGTTCCGGTCCATGGTTATCCAATTCGCTAAGTGGTGCTGTCAGATAAAACGAGGGTCTTAGAACTGCGGTCGTGAAACTGCGGTCTTGACATTGCAGCTCTCCGACTCTGCAGGTACATGCTACTCCCTCCAACGCCACCGATCTTGCATTACTTAATGAGAACGGGGGCCCTCGCCAAGTGACACTTATTAGCTGAAAGATACTAATGCCTAAGACCATGTCGCTTAAATCCAGCTCTTCTTATCAAACGTAACAGTCATTTAACTCATGGTTACAATGGTAAACCAGCACAACAATGACAATTACCATGCAACAAAACACTAAATTCTAATCAGACACAATAAAAAAACGAAATTCATGAAGTTACATTTTTATTTCGAACAAACGGCAAGTTTATCAGCAAATTTTAACACTCTTTACCGCCTTGCATTATGGGAATTGACCAGCCAATGAGCCACGCTATCTTCATTTTTTCACGTTATTATTTCGTTCTTCAGTCAGTTTGACAGTATAACCTTCAAATGCATAATGCAACCCTTCTGTCTGCTTCTTTCTCAAGTAGTTTTTTCGTTTTTTCCATTAATACTCCAATTGATAATTATTAGTATCGTATAAGAGTATAGGGCTTCAAAATGTTTGGCCTTAGTTAAGGTTACAGCTTCAGTAACAAAAAAGATTCAATGTGCAATGCATAATATATTTTTCTAGACATGAATAATTAGAATATACAAGATGGATCTAAAAAATGTAACTTGTAATGTACTTTAAAAGTATGTTTACTGTTTTTGGTGTATAATAAAAGAAAACGTAGACTACATCCTACTCCAGAAGAAATGTATACCATTTTTTGTTTCTAAGTATACTTCTTATAAGTATATCAAAAGTGAACTATTTTCTAAGTATACTTCTTATAAGTATATCAAAAGTGAACTATTTTCAAAGCATACTTAAAAGTATATCAAAAGTGAACTATTTTCTAAGTATACTTCTTAAAAGTGTATCAAAAGTGAACTATTTTCTAAGCATACTTCTTAAAAGTATATCAAAAGTGAGTCTTAGGAATCCTAGCCAATCCTATAAAATGCTCTCCCTTCATCTTTTTCCTGATGGTTCAGGCATCCCAGCACACAGCAGCTATCCACCATGTTGAATCAATGTTTATTGAAATAGGCAGCAAATTAAACTATGTATAATATGTAAGTATATATGTATGTACACTCTGGCGCTTCACTTGGCTCTCCACTTTCCTGCCAAAATAGCGATGACCGGTGCATGCTTTGCATGCTGTGCATTGCGTGACGTCAACTACCGGAGCTCTATAGGCCTATAGTTTTCTAACTTTCTCAGAGATGGCTTGAAAACCACAGATATTCACTTTCTTCTTGAGTAGATCTCAAGAATAGCCTCATAGGCAACTGGCTAGGGTACAGCCCGGCTACAGCCCACATCCAGCTCCTTGCGAGTGTAGCCTCTGATAGTATACATTCTTCGAGACTGTCGTCCTCCTCAAGGCCAGATTAACCATTAGGGCAACTGGGCACATGACATCTAAAGGGCCCTGGACAGTAGCGGAGCCACAGGGGTGTCCGGGGTGGCACTGGACACCCCTGACATCTGATTGGCCACCCCGGGTGCCACCCCAAAATTTAATTTGCTACTGGAAATTGCTGATTGACATCTCATTTGACCTCTTGTTGAAAGAAGCATTTATTTTGCTGCGTTGCGGTGCATTATTCAAATCGAAGAGACGTTTGTTGCGAGATACAGAAGAATAAGAAGAAAAGACAGCAGAATAGAGAATATTTCCACAGCTCCACAAGCTCTTTTCGCAATTGAAAAAGGTAAGTTTTAAGGTTTGCATTGGGTTTAAGTTTCCGGATTTTTTTTTACGAATGTTGATTAGCCTACAGTAGCTGTGTAAGTTAATGTTAGAACTTCGACTCCAATAACAGACAAACTTCCGATTTTACAGTTTTCTTGTGCGGCTTAGATTTCGAAGCAGTTTATAATCCGGTTTTAGAACAAAAAAGTGGCTTTGTCTCAGACCTCAGACCGTGCAGCTAATTTAATGCTCAACACTTGAACGGGGGCTTATTACTTGAAAGAGGAATTATTTAGGCTACTGTGTTGTCTCAGTTACACTATCAGGGCTTGGAAATACAGTGACTTGCTAAAGTAGGCAAATGGCTAGTAGAACATAACATTTCATAATAATTTCAGTTAATCAAACAGCCGCAAGACTCAGTGAAATGTTATAGGCTAGCTAGCTCTAGCAAAATAACGCTAGCATCGCTAACAACATTACTAATTCAACTTTGGTAGTGTAACCGAGCTCTTTGTAAGTTCGTTTTAGATTTAATTGTATATGATCGTGTGGACAATAAGACACGGACGCGGTCTCTTTTCATAACTTGTATTTTACCACTGCTCTTCTTGACATCGCTATTCGAACAGCCCTCACTGATTTCACAAATGCTTTCAGCATCAAGCTTACGGCAACTCCCGAGGGACAAAACAGCCTTGTCCGTTGTCACATAGAAAGGTCTGCTACAGTAGGCTATCCTCAGGATTTGCAAGTTAGCTAAACTTATACTATATCTAAAATAATTTTGTATACATAACAATGGATTCTGCCACTAAATGAGTGACTTGGCTTTATTTCTGGACATACTATCCACAACCGAAGTGTGTTACACAATGCTGTAGATCGCCTATACTTGTGGATTGCTCTTGGTACCCAGAATGCCCTGCGGCAAGCTGAAAAGCTACTAAGTTAAGGGCATTAACAATAAGCATTGTTTGAAGTTCTATAGTTGTGTTCGTTCTGTTTTGAAATGTGTAATGCTATGGTCTTTAGATAATTTGAGTGTTCACCCTGATTGGGAATGTTGTCTAGTTAGATGGAAAGTAATCAATCGTGGGCAGTAGTCCGCTCAACGTTAACCGACGCAACGGTAACGTTGTTTGCTTTCAAAGTGCGTCTTATATTCCAATGCGGTTCATACTCAGAGTTACAAACACAAAGTGCTCATTCTGGGGGGTTGCGCCTTATACACGATGCGGCTTATTTTCCGAAAAATACGGTAATCAGATAGACGAGAGATCGGTTCCCAATTTAGCCTAACATTGTGTTTACATCTGTGTTGTATAATAAATAATACCTGCACTGTGTACTAGGGTTTCTTATCACACAGATTTAATTTGGTCTTGTTTAGGCCAATTCCAAAACTTTTCTTTGCTATTAGTTAACATAATCTATATGAACATAAATATTATACTGTAAATTTGTAATGTGGTTGGGCACCAAGTTATTTATATTTTTCAAGTCCATTTCTGCTTGATTTCTGCTACCTGTCAAGTCAAATTGCAGTGTTTTTTTGGGGGTGTGTAATGTCACTTTGTTTTGTAAATAAACTATGCACTGTGTTATTTCTGTAACACATAAATGTTATTATAAGTCCCTGGTGCTTGAGCTTTTTTTCCAAAAAATATTTTGGATGTTCCAGCACTTATAGACCCAGATTATACTGTATATATTAATGAAAACAGTGACCCAAGACTCTGGACTATGGACCCCTGAAGTAGCCTTGGCCACCCCTTGGCCACCCCATGTATAAAACTCTAGTTCCGCCACTGGCCCTGGACAATGTCAACTTTGCTCTTCTTTGGCTCTCGACGAAGGCGGTCGCATTTTTCTCTCCTCCCCTCCCTGACCTTCCCTGCTTGGCTGTGTCTTGTGTCTTGTCTTGTCTCAAGATACTCTCTCATCATCACTCTCCGAAACTAGAAGCATGGAATTAATTAGCTGGTCTCTCAATGCTATTGACACCATCTTCTCGAAGAGAAGCTCGGGTTCGGGGGAACCCAACTGTCCGGACGGAACGTTCGCAGCTGGCTACACGATGGAGGCGTGGGAGAATTGGTGTGTCGTGTGTCTAGCGGCGCTTTCCGTGGAGGACGTTGAAGACATCTTCATATTCGGAACCATGATTACAGGCTTTCTGCTCTTTGGAATAGGCGTTGGCTTTGTATATCGGAAAATCAAGGAAACGGCTGCAGCCATCAAAAGCCCCGTTAGGCTGCCCGATATGATTGATGCGGTGGGCAGAGTTGTTGGAGCTCAGTCTGTGAACTTACAACGCAGCATTGATTACAACAGGGATAAGTTTGCGGCTCTGCAAAGGAAGATGGAGGACATGGAGACCTTCCTGAAGGGTGGACGTGAAAATTGAGTGCGGCTACTCGTCAAAACAACTACCCCAATCTTATCCACTTTCGGCCCCGTAACCAGCACAGGCCTTGGCCAAGGCCGTCGCTGGAAAACAACTCCCCTGGAGAGCGCTGAAGCGAGACTATCTTGCTCCTCCCTTCCCCTCCCCCACCGACATCTGTGGTTTGGTCTCTGCCCGGGTCATGACCAAGGATGTCTCCTGGCCAACACAATCTGCATAGGGAGAATCGGACTGATTGTGGCCTAGGTTGAGGGCGCCAACCCAGACCTACTCACACATTAACTTTCACCTACTGCAGATATCACCACCCCCCCCACCCCCATCCAAGGCCTTCGCCTGCTTGTTTCCCCAGGGTGCCTGGCGGGTCTGTGTCCAGCGCCTACCATGGCTGCAGGTCCAGATTCTGCTTGTCTACCCCCCCCCCCCCCCCCCCGTTGCAAGTCACGTGTTATTGTAAATGTTTTTGCTTATGGGTTAAGCACTCCTCTAGGAGCATTGTCTGGGTGTTGCCTTTTTCTCTCCTCCTCTCTCCTCATGTTATGCTGTAACTTTCTAGTTGGCACCGAAAATGGCTGCCTAGGTAGGCTCTCCTGCCAAAGTAAATTCTTTGTCTGTGCAAACTTTCATGGCGAATAAAAACCAATTCTGATTCTGAAAATGTTATATCACGTTATGAACGCAGTCCTAACTTTCCTTAATATGAGTACTTTATTGCAACTCGTTCGATCAAAATATTATGTTAAATCACATCAAAAACAGTGTTTGTGTAGTCTAGTAGCCAGTGCCGCCGCTCCCATAACGCGCATTACGCGCTGTGCGTAGGGCACCAACTCCTGAGGGGGCACCAAAAATTTGCCAACTGAAAAATCATCATAGTTATAATACTTATAATGCCGATATTATTTTAGTATAGAAATATTAGGCACGTATATTACAAAACAGGCAGAACAAGAGATATAGCCTATTTAAATTCTCAAATGCCCCCCCCCCCCCAAATTTTTTTTACAAATACACACTCAACTTCCCAAGCTCGCTGTGGGTGCCCTTCCCTATCTCAGTGGCCTGACGAACTTTGATAGTAGGCTAGGTCAACTTTTCTAAAATGGGCTTAAAAAGATAACAGGAGTCAGGGGAAGAAAAAAAGAAAGAAAGAGACTGCGAGATGGTAAGCCCATGTTTAATCATAGTTAAATACGGGAAATGTGCTGCTAATTTAATGGTTAGCCTATGCATAAACCTCAAACTAGCTGACGTTATTGCTAATGTTAGCACACTCAAATATGTTTTAACTTAGGTGCAAGCTAAATTGAGATGTTACTGTTAAACATTATCTATGCATTTTACAAGTAACTGACGCCAGCTAGCTGTTACTTTACATTCTATGATGCTTTTATATTCGATTTATCAAATAGTTTTTAAATGAGTAATAAAGGTGGAGAGCTCCTTGGCTAAACCAGGCTAAGAAACGCAAGGTACGTAGGGCTGAAAAATTAAGAGACAAAAAGACATCACCTTCTCTAGACAAGATTTTACCAATTGAAAAACGGCTTGTAAAATGTTTATTTTACATAAAGCTCCCAAAACTATTTTGCGCTGAAATAAAGGCCCCAAAAATTCGCTCGCATTAATTTTAGAAATCGTAACTAGCATTGTAACTAGGGAATTGTTAATCCGGCTCAGGTCCTCCTCCTCACTTTCCACTTCCTGCATTGACTTTGAGTCAACATTTGTAATTTTGCCAGTTTGTGTAACCAATCTCAAATTAGTAGGCTACAGGCCTAATACAGAACTTTACAACTGCTGTTTTGAAGGTTTCGATTCTCGCCAATTTAGGCTAGGTTAACGCAAAAATATAATCCGCAATTCCACCTGTAAAAACGGATGTACTTTTAATATTTACGTATATAAAATAGTTTATGTCACACTAGTGACATGGTAAAAAGCAGGTGTTATCCTTGGGCTACAGTCACACAGCCGAGAGACAGATGCAGAAAATGGTTTTTTAATTATATAATAAAGGATAAAATGTCCAACACTAAAAGCACAATGCCTCTGTCTTTTAAAACCAGGAAATGTCTCGTAGCCTACGGCTACTTTGGCGTATGTCCACTCCGGTCTAGGACCGCTGTCGGCTCCGCACAGTACCGCTCCTTTCTTCCCTTGGACCACCGCTTGTAGTGCGTAGAGCGAGCCTGCCTGGACAATAATAATGATTGGCTACTCTGGTTGCGCACAGTGAAAAGTTATTTTGCAGGAGAGATTCAGGTACTTCCCTTTACGCTCAGCAGTTGAGCCGTGGTTGTGCCTCCGGAGTCTGAATGGGAGCAGCGGAATACCGGTCGTCGCTTCTCTCTGTGCTCTTGCATGTGTCCCGTAGAATCCTCCTTCTGTTCAGTCCCCGCTCCTTTTTGAGGGAGTTCCTCTCATTGGCCAACCAATCAGTTGAGTCATTTAGGAGTGATGGGCTGCGTCCCTGCCAGCTGGGGAGTTCCCTCCCCCCATCCTTGTTGTCAAACAGCACACACAATTAGTGATGGGAAGTTCGGATCATTTTACTGATTCGGTTCTTTGAATCTCATTCAGTAAAATGAACGAATCTGTTTTCGAGTCATTCGTTCATTTCAACGGGGGGGGGGGGGGGGGGCTATCCGTCCACTGCAAACACGTATCATATTCTCATGTAGGTTAGTGCATGACATGTGCACCAGCAGATACTATTTTAAAAGAAATTCCTGCATTAAAATAATGTATCATGACAGTTTGTATGATTTGGTCATTTATTATCACACTAGCATTTAATTATCACGGCAAACAATTACACTGCACTAAACTGTAAGTGTAAATGTAAAGTGAAAATAACAAAACCAGTCAGTATGATGACTTGAGCGAATATCATTCACGTCTTACTAAAACAGCGGCCACGCAAAAGGGAATGAGGAAACTGTTTCCTCTACTAAAAAATACAATGCGGGTCACGTGAAAAAAGGATCCAAAGACTCGTAGAAAGACCGAGTCGGGAAATTAACAAATCGTTTGTTTCCTCCAGTACAGAGCCTATGCAGGTCACGTGAAAAATGATCCAAAGACTCGTAGAAAGACCGAGTCGGGAAATGAACGAATTGTTCGTTTCCTCTAGCTACCAGTACAGAGCCTATGCAGGTCACGTGAAAAATTATCCAAAGACTCGTACTCGAAGACCGAGTCGGGAAATGAACGAATCATTTCTATTTACTTGGACGAGCCTATGCAACAGTCCCGATGCGCGGCCACGAGAAAATGAACGAATCGCTCTTTGAGAGGACTCGTTACTCCCGAGTCCTTGTAAGGATTCGTTCAAAATGAACGAATCGTTCACGATCGACACATCACTACACACAATACCATGCATACAATCACAGCAACCAATATGAAAACACCACAGCAAACGATAATCAAAACCCAACTAAAATAGCAGACAACATAGGCTGGCCAACTGGCATCTGTGACATTTACACCTAAAACGATATTCACGTGATATTATTGAATTTACAGGACATTAAAATAAGCCTTGCTGCCCACATTTCCGGGTTCAGACGTCAGACTGAACAGTGAAGTATCGCCACTCGGTGACTAAAGTAGGTTTTTAGGCAACCATCTGATATTAAAAGCTCAAATGTATGGTTAAATAGTCGTTGAATAAGAAACATTTTGGGGAGTTAAATTGTTTATTTAAAAAAAAGTGACAATAGAAGTTGCAAAATACAAAAAGTAGTGATTGTTACAGCATCTTAAACATCTGGCATCATCGTTCGTTGTTAATGTGAACAAAAGGTCAATCATTACACCTGCTAATTTATGTCAATAATAATAATTTGGATTAGGCTATATACCCTCTTATGATAAGGCAGACCATATTTATCCAACTTTTTGGTGGCAAAACATTAAAAATAAAAATTAATGATAGGCTTAGATGATTTCAAAGTAGTCTTAAAATAATCCTGAGACGTGAAATACAGAAAAACAGACACACACACACACACAAACAGGGAGTAAAGAATGACCTCTTCAGTTGTCACAGCAGTTTTAGGGCCATCTCTGTCACGCGTACATTGTTTTCAACCTGCTCCCCATAGGCTACAGACAGTAGTCACACTCAGCCATATTCAAGCATTCTTCTCCTTCAAAGTCTTGCTGCCTGCGCATTTGCGGAAACAGAACAGGCAGGATTTAACGGTCACCATAATGACCGTTATCAGAATGACAATTAGGAAACCAATGACGTCCAGGCTGTTATACTGGATCCAGTTCAGGTCATGGGCGGCAGGCCGGAGGTGCTCGGCTCCTTTGTGCCTCATGACGAACTCTGTCCAGAACACGGCTAGGTCTAGGGGCTCGATGGGACGATCCCTGTGCACTGCCGACAGCTTCACCATTCTCTCCTTGTAGCTGTGGAGAGAAAACAGAACGTGAACATCTAATTGTCATGCCCTCGACCTCTGCCGTGGCCATGGTCTCCGGTTCACAATTACCCACACACACTGCCTCAGTCTCCACACCTGTCTCCCATCAACTCATCAGCCCTGCAGTATATCAACCCTGGCTTTCACATCATTCATCGCTGGATTATAGTTTTGTCTACCTTGGTAGTCATGCTCTACTACTACTCTCTACTACTTACCTACTGAATATAGTCAGTTAGAAGTGTTTTTGTGATATCATCATGCATTTTGCTAACTTGATTTTTACCTGTGTCTCCAGGATCACCAGCCACCCTGCCAAACCCCTGCACAGCCTACCCTGTCTGTCCCGTCTATTTTGTCACTGCCATTCCACTCTGCAATAAACCAGACATTAAAACATTTCTGGACCATGCCTCATCGTTTTGTTAGTCTGTGTTGTGCACTTGGGTCCATCACCACCACCCCCGTAACGCTAATGCTGCTTAGATTAACTCTCCCGTCATGGATAACTCATGAGCATATGCACCAGGAAGGACTTTTAATTAGCATTAGGATGTGAGAGGCAGGGTTCTAAATTAACTTTTTTGATCACCAGCCAATCAGAATTTCCACTAGCCAAATTCTTTCAGATGAAAATAAGAACAATTATGAGTTTCACTGAATGCATTTGATCATTTTATTAACATTGTTGGCATGAAAAACACAGAAAATGAAGTAAAATGAAGCACAGAAGTATGATGCAAGGGTATGTGAAATCACCAACACGTGACAAAGTAAGGACACGATTTATTGTAAATGGCTAAAACGTCCATTCGCGTCATGATGAGATTGACTCCTGCCCATGCATTTACAGTAACGTTTTGTCCTAAGCAGGCATTAATTAAACTGACCTAATATACTCTTTATTAAGAAGTGTATTTACATTACACTAGACTGTGTCAGTAAGCAACATAATTTTTCTTATGCGTAGACTACATGCGGCAATCCTTACAAAACATGACAACATTTTCATTGTCAAACACAAGCCATTCCCGTATGGAAGCAAATCGTTACCAAAATTCAAATGCAAATGCATTTCCAGAAATGCATTTGCATTTTAAGAATGTGGCTGCATCATTTGACTCATAAATGAAATTAGTAATCAATCATCCTATTTGCATTTTAATTTTCTTCTTCAAGAGTGCTCAATCTTTCACTTAATTAAAATGAAAAATAAATAGACATTTGAGATTTAATTTTCAAAACATGCCCCAGCAAATAGATACCAAAATTCAATTTGAAATGTAAAATTTGAAAATTAAAATGCATTTCCAGAAATGCATTTTCATTTTAAGAACGTGGCTGCAAAATCGTGACCACAATTCAAATTCAAATGCATTTCCAGAAATGCATTTTCATTTTCAAGAACGTGGCTGCAAAATCGTGACCACAATTCAAATTCAAATGCATTTCCAGAAATGCATTTTCATTTTAAGAACGTGGCTGCAAAATCGTGACCACAATTCAAATTCAAATGCATTTCCAGAAATGCATTTTCATTTTAAGAACGTGGCTGTAAAATCGTGACCACAATTCAAATTCAAATGCATTTGCAGAAATGCAAAATGAACGAAAAAGCATTCTGAGCGGCGCAGCAGAGTGACGTCAGTAGCCGCTCTTCTTCAGCTCCCTGCTGACCGAGCTATCCATCTTGTTCAGTAGGGTGCGGTGTGCACATCTGCATTGCATTACATTGCAAATGTGCCGGGAAATTGATTGAATTGCCGGGTCTTTAGAGCAGCGTTCCCCAACCGGTGCCCACCGGTCCGGTACCGGTCCGTGGGTCATTTCGTACAGGGCCGCACAAAAAATAATTAATAACATTATTTCCTTTTAATTGATTATCAGAGTCTGAAAGACGTTTTATTCTGAAAATTGAACTGATTCTCTCCTCCGCGGGCCTTTTCCCCTGAGCAAAAAAGCTCTGCAAAGACGTGTGTTTTTTAGCAAGTTTGTGGGCTTTATTGAACGGTATCATGCGCGTCTCTTCCTCTTGACACATGACAAGTGATAGTTACCACTCAATGAAGCTTGTTTGAGACAACAACTCTATCGGTGTTTTGGATGAAGGCTATCCTGAGATCGCCACTAAAGCACTGAAAACCCTGCTTCCATTTCCAACATCAAGCGGGATTTTCTGCCGTGACAGCAATCAAACAAAATTATGGAATAGGCCTGAACTGGATATAAGGAACGCACTTCGGGTGTCACTGTCGTAGCTTATAGTCACACACAACAGTGGGACTGACACATCGAAAGCTAGCTAGTAACAATATAACGATGGAAAACCAGGCTAAGAAACTTAAAGATGGTTCAATTGAAAAAACGGCTGTTTATTTTAGGCTACATAAAACTCCAAAAACTATTTTTCGCTCAAATCAGCTAAACAATTTTTCTCGCACGCTCCGCGCGCTCGGATTAGGTGTGGAAGTCACTAACTAGGATCACATCAAACCCAGAATGTACATGCATTAGCAGCGCAGCTGTCCAGGGCCTATCTTTCCTCCCAGTCCGTTCTGCCGGTCCGTGAAAATATGTCTTACATGAAAGCGGTCCGTGGCGCAAAAAAGGTTGGGGACCGCTGCTTTAGAGGACGCATCACAGACCATGGCGCTCCCTCAAATTGTGCAAACACTGTTAGAATTAGCTGAACAGGTAGAATCTAATAATATATCTGAGTCTGATGCCCGTGACCGAGTAGAACAAGTCATAGAGAGCTTGGCTGCATACTCTGCCGTCACAGATTTACACATTAATAGTAGCTCTGCCACTGTTTTAGTCATTGTTTGACATCAAGTTGCTCAGTCTGTGATGCGTCCTCTAAAGACCCGGCAATTCAATCAATTTCCCGGCACATTTGCAATGTAATGCAATGCAGATGTGCACACCGCTCCCTACCGAACAAGATGGGTAGCTCGGGTCAGCAGGGAGCTGAAGAAGAGCGGCTACTGACGTCACTCTGCTGCGCCGCTCAGAATGCTTTTTCGTTCATTTTGCATTTCTGCAAATGCATTTGAATTTGAATTGTGGTCACGATTTTACAGCCACGTTCTTAAAATGAAAATGCATTTCTGGAAATGCATTTGAATTTGAATTGTGGTCACGATTTTGCAGCCACGTTCTTAAAATGAAAATGCATTTCTGGAAATGCATTTGAATTTGAATTGTGGTCACGATTTTGCAGCCACGTTCTTGAAAATGAAAATGCATTTCTGGAAATGCATTTGAATTTGAATTGTGGTCACGATTTTGCAGCCACGTTCCTAAAATGAAAATGCATTTCTGGAAATGCATTTGCATTTGAATTTTGGTAACGATTTGCTTCCATATTCCCGACCCGTCAGCCATTTGGCATTACATTTTCTTTTCTTCGTTTCTCTAGTGCTATCAATATCCTTATCCCCTGCCTCGTTCCTCTTCTCGCCCCCAGAAGTTTGTCCTAACCACCGCCGCATTAAGTTAACTTTTTACTTTACTTTACTACTCTAGCTAGCTCTTATTACCTCCTATGATCCACTATGCTTCGTTTGACTTCTTCCTTGTGTTTTCTGGTGGACGCTCCGTTCGTTTCCACGGTTTCTCGCGCCGGTTTCACTTCAACTGCGCGCAGCCAATGGGCGTATAAAACGTTATCACGTAGCATTACGGCACAGTGTTCATGGGAAACTTAGGAAGTACTGCCAGGGGGATAAATGACCGAGAACCATGCCGAGAACAGAGCCTTATGTATCATTCATCTAATGCCTCATGTATCACCGGCCAAACTGGCTAGTGAGTTTTTATTAATGTTAATTTAGAACCCTGGTGAGAGGATCCTGACATACTGGGTGTTTTCAACACTGTAGAGTTACAGCCAATGTGTGTCTGAGTGAACAGCAGACACAGAGCTGCTGCACTCACAAAAAATAGGAAACATGTTTTGATTAAACATTTTCTACATAACTAATTTGGTTTAACATGGAATTAGTTAAGATATGTAATTTGATGTTTTTTTAGGGGGGGATTGTGCATTGTCTGACCTTTTGTCATTGATGACCTTGTTGAGCGCCACCAGCAGGTTGTCAGTGGTGACGTCAAACGCACGAAGGGCCTCAGCCACACCCCTTACGACCATACGGTGCACGTTGTCCCCCTGGTCTCCGAACAATGGCAGCATCACCATGGGAACACCGTTGCAGATGCCCTCATAGATGCCATGTGTTCCTCCATGGGTGATGAAGGCTCTGGCCTTTTGGTGGCCTGTGGAAAACAACAACAATAGTCATCATCAGACACACGCGAAAGAATATGTTGCCACATCCATTTGATTTCAGTTGATGTTATTTAAATGAGTTAGGGGAAATGCATCAGGTAATTAAAATACTGTTCATCTAATGACTAAGGAATGAATGAGGATTTTATTTCAGTTCTTTATGGGAATCTGTTTTCCCCCTAGGCACACCTGGAAATGTTCAGCAGTGTCTACAGTACATTAGTGCAATACTTGTATAACTTAACAGGACAGGCTGATGAGTCCCACAGCCTGAGAGACCTGCAAGAGTCAATTTTATAATAGGAGGGATTATTGTATTCAAACGTTACTCAATATGGACCCAATTGGATGCATTCAACCAATCAGATTAACAAAATAAAGTTTGATCCCTCCGGCCCGGGCTCCTGTATGTCCTCCTCTTTCTCTCTCCCCTAGATGTAATGTAAGTCTGTATTATATCCCAAACCAGCAGAAATGCCCTAAAACATGTCTTTAAAAACCCACCAAGAAGGTCGTTTTGAGGGAGCCACTTCATGACCTTGACGTTTTTAGGAACATTGTCTGGGAGGGGCCCAGTGTATCTCCACACAACCTGAAACACACAGCAACAACTCATCCAATCAGTGGAACCAAGTTGAATGGATTGGACTCACTCCTCAGTACAAACACCACCCCATTAGCAACATCAAACTGTTTGTTTTACGGTGGCATAGATGGCTGAAGAGCAGTGGTCAGTTGGGTGTGTGAGTCAAAGAACCTAAGGCCATGTTTACACATAGCCGGGTATTTACAGAAACAAATATTTCTGCCCCTCCGTTTTCAAAGATAACGTCGTACACACAAGATCGTTGTCAAAAATGTTTCTGTTTACATTAACCCGCATAAATACGCCCCCGAGCGCTATCATAACTATGCGAAACCTGTAGGTGGCAGTGTAACGAGAAGGATAAAGCCATGCAAACCAATCAGAATTCTCAAAATCAACAACAACTACGAATAACACGATCAACTTCCTTTTCCTTTCAATAGTAAATATGGCGCGAGGTTCATTTGTTTGGATGATTCACAAATAAATGTAACGCTTTGCACAAATGTATTTCGTGATTCACAAATGTAACGCGATTCACAAATAAATGACCCCATTACATTACTACAAACATAGGACGCTCACAACGTGATGCATTTTTTGTCGCATACTGTGACGTTTGAGAACCTAAAACTCAGTTTAACCTAGTGCACACGCCAACACAAAAACTGAGTTTACAGAAATCTCCACTTTGGCCGGAGTTTTTAGAAATAATCGTTTTCCGTGATAAAACCTCAGTTTTCGTGTAAATGAAAGGCCAAACCGCATGAAAATATATGCGTTTTTCCTCCGTGTAAACGGGGCCTAAGATTGAACCCAAGAGAGGACATGGGAGAGAAGAGGAAATACTGACAAGCAACACCTGTAACATCTGACAGAGGCAACCCCTCACCACGTCAGCTGTAAACAATCACTATGCAGAATGCAACCATCTACAGTACTGCAAGATCAAGGGGATTAAACATTTCTTGAGGCAAGGCAGAGTTATAAAGTGGTCTGTGATTAGACTCATTGTGCTTTAGCATTGTGAGGAAACTGTAAATATGGAACGCCGAGTTAGTCAAAATTAAATAAATAAATAGGTAAATAAATACATAAATACATAAATATGGCTATGAAATAAATTCTGAAATAAAAAAAGATGGCAATACATATATAAATATAGCATTATATAATTATATAGCTGAATCCATTTACCATTTATTTATTTTTTTAGACTTTTACACACCACATTTATTTCCACATATATTTCCACACCACATTTATTTCCACAACACATTTATTTCTGTGCTGTATTTATTTCCGATCTCACATGCAAACAAGAGGGGCGTGGTTATCTTCGGACCAACGCAGCTGCACACAAGATCGAAGGCAGATAGGGACACCTATATTCAGTAGATGATGTAAGACATAGTCATGTCAGAGATCGCATGCTGGCCGGATAAGTGCTAAGTCTTAAATGGTTTGACTTATCAAGCACCGTGTTTGTGTGCAAGACGGCAAGTGTAGAAAGCCACAACAAGAATCTTCCTTTAGGGTTTAGCGTATTTTGATCGTAACCTATTGTCTGGGTTCACAGTGATGATTTAAGTAGGCTAATTTGTAAGATGTAGTTTCATAAGGGGCTGTGGTATCGTGGGAAATTTGGCTATTGCCTCAAGACAACCCCAAATAGGCCTACGCGATTAGCCTACACATTCGGGTATTTTCTGGTGTGCCCACGATAACTAGCTGTTTTCGATGAACCCAGGCCATACAAAATGTTGCTTAAATGCCAATAAATTAGTGACTACAAGCTCCTTTCATCCATGAGCCTGAATAGCTTCAACGGACCAACAATCATGTATTTTTGCTCTAGTGCGATCGAATCCCACTTCATGCCAGCTTGCAACTGTTTCATTTTCTTAGCCTTCAGCAGCAAATATGAGATGCGACTTGAAATTCGCCAATAATGTTGAATGTTGTGTGAATTTGTGACGAATCTGGTGATAGAGGCCAACGGCAGCTGCTGCTGTTAGGTGAACGCACAGCTAGCATGCTTACAGAAACCAGGTAGTCTGGAAACCAGGGCGATAACACCGCGGGTGTCCAGCACCTGTGCTAAGGGGATAGCTGATGTAGAGCTACCTGTATGGGGGGTGACAGTGGCATCGCACTGCCGAAAAGCATACAATGTAGACAAGCTTTGCCCACAATGTCTGTGTCGTCTCTGCCTTTTTATCATTGGTTCCCAATGGGAGTGATGGCAGTGACCTAGTAGCACCGCCATCACTCCAAGGCAACACGCTGGCGCCAGCGCACAGGTAAGACATGTGAAAGATATTAGCCTTTTTGAATAGATACTTTGGGACATTATCCCTGCAGTGGAATTTTTTTGTCATTGACACATACCCTCTAAAAGGCTAATATCTTTCACGTCTTACCTGTGCGCTGGCGCCAGCATGTTGTCTTGGCGGAGCGGACGCCATGTCAACTGCCGAGTCTTCTGCCTCTTGGTTAGGCTGTCACTCATAACTCCCGCCTCTGAGTTGAAGCCACGCCCCCTATGCAAAATCGGGGCCAAAAGTCTGAAACTGAAAAACAGATCTGAAACTGAAAAAAAGAACTGAAACTAAAAAAATACATAAATGTGAAACTATGTGAAAATCTAAAAGTGAAAAATGAAAATTAATAATTTATTCAAAATAATTCCAGACTTTAATCAAACTTTTATTCAACTTATTTTTTCTTTGAATTCATGGTTTTATTTTTCACGTTTTTGACCAAAACTTACATTTTTAATGTCAAGCTTTAGTTTTTCAACTAAAGATTTTTTTTTCGAATTAACAAAACATTTGGCCCTGATTTAGCTCCATGCGCCCTTTCTTTTATTTTTTTACCTGTAGCACTTTGAGATTTAGCTAAATATAAAGTGCATTACAAATACAATTATTATTATTATTAAAGGACCGTAAATGCTGTGGGTTCGGAGAACCGGACCATGGCAGAAATTAAGAAGAAATGGTCCGATGTAAAACTCGAAGAAACGAGTGGTGGCGCATCGTAACAGCATGATTTCCTGAGTGATTTTGTTGTTCGTTTGACACCATCAAGTTTGACAGAAGTTATTAAGTGGTGGCGGATTAAACAGTAGCCTTTATAGAGCTAGCATTTCCCGTTTGGGTTTTGGCATTTTGATGTGATCATCCACATTAATGGGGAAAAAAAAGAAGAAAAAAAATGAAAATGTGATTTGAATAGTCAACGTCATAGACGTATGACAGTAACTGTCGTGGAAACTTTATTTTGTTATGTTTGGTGAGTTTCGGCACTTTTCAGTTCGATTTAGCGACATTACAGAGCCAGACAAGACTTTGCGGACGGTCCGCACATTCTCACGTCTGCTCAAATGTTTCCGTGACGGCCCGCACAGTCTCACGTCAAGTACATTTTTATACATCACAACGTGTGCGTGAAAACCAGCGTACGCAAGCTTTTTGTGCGTACGCAACGTTTATACATGAGGCCCCAGGTCCTTTTTCTTACCCTTTGAGGAATCTGCCTGAAAGCGTCTATGAACTGCTTGGCTTTCTCATCAGGCATTTGAGACACCATGGAGCCAAGGGTGAACACAATGAAGCCGTCCTCTCCAGAACCCTCCACAAACTCCTCTAGGTCCTAAAGAGAGAAAGAACAGGAGTGTTACAGGATTACAGTCTATTAAACCAAACTGTCACTACAAAAGTGAGGATGCCCGTGTGATGGTCCACAGAAAACATTACCAACAATAGTTTTCTGTTTAAACATGGTGTTTTCTGTGTATGTGACACAGATAACATGTTCTTAAGTTGAACAGTTCCTCCACAGACTTGAGGTTGTAATAAGAGGCCATGTTTGAACATCACACCCTTAGTTCACAAAACATAAAAGACACAAATCCTATACAACAATTCAAACGAAACCTCCCCCTGCTCTTTCCTGAGGTATTTAGCTCTCTTAAACACAATAGGGCCCCACATTTCCTCCCAGGAATTACACTGGCCGGAGCCCAGAGAGGAGAGGCTGGTTTTCCTGGCTCAGATTTCAGCCCGTCTTTCCAGAAGATGGACAACTCCCTCTCACAGCATGTGAGAGGGAGTTGAAGCAGAAGAAAAGACTTGTAAACAACGCTACAAGAAAAGACTTGTAAACAACGCTTCATGCCATGTTATTTTTACACTTGCAAAGATCAAGCAGGCAATATAAGGATTTTAGAGAAGGACATTTTAGAAAATACTACCGTATAATTTTAGCTTGAATATTCTTTTACTCCAATGTCTTTAGTAAGGAAAATAATTCCTTTAAACCAGTGACTTTCTAGGAACAGATGTGTGTGTGTGTCTGGCAAAACAGAAACATGTGGTAAAGAAAACATTCCAAAGTGTCAAGAGAGGAGGAGTTTCCAGTAGTCTAATTTCCTCACTGTTTGGTGTCCTTGTTGAGAAGGGACATTGTTAGGAATAAGTTTAATAGAGATGGAAACTCATTTGCTGCACTTATAAGATTGTTTTGATGTTTCTAAATGCCCCCTTTAAAATACTCACAGCTGGTAAAGGGGATCTTTTTGCACAGTTGATCCCTCCGATGTGGACCATGTTGGGCATGAGTGGTTTGGGGTACTCAAAGGTGAAGTCATACCTGAGCAGCCAGATAGCTCCCTCACCAATCAGCTCTCTGTAGGTCATATCATTCTTTAGATACCTGCTGGTGAGCTCGTCAAAGCTAGCAAAGAGTAGACGGCACATGTAAGACTCTACAGTGAACATCACCATGTTCTTGACTCTGCCTAGGAAGTCCATCTTGTCCGTGTTTCCACTGTAGAAGCGGGGAATGTAAGAGGGAGGGGCAGGGCACTGGGCTGCTTTTTCGTCTAGGCCGCAGGGGAGCCCTCGCAGGAAGTAAACGGCTGGCATAGAGAAGGTTTTGGCCAGGATGGAGCCACAGGGGAGGAAAGGATCTGTGAGCATGAGCTGGAACCCTTCCCCCCGTAGTCTCTCCATGAGGGTCTGGTCGTAGAGCAGACCCTCGCATGCTCTCACCTGTATGTTGGTGAAATTCATCAACCGTTCCCCGTTAATGAAAATGTCTGTTATCTCCGGGGTCTTGGTGAAAACACCATCCTTTAAACTATCAATGACAGCCGACAACTCAGCCTTCTCGTAGGGCACTTGGAAGACCTCGGTCCTGAAGAAGTCTGAACCCTGGATCAAAATGCTGGTTTCTGGCACCAGGACGACCATCTCGTGGCCCCTACGGGAGAGCTCCTTCACCAGCAGCTTCATGCTGAGCCAGTGGCTCCCGTCCACAGGCATGACCAGCACCTTCTCCCCCTGTACGGGCCCCAGAGTGCAGCATAGCAAGGCCAGCAGCCCTGCAGCAGGAACCCACAACCCCCGGTCCATGCCTGCTCCTCTCAGAGCTGAGAGCAACGCCGTTGTGAAAAGGACACTAGCTATCTCCCTCAGTCCAAGCAGTGAGCACTGTGGAAAAGGGGCTGTACTCTCTCTGGCTAAAGTGTACGTGTGTGTGTGTGTGTGTATGTGTGTGTGTGTGTGTGTGTGTGTGTAAGTATGTGTGTCCGTGTGCTTCATTTGCTTGTACAGGCAGGCTATTATATAACCTAAGACTAAGTCAGAGACTCTGACAAAACAGCCTCCCCCTGTGGAGTAAGTAGGGGTAAAGTCCATACATTTCTAGATTGGGGTAAAGTAAAGTCTAGATTGTTTCCAGGTTAATGATTTCTTTCTTTCAGAAAGAAGTCATAATAATCATGAGATTGCATAAAGACCACTGAGATGTACTCTAGACACTAATGTAATCATTTTAGGTTGTCAGGTATTACAACAAGAATGAAGCAGCATACTAACTTTGTTAGCCTGTTTTTGTTAGCCACAAAATATGTTGTGATAATGATACAATTTGTTCCAGTTTCACAGCATTTAAATTGTGCTTTAAGTTATCTTAGTTTTTTCTTTTCCTGGGTGGTGAAATATTTCTCTGCAGTTTCTTTATATGAAATAAAGTTTTGTAGAATAAACTGTTTTATTTATTTAAAATGTAATGAACCATTTGGAATGTAAAGTAAAGGTCTTTCTGCAGCTCATGCAAGTCACGGTTGCCGTGCACACAATCAGGATTACCTCATGTTTCGTGCAAAATCAGCCCTATTACCTTAGGCTCCTCCCTGTCTCCTCCCCCCCTAAACTATTTCACACGCACACAAACTCACACGCACACTCTCCTCAAACAGGATTGTTGCGTGCGAAGCTATCCATCTTTGGAAAAAAACACACACAACCCCACTCTGGAGATAGATAACATCAACCACAATACAAGGGGAGGAATTCTAATTACTGTTAGGACTAGCACATTCTCAGGTAAACTTTTTGGAGAAGATTTGAACATACAGTATATACATGGGAGTTATCATCTATGGATGTATATGCAGAATACTTATCTTATGCAATAGAACATTAAAAATAAAAATAAAACATTTGTGTCAATCACCTATTTCAGTCACCTTTCTGTTACAAAATAGTACTAACCATCTGATATTTGAGGGTAATGACAGAAGTGACAGTTAACAAGTTGCTTGTCATTTTGTTACTCTAAATGGTGCAATTCACAAGCACAATGTAATTCTCCAATAAAAAAGCTTCAGAGATGACTTGCTGTATTCACTATATTAAATAAAAGTAACTAAAACCTTTTCTCACTATTCCAGAAAACACAAATGAGGGGCATTATAATTCTGTTTGAATTGTACAATAAGATATTTGTTTGTTTACAATCTGATTAACTCCATTCTACAGACAATATGCTGAGGAATGCAGCCAGGCTCCCTAAGATCATCTCACTCAGTAATCATGTCTTAATATGTCAGTGAACGGCCATCTGTTTTCACTGGGAGGGTGGTCCACAGAGAGAGTTCAAACTGAACACCAGAAAGCCCATGATTTGGCAATCGACTAACCCAGTACACACTATTTTGTTCAGATTGCAGACCTCCCTACAGTAGCGGAGCCACAGGGGTGTCCGGGGTGCACTGGACACCACCCTGACATCTGGTGACACCCCGGGTGCCACCCCAAAATTTAATTTGCTACTGGAAATTTGATGCTGATTGACATCTCATTTGACCTCTTGTTGAAAGAAGCATTTATTTTGCTGCGTTGCGGTGCATTATTCAAATCGAAGAGACGTTTGTTGCGAGATACAGAAGAATAAGAAGAATAGACAGCAGAATACAGAATATTTCCACAGCTCCACAAGCTCTTTTCGCAATTGAAAAAGGCATAATATTTGAAGTAAGTTTTAAGGTTTGCATTGGGTTTAGGTTTCCTGATTTTTCTTTTACGAATGTTGATTAGCCTACAGTAGCTGTGTAAGTTAATGTTAGAACTTCGACTCCAATAACAGACAAACTGAGACAGTCAGTAGGCTTGTACTCCGATTTTACAGTTTTCTTGTGCTTGTGCGGCTTAGATTTCGAAGCAGTTTATTATCCGGTTTTAGAACAAAAAAGTGGCTTCGTCTCAAGATCTCAGACCGTGCAGCTAATTTAATGCTCAACACTTGAACGGGGGCTTATTACTTGAAAGAGGAATTATTTAGGCTACTGTGTTGTCTCAGTTACACTATCAGGGCTTGGAAATACAGTGACTTGCTAAAGTAGGCAAATGGCTAGTAGAACATAACATTTCATAATAATTTCAGATAATCAAACAGCTGCAAGACTCAGTGAAATGTTATAGGCTAGCTAGCTCTAGCAAAATAACGCTAGCATCGCTAACAACATTACTAATTCAACTTTGGTAGTGTAACCGAGCTCTTTGTAAGTTCGTTTTAGATTTAATTGTATATGATCGTGTGGACAATAAGACACGGACGCGGTCTCTTTTCATAACTTGTATTTTACCACTGCTCTTCTTGACATCGCTATTCGAACAGCCCTCACTGATTTCACAAATGCTTTCAGCATCAAGCTTACGGCAACTCCCGAGGGACAAAACAGCCTTGTCCGTTGTCACATAGAAAGGTCTGCTACAGTAGGCTATCCTCAGGATTTGCAAGTTAGCTAAACTTATACTATATCTAAAATAATTTTGTAGACATAACAATGGATTCTGCCACTAAATGAGTGACTTGGCTTTATTTCTGGACATACTATCCACAACCGAAGTGTGTTACACAATGCTGTAGATCGCCTATACTTGTGGATTGCTCTTGGTACCCAGAATGCCCTGCGGCAAGCTGAAAAGCTACTAAGTTAAGGGCATTAACAATAAGCATTGTTTGAAGTTCTATAGTTGTGTTCGTTCTGTTTTGAAATGTGTAATGCTATGGTCTTTAGATAATTTGAGTGTTCACCCTGATTGGGAATGTTGTCTAGTTAGATGGAAAGTAATCAATCGTGGGCAGTAGTCTGCTCAACGTTAACCGACGCAACGGTAACGTTGTTTGCTTTCAAAGTGCGTCTTATATTCCAATGCGGTTCATACTCAGAGTTACAAACACAAAGTGCTCATTCTGGGGGGTTGCGCCTTATACACGATGCGGCTTATTTTCCGAAAAATACGGTAATCAGATAGACGAGAGATCGGTTCCCAATTTAGCCTAACATTGTGTTTACATCTGTGTTGTATAATAAATAATACCTGCACTGTGTACTAGGGTTTCTTATCACACAGATTTAATTTGGTCTTGTTTAGGCCAATTCCAAAACTTTTCTTTGCTATTAGTTAACATAATCTATATGAACATAAATATTATACTGTAAATTTGTAATGTGGTTGGGCACCAAGTTATTTATATTTTTCAAGTCCATTTCTGCTTGATTTCTGCTACCTGTCAAGTCAAATTGCAGTGTTTTTTTGGGGGTGTGTAATGTCACTTTGTTTTGTAAATAAACTATGCACTGTGTTATTTCTGTAACACATAAATGTTATTATAAGTCCCTGGTGCTTGAGCTTTTTTTCCAAAAAATATTTTGGATGTTCCAGCACTTATAGACCCAGATTATACTGTATATATTAATGAAAACAGTGACCCAAGACTCTGGACTATGGACCCCTGAAGTAGCCTTGGCCACCCCTTGGCCACCCCATGTATAAAACTCTAGTTCCGCCACTGGCCCTGGACAATGTCAACTTTGCTCTTCTTTGGCTCTCGACGAAGGCGGTCGCATTTTTCTCTCCTCCCCTCCCTGACCTTCCCTGCTTGGCTGTGTCTTGTGTCTTGTCTTGTCTCAAGATACTCTCTCATCATCACTCTCCGAAACTAGAAGCATGGAATTAATTAGCTGGTCTCTCAATGCTATTGACACCATCTTCTCGAAGAGAAGCTCGGGTTCGGGGGAACCCAACTGTCCGGACGGAACGTTCGCAGCTGGCTACACGATGGAGGCGTGGGAGAATTGGTGTGTCGTGTGTCTAGCGGCGCTTTCCGTGGAGGACGTTGAAGACATCTTCATATTCGGAACCATGATTACAGGCTTTCTGCTCTTTGGAATAGGCGTTGGCTTTGTATATCGGAAAATCAAGGAAACGGCTGCAGCCATCAAAAGCCCCGTTAGGCTGCCCGATATGATTGATGCGGTGGGCAGAGTTGTTGGAGCTCAGTCTGTGAACTTACAACGCAGCATTGATTACAACAGGGATAAGTTTGCGGCTCTGCAAAGGAAGATGGAGGACATGGAGACCTTCCTGAAGGGTGGACGTGAAAATTGAGTGCGGCTACTCGTCAAAACAACTACCCCAATCTTATCCACTTTCGGCCCCGTAACCAGCACAGGCCTTGGCCAAGGCCGTCGCTGGAAAACAACTCCCCTGGAGAGCGCTGAAGCGAGACTATCTTGCTCCTCCCTTCCCCTCCCCCACCGACATCTGTGGTTTGGTCTCTGCCCGGGTCATGACCAAGGATGTCTCCTGGCCAACACAATCTGCATAGGGAGAATCGGACTGATTGTGGCCTAGGTTGAGGGCGCCAACCCAGACCTACTCACACATTAACTTTCACCTACTGCAGATATCACCACCCCCCCCACCCCCATCCAAGGCCTTCGCCTGCTTGTTTCCCCAGGGTGCCTGGCGGGTCTGTGTCCAGCGCCTACCATGGCTGCAGGTCCAGATTCTGCTTGTCTACCCCCCCCCCCCCCCCCCCCGTTGCAAGTCACGTGTTATTGTAAATGTTTTTGCTTATGGGTTAAGCACTCCTCTAGGAGCATTGTCTGGGTGTTGCCTTTTTCTCTCCTCCTCTCTCCTCATGTTATGCTGTAACTTTCTAGTTGGCACCGAAAATGGCTGCCTAGGTAGGCTCTCCTGCCAAAGTAAATTCTTTGTCTGTGCAAACTTTCATGGCGAATAAAAACCAATTCTGATTCTGAAAATGTTATATCACGTTATGAACGCAGTCCTAACTTTCCTTAATATGAGTACTTTATTGCAACTCGTTCGATCAAAATATTATGTTAAATCACATCAAAAACAGTGTTTGTGTAGTCTAGTAGCCAGTGCCGCCGCTCCCATAACGCGCATTACGCGCTGTGCGTAGGGCACCAACTCCTGAGGGGGCACCAAAAATTTGCCAACTGAAAAATCATCATAGTTATAATACTTATAATGCCGATATTATTTTAGTATAGAAATATTAGGCACGTATATTACAAAACAGGCAGAACAAGAGATATAGCCTATTTAAATTCTCAAATGCCCCCCCCCCCCCAAATTTTTTTTACAAATACACACTCAACTTCCCAAGCTCGCTGTGGGTGCCCTTCCCTATCTCAGTGGCCTGACGAACTTTGATAGTAGGCTAGGTCAACTTTTCTAAAATGGGCTTAAAAAGATAACAGGAGTCAGGGGAAGAAAAAAAGAAAGAAAGAGACTGCGAGATGGTAAGCCCATGTTTAATCATAGTTAAATACGGGAAATGTGCTGCTAATTTAATGGTTAGCCTATGCATAAACCTCAAACTAGCTGACGTTATTGCTAATGTTAGCACACTCAAATATGTTTTAACTTAGGTGCAAGCTAAATTGAGATGTTACTGTTAAACATTATCTATGCATTTTACAAGTAACTGACGCCAGCTAGCTGTTACTTTACATTCTATGATGCTTTTATATTCGATTTATCAAATAGTTTTTAAATGAGTAATAAAGGTGGAGAGCTCCTTGGCTAAACCAGGCTAAGAAACGCAAGGTACGTAGGGCTGAAAAATTAAGAGACAAAAAGACATCACCTTCTCTAGACAAGATTTTACCAATTGAAAAACGGCTTGTAAAATGTTTATTTTACATAAAGCTCCCAAAACTATTTTGCGCTGAAATAAAGGCCCCAAAAATTCGCTCGCATTAATTTTAGAAATCGTAACTAGCATTGTAACTAGGGAATTGTTAATCCGGCCCAGGTCCTCCTCCTCACTTTCCACTTCCTGCATTGACTTTGAGTCAACATTTGTAATTTTGCCAGTTTGTGTAACCAATCTCAAATTAGTAGGCTACAGGCCTAATACAGAACTTTACAACTGCTGTTTTGAAGGTTTCGATTCTCGCCAATTTAGGCTAGGTTAACGCAAAAATATAATCCGCAATTCCACCTGTAAAAACGGATGTACTTTTAATATTTACGTATATAAAATAGTTTATGTCACACTAGTGACATGGTAAAAAGCAGGTGTTATCCTTGGGCTACAGTCACACAGCCGAGAGACAGATGCAGAAAATGGTTTTTTAATTATATAATAAAGGATAAAATGTCCAACACTAAAAGCACAATGCCTCTGTCTTTTAAAACCAGGAAATGTCTCGTAGCCTACGGCTACTTTGGCGTATGTCCACTCCGGTCTAGGACCGCTGTCGGCTCCGCACAGTACCGCTCCTTTCTTCCCTTGGACCACCGCTTGTAGTGCGTAGAGCGAGCCTGCCTGGACAATAATAATGATTGGCTACTCTGGTTGCGCACAGTGAAAAGTTATTTTGCAGGAGAGATTCAGGTACTTCCCTTTACGCTCAGCAGTTGAGCCGTGGTTGTGCCTCCGGAGTCTGAATGGGAGCAGCGGAATACCGGTCGTCGCTTCTCTCTGTGCTCTTGCATGTGTCCCGTAGAATCCTCCTTCTGTTCAGTCCCCGCTCCTTTTTGAGGGAGTTCCTCTCATTGGCCAACCAATCAGTTGAGTCATTTAGGAGTGATGGGCTGCGTCCCTGCCAGCTGGGGAGTTCCCTCCCCCCATCCTTGTTGTCAAACAGCACACACAATTAGTGATGGGAAGTTCGGATCATTTTACTGATTCGGTTCTTTGAATCTCATTCAGTAAAATGAACGAATCTGTTTTCGAGTCATTCGTTCATTTCAACGGGGGGGGGGGGGGGGGGGGGGGCTATCCGTCCACTGCAAACACGTATCATATTCTCATGTAGGTTAGTGCATGACATGTGCACCAGCAGATACTATTTTAAAAGAAATTCCTGCATTAAAATAATGTATCATGACAGTTTGTATGATTTGGTCATTTATTATCACACTAGCATTTAATTATCACGGCAAACAATTACACTGCACTAAACTGTAAGTGTAAATGTAAAGTGAAAATAACAAAACCAGTCAGTATGATGACTTGAGCGAATATCATTCACGTCTTACTAAAACAGCGGCCACGCAAAAGGGAATGAGGAAACTGTTTCCTCTACTAAAAAATACAATGCGGGTCACGTGAAAAAAGGATCCAAAGACTCGTAGAAAGACCGAGTCGGGAAATTAACAAATCGTTTGTTTCCTCCAGTACAGAGCCTATGCAGGTCACGTGAAAAATGATCCAAAGACTCGTAGAAAGACCGAGTCGGGAAATGAACGAATTGTTCGTTTCCTCTAGCTACCAGTACAGAGCCTATGCAGGTCACGTGAAAAATTATCCAAAGACTCGTAGAAAGACCGAGTCGGGAAATGAACGAATCGTTCATTTCCTCTAGCTACCACTACAGAGCCTATGCAGGTCACGTGAAAAATGATCCAAAGACTCGTAGAAAGACCGAGTCGGGAGGTGAACGAATCGTTCCCTCTAGGGTTTCCTATGGCTACCACTACAGAGCCTATGCAAGTCACGTGAAAAATTATCCAAAGACTCGTACTCGAAGACCGAGTCGGGAAATGAACGAATCATTTCTATTTACTTGGACGAGCCTATGCAACAGTCCCGATGCGCGGCCACGAGAAAATGAACGAATCGCTCTTTGAGAGGACTCGTTACTCCCGAGTCCTTGTAAGGATTCGTTCAAAATGAACGAATCGTTCACGATCGACACATCACTACACACAATACCATGCATACAATCACAGCAACCAATATGAAAACACCACAGCAAACGATAATCAAAACCCAACTAAAATAGCAGACAACATAGGCTGGCCAACTGGCATCTGTGACATTTACACCTAAAACGATATTCACGTGATATTATTGAATTTACAGGACATTAAAATAAGCCTTGCTGCCCACATTTCCGGGTTCAGACGTCAGACTGAACAGTGAAGTATCGCCACTCGGTGACTAAAGTAGGTTTTTAGGCAACCATCTGATATTAAAAGCTCAAATGTATGGTTAAATAGTCGTTGAATAAGAAACATTTTGGGGAGTTAAATTGTTTATTTAAAAAAAAGTGACAATAGAAGTTGCAAAATACAAAAAGTAGTGATTGTTACAGCATCTTAAACATCTGGCATCATCGTTCGTTGTTAATGTGAACAAAAGGTCAATCATTACACCTGCTAATTTATGTCAATAATAATAATTTGGATTAGGCTATATACCCTCTTATGATAAGGCAGACCATATTTATCCAACTTTTTGGTGGCAAAACATTAAAAATAAAAATTAATGATAGGCTTAGATGATTTCAAAGTAGTCTTAAAATAATCCTGAGACGTGAAATACAGAAAAACAGACACACACACACACACAAACAGGGAGTAAAGAATGACCTCTTCAGTTGTCACAGCAGTTTTAGGGCCATCTCTGTCACGCGTACATTGTTTTCAACCTGCTCCCCATAGGCTACAGACAGTAGTCACACTCAGCCATATTCAAGCATTCTTCTCCTTCAAAGTCTTGCTGCCTGCGCATTTGCGGAAACAGAACAGGCAGGATTTAACGGCCACCATAATGACCGTTATCAGAATGACAATTAGGAAACCAATGACGTCCAGGCTGTTATACTGGATCCAGTTCAGGTCATGGGCGGCAGGCCGGAGGTGCTCGGCTCCTTTGTGCCTCATGACGAACTCTGTCCAGAACACGGCTAGGTCTAGGGGCTCGATGGGACGATCCCTGTGCACTGCCGACAGCTTCACCATTCTCTCCTTGTAGCTGTGGAGAGAAAACAGAACGTGAACATCTAATTGTCATGCCCTCGACCTCTGCCGTGGCCATGGTCTCCGGTTCACAATTACCCACACACACTGCCTCAGTCTCCACACCTGTCTCCCATCAACTCATCAGCCCTGCAGTATATCAACCCTGGCTTTCACATCATTCATCGCTGGATTATAGTTTTGTCTACCTTGGTAGTCATGCTCTACTACTACTCTCTACTACTTACCTACTGAATATAGTCAGTTAGAAGTGTTTTTGTGATATCATCATGCATTTTGCTAACTTGATTTTTACCTGTGTCTCCAGGATCACCAGCCACCCTGCCAAACCCCTGCACAGCCTACCCTGTCTGTCCCGTCTATTTTGTCACTACCATTCCATACCATACCATTCCACTCTGCAATAAACCAGACATTAAAACATTTCTGGACCATGCCTCATCGTTTTGTTAGTCTGTGTTGTGCACTTGGGTCCATCACCACCACCCCCGTAACGCTAATGCTTCTTAGATTAACTGTCCCGTCATGGATAACTCATGAGCATATGCACCAGGAAGGACTTTTAATTAGCATTAGGATGTGAGAGGCAGGGTTCTAAATTAACTTTTTTGATCACCAGCCAATCAGAATTTCCACTAGCCAAATTCTTTCAGATGAAAATAAGAACAATTATGAGTTTCACTGAATGCATTTGATCATTTTATTAACATTGTTGGCATGAAAAACACAGAAAATGAAGTAAAATGAAGCACAGAAGTATGATGCAAGGGTATGTGAAATCACCAACACGTGACAAAGTGAGGACACGATTTATTGTAAATGGCTAAAACGTCCATTCGCGTCATGATGAGATTGACTCCTGCCCATGCATTTACAGTAACGTTTTGTCTACATGCGGCAATCCTTACAAAACATGACAACATTTTCATTGTCAAACACAAGCCATTCCCGTATGGAAGCAAATCGTTACCAAAATTCAAATGCAAATGCATTTCCAGAAATGCATTTGCATTTTAAGAATGTGGCTGCATCATTTGACTCATAAATGAAATTAGTAATCAATCATCCTATTTGCATTTTAATTTTCTTCTTCAAGAGTGCTCAATCTTTCACTTAATTAAAATGAAAAAGAAATAGACATTTGAGATTTAATTTTCAAAACATGCCCCAGCAAATAGATACCAAAATTCAATTTGAAATGTAAAAGTTGAAAATTAAAATGCATTTCCAGAAATGCATTTTCATTTTAAGAACGTGGCTGCAAAATCGTGACCACAATTCAAATTCAAATGCATTTCCAGAAATGCATTTTCATTTTCAAGAACGTGGCTGCAAAATCGTGACCACAATTCAAATTCAAATGCATTTCCAGAAATGCATTTTCATTTTAAGAACGTGGCTGTAAAATCGTGACCACAATTCAAATTCAAATGCATTTGCAGAAATGCAAAATGAACGAAAAAGCATTCTGAGCGGCGCAGCAGAGTGACGTCAGTAGCCGCTCTTCTTCAGCTCCCTGCTGACCGAGCTATCCATCTTGTTCAGTAGGGTGCGGTGTGCACATCTGCATTGCATTACATTGCAAATGTGCCGGGAAATTGATTGAATTGCCGGGTCTTTAGAGCAGCGTTCCCCAACCGGTGCCCACCGGTCCGGTACCGGTCCGTGGGTCATTTCGTACAGGGCCGCACAAAAAATAATTAATAACATTTTTTCCTTTTAATTGATTATCAGAGTCTGAAAGACGTTTTATTCTGAAAATTGAACTGATTCTCTCCTCCGCGGGCCTTTTCCCCTGAGCAAAAAAGCTCTGCAAAGACGTGTGTTTACTCATTTTTTAGCAAGTTTGTGGGCTTTATTGAACGGTATCATGCGCGTCTCTTCCTCTTGACACATGACAAGTGATAGTTACCACTCAATGAAGCTTGTTTGAGACAACAACTCTATCGGTGTTTTGGATGAAGGCTATCCTGAGATCGCCACTAAAGCACTGAAAACCCTGCTTCCATTTCCAACATCAAGCGGGATTTTCTGCCGTGACAGCAATCAAACAAAATTATGGAATAGGCCTGAACTGGATATAAGGAACGCACTTCGGGTGTCACTGTCGTAGCTTATAGTCACACACAACAGTGGGACTGACACATCGAAAGCTAGCTAGTAACAATATAACGATGGAAAACCAGGCTAAGAAACTTAAAGATGGTTCAATTGAAAAAACGGCTGTTTATTTTAGGCTACATAAAACTCCAAAAACTATTTTTCGCTCAAATCAGCTAAACAATTTTTCTCGCACGCTCCGCGCGCTCGGATTAGGTGTGGAAGTCACTAACTAGGATCACATCAAACCCAGAATGTACATGCATTAGCAGCGCAGCTGTCCAGGGCCTATCTTTCCTCCCAGTCCGTTCTGCCGGTCCGTGAAAATATGTCTTACATGAAAGCGGTCCGTGGCGCAAAAAAGGTTGGGGACCGCTGCTTTAGAGGACGCATCACAGACCATGGCGCTCCCTCAAATTGTGCAAACACTGTTAGAATTAGCTGAACAGGTAGAATCTAATAATATATCTGAGTCTGATGCCCGTGACCGAGTAGAACAAGTCATAGAGAGCTTGGCTGCATACTCTGCCGTCACAGATTTACACATTAATAGTAGCTCTGCCACTGTTTTAGTCATTGTTTGACATCAAGTTGCTCAGTCTGTGATGCGTCCTCTAAAGACCCGGCAATTCAATCAATTTCCCGGCACATTTGCAATGTAATGCAATGCAGATGTGCACACCGCTCCCTACCGAACAAGATGGGTAGCTCGGTCAGCAGGGAGCTGAAGAAGAGCGGCTACTGACGTCACTCTGCTGCGCCGCTCAGAATGCTTTTTCGTTCATTTTGCATTTCTGCAAATGCATTTGAATTTGAATTGTGGTCACGATTTTACAGCCACGTTCTTAAAATGAAAATGCATTTCTGGAAATGCATTTGAATTTGAATTGTGGTCACGATTTTGCAGCCACGTTCTTAAAATGAAAATGCATTTCTGGAAATGCATTTGAATTTGAATTGTGGTCACGATTTTGCAGCCACGTTCTTGAAAATGAAAATGCATTTCTGGAAATGCATTTGAATTTGAATTGTGGTCACGATTTTGCAGCCACGTTCCTAAAATGAAAATGCATTTCTGGAAATGCATTTGCATTTGAATTTTGGTAACGATTTGCTTCCATATTCCCGACCCGTCAGCCATTTGGCATTACATTTTCTTTTCTTCGTTTCTCTAGTGCTATCAATATCCTTATCCCCTGCCTCGTTCCTCTTCTCGCCCCCAGAAGTTTGTCCTAACCACCGCCGCATTAAGTTAACTTTTTACTTTACTTTACTACTCTAGCTAGCTCTTATTACCTCCTATGATCCACTATGCTTCGTTTGACTTCTTCCTTGTGTTTTCTGGTGGACGCTCCGTTCGTTTCCACGGTTTCTCGCGCCGGTTTCACTTCAACTGCGCGCAGCCAATGGGCGTATAAAACGTTATCACGTAGCATTACGGCACAGTGTTCATGGGAAACTTAGGAAGTACTGCCAGGGGGATAAATGACCGAGAACCATGCCGAGAACAGAGCCTTATGTATCATTCATCTAATGCCTCATGTATCACCGGCCAAACTGGCTAGTGAGTTTTTATTAATGTTAATTTAGAACCCTGGTGAGAGGATCCTGACATACTGGGTGTTTTCAACACTGTAGAGTTACAGCCAATGTGTGTCTGAGTGAACAGCAGACACAGAGCTGCTGCACTCACAAAAAATAGGAAACATGTTTTGATTAAACATTTTCTACATAACTAATTTGGTTTAACATGGAATTAGTTAAGATATGTAATTTGATGTTTTTTTAGGGGGGGATTGTGCATTGTCTGACCTTTTGTCATTGATGACCTTGTTGAGCGCCACCAGCAGGTTGTCAGTGGTGACGTCAAACGCACGAAGGGCCTCAGCCACACCCCTTACGACCATACGGTGCACGTTGTCCCCCTGGTCTCCGAACAATGGCAGCATCACCATGGGAACACCGTTGCAGATGCCCTCATAGATGCCATGTGTTCCTCCATGGGTGATGAAGGCTCTGGCCTTTTGGTGGCCTGTGGAAAACAACAACAATAGTCATCATCAGACACACGCGAAAGAATATGTTGCCACATCCATTTGATTTCAGTTGATGTTATTTAAATGAGTTAGGGGAAATGCATCAGGTAATTAAAATACTGTTCATCTAATGACTAAGGAATGAATGAGGATTTTATTTCAGTTCTTTATGGGAATCTGTTTTCCCCCTAGGCACACCTGGAAATGTTCAGCAGTGTCTACAGTACATTAGTGCAATACTTGTATAACTTAACAGGACAGGCTGATGAGTCCCACAGCCTGAGAGACCTGCAAGAGTCAATTTTATAATAGGAGGGATTATTGTATTCAAACGTTACTCAATATGGACCCAATTGGATGCATTCAACCAATCAGATTAACAAAATAAAGTTTGATCCCTCCGGCCCGGGCTCCTGTATGTCCTCCTCTTTCTCTCTCCCCTAGATGTAATGTAAGTCTGTATTATATCCCAAACCAGCAGAAATGCCCTAAAACATGTCTTTAAAAACCCACCAAGAAGGTCGTTTTGAGGGAGCCACTTCATGACCTTGACGTTTTTAGGAACATTGTCTGGGAGGGGCCCAGTGTATCTCCACACAACCTGAAACACACAGCAACAACTCATCCAATCAGTGGAACCAAGTTGAATGGATTGGACTCACTCCTCAGTACAAACACCACCCCATTAGCAACATCAAACTGTTTGTTTTACGGTGGCATAGATGGCTGAAGAGCAGTGGTCAGTTGGGTGTGTGAGTCAAAGAACCTAAGGCCATGTTTACACATAGCCGGGTATTTACAGAAACAAATATTTCTGCCCCTCCGTTTTCAAAGATAACGTCGTACACACAAGATCGTTGTCAAAAATGTTTCTGTTTACATTAACCCGCATAAATACGCCCCCGAGCGCTATCATAACTATGCGAAACCTGTAGGTGGCAGTGTAACGAGAAGGATAAAGCCATGCAAACCAATCAGAATTCTCAAAATCAACAACAACTACGAATAACACGATCAACTTCCTTTTCCTTTCAATAGTAAATATGGCGCGAGGTTCATTTGTTTGGATGATTCACAAATAAATGTAACGCTTTGCACAAATGTATTTCGTGATTCACAAATGTAACGCGATTCACAAATAAATGACCCCATTACATTACTACAAACATAGGACGCTCACAACGTGATGCATTTTTTGTCGCATACTGTGACGTTTGAGAACCTAAAACTCAGTTTAACCTAGTGCACACGCCAACACAAAAACTGAGTTTACAGAAATCTCCACTTTGGCCGGAGTTTTTAGAAATAATCGTTTTCCGTGATAAAACCTCAGTTTTCGTGTAAATGAAAGGCCAAACCGCATGAAAATATATGCGTTTTTCCTCCGTGTAAACGGGGCCTAAGATTGAACCCAAGAGAGGACATGGGAGAGAAGAGGAAATACTGACAAGCAACACCTGTAACATCTGACAGAGGCAACCCCTCACCACGTCAGCTGTAAACAATCACTATGCAGAATGCAACCATCTACAGTACTGCAAGATCAAGGGGATTAAACATTTCTTGAGGCAAGGCAGAGTTATAAAGTGGTCTGTGATTAGACTCATTGTGCTTTAGCATTGTGAGGAAACTGTAAATATGGAACGCCGAGTTAGTCAAAATTAAATAAATAAATAGGTAAATAAATACATAAATACATAAATATGGCTATGAAATAAATTCTGAAATAAAAAAAGATGGCAATACATATATAAATATAGCATTATATAATTATATAGCTGAATCCATTTACCATTTATTTATTTTTTTAGACTTTTACACACCACATTTATTTCCACATATATTTCCACACCACATTTATTTCCACAACACATTTATTTCTGTGCTGTATTTATTTCCGATCTCACATGCAAACAAGAGGGGCGTGGTTATCTTCGGACCAACGCAGCTGCACACAAGATCGAAGGCAGATAGGGACACCTATATTCAGTAGATGATGTAAGACATAGTCATGTCAGAGATCGCATGCTGGCCGGATAAGTGCTAAGTCTTAAATGGTTTGACTTATCAAGCACCGTGTTTGTGTGCAAGACGGCAAGTGTAGAAAGCCACAACAAGAATCTTCCTTTAGGGTTTAGCGTATTTTGATCGTAACCTATTGTCTGGGTTCACAGTGATGATTTAAGTAGGCTAATTTGTAAGATGTAGTTTCATAAGGGGCTGTGGTATCGTGGGAAATTTGGCTATTGCCTCAAGACAACCCCAAATAGGCCTACGCGATTAGCCTACACATTCGGGTATTTTCTGGTGTGCCCACGATAACTAGCTGTTTTCGATGAACCCAGGCCATACAAAATGTTGCTTAAATGCCAATAAATTAGTGACTACAAGCTCCTTTCATCCATGAGCCTGAATAGCTTCAACGGACCAACAATCATGTATTTTTGCTCTAGTGCGATCGAATCCCACTTCATGCCAGCTTGCAACTGTTTCATTTTCTTAGCCTTCAGCAGCAAATATGAGATGCGACTTGAAATTCGCCAATAATGTTGAATGTTGTGTGAATTTGTGACGAATCTGGTGATAGAGGCCAACGGCAGCTGCTGCTGTTAGGTGAACGCACAGCTAGCATGCTTACAGAAACCAGGTAGTCTGGAAACCAGGGCGATAACACCGCGGGTTTCCAGCACCTGTGCTAAGGGGATAGCTGATGTAGAGCTACCTGTATGGGGGGTGACAGTGGCATCGCACTGCCGAAAAGCATACAATGTAGACAAGCTTTGCCCACAATGTCTGTGTCGTCTCTGCCTTTTTATCATTGGTTCCCAATGGGAGTGATGGCAGTGACCTAGTAGCACCGCCATCACTCCAAGGCAACACGCTGGCGCCAGCGCACAGGTAAGACATGTGAAAGATATTAGCCTTTTTGAATAGATACTTTGGGACATTATCCCTGCAGTGGAATTTTTTTGTCATTGACACATACCCTCTAAAAGGCTAATATCTTTCACGTCTTACCTGTGCGCTGGCGCCAGCATGTTGTCTTGGCGGAGCGGACGCCATGTCAACTGCCGAGTCTTCTGCCTCTTGGTTAGGCTGTCACTCATAACTCCCGCCTCTGAGTTGAAGCCACGCCCCCTATGCAAAATCGGGGCCAAAAGTCTGAAACTGAAAAACAGATCTGAAACTGAAAAAAAGAACTGAAACTAAAAAAATACATAAATGTGAAACTATGTGAAAATCTAAAAGTGAAAAATGAAAATTAATAATTTATTCAAAATAATTCCAGACTTTAATCAAACTTTTATTCAACTTATTTTTTCTTTGAATTCATGGTTTTATTTTTCACGTTTTTGACCAAAACTTACATTTTTAATGTCAAGCTTTAGTTTTTCAACTAAAGATTTTTTTTTCGAATTAACAAAACATTTGGCCCTGATTTAGCTCCATGCGCCCTTTCTTTTTTTTTTTTACCTGTAGCACTTTGAGATTTAGCTAAATATAAAGTGCATTACAAATACAATTATTATTATTATTAAAGGACTGTAAATGCTGTGGGTTCGGAGAACCGGACCATGGCAGAAATTAAGAAGAAATGGTCCGATGTAAAACTCGAAGAAACGAGTGGTGGCGCATCGTAACAGCATGATTTCCTGAGTGATTTTGTTGTTCGTTTGACACCATCAAGTTTGACAGAAGTTATTAAGTGGTGGCGGATTAAACAGTAGCCTTTATAGAGCTAGCATTTCCCGTTTGGGTTTTGGCATTTTGATGTGATCATCCACATTAATGGGAAAAAAAAAGAAGAAAAAAAATGAAAATGTGATTTGAATAGTCAACGTCATAGACGTATGACAGTAACTGTCGTGGAAACTTTATTTTGTTATGTTTGGTGAGTTTCGGCACTTTTCAGTTCGATTTAGCGACATTACAGAGCAAGACAAGACTTTGCGGACGGTCCGCACATTCTCACGTCTGCTCAAATGTTTCCGTGACGGCCCGCACAGTCTCACGTCAAGTACATTTTTATACATCACAACGTGTGCGTGAAAACCAGCGTACGCAAGCTTTTTGTGCGTACGCAACGTTTATACATGAGGCCCCAGGTCCTTTTTCTTACCCTTTGAGGAATCTGCCTGAAAGCGTCTATGAACTGCTTGGCTTTCTCATCAGGCATTTGAGACACCATGGAGCCAAGGGTGAACACAATGAAGCCGTCCTCTCCAGAACCCTCCACAAACTCCTCTAGGTCCTAAAGAGAGAAAGAACAGGAGTGTTACAGGATTACAGTCTATTAAACCAAACTGTCACTACAAAAGTGAGGATGCCCGTGTGATGGTCCACAGAAAACATTACCAACAATAGTTTTCTGTTTAAACATGGTGTTTTCTGTGTATGTGACACAGATAACATGTTCTTAAGTTGAACAGTTCCTCCACAGACTTGAGGTTGTAATAAGAGGCCATGTTTGAACATCACACCCTTAGTTCACAAAACATAAAAGACACAAATCCTATACAACAATTCAAACGAAACCTCCCCCTGCTCTTTCCTGAGGTATTTAGCTCTCTTAAACACAATAGGGCCCCACATTTCCTCCCAGGAATTACACTGGCCGGAGCCCAGAGAGGAGAGGCTGGTTTTCCTGGCTCAGATTTCAGCCCGTCTTTCCAGAAGATGGACAACTCCCTCTCACAGCATGTGAGAGGGAGTTGAAGCAGAAGAAAAGACTTGTAAACAACGCTACAAGAAAAGACTTGTAAACAACGCTTCATGCCATGTTATTTTTACACTTGCAAAGATCAAGCAGGCAATATAAGGATTTTAGAGAAGGACATTTTAGAAAATACTACCGTATAATTTTAGCTTGAATATTCTTTTACTCCAATGTCTTTAGTAAGGAAAATAATTCCTTTAAACCAGTGACTTTCTAGGAACAGATGTGTGTGTGTGTCTGGCAAAACAGAAACATGTGGTAAAGAAAACATTCCAAAGTGTCAAGAGAGGAGGAGTTTCCAGTAGTCTAATTTCCTCACTGTTTGGTGTCCTTGTTGAGAAGGGACATTGTTAGGAATAAGTTTAATAGAGATGGAAACTCATTTGCTGCACTTATAAGATTGTTTTGATGTTTCTAAATGCCCCCTTTAAAATACTCACAGCTGGTAAAGGGGATCTTTTTGCACAGTTGATCCCTCCGATGTGGACCATGTTGGGCATGAGTGGTTTGGGGTACTCAAAGGTGAAGTCATACCTGAGCAGCCAGATAGCTCCCTCACCAATCAGCTCTCTGTAGGTCATATCATTCTTTAGATACCTGCTGGTGAGCTCGTCAAAGCTAGCAAAGAGTAGACGGCACATGTAAGACTCTACAGTGAACATCACCATGTTCTTGACTCTGCCTAGGAAGTCCATCTTGTCCGTGTTTCCACTGTAGAAGCGGGGAATGTAAGAGGGAGGGGCAGGGCACTGGGCTGCTTTTTCGTCTAGGCCGCAGGGGAGCCCTCGCAGGAAGTAAACGGCTGGCATAGAGAAGGTTTTGGCCAGGATGGAGCCACAGGGGAGGAAAGGATCTGTGAGCATGAGCTGGAACCCTTCCCCCCGTAGTCTCTCCATGAGGGTCTGGTCGTAGAGCAGACCCTCGCATGCTCTCACCTGTATGTTGGTGAAATTCATCAACCGTTCCCCGTTAATGAAAATGTCTGTTATCTCCGGGGTCTTGGTGAAAACACCATCCTTTAAACTATCAATGACAGCCGACAACTCAGCCTTCTCGTAGGGCACTTGGAAGACCTCGGTCCTGAAGAAGTCTGAACCCTGGATCAAAATGCTGGTTTCTGGCACCAGGACGACCATCTCGTGGCCCCTACGGGAGAGCTCCTTCACCAGCAGCTTCATGCTGAGCCAGTGGCTCCCGTCCACAGGCATGACCAGCACCTTCTCCCCCTGTACGGGCCCCAGAGTGCAGCATAGCAAGGCCAGCAGCCCTGCAGCAGGAACCCACAACCCCCGGTCCATGCCTGCTCCTCTCAGAGCTGAGAGCAACGCCGTTGTGAAAAGGACACTAGCTATCTCCCTCAGTCCAAGCAGTGAGCACTGTGGAAAAGGGGCTGTACTCTCTCTGGCTAAAGTGTACGTGTGTGTGTGTATGTGTGTGTGTGTGTGTGTGTGTGTGTAAGTATGTGTGTCCGTGTGCTTCATTTGCTTGTACAGGCAGGCTATTATATAACCTAAGACTAAGTCAGAGACTCTGACAAAACAGCCTCCCCCTGTGGAGTAAGTAGGGGTAAAGTCCATACATTTCTAGATTGGGGTAAAGTAAAGTCTAGATTGTTTCCAGGTTAATGATTTCTTTCTTTCAGAAAGAAGTCATAATAATCATGAGATTGCATAAAGACCACTGAGATGTACTCTAGACACTAATGTAATCATTTTAGGTTGTCAGGTATTACAACAAGAATGAAGCAGCATACTAACTTTGTTAGCCTGTTTTTGTTAGCCACAAAATATGTTGTGATAATGATACAATTTGTTCCAGTTTCACAGCATTTAAATTGTGCTTTAAGTTATCTTAGTTTTTTCTTTTCCTGGGTGGTGAAATATTTCTCTGCAGTTTCTTTATATGAAATAAAGTTTTGTAGAATAAACTGTTTTATTTATTTAAAATGTAATGAACCATTTGGAATGTAAAGTAAAGGTCTTTCTGCAGCTCATGCAAGTCACGGTTGCCGTGCACACAATCAGGATTACCTCATGTTTCGTGCAAAATCAGCCCTATTACCTTAGGCTCCTCCCTGTCTCCTCCCCCCCTGAACTATTTCACACGCACACAAACTCACACGCACACTCTCCTCAAACAGGATTGTTGCGTGCGAAGCTATCCATCTTTGGAAAAAAACACACACAACCCCACTCTGGAGATAGATAACATCAACCACAATACAAGGGGAGGAATTCTAATTACTGTTAGGACTAGCACATTCTCAGGTAAACTTTTTGGAGAAGATTTGAACATACAGTATATACATGGGAGTTATCATCTATGGATGTATATGCAGAATACTTATCTTATGCAATAGAACATTAAAAATAAAAATAAAACATTTGTGTCAATCACCTATTTCAGTCACCTTTCTGTTACAAAATAGTACTAACCATCTGATATTTGAGGGTAATGACAGAAGTGACAGTTAACAAGTTGCTTGTCATTTTGTTACTCTAAATGGTGCAATTCACAAGCACAATGTAATTCTCCAATAAAAAAGCTTCAGAGATGACTTGCTGTATTCACTATATTAAATAAAAGTAACTAAAACCTTTTCTCACTATTCCAGAAAACACAAATGAGGGGCATTATAATTCTGTTTGAATTGTACAATAAGATATTTGTTTGTTTACAATCTGATTAACTCCATTCTACAGACAATATGCTGAGGAATGCAGCCAGGCTCCCTAAGATCATCTCACTCAGTAATCATGTCTTAATATGTCAGTGAACGGCCATCTGTTTTCACTGGGAGGGTGGTCCACAGAGAGAGTTCAAACTGAACACCAGAAAGCCCATGATTTGGCAATCGACTAACCCAGTACACACTATTTTGTTCAGATTGCAGACCTCCCTACAGTAGCGGAGCCACAGGGGTGTCCGGGGTGCACTGGACACCACCCTGACATCTGGTGACACCCCGGGTGCCACCCCAAAATTTAATTTGCTACTGGAAATTTGATGCTGATTGACATCTCATTTGACCTCTTGTTGAAAGAAGCATTTATTTTGCTGCGTTGCGGTGCATTATTCAAATCGAAGAGACGTTTGTTGCGAGATACAGAAGAATAAGAAGAATAGACAGCAGAATACAGAATATTTCCACAGCTCCACAAGCTCTTTTCGCAATTGAAAAAGGCATAATATTTGAAGTAAGTTTTAAGGTTTGCATTGGGTTTAGGTTTCCTGATTTTTCTTTTACGAATGTTGATTAGCCTACAGTAGCTGTGTAAGTTAATGTTAGAACTTCGACTCCAATAACAGACAAACTGAGACAGTCAGTAGGCTTGTACTCCGATTTTACAGTTTTCTTGTGCTTGTGCGGCTTAGATTTCGAAGCAGTTTATTATCCGGTTTTAGAACAAAAAAGTGGCTTCGTCTCAAGATCTCAGACCGTGCAGCTAATTTAATGCTCAACACTTGAACGGGGGCTTATTACTTGAAAGAGGAATTATTTAGGCTACTGTGTTGTCTCAGTTACACTATCAGGGCTTGGAAATACAGTGACTTGCTAAAGTAGGCAAATGGCTAGTAGAACATAACATTTCATAATAATTTCAGTTAATCAAACAGCTGCAAGACCCAGTGAAATGTTATAGGCTAGCTAGCTCTAGCAAAATAACGCTAGCATCGCTAACAACATTACTAATTCCACTTTGGTAGTGTAACAGAGCTCTTTGTAAATTCGTTTTAGATTTAATTGTATATGATCGTGTGGACAATAAGACACGGACGCGGTCTCTTTTCATAACTTGTATTTTACCACTGCTCTTCTTGACATCGCTATTCGAACAGCCCTCACTGATTTCACAAATGCTTTCAGCATCAAGCTTACGGCAACTCCCGAGGGACAAAACAGCCTTGTCCGTTGTCACATAGAAAGGTCTGCTACAGTAGGCTATCCTCAGGATTTGCAAGTTAGCTAAACTTATACTATATCTAAAATAATTTTGTAGACATAACAATGGATTCTGCCACTAAATGAGTGACTTGGCTTTATTTCTGGTCATACTATCCACAACCGAAGTGTGTTACACAATGCTGTAGATCGCCTATACTTGTGGATTGCTCTTGCTACCCAGAATGCCCTGCGGCAAGCTGAAAAGCTACTAAGTTAAGGGCATTAACAATAAGCATTGTTTGAAGTTCTATAGTTGTGTTCGTTCTGTTTTGAAATGTGTAATGCTATGGTCTTTAGATAATTTGAGTGTTCACCCTGATTGGGAATGTTGTCTAGTTAGATGGCAAGTAATCAATCGTAGGCAGTGTTCCGCTCAAAGTTAACCGACGCAACGGTAACGTTGTTTGCTTTCAAAGTGCGTCTTATATTCCAATGCGGTTCATACTCAGAGTTACAAACACAAAGTGCTCATTCTGGGGGGGTGCGCCTTATACACGATGAGGCTTATTTTCCGAAAAATACGGTAATCAGATAGACGAGAGATCGGTTCCCAATTTAGCCTAACATTGTGTTTACATCTGTGTTGTATAATAAATAATACCTGCACTGTGTACTAGGGTTTCTTATCACACAGATTTAATTTGGTCTTGTTTAGGCCAATTCCAAAACTTTTCTTTGCTATTAGTTAACATAATATATATGAACATAAATATTATACTGTAAATTTGTAATGTGGTTGGGCACCAAGTTATTTATATTTTTCAAGTCCATTTCTGCTTGATTTCTGCTACCTGTCAAGTACAATTGCAGTGTTTTTTTTTGGGTGTGTAATTTCACTTCGTTTTGTAAATAAACTATGCACTGTGTTATTTCTGTAACACATAAATGTTATTATAAGTCCCTGGTGCTTGAGCTTTTTTCCCTAAAAATATTTTGGATGTTCCAGCACTTATAGACCCAGATTATACTGTATATATTAATGAAAACAGTGACCCAAGACTCTGGACTATGGACCCCCTGAAGTAGCCTTGGCCACCCCATGTATAAAACTCTAGTTCCGCCACTGCCTCCCTACAGTGGGAATTGCAACTTGGGGTTGGGTCTCTTCACAGATCACGCTCCATCTGTTCTTTGAATTCACCGATTTGTCACTTAGAATATCTGGGCTGTTTACTGTGACATATATCAGAGATACTCACACCCCAGTCACCCTTTTCACCTCACAGATTTACATGTATTTTTAATTGAAAACTATTGAAGCAAAATAATGTAACATTTTAGGTTACATGTGTTTATTTAACATAGAGAAGGTTTTGGCCAGGATGGAGCCACAGGGGAGGAAAGGGTCTGTGAGCATGAGCTGGAACCCTTCCCCCCGTAGTCTCTCCATGAGGGGCTGGTTGTAGAGCAGGCTCTCGCATGCTTTCACCTGAATATAGGTGGCGTTCACCATCTGCTTCACACTAGTGAAAATGTCAGTGAGCTGTGGTCTCCTGGAGAACCCGTCGTCCTTCAGGCGGTCTATGACCGCCAACAGCTCAACCTTCTTGTGGGGCACTTGGAAGACCTCGGTTCTGAAGGTGTCTGAACCCTGGATCACAAGGCTGGTTTCTGGCACCAAGACGACCATCTCGTGGCCCCTACGGGAGAGCTCCTTGACCAGAAGCTTCATGCTGAGCCAGTGGCTCCCGTCCACAGGCATGACCAGCACCTTCTCCCCCTGAACGAGCCCCAGAGTGCAGCATAGCAAGGTCAGCAGCCCTGCAGCAGGAACCCACAACCCCCGGTCCATCCTGGCTCTACTCAGAGCTGAGAGTAGCGCCACTGTGAGATGGACACTGAGATCAGTCAGTTAGGGAGCCGTTCTCTCAGACGTGAGTGTCTTTGGAAGTATGTGAGTCAATATGCCCTGTGCGCTTGTACAGGCAGGTTAATATGTAATATTAGTCTAAGTCAGTACACACTCTACCTTCCAGATGCCACACCTTCTATAGTGGCCATTGTGACTTGGTAGGGCCTCATAACAGAACACATTCCCACCGTTTTTCACAGAGGACATAAAAGCGGTTTGCCGTGACCCTTAGTCCTGAGGCTTGTGCCCCAGTTTCTAAGTAAATTTTGTCAACCCAACTCAGCAGTATTTTAATTATGTCTGGAGTTCTCAAGAGCTCCCCAAAGTAGATGGTGGGGTGTGTTGCATTTATTTATTATTCTCTCTTATGGGGGGTGGGGGTGGGGGGGCACTGTCCTAGGGTTGAAGACCACTACCCTAACTGATATTGGTTAAAACAAGACCCCCCCCCCTGCCAGCTCTCCAACACAAACACTGCAACACAAGCTTGAACGATATGAACTCTCAGAGGCACATGGCCTTCTGCATGAACATAACTCTGCTCCTGAAGCCCTCAGCTCATGGGACAAACAGGAGATGCACCTATGGTGGATATGCATCTTATCAGGCCCATCGGGAACTGAGTCATGTGTGTCCGGTCAGAACTAGAATGGCAAACGCCCATTACTGGGATAAACAAAAAAAACTTTCTGACTATTTTGTCATCAACATGTGTTTTAACTGTTACTTACTGATGGAAGGGGCTCCAGTTTCTCACACTTCAATGCTCCAGTCATGACCATATTTGGCATTACTGGCCTGGGAAATTCAAAGGCAAAGTCAAATATCATGAGCCACAGGGATGCCTTGCTCATCAACTCTGTGATAGTGGTTTCCTTCTTCAGGTACCGGGAGGCCAATTTATTCACATCAGAATACAAGAACTCACAGGCCATTGGCTCAAACACACTTCTCAGGAAGTTGACTGTCCTCTCAGCCAGGGTCATCTGGTCAATGTGGTGGGTGAAGCGCATGCGTACGTACGAAACAGGATGTAGACACTTGCTGGCCTCAAAGTCCACCATACATGGGAGGGCGATCAAGGTGTAGATATCGGGGATGTCCAGATATTCTCCAACGATGACCCCGGCTGGCTCAAAGGGATCGGTGAGGATGGCATTGAATCTCCAGTTCTTCAGGATCTGCATCAACTCTTTGTTCATCAGCAGGCTCTCGCAGGCCCTGCTGATGTAACTTCTCAGCACCCTCAGGCTATTGAAATATCTCCAGGCCCTGGTGAGGGCGTTGGAGGCATCCTGAGACATCAAGCCCTCCAGGTTGGCCTGTACCATGATCTGCAGCTGCTTCTTGGTGTAGGGCACAGAGAGGGTGAGGGTGGTGGAGTTCTCCGGCCCCATGCTCTTGCTGGCCTCTGGAATGACCACCACAACCTGGTTCCCCCTCATGCCCAGCTCCTCAACCAGGGGCTTCAAGCCCGTCCAGTGACTTCCATCAGACGGTATGACCAGAAGCTTCCCTGCCTCTGCCCCTGAGACCAGACAGAGAAATGACAGCGCAATCACACCTGGAGACTGGAGTGAAAGATGTGGTTGTGCGGTAAGCTATGAGTGCTCTGTCATACACTGCAGCGCAAAGGGAGGCTTTTAAGTAAATAGTTGAGTCATGGTGAGTGGTGGAACTCTGGAGAGAACGCGGAAGATTATTATTTATGTTTTTATTAAAGATTGTCTTTAAGGTCATATAAGACCTATATACTCACATTTGAGTACCTCATAGAGTATTTGACACTGTCTGCAACATAATTAAATTGTAGACACATTCAGATGTAATATTCAAGAAATAAAAGCATTGTGGCAATAGAAGTTTCCGCATTCAGTCATTTTTTGGATATTATCACATGGTCACAACCGGACTTAATGTAAAATCCTTATGTAAAATCCTACTGAACTAAAGCAAACTAACCCTAAACATTATCTTTGAGCATACATTGATGTAGTCCTATTATCAAAGTTACTCAATGTATACTCAATAAGTCCTCAATATACTGAAACTGTTGGCTTTTTTTGGGGGGGGGGGCTAGACTTGCTCGCAGATGCAGTTCTCACATGCAAACTCATTCCTTGCGTTAAAGGCATAGTCGGGATGACTCTGCAACCTCTGACAGTGCTGTGTTCAGACTGGATGGTAAATCTGCCTACCTTCTGGCTCCAGTTGTGCAAATGTATTGGCTAATATTACTAAATTAAACGTTTACGATAACGCAATCGTATCACATGTGTGATATAGGCGACGATAGAAATGGCACGAAAACTGTTATGGTTGCAGTGCTATTTTTATTCAACTCATTCTTCCCCCAGGATATGGGACTGATTTATGTAGGCCTACATCATTTAAAGGGCGGCCGACAAAAGTATGTTTTATACACGACAAGTTGCAGTCTGACTGCAAATGCTCATACAAAGTGACACGATTCTGAACAAAGGCCATTCCTCAAAAAGAACAACCGTTCAGTCCAGAACAAGGGAAAACATCTCATAGCCTATATACTTTGGGGGGGGGGGACCTGTCATTAGCAACAAAAATGAAGACTGGTGAGGATTAAAAATGTGTTTTAATGTATTGAGTTGTAGACGTAAATGTAACCGGTGTGAATCGGTGAAACTCACTCCTCGGGTATGTAACAGGCCACCTGCTTCAACGAATAGCTAGATTTTCTTTGGCGTAGCTGGTAGTGGTTGCGCTTGGCAGTCAGAGGTGGCGTGTTCGAGCCCGGGCAGGGACGAACATCGGTCCAGGACGCCTTCTGACGGAGCAAGACCACGTCTGTTACACCCCTGTTACATAAACACATTTTTAACATATTCTTTGTTTGAACTACTTACTGGAGGTCAGCCACCAATGACACTGTACAGATTACCACTGTACCTGTAACCTGCATTTATTTTTGCAGCCACTGAGGGCTGGGAGGCAGTGGATGAACCATTGTGAGAGGGCAGGGGTTCGTAATCTTTTGAAACTTTGAAACGAGCAATTACGTGCCAATAATCAGCAATTATTAAAAAAAGTTTTTCATTTCAAATGACATAGTTATGATTACAATGATATATTGGATATATTTTGTATATTTTGCCTAGAATTTGCATAGGATTTCCAATGCGTCAGTCAGAATTTGTAAAATTAAACGTGATTCTGATTGTGTAGCCTGCAGCTACAAATAATAGCCTACTTGGCTAAAACCAGTAAACAGGTAGGCCTACCCAATAGTGTAATAATCATAGGCCCTCATGTACGTACATTTGCAAACGTAGTGTTATCAGTGCCATGGCCAACCCGGAGAAAGCGCACGCTGTGATACTTCAGTTTACGTCGTATTTACCAAAACCTGCAGTTCATCGGGTAATCAGCGCCTTTTCCCGCCCACTATACCGTGAATTTGCGAGCATTTAAACGCGCAATTGAATGGGCCTCCTTCTCTCTTTCTATCATGGATCAGCCACCAAAGTCAAAACTGCGAAAACAAAGATTTAGTGATAACGAAATTGATGTGCTTGTTCATGAGGTAACAGCGAATTTAAATATTATACAAGGCCGGAATTCCACACCGACACAAAAAAATGCCATCTGGATCAAAATTACAAATTCAAAGTAACGCGTAATGATTTTGTGTTCACTCAACTGAAAAAGTGTGATTCTTGTGGCAAAAATCCTTTCGTGTCCTTGGCCTATGTCTTCGTCTTGCTTGGATTACTGCTTCCATTTGACCAGGAGGCATATGCGAGGAGCCCCACATCCTGGTTTACACCTGCTTTTAAGAGGCGCAGAATTTTCACCGCAAAATAGAGGTGCGCTTTCATGGGCGGTTTTTGTACATACTGCAGAATACATAATTAGGCGCACTTTAAGCATCCCCTCACATCTCTTTATGGGAAACTCCCACTTTCCCCTAGCCTGGCTCTGCCCTCCTACGTACTTCCGCTCAATTTGGATTTTGCTTCTGTACTAGGTCTGGGATTTCAGTGCATCAGTCGGTTTTCAGAAACACATTTTTTGTAGGTCCAATCAGCGAACAGAGGGAGTGGCTGAGAACAATGACGTTGATGTCGTGCACTAGTGTGAGTTGTAGTTCCGTAATGGCGGCGGAGAACGATGCAAGCGAAGCTATTCTGCGGTTGTGGCAACGCTGCCGAATATTATAAGTTAAAGCCGGAGCAAGAACAATCCTTGCTGAGTTTTGTTGGTGGTCATGATGTTGTGGCCCTTCTCCCCACAGGGTTCGGGAAAAGTTAGATTTTCCAGCTACGGCAGTTAGCTCCGTGGTGAAGGAGTTGGCTAAGGCAAACGCTAGCGATTGGTTATGGCAGATCAGAGTGGCTCTGGGAAGATCCAATAGTTTTAAACTTCAACAGAGTTCCCGCCTTCAAGGAAGTTAACGCTTGTCAATGGAGTGATCCCAGACCCTCTGTACAAATGAAATGTACGAGGGTCTGTTCGCTGATTGGACCTACAAAAAACGTGTTTCTGAAAACCGACTGATGCACTGAAATTCCAGACCTAGTACAGAAGCAAAATCCAAATTGAGCGGAAGTACGTAGGAGGGCAGAGCCAGGCTAGGAGATTCCTTGTTTTTGTGAACTTACATGGTGAATAAAGCCCCTTCTGATTCTGATTCTAAAGTCAAGTTTGAGAGAATGTTTCTAGTTCAACCACAAGGGGGTGATAAAGTCAAAGAAATGAATTATCTTATACCTTGAACGATCTTTGCCAAATTTGAGATGGACATATTTTTATATTTGATAAAGGTCCAGTTAGACGATTGTTTTAGTTGGAAGTATGATTTGACAGCTGAAAACAGCTGAAAGCTATCTGAACACCTTGCTTTGGACAGCTTGTCTATGCCTAGGCCACTGTCACCTGAAGGCTATAGCCTGCTTTTTTATAAATTTGGAAATCAAATAAAGTAGACAAAACCTATCTGACAAACGTATTTCCAAATAGGGTATCGTGACCAGGCTGCTGGGTCGGACTCGGGTCACTATTTAACCAGCGGTGTAGATCTATTTCTTACACCTATTTATGACGAATTACTGGAATATTGCAAAGCGCCTAACATAGGCCTACACTAGCGTTGACAATCATAGGCCAGTGAACAAAAACGTTCACTTAAGGGTTACCATAAGGGGGGAAAAAGTTCACGTGCTACAACCAAAACTTGAAGAGAGTGGCATCGGGGTTCTTACGACGAGCCTAAAGATTCAGGTAGTTGGACTTCAAAGGAAGATCTTTGTCTAGCTCGTGCTACTGGACGCGCGCAGACATTGGCGTCTCCAAATAGCGGCAGTATATATGCGCATTGAAGGCTACAACTCTGACAGTTAAGCCAGACAACGGGAGGATGAATAGGCACTCAGTTGTCAATGCAACGCCGTGCACTTCTTTAACAAAACTCATGCTTAGAAAACATAATTTGGCGAAGACAATATGTGTGTAATCGCGTTTTGACACTGTTAGGTGCGAAACACAGATGCCAATTTGTAAGAAGCTTTTGGTCTGGATTTGATGCTCGCCTCAAGGCGATTAAGTATGATCTTAATCGGGACATGAAATGAAGTAACTGGAAATAGGTTTTGTAACAATATTGTATTTAGAGAACCTTCCTTTATAGTATTCTCAAAGTCACTTTAGTTAGGGGAAAATCAACATCACCGCACAAGTCGCGAGCGTTTTTGAAAACTGGTGGAGCTTCTCAGTTGAAAGTGTATGGATAGGATGGGTGCGCATGCTTTCCCCAACTAACCGAGGTATTGCCTTTTGGAGAGGGTAAGGTAATTTACAGTTGGTTTTATAATGTTTGTAAATTCACTTGTCCACAATTTAGATTATAGCCAAAGAGATGTTGGGATAATTTGCATGATGCTTTTAAGGTGACCCTGTGGGAACAACATTAATTTGATCATGATAAATATAACGAGTAAGCGATGTGTTAGTATTAACAGTGTTTGTGATGTTCTCGCTCTCCAAGCAGCCAGTGACAGCAATGCATCTGCACGTGCGTCTGCTAGCTCCCAAAAACTCCACTGTGGATTTAAACATTACTCGTCTTTAAAAAGAGTTGAGAGGCTATCGAAGATGAGAACGCTGCAAACATTCCTGTTCCTCTTTCTCCTCCACCAGGTGAGTCATCCATTTCTTAAATGTAAAGGTAGGCTACTGGAAATATGATTTTGCGGTAGACTATAGGGACTTGCTATGTATATAATCAAATTCAAGCTTTTGCTAACCTCAAAGACGGCATTTCAATCGAACTAGCATATGAAAAATGAGCTCCCAAGCAGTTTCTAAATTGAACAACATTTAAGATATTCTATCAAGGAAGAGTTTTGATGTAATCAAACTAACAATTTCTACTTAATTTTAAATATACAGTAACTTTCCAAATACATTATTTTCAAGCCACATAGCTCAAGAATATGAAATGTGATGCATACAAATAGTTGTATTTTGTAATAACTAAATAGTAAATTGTAATAACCATGCAATTATTTAATAGCCATGTAATTATAAACCAAGATGGGGGCCATTGTCATGGTGTTAATCAACACAGAAGTTGCAATTAATGTTCTTAATTGTGCCCTAAATGAAGCATTATATTTCATTTACGTAGCTCTGGACCCCTTTATTACGTTTTTTGTCTGGGACCGGAATAGGGCAGATATGCTACACATGATCCACTATAAATAACTGCATTTTTGTTGAAAATAACATTATGTTAATTTGTAATGTTAAATTTATGTGCAATTTAGAATTTATGACACCTTGTGATTGAAATTATACTCCCAATTCATTCTAAATCCAACCATCATTTGTTAATGGAAGACTCCAATGAATTAATCATTCTTAGTTTTTATTATTATAAAAGAAATGGTTACAAATGAGAATCTAGATTTTCTTTTGATAAATTCCCTGATTCTGCTAATTAACCAGTACATGAACATTGTCAGTGTTAGTGGCATGTGATGATTGTGATGGACCACATTATTTCAAATCATATTTTCACTCAGACTAAGAATACTCAGGTGTTTAAAACAGCTCACTCTTCCATTCTATCACTTTCAAGATCACTTTCAACAGCTAATCATTTAAAAATGTCCTCTTTTAGGCATGAGTGATAAATAGCAACCAACTAGATCCTTTTTCGCAGATGGATTTGAGTACTATTTAACCTCTTGTTGTAATCCCAACTGATCTGTCTTTGAGGGTGAAAGTCAAGTGTTTTAAGAGAGACACCAGAGAGAGACCAGCATCAAAGGAGATCCGACCCTGTGATAAAGACAGTTGTTACTGTGACCCATTGAAACTAGAAGCGCTTTCTCAAAGCTATCTCTCTTTCTTTCTTATAATGTAATGTAGTTGGAGGATGATAAACCCATGTAAATCCTGAGGAAATACTTTTTTATTTACCACAGGATATTGTTCCTCTTAAGATGTAAGCCTTGTGTGACCTACTGTTGTTTTTTTCATTGCATAACTGAAGTATACCAAGCAAGATCCTGTGATTCAAGGAAATTAAATGTCACATTAATCATCATTTTCACATTTTTTGGTTAAAATGTGGCTGGGCTAGTAGGTGGAAAACCTAACAATCTGACCTTCACATTGATATGTTAGATAAATAGAATTCATGAAGTATTCCTGTAGATTAGACGGGTTGTGATTTAAACACTATATCCCCTAGTACTGTGGTGAGGCTTGGTAGCAGGCGGTGTGACTCTGGGGGTCTATGGCAAGGCCTCCATGGGGAGCCTGGCTCCCAGGGGACCGGCCTTTTCCCCAGGCAGCTATGCCTCACTGGGCTTCATCCCAGCAGCCCCCTCTGCATGGCTGGCCACATATTGTCTCCGGTCCACCGTCAACACACGCACACCACACACATTGTACACAAATACGGATACACACACGCACGCATTCACAGACTGGTACAGACACACACACAAACCTTACACACATAGACATAGAGATACTCAAAGACACATAGACACTCACACACAAAGATCATGATTCTTATACTAGAAGTGTGTGCCCTGCATCTGTGCCCTGTACCCTAGGGAAAGATAAGAGGGTCAGGTCTTTCATGGGAGGGACCATTCTTCCTATGACATCTGCAGCTGTCAGCCTAAGAGAACTGACAGCAGAACAATGTACACGGGGACAAAACCCCGCTTGAGTTCTGCTCTCCCCAAATGCTTTCCCTTCACGTTTAGACTGTTGATTTCCGTGTTTCCTGACGCTGGTAATGCAATACAGGCCGGGATTATACCAGCGAGAAGACGGCGACAGAGTCCATTTCTTCCCTGCATCTTACTAGCATCTATCCACAAAGCTGCTGGGCAATATTTTGTCACAACAAAACCATCCATGAAGCCAATGCCAGAGAGCTCAATAGCATGAAACACTGCGTTGTCTCCCCAGGGCTGCAAGAACACAGACACTAATTGTCAGAGGCCCAGACTGAGCAGAGACAAGGGCCGTGCATTAAAGAGGGAGAGTGAGAAGGAATGGAAGCAGAACAGCCTAGCCGTGGGTGAAAAGCCGGCTACTCCACCGCAGTAGCGCTGCAATTGTGATGTGCACTGATTCATGGGAGAAGGCTCTGCAGGGCCGGAGTGGTTCAGCTCTGTTCTGGAAGGAAGCAGTTGATCATTGTGTAATTCAGGAGCTGTATTTGAAGTATCTTCATATATTTAACACCTTATATTAACAAAAAAAATTACACTTCATACATTATATTGGACATTTTTTATCCAAATACAAATCGTGCATATAGTAACTACAGCAGATAATCAAGGATCAGAAGAGCACAGTTCTGACATTATTCAAGTGGTTAGAGGCAAGGAACGGTCCGTATACATGTACATAATATTGTAATACAAAACACAGAATTGTACAATTCATGGAACTCTATTGATCGGTAGCGTTGTAAATATGCTATCCTCGTTATTTTGTTTGTTGCTCAGTTCAAACAGTGTCAGACAGAGACTGCACTGTTTTCTTCAAATCAGAAAAGGGCTCTGGCAAAGACAAGAGTTCGAGACCTGATTTTTTTTAGAAACTTAAATTCCACTCAAATACTGTCTCCAGGGGTCCAGTATGTGTTCCCCTGTTCCTCATGCTCAATTAGCTGTGATTTCATTATTTATTTATTGTATATTTAAATGCAACTTATACTAAAAAACGTGTAATAAAATGTAGAGTGGGGGGGTAGAGAGGGGATTAGAAAAAGCGCTTTAATCTCATGCTTCTGATAATACTGCATGGGCTGATTGATTAGTTTTTCAGGAAGCTTATGTCACAAGAACCTAATCCGTCTTTGGATTGTGCCAGCCTTGTACGGTTTTTCGCTCCGCCACTTTATCATGGCGGCGAATTACAGAGCTGCTGGGCTGTGATAAGGTCCTCGTCTCTTTCACAGACCCCCCTTTCCCTCTGGACAATAAAAACGCTGTTTATATTCTTTAGCCCAGTCTTCACATCAACCCCTCACAGGATTTGCCTTGTAAGAGAGCGAGAGAGGCAGGCAGGAACTTTTAGGGCACCAGAAAAAAGGGGGGAAACGAGGGGAAGAAAGAAAAAAAGAAATTGTGGTGAAATAGCGAGTTTGGCCGGGAAAGGTCTCAGGAAGTGATTAAACGTGGATTTGAGTGAGTTGGTCTGTATAGACAGAAGATGCGCTGGTTTCCAGGAATCATTTTGGAGCTTATTCTCTACTGATGTGTATCTGTGCCCATATTGGGGTCACATTCTGTAGCCAGAGGGCCGGACTGGGTAATCCTTCATAAACAATACTGTCAGTCTGTGACATTTTCAAGCCTCATGTTATGTTTTTTGTCACCGTCTATCAAAGGCAGCTGTTCATTTTCCTGTCTGAAATGTTTAAAATGCAGCAAAACAACTGCTAGACCTGATTATCTGTAAAATGATCAATCGTAATTGTGTGCATTTTCAGTTAATCCATCAATTCCTTTCAACGTGGATCAGATTCCAACCTAAGAGAAAGGTTGACATGATTGAAAGTCATCAAATTGTTGATATATATTGACAGTGTTTTCACTGTTGAGTCAACTGCTTCAATTGAAATCGAGCCACCACGGTATGTAGGCACCCAATGCTCCCTATCTGATCATGTATTCTATGGTCCTGACCTGTTCTCAGCTCTTCTGGAGCCTTGCAGTATTAGTACTCTACCATAGTATCTAGAATCAGTACTGTAGTATTATTACTCTAGCATAGTATTAGTGCTCTACTGTAGTATCAGTGCTGTAGTATCAGTACTCTAGTATCAGTACTCTATTATCGGTACTCTGGTATCAGTACTCTAGTATCAGTACTCTAGTAGTAGTACTTTAGTATCAGTGTTGTTGTATCAGTACTCCAGTATCAGTACTCTCATATCAGTGCTCCAGTATCACTACTCTAGTATCAGTACTGTTGTATCAGTGGTACCTTAGTGTCAATACGCTGGTATTACTACTCTACCATAGCATCAGTACTCTAATATCAGTTCTCTACCCCAGTATCAGTACTCTAGTATCAGTACTCTACCGTAGCATCAGTACTCTAGTATTAGTACTCTAGTATCAGTACTCTGGTAGTTGAATTCTACCATAGTATCAATACTTTTGTATCAATCTCTACTTAGTCCTGTAACACAGGCCCATGGTCCTGTAGCACTAGCCCATAGTTATACGGCACTAGTCCAGAGTCCTGTAAAAGCATCCCATAGGCCAATTTTACAAGTCCAGAGTCCTTTAAGACTAGCCCAGAGTCCTCTAAGACTAGCCCATAGTCTTATAAGACTTGCTGGTGACTATGTGGAAGTTTGTTCCGCTAAAACAGCAGGATGACCTCGAATCTGAGAGGTTTTACAACCCTATAGAACTTTCGCACACGTTTGAGGGCTGAGTAATCAGGACGTGGCCCTCCAGCACCCCTCTGATAGTTAGCTACAGTATTCTCTCTAAACACGACTCCCTCAGACCGTCTCTGGCATGTCTGCACTAATCACCACCTGCTGTTTGGGAAGGGCAATCACAATACATGTCAGGGCTTTGTAAAATGATTGACCTCTTTAATTAAATCTGTATGGCTTTCTTCTACAAGACAAGACGTGGCAGCTTTAGAATAAGCGTTATAAATCTGGCTCTGATTATTCCCTGTGTTTTCGTTTTTCGTCCCTCTGCTGGTTCTTTGAGGCCTTTCTTTCAGCTTGTCATTTTCAGGCCAACAAAGCGCTGTCAGACGCCCTCTGTCTGCATATTTCTTGTGAAGTACCTGTCTTCACTACTGCTGAGAAAAATGGAAGCAATGCCTTTTTCTTCTTCTTATTTTCTGCTTCAAAGCAAGCTGTCTCTCAGACATCCATCAGAGGCTGATCTGCTCTGAGAACAGAAACATTTGCTCTGTCAAATTGAGCTTAACCGTTAGGAACGATCATGTGAGCAGAATCAAGGAGGAACACCTGAAACATTTGAATATGGCGTTGTGTTTACGTTTACGGATCTGAAGAACAAAAAAGAACACAGATTTGCGGTTTCTGAGAAAATGAAAATGACTGTATGAAGTATGACAGGAGTCCGTTCAATGTGTTCCATGCAGCTTATTTAGAAGAACAGACGTTCTCTGTATAAAGTTGTGTGTAACTGTAGACAGCACTCTCTGTAGTCATTAATCATAGAAGAAGAAATCTACAAAGTCTTAGCATCAAGGGTAATTCATCCCATTAATGGTGTACAGTTTTCTGATCCCCCTCCAATCCCCACTATCAGCCACAGTGCTATGCTGGTGTCAGGTGTGAGTGGGTGGAGAAGGTGCTTTGGCCGTGTAAGGGGATTATGAAAGTGATGATGCGTTGAAAGGTAACACCTGCAGGAAAGTGAAGTGTTCAGGGCTTTGCTGCTGTCAGACATGGCAGGAGCTGAGATAACAACAGCATTCCATATTACCTGACGGCTCCGTTCCTCCTGCCTCCTCAGGCCCAGTGCCTGGTTAGCAGCCCAGCGCTGGGTGGGGAAGGGGGTCTCATCATCCACATGTTGAGGTTCACACCTTGCGTTGGCATTGATCCAAGTTAACTGAATCTGGGTTCATCCACAGTTTTCAATATCCAGGCAGAGAATGAATGAGCTGTGATTCTAATAGCAACTGCCAGCTAATCACCATAACATAAGTGCTGAATGGAAATTGAACTCCTCTACAACAGACACAAAACTGAGGCAGAGAGAGGAATAGGAGGGGGCAATGCTTCTTCTGGACCGATGATCAGCTTCACACTTCACAAATCCGCTTTGTCCATCAACACTGTAAAAAAGACTTACCCCACACAGCAATTCAACACCCTCCGTCCACACTGTAAACGTTTGTTTGTGTATGTGGGTGCGTGGATATGATATATAGGTTATACATAGAGTATGAAATGTATAAAATAGCGGTGAGAGTATTTGATGAAATCATGTTCGTGTGGACTCATAAAAAAGATTCATAATCAGATAAAGATCATAGAACACCAAGCTGAGTGTTTTACATGGGCTGGGTTATGTCAATCCGAGCAATGACCTTTGAGCATCCATCAGTACCTACAACCATGTAATCACAAACCCCTGCCATTTAAACACTCATATTTGCGTTCTTAAACACTTAATGATGCATTAAATGAGATTCCGAAGTCCGTGTTAGATCTGTGGCACGAGGGAGCAAGTGACTGACAGTTATGGCGTTTGACATGGCCGTGTGGTGGTGTATCTCACACCCAGATTTAGGTGGTGATGACGGCAGGGATTATTGACAGTAGACATGTTCTACACACATTCCAGACATACACACACAACACACACACAAATAACACACACACTTGAGACACATAAAGCACACACACAACACACACTTACATAAACACACATACTTCACACAGTTACAACACACACATACTCTCACACACACACACAGGCCCCCGAGCTCCATTGTCAGGAAGGGCTGATAGTGTGGATCCACGGCCGGGCTGTGATGCTCCTTGGTGTTGAGGCCGACTGGAGCCGCTCTGTGATTAAGAGTGATGGCTCTGGAGCGGGAGACTGCTGCAGCCATCACACCAGCAATCTATTCTTCAGGAGCGTGTAGACTCAAGCCTTGGGCAGCCTGGGAGCCCCCCTGGGCCCTCTCTCCTGGAACCGGCTCTTTGTGTGAATCATTACAAATGAAATGCCCTGTAACGTTCAGGGAGAGGGAGATGGAGGGCTGAGGCTGGGTGAGAAGAGGGAGAAGAAGCGGGGCAGGAGGGAAGGGAGAAGGCAGGGAAGAGGAGAAGAAGGGCTTCATGTGAATGTCATGTTTAATTCCTGAAAACAAGAAGCTGCTTTTTCTCACCCAAAATGTGTGATCCAGTGTGTGTATATGCATGCATGCATGCTTGTTAGCTGTGTGTTTGTGTGTGTGTATGCTTAAGGCCACTAACTGACCACTGAAGACATTACAATATGTCTGTAGCTCAGGCAGCAAGGCACAGATGACATAGTATGAGGCACAGACACTGAGATGAGACACATCTATTTATACAGGACACATAGTGTTTTACTTGGAAGAAAGGCATTAAGTTAATGAAGCCCCAGAAGAAAATTAGCGGAGAAATGGATTGCACCACAAAAGTGAGTGCAATTTGCACAGATGAATCCATGAAGCACAGTGCACATCGTCAGAAGTGTTCTTCCTGGACCAGTGAGTGGGTTAATTGCCCATTTTGTTTATTATGAGGAAGATGTCTGAGACTATTCTCCCCAGACACGGAACACAGCCTTATGTTCAGGTGAAATTTAGACTGTGGAAAGACAACAATTACATTTATTTTCCAGGCTTTCAAAACAAAGGGAGAGAAAAAAAAGAAAGTAATACTGATGCAAGGTCACTGAAAACCTCAGCAGAAACCTCCCCAAAAACTCAGAGAACAAATCCGTACTAACAAACAGGTGTCATGTTCTCATCAGCTCCAGTTTATTCATCACAGAAGAAAGGCAAGAAGAGAGGGAGAGAGAGACACACACATATACACACACACACAGATCGTGATAAACTGAGGGGGAGAGAGAAACCAAGAGATGGAGAGTGTGAGAAAGAGACAGAGAGAGAGGCAGACAGAAAGAGAGAGAGATGGATAGATAAAGGAATCCGATGCCATCGACACTATCCAGCTCGCTTGCGAGGCCCGGGGCGGGGAACCCATCACTGTGGAACACTGTGTCGCCGCATCGCAAAACACCATTCTGAACGGCTGCCTCGCTAGATGACACAACCCGCCAGATGCCTCTGAGTTCTTAATAACTTTCTAGAGGCTACTTCTGGTCACCGTGGCAATTACCTTTATGTCAGGGCTCTAAAAGATATGTCTCCCCGAGGGAGTCCAGATAGTGTGCTCCGTAATGCTCATTACAGACCGACGACTGAGCTGATTCATCTTGACCATTGTGTGGCGGCTATCGCTTTCTCAGACGTTCCTCCAACCCAGACCTTCTCTGGACATTATCCAGAGACACACGGCACATGGTAGAATGATTCAATCAAAGGTGGGCTGTAATCTACTTCACGCTAAGTACATGTAGGGTGGCTGTTGTCCGTGTCTGCTGTTCGTTTGGTGCATACTTAATGCACGTCTCACCTGCGTAGCATTTTCAAACGTGCATACATACACATACAAAACTGGAGTATATAGAGTCCTTTACATTTACATTTAAGGATTCTTGTACACTCAGCAGATACGTGTCAACACAGCTGTTGTCTTGACAGAGCACACCTGCATGAAGCCATGCCTGCTGAAATGTGGGTCTGCTCTGTTCTAGCCACCGTGGTTAGTATAGTCCACTTTACTACACAAGGTTAGAGCTTTAAGGATATCTGAACAAAGTCGTTTGGAGAGAGTAAAACCATAATTTGAGGCATTTCCCTGTTTGCAGATAATCATTCTGCCTTGAACACTTGAATAATGTCTGAGGTTTCCAACGTAATAAGTCTGGGACTATTATCATACTACTGTCTTGTTTTAAGCCAAGTTGCCCTGAAACGCCTTCAGCAAAGCAGCTGCGATTAAGAAATCTTAATTAAGATTTTGTGAATTATCCTTCATTAGACCTTGCCTGCCATTCTTGTTCATATCCCTTTTCGTAGTAGAACCCAGCACTTATTTCTTCAGTTTGAATGTTCTCAGAATCAGAATCAGAATTCGGTTTATTCGCCATGTATGTTATACAAACACGGAATTTACTGTGGCAGGGAGGTGCAAAGCACTAAACATATACCGATCTTAAATTAAGTAAAAGTACAAAAGTTTAACTATTTCTAAGAACTAAACAATCTAAGAATACAACAATTTAAATATAAAATAAAATATATATAAAAATAAGAATAATGAGCAGCGTGAATGGTCAACATAGTGCAATCAGATACTGAGATAAAGTGGATTATGCATACTGAATTGCCATTAGATGGACTTATAATAGTTAAATAAGTGAATGAATGTCAATGGGAGTCCTTGGCCTTGTTGAAGAGGCCAGTAGCAGATGGAAAGAAACTGTTCCTATGGCGTGAGGTTTTGGTCCTGATGGACCGCAGCCTTCTGCCAGAGGGGAGTAGCTGGAACAGGGAGTGACCAGGGTGGGAGGCCACAATCTTCCTCGCACGCCTCAGGGTCCTCGAGGTGTGCAGGTCCTCGAGGGTAGGCAGATTGCAGCCGATCACCTTCTCAGCAGTGCGGATGATACGCTGCAGTCTGCTCTTGTCCTTGGCAGTGGCAGCAGCGTACCAGACGGTGATGGAAGAGGTGAGGATGGACTCAATGATGGCTGTGTAGAAGTGCACCATCATTGTCTTTGGCAGGTTGAGTTTCTTCAGCTGCCGTAGGAAGTACATCCTCTGTTGTGCTTTTTTGGTGAGGGAGCTAATGTTCAGTTCCCACTTGAGGTCCTGGGAGAGGATGGTGCCCAGGAAGCGGAAGGACTCCACAGTGTTGACTGGGGAGTCGCACAGGGTGATGGGGGTGAGTGGGGCTGTATTCTTCCTGAAGTCCACAACCATCTCCACTGTCTTAAGAGCATTGAGCTCCAAGTTGTTCTGGCTACACCAGGTCACCAGGTTGTCAGCTTCCCACCTATAGTCAGACTCATCCCCGTCAGAGATGAGCCCAATGAGCCTAAGCGAACAGCCTTTCACACAAACACTTTAGCACACACAAAGATGCACAGACGTACAAACAACCAATTGTGTATGTTTGTTTGAGAGAGAGTGAGAGGGAGAAATGGAGAGGAGAGAGAGAAGTAGAGAGGGAGACAAATAGAGAGAGGGAGATAGTGTCAGACCCAGGCTTTCATGTTCTAAGTGTTTGGTTTCTCTCAAGGCATTTAAGTACTTGATATCCTCCTCATGATCCCCAGTGTTGTCACTGCAATTTACCCAGTTGCAGATCATACTTAACTCCTTCCTCATTTCCATTCTAATCATCTGGTAGAAACATCACCTGACGTTTTAGCTGGAAGTGTGAGATACACATCCTTGTTTCGGTTTTGAAATCACCCGGTATGAGGTTCAAAATGAGAAACGGAAATATAGGTGATATTATAATCCCTTAAGAGTGCGCTCTTCTGCAGTAAGACACTGAATAAATGTTCTTTTCATACTGAGGTTGGTGGAGGATCTGGAGTCACACTGACTAAATTCAAAATAACATAAAAGAATAGAAAACAATTTTCCACCCAGATGGGAATTGTCCTTTGGCGGTCATGGCAGACTACACAGATAATATACTTAGTATATACATAAAAACATCAACATGTACACTGGCCCAACCCTTTATGCCATAAGTCTGACAATTTATTCTCTAAACCAAAACCACGAGCCAAATCACACATGTGAACAAGAAGTCGCTTATATTCGTCGATTAAATGCCTTTGAATTAGATGAGCTACAAAGGGACATTATCACATTATGTGTTCTCAGTCAATCATGTTTTCGTCGACGTCCTGTCTTAATTAGGCACAGTGATGCCTGATGGATGGAAACAGCTCTCCACGCGTGGGAGACACATCGATTTCACATTACACGTGGCGGAGCTCCCAAACTGCCATGCTATTAAACCCTGTCAGCCCCATTAAGGTGCGTCAGGCGCAGACGGACTGTTGAGGAAGGCACACAGCAGCAGTCTGGTAACAAGTGACTTTACAATATAACACACAGTTTTAATAATTTAATGTTTAACAACGAAGAGGCTTGTGTTCTACATAATAAGCTGATAGGTACAGTAGGTTATTATGTTGCTACGCAACAATCAACAAACTCTGGAACAGGGCGGGGGGGGCGGGGGGGGCTGGTTTGTTAGCTGTGCACACATGTGCTTCAATTAAGCTTACAGCGAGAATTATAATTAGGTTGGAAATACTGGGAAGCTGCTTTGGAAGATTTCAAACAGCTCCTGTTCAGAGCTTCCTCCATCTGTCTCTCTCAGTGATCCCTACAACCAGGCCTGGGGAATGCAGGCACAGCTAATTACCAATAAAACGACCTCAGCTTATTACCGTGAGTTATTAAAGCTTTATCTGAAGTGGACCACGGACGCCCCCTGGCTCCAAAAGGGTTGGGAGGTACAAGGGATCAGTGTTGTGTCTGGATTACTGCTTCCTCCTTTGAAACTTTCAAAGTTCACATCCTGCATTGTTCCGTTTGATGCTGGGACGTCTCAGTATGTCTGGTGTGGGCTCCTTGTCTGTGATGGGGGGTCATTGGTAAACTGTCACATTGTCCGTTGGATTGAAGAAACGAGTGTCTGGATGAATAGACGGCTGTAGACGGGTGTTGATGCGAGGGTTTCCTTCCCTCCCCCCTTCATCTTAATACAGTGTCATTATGTTCTGTTGTTTGTTTTGTCTTCAGTTCATTTAAACCACATGAATATTCATTTCGATTAACAAATCGCTACTAGGAGCTGCAGGATGCAGTGTGTTAATGTATGAGAGGAGTTCACCCGTTTGCAGTTCAGGTTGCCTAACCACCCCTTGTGTTGTGTTGCTCTCTGCCCCCTCCCAAGGTGAGCTGCAGGAGGAGGCCGGCTGGCCAGACAGAGGTGATGGGATGGGGGGAAGGGGAGAACCAACAGAAGTTCTCTCCCACAGGGGCCAGCCCGCGCGTCCTGAACCCCCTGCGACTGTTCTCCAAGGGCCCCGCCGGGCTGCACAGCAGCGCCAGGGACATGGCATACGTGGAGAGCATGGAGGACTTCTGGGACTGGTTATCTAACCAGACAGATGTCCAGGCGGCGCAGGCCAGAACTAAACGCAGGCCCATCGTGAAGACAGGGAAATTCAAAAAGATGTTCGGCTGGGGCGACTTCCACTCCAACATCAAGACGGTGAAGCTCAACCTGCTGATCACAGGGAAAATTGTGGATCACGGGAACGGCACCTTCAGCGTATACTTTCGCCACAACTCCACGGGGCTGGGGAACGTGTCTGTCAGCCTGGTCCCGCCCTCCAAGGTGGTGGAGTTCGAGGTGGCTCAGCAGTCCACGCTGGAGACCAAAGACTCCAAAGCTTTCAACTGTCGCATCGAATACGAAAAGACGGACCGGAACAAGAAGACAGCGCTGTGCAGCTTCGACCCGTCCAAGGTGTGCTACCAGGAGCAGACCCAGAGCCACGTCTCCTGGCTCTGCTCCAAGCCCTTCAAAGTAATTTGCATCTACATCGCCTTTTACAGTGTTGACTACAAACTGGTTCAGAAGGTGTGCCCTGACTACAACTACCACAGCGACACACCGTACTCCTCCACCGGCTGACAGAGCTAGCGGTCTGCACCATGTGCCTGGATCTACCCTAGCGTTCAACCCTAACCCAGACCTGACCCTCGCCCTGACCCCGAACCCGGAGACTCTTGAGTAAATCCGAGATTGTTGTATCCACACATTTCCGTTCTGATAGGCCAGGTGAAATGTTGCTTGTATTCAATCAAACTTGGATGTACTCAAGTATTCGAGGGAGGGGGGGGGTCAAAGGGGAAGGTTTGGGATTCATCCTCAGTATGGTAAACCCTGGTTGACCCCTCCAGCTCCTGTTTGTACCTTGGTAGCGTCTTCTTCATTGTCATCATTGTTGACATCATCACTTAAATCACGATTATCCCTATGCATCCTCATTCATTATCCCCATCCTCATTCATTGTCAAACTCTTCCTCATCATCCCCATCAGTATCCTCATCATCATCCTTGTCTTTGTCACCATGTGTTCTTTGGAGAGCACTGGTAATTATGCTGCATTCCAGATGTGTGTTAAAAGGCTAGGACGTCGGCCTCATAACACATGAACCACCTTGTTGGGTTACAGTGGATCTGTACAACAATCTGGACATTGAGTGGTTTCCCCAGTTTCATCAAAAGAAGAAATAAGAACGTTAAGAAGAATTTCAAGTTAAACTTTTAGGGATTTCTTTTGGCAACATTCCTGATTTCTCCAAAAACAGTAATGTGAGGAATGACATTTGTTTGCAATACAAGGCTGGGAAGCCAGTTTAAAATGTTCCCCCTAGATTCACTCAGGATTTACGAGCCAACACACATCCTCATCTCACATCTGTCAGCAATCTGGCTACCTACGTGAGAGACACAAAAAAACATTACTGGTTTGTTATTGTGTACATAGCATCCCAAAACATCTGAGACAACCATTCATACATAATTAAGTCTGCACTTCAGCCAACATTCTGAATGCCTCATTCTGAATTGCATTATTGACAGTGAACAAAGAATGTTCATATTGGAATGAAACTGGTGTAAATGTGGATGTTCCAGTTGAGAGGACAGAGCTGCTGGACAGGTGGGTTTACTGGATCTGGCAGCCAGTTAACAGCTCTTAGTCATGGTCCTGCCACCAAGCCTGACACCGCCTGGCTTTAATTGACTTTAATTACAGCAGAACATTTCCATTTAGTCATCCTGGCCGACCAGACCAAATGAAAAAAAAAATTATGTGTTCTGTTTCTCCTGTGGAATGGTTTCACTTGAGGTTGAAATATGGATGGAATTCACTGTTATTTTTCAACCCTGTATGGATGTTTCACAAGTACCGGTTGCTTCATAGTTTTTTAATGTATTTACTGGGTAGCATAAAGCCATAAAAATAGATATTGAATTATTGGGCTGGTCAGGCTTGTATGGGTTATATGAAATACAGCACACACACAAGACATGTCATCAGACATAGATATCCAAAAAGGGGATTGGCTAGGGAATGCTCCATTGACCAAATGTATGTCAATCTTGTGAGAAGTGACTGAGCAAGATTGTTGTTTGCAGTCTCTGATGTGTTTCTTGAAACTTGTATGATACTCTACTGTTGTAGAAGCGTCTAGATTTGTGAGACAACAACAGTATGAAAGACTGGAGTTGAGTGTTGATGTTTTAGTTCCTCTCCATTGTGCAATGCAAAATGTGTTATGTGTAATTACTGGTAATTAACTAAACTGTGTTTACTAATGGCTTATAAGTAAAAAATGATGTCAGTTTTTGTTATAATTTTCCAGAGAAATACACCTGTAGATATCAATCTATATCGTTATCTATAAGTTTGGTGTTTGGTAGAGGTATGTTAAATGTATTAATTGAAAATTAGAAATTCAATTAGAATTTATTTTTTGTAAACCTTGCAATGCTCCGAGCTGTGTTCATTTCCTGCTTGCTTCATAATTTTTTATAGTTGTCAATAGTGTAAGTAAAGTGTTCATTTGAGTATATAATTGAATAGGGATTTATTTTATCAATATGAAGTTGTTTGTAAACATTTATTTAGGTTTTTATGACATTAAAATTTATTTGAATTGGGCACACAGAAGGAGGTCAACTTGATTATTTGCTGACCTTCTTTCTCTTCATCTAAACTCTAAAGGAGTCAGTGGGAGAACCAGACATTTTCAAAAGATGCATTTCAGCATGGTGTTCTAATTCTCTCTGAATCCTTGTTGGCAGGGCAAGGGCACAGAGGAAGTACTATGTACCCCAGGGAACTAATCCATCCTGCGGTGGCCGTCAGGGAAAACCCTGCTTTCCTTCTCCACCATCAGTCTTATCAGATCGCAAAGACATGCATCTTCACACTCACAGCGAGCCTCGGCCAGGCCTGCAGCATACAACACAATCTCAGCAGAACACAAAGCCGCCTCACTGGTGCAACACTAGTATCATAACCCATTTCACCAAATGTCCTTTTTTATCTTACAGGACGTAGTCTTATGATCTGATGCCAAAACACCAGGAGGATCCTGATCACTCCATCCCTCTGGGACATTAGTCTCTGTCCCTCGGCAGATCACTGTCACAGAGCCCTTTCCTCAACAGGACACATCAAGGGTTGTAAGAGATACACACATACAGTAAATACACACACATACATCCAAGCAGTGAAGAAATCCTACAGGAGCATCTCTTCTACTGCAGAATACCTCATGGTCTAGAGGATTTTTTATGTAGGAGCTGCCACCCTGGTCTCTGTTTCACTCTGGTTTAAGACCAGGGAAGGAGAATTGGAGCAGAGAAGTTGTGGGGCCTGACCCTTACCCTACAGCAGAGATGGTGTCTACAGCTCTTTGGAATCACAGAGAAGGGGCGGGCTCACAGCTGCATGCTGACACTACAAATGAAGACGTCCTCACTGCAGCCAATCAGACTGCTCTAAGGCTCCGCTTTAATTAGCCGCTGCGCAGTATCTACTGAGTAAGATACTAGGGAGGCTTTGGTGCGAACGATTACAGCTCTCCTACCTTTTCACACACACACTTCATATTTTTTGACCTTGTGATTGTTTTAACAGCGAGTTTAAAGTACAAGCACACCTGAGTTTGAGTGGACCTATAAAAATGGTTTTCCTTGTATTACATATGAAGAAAATAATACAAAGCTGAAGAAACTACAATGATCGCTTAGATTACGGTCTCAATAACACAATCATACTGCATGAAACACATCTACAGCTAAGAAAGACACATTCCAGATGTGAGCATCACCAAGAAACCAGATAGCAGGAGTCACTGAACAACATGTCGTCATGGTGATGATGAACCTTCCAAGGTGGAAAATTAGACTATATGCATCATTTATTAATCCAAGGAAACTTCCAGGAACTAATTAAGGAAAAACACAACGAAAAAAAATCACAAATGCTGGAAAACATCTTTAATGGGTTAATGCAGGCATTCTTGCAGACAACTTCATCTTTTTTTCTAATGGAAAAATTCAACATCTGAATGTAACACAGAATGACTTGAGTAATTCCATGTAAAAATTATGTCACTATCAGTTAATTTACAAAATCCTCAGGAGAAGCTTGTCTGTCATACCACACCACATATGAAACAAACGGTTAACAACACACGTGACCCCCATCCATCCATCCACACACCCACACACACACACACAACAACAGCGCCAATGGAAACGATGCTCTGCATCCTAAACAATTCCAAGCATGTTGAAAGCAGGGTTGCCCATGGACTATACTCAATTCATTTAGTTCCTTACAGATTTTTTTGTTTGTTGATAATTGCAGAAAAATTATAAAAATTGTTAATGACAAAATTGGTACTTGGACACTTTCTTTTCAACAATACAGGACCATGCATTAGTCTTTCCACTTATTTTTTTTTCCTTTTGTTAACCACAATATATTGAGAATATATAAATATTTGCAAGTTGGTAATACTATGGAAAGGTTGGATCTCTAAGAGTGGACTAATCTTATGTTCTGACATAAGCAATCATCAGATGGGACACTGGGTAAATCACTTTGCTATTCATCCAATAGTTTTAATAGGGTTAGGGCCCGAGTATAGACATCGTTTTTTGTCTAACATGTAATACAGCATTAACACAGGGTCTCAGAATGCCAGGAATATTTTCACAAATATGCAATAGAACAGACTTGCTTTTACACCAGTCTTCTGAAGATGGTACAACTGTCATTTACATAGAAATGGTGCCATCAATATGGGGCATATTCATCTTTTAAAAAGTGTAAAGAATTGACCTTGCACTGAAAGTGTTCACGCTTCTTTAATGTCTAGTCGCAAAATGGGCTAAACATTACAAATATATAATATTTCCCATTTATCAAACCCTTAACACGTTCCTATAGAACTCCATATCAAAATGACTATATTTATGGGAACTAGTGCAATCTGGAGGGCCTGGTGTTCAGGACAAGGCAGGCACAGAGTCACATAGACGAAGTACTCTAGAGCAACTCCAGAGCAATGGCAGATATATTAAGGCCATTTTGAAAATTACAGAAAAATAGTAGCAGACAACACTTTAGGACCACAGCCAAATGTTTCCTGTCTGTTGAAGTCAGCCAGCCACATGCCAACCAGCCAGCCTCCATCTCACCCTCCCTCCTTCCTTCCTTCCTTCCTGAAAGTTCCAATCCTTGCCTGGTTTTGAAAGGGTCAGGTGGTGGTAGAAACAGAGCAGCTCTCCTCATTGTCCTCCCATCATGTCCTCCTGCCTCGCACCCTGGTAAAGTCTCATGGCAGTGAGGGGCGGTCACGACTGTTTTAGGCGTTTGCGTGGCAGGCCGAAGGGCGGGCATTGTGCGGAGGCGAGGGCGCGGAAGGCCTCTGCCACTAAGTGAGGGTGGGACTGGATCATCGACTTCCAGCCTGCGGTCTCCATTATGTCTGTTGCATGACTGTAAGCACAGAACAGGGCAGGAGGGTGTTAAGAGGAACAAAAACAGGAGATCACTAACATTAAAAAACCATCAAGACAAATGAGATTGAAACAATGAGGCAAATAACAGAGATATGATTGACGAGCCAGTTTCCCGACAGCAAAGTCCTGCAGTTGTGTCAGGAGCACAGTCAATGCGCCTCATTACACTGTGAAGAAAACAGTTAGGTGCCGTTCCATAAATCCACAACGTTAATTCCCTTCATATCTTCCTGTTTGGCTAACGTCTGTCCTACCATCAATGTGCCTTTGCAGAGAGGTCCACATAGTAAAGCTACCGTCTCTTCCCAAACAAGCCCACAAGGCAACCTTCCCTCAGGTTTGAGTCTGGAGTATTCCTACAGACGTACAGAGCCCATCCGGCTCCCTACACAGTAACGCTGCGTAAATGAAAACTATTCCCTCCCTTGATAATTGATTACCACATCTCAAGGTGTCCTAAAACAACAACAACAACACTAAATCAGCTTGAGGTAAAACTTCATGGCTGACTGCCCCTTCTTCCATTTCATATTCCAGAAATGTTCCATTCCCTGAGCTTCTCCAGGTATGAGTCTATTAATAACACGGATCCACAGATAGGGAGGCCCTCTCTGCTGTCTCTCTGCCCCGGCTAAAACAATGAATTCTAATGCATGTGAGAGTGAGCGAGAGATAAGAGTTTGTTATTAATCTTGTGTCACATATATCAGCTAATTACATACTTGCTATTCCAGTTCTTGCCATCTTTACAGCCCAGCTGTCTCAGGACACTGCACCTATGGAGGAGAGATAAAAAGTAAGCATTCAGGGCCGGTAAACAGCAATGGCAGCAGGAATTCATCACCAGGACTTTTTTTTTCTCCGCCCCTCCTCCCCCCTTCCTTATACTTGCCTGTTGATAAAATCTATGGCTTGTGCTTTGAGTTGCTCGGCGCTGTGCAGGTCTGCGAGGATGAGGGTGTCTGCCACGTTCTCCACAGAGAGGCTGTTACACAGTGCCTCCTCACACATCACCTTTAGACGCTCCAGAGCGTACTGGGGAGAAACAGGAGGGGTTTCTAACCTGAACACCGCAGCAAACCACAGTGGGGAGAGTACAGCATGGGGGAAGCTGTGTTTGTGTGTCTTACACTAAACATTCCATAAGAGCCTGCTGGTGGGGAGTGGGGTACCAGTGATAGTGTGGGGAAGTGACATGATGGCCCTTTTCACACCTGCTATTAACATTAGTGATCTGATCAGGAGTGGACACTCAGTAGGCTACATGAGTTCACACCTGGCATTAGAATGCATCTCCACATAGCTCAGGGCCACTTGACAGGATCTCACTTCCCCACTCTATATGCAGATAAACACGCACATCATTTTGTGTTTGCACAGACCATAAGTGTTATTTTTAACCGGCGGGAGGGAGTGATGCACTTCCTGTGCCTAGTCTTCCGGAAATTAAAAGAAGGAATCAAAACCATACAGACTGGGTCTACTGTTTGAGTACTTGGCTTTTTTTAAAGCATTCTTCAGGTGCTTGTTTTACATTGGTATTACTAACTGGAACTGGACTCTTCAGCCCAAATAGAAATCAGACAGCGTGTTTGGTGTGTGCTCCATCCATGAGAATCCATTTAGCCTGTTGTTGTACTTTTGTAGCCGTTGCCATGTGAATGAGTGCAGTGTTTCCTCTATGTTGACTTTTGACGGCAACATTTCTGCCGCCACGGTATCAGAAATAGGGCTGTACAAAAGGCCGTCTATCAGCAGTGATTGTTAGAGTGCATGTCGGAAAATAGCTCGGACACGCGCTTCACACTGCGAGCGGGCACGCGCACCACTGTGCGTCCTTGAGAACTGTAAGTCGTATAACTTATGTTGTCAGTTCATTTAAGCCTGTTATTGTATTAGTCTATAGTTTACATTTACATGTATTCATTTAGCAGACGCTTTTATTCAAAGCGATTTCCAAGAGAGAGCTTTACAAAAGTGCATAGGTCACTGATCATAACGAGATATCCCCAAACATTGCGGGTAGCCAAAACATGAAGCATACACTGTGAAAAACCAAATAAGTGCCTAAGGGAAGAACCATAAGAGCAAGTTACAATTAAACAACATGAACCTCAAAAAGTGCAAGAGTGTACCTGTAGAAAAGCAAGCAACAGTAAAATTTCACAGTAAGTACAACAATTTAAATCAGTTACAACTAACCAACAAGAGCAACAAGTCTCTCAATAAGAGTCATTGTGATCCTGGAGGAAACCAACATCAGGTCCAGCAAATCATTCCTAAGTACCGTTGTACTCCTATAGTTCTTGCAAATTTAAATTAAGTTAACTGGTGATTTTTGTTGTTTGTATTCTTCACCTGCTAGCTAAATTGCATGTGGCTGTTGATTCAATAGCGAATGCTGAACGCCCTTGCTCACATTTGTATTTTAGGTGCATTATTATGCTGAAGTAGTTACACTGCATTAAGATAATGTAATTAATAGTGGGTGTATTGTTATTATTTGCTACAGAATGCTTAGCCTATATGTCAAGATCAAATTAAGCAGACAGTGTACACATGCTTTAGAGTGGCCTACCTTAATCGATAGGCTAGGCTACTGACCATTTACAATAAGTTGTTACGTCAATTATTAATTGGCAGCATTTATGCCATTTAGAACATATTTTATGAGTGGAAGGGTGTCTTTAAGTAGCCTAACCTTATAGCTTTAGGGGAAATGGGACGACATATTACATTAGCTATTAGACAGTAGACTATTACATTAACCTGCTCTGAAATATGGTGACCTTCATTTCGGCTGTGGGGGGGGGTTGTTGTTCGGACAGACCTGCCCCCACTGCAAAAAAAACTGTGTGTACTTCCGCTTCAGAAGGACTTCAGCTGAGTAGGCCCTCCTTCAGTGGTCTGAGCGATCAGATCTCAATGTGTCCTGGGTGCATCTAGACCGGTACGTAGAGCTGTCACTTGTGATCGGATCAGCCAAGACGTATGTTACTGCCAAGTATGAACAGGGCCTGTGTTTTGACTCCTTAAAGTTACCTAACCTGAACATTACATCAAACATTACACTGAAGGAAATGGGCCAACATGCCACTGTTAATCATTAGCTGTTTAGCTAGGTTAATGTTGCGTCTGCACGTGGTCACTGGGAACCCTTTAAAACTTTAAGTGTTAGCTTCAGCCTGAACATTGAGGTCTGCATTAATGGGTTTACTTCATGGGCTGAGTTGCGTCAGACAACCTTAATCGAGCACAGAAGACTTTCAAATACTAACTGACATTCCAGTAACCCCCAAGAAAAAAAAACAATGGAAGATTGATCATTCAGTTCCACCGGACTCACTTTATCTGCTGCTGCCAGCAGATTGTCGGCCATTTTCTCCAGGTTTGGAGCCTTCCCTGTGTAGATGAAGCCCATCATTTCTTTAAAGACATCCGGGTCCACGTCACTGATGTCCACTCGGTTCTGGGAAAATACAAAAGTAAATAAACAAGACTAAGAGAATTATGGAGAGCTGTTAACTGAGAATGTTAACCCTGAGGCGTCTGACACCGTGAGAAGCAGAACCTCTGTCTAAAGATTAGATATAATGGCTATTTTGACAGAACTGTGCCAAGCCCGACAAAATATCACTCAAATAACCCACCTTTTTACTTTCCTCCATTTCATGTTCAAACATGGCATTGAAAACTGGGGACCGGGCTGTCAAAACAAAACAACATTCCCTTATACATGGTTCTTTGACAAGCAATTACACTCATAGAACAAGAGCATTTTTCCATACCACAAACCGGATTACCACTTATTAAACCATTACAGTGCAAATTCCATGAAGACAGCCTATGAGATTATAAATATAAAATATATGATGTTAAAAAAGGTGCTGTATTCCATGAGGTAGTTCCGTCAGCAGTTTGATGCAGAGCAGATTCTGCCATGTCCAATACCACCATGGGTAAAGAGAGAGACAGAGACAGAGAGGTAGAGAGAGACTACCTCTCTACCTGTAGTGTGGGGGAGGTAGTCTTGAGGTCTAACCTGCCAGGATGGATTTGTGGGCCTTGAACTCCTGCCCTCCCACGTACAGGCTGCAGTCAGTGAACCGAGAACACTCCCACAGGTTCCCCAGATCCTCAGACAGCTGGCACTCCGGAACCTTCAGCATGTTCATGTTGGACTGGCCCGAGATGTTGACCGAGTCCTGAACGACGCTCACCTGGTTACGGACGACACGTACAACACGAACAGGAACTGTGTCTAACATCCATATACTGCTCTTTCTGCATAACACTGACACTACTAGTACACAGTTTTTGATCACGCATTGTGATACAACTGTTGTCATTATTAAAAGTTGTTAGTAACAGAGAAGCCTTCCCCCCATTTCATTGGTCTTTGTTGATGCAGTTAGAGTTCTACTATGGGAAAAGGAATCGGTAATTGCAAAAACACAGCCAATTGTAACCCAAATTAATTAACTTTGCTGGAACGCCTAATTAATGAGGAGAGACATTCCATCTTCAATTTGAATCTAATTTGCTTATGAAATTGCCAATTTCCTGAAAATGTTCAACCTTGCAGCAAACCTGGTCTGGCACACTGGCATTTAGTCCTTTCAGTGTTTCGGTTAATTGCATTTATAGCTAATTCAGTGGACACTTCGTTTAACTTGTCCTTCCAAAGACACATTTCAGAAAACGCTTATTCTTCCTGACACATTCTATTGAATTATTTGTTTTACAACTACTATTAGCAGCCCGTAATTAATTCTGTCACAGCTTGTCTGATCTGTTTCACTTGAAGTGGGTTATTTTGATTTAATTTGAAGTGAAGACAACTTAACACACATTCAGTTTCACATTTGTGGCTAGAGTTGACAATCTAAAGCTCTGATGACATATGATTACATGAAACCCATACCAACAATCCACTGCTGCTGCGTAGCCCTTTTCTTATAACACTATGGAGCTTGCAGCAAACTCAATCTACAGGAAGCATACTTGGTGGATATTGTATCAGGTAGTGTTTCACATGTAAGATTACCTCACAGAACAGGGTGAGCTTGTCATCTGGTAGGAGACCATTGGCCTCGTCAAGCAGGAAATCTCTTCTAATAAACTTTTTGAAGCCCCAGTCTTTTCCCTGGACGAATCGATATGCTCTTTGGCTCTCTGTTGTGGAGGGGAAGGAAGTTGGAAACATTTTTAAGGAGGAAGTAAATATGATTTACATGTTACCCAAAACATTGAAAGGAAATGGTAAATGTATGATTGATTAAGTACTTCAACTGTTGGGAGTCAGCTTAAACTCACCCATAGCTTTAGTTTCTTCTCTTTTTGCGTTCAGTAAGGAAAACTTGAACTTTGCTCTAACTTCACTTTTTGGACAACTAACAAGAAGTAAATACAACGACAGATAATCTTTGCTTTCGTCATCAAGTCCCTTTGGATTGACTCGAAGACACCTGACAAAGCGGACACAGATAACAGTGCATCGGTTTCATTACATTACAAACAAACTGTGCACTCTTAACACATTAATCATTACAGTTAAAACTCAAAACATATTAAGCTGTAAGGATGGAGTTTCCTTAATCCTGGCTTCAAAGATTACAGGTATGATTCAATATACACAACCAAACAGCAGAATGTCTCACCATTTCATTTTGTCATTGGGACCCGATGAGAAGGTTGAGCTCTTTAATACCTCGCCCATTTCCTCTCGGCAGAAACTGAAGTTGTTGATGGTCCACATGTAAGAAAACTTCACCACTTTGACCTTGACAAGTGAGAACAGAGCCTGGCTCAGAACAGGCCAGGGAAGGGAAGTCTCACCCTACAAATGTATGCAGTGCCTCACAGCAATATCAGTTAACCCACATTTCTGCTGCCCCGTCATTCCTTTCAGATGTTGCTGGAATGACTATAAAGATTCAGCACAGACTAGTGGGTCACACAAACCTTCAGCAACACCCAGTCAGAATCAGGGACAACAGCTTTAGACAGCACTCCATAACTATCCTAAAACATGAAATGTGCAGTCCTACACACAAACGGCACACATGATGTTCCAAATAAACTCCCAGTGGCCCCTACCTGTGTGTAACACCTACCTGTGTGTAACACCAGCTCTCTGCCACAGGTCCGCTGGCCATCTCCCCTGGGGGAGGGGGGGTTGGAACCCTGGACATCGCCAGCTTTGCCCCTTGGCAGCAGCGCTGACCTGCTTAGCTTTCACCACTTAACCGTTCCTAGGGAGGAACACAGGCAGTGTTTACAGGATCTGCAACATAGCTCAACATGGCTCAAAATAACAACTCCCCCCCACCCCCACCCACTATAATATTTACACTTGACCTGGCCATGGCACCACCATTTGCCGATCAAGTGAAATGGCAGAGTTGGCCTGGCTAAGGTCAGCACATTCCCCAATAGAGATTTACAGGTGTTAACAGGAGATGAAGGGGACAGCATTGTGTGCCAGCTATAGTACAAACTAAGAATTTGTGTTTGACTAAGAATCTAGTAACAAATTGCTAGATATGCATGTGATCACCCCTCAACTACAGGATAAGCACCTTATTATTGATTAGTGAGCAGCTAAGAAAACACGTTACTAAAAATCTAGTATGTTGAAGTCTCCAAAACATCTCCATAGCTGCTCCATGGCTTGCCTGAACAAACCGTAGACCAGGAGAATTATGTCTGAAAGTTGACATTTGAGTTAGACAGCTTAACTAGTTTAAATCATCCAATATTTACTTCAAGGCCTCTATTGCAACATATTCAAATTATATTTGGTATTACACCATTTTAAAAGTAACAGAAGGGCAGTGATATCTTAAAGCAACAATACGTGACAGATTTTGTAGACTGTATTCTGATTTTATCTGACTATATACTTACCAAATTATTTAAAGGTTTACATTTCATTCTATTGTTGGCATTTTCCATGTACGCACCTCTTGAGAGGAAGTGATTAAATGAATGGTATGAGGATCACGCTGGCCTAGGTTATCACTGAATGCTTCATGGTCCTTTCTCCAGATCCCACTCTGAAGGTAGAACAAATCAAAACAAAATTAAAAGGTCAGACAAACGTTTCTTGTGAACAATAACGCCCTTTCTTGTCTAACACGGAACGTAAAGTTTCGGCCCACTGAATATATCCATTGTGGCTGCCGTGATATATAAACACTCTCTCACGAGTTTACTATTGTGAATGGCTGCTATTGTAAGTTAATTAGTTATCCATACATGTAGGACCTCGTCCAGTTTATTTGGGCAGGCTTCTTTACTTTAGGTAACTAGAGTGCTAGCTAGTCATCTCACTAACAAATAGCTGAGGACCAATCAATTGGTCTCATCAATTTGACAAGACGTCAAATTGAAGATTGGTAGCTCGTTAGCTGTCTGCATCATTTAGCCAATTAAGTTAGGTGAGCCTCCAGTTCGCCAATTAGTTAGCTAGCTTGGTAACGTTGGCTGCAAGTACTGTACTAGCAGGTAGCTAGTTTCCTTGCCGACAACAGCACGCTGATGAATTGTGGACGTGTTTTCTACAGTAGCGAGCCAGCCTGTTCCCTCGCTTTATTAGCTACAGTAGCTAGCCTAGGTATAAAGCCAGAAACACAATGCGATTCATTTGCATGCTAGCAACCTTCGAAGCTTCTCTAGCGTAGGTAGCTAACTACTGTAGACAACTCTAGCTAGGGTAGTTGTCTGCAGGCAACATTAGGCTAGCTAGAGCTAGCTACGTTGCGGTTTAAGTTGGATACAGGATGAAAATCAATTTAAACGATTACAAAATAACTAGGTAGCTAGTTAACAAGAGTCAAGACAACTAAAATAGTTAATCTAGACAGGCAGTAAAAATATGTTGATCTAGCTAGCTACCTAGCTATATCATTATAGCAGCTAGCGTGCTTTGCCGAAGTTGCTTTGTGATGCTACTTCATCGGACCAGCTAGCCAATCTTACTGTAGCCAGCTACCGTTAGCTTGCAAGCATTTGGCTCAAGTTAGTTTAGAAACGATTACAGTATATATGGGCAATAGCTAGCTAACTAGTAGATTATCTGATTGTTTGGCCAGCCGGAACAGAGGCTAATGTTAACAATGTTCACAACTTTCTTGGCCAATCGGGCCTGCCAGGCTTTCTAGATTACTAGCATGATAGCTAGGCTACTAACCAGCTAAATAACAGTTACCAAGTTGCTAACGGTGACCAACATAATTCAAGCACCGCAAGCTAGCCAGCTACTAAACAAAGCCAGAAGGCCCTTCTCCATAATCTGTTTGGTGTTACTGGCTAATGTTAACAGATATAACAGCTGCGGAGCAGCCTGTAGTAGCCAAGCAGACACAATGAAACGCTTCAAGTTAGCTTAGCAAGCTACCCAACTGTAGCCATAATTAATTTAAGGAAAATACTTTTGTTGGCTCTAAAGCAAAAGACGTGCCTGCTCCTTGTGGAAAACGTAGCTGATGTTGCTAGCGAGCTAACGTTGGCCAAAGGAAATGGAAAAAATAAGATGTTTTGATTACAAACCTTTCATCTTCATGCTTCCACTAGCTAAATGCAACAAATACTATATCAGCCGCTCCACTCGCCACTTGTTATTACATCAATAGAATATCAAGTCTAACACGTTCCTTGATTTTTGTTAAATGTATATTTCCACACTGGATTGCTAGCTAGGCTACTTTGCTAGTTAGGCTGTTGAAGTGGAGGCAGACCAGTCTAGCTGCTCACTTGAACAACGCTTGCGCAGAAGCTGCATATCAAACTTCCTGGTCTCACTATCCACCAGCTGATCACCCTCCTCGTTACTTTATGTAGTGGTCTAATAAGTTACTGACTGCTGTTTCAGAATAAGGACGCTATTTGACTTTTCTGACAGCTGTAAAAGACAAAAGAGACACATTTACCGCTATGCCCTTAAAACAGTCACATTCCTTGGTTAACAGGCTACCAATAGGATAAACAATGCAATCTGAATTCAAATGAAAAGACAGCAGGCAAAATGAGAATAGGAAGGGGACATTATGCACACTGGAGTTACAGATGCCCAATTTGATAAAACGTCCACATCTGTAATATTTAAATCCCAATTGAGGGTAGCGCTTTACACAGCCATGATGCAAAGTGCAGATTGCACAAATGGGCTGGTGTTAACACACCTTCTGAGTCCCAAGTCAGCTACATGGGACCTAATGTTCTTTCCCCTGAGGAATGTAGCAATACTTAAGTAACATTTATCAACAGATGCTGCATCCAGTAACCCATTCTTCAATTCACAGAATTCTGATGTCAAACTGTTTGCACACACGCAGTGCATGTATAGGTGCTAACCACTTATATTGTTCTCATCATCGTTTTACAATTAAACACAATTAAATAAATACAATTCAAAATAAATAACGTAAATTAACTGCAATGTTTTGCTTCTCAGTCCTAGATCCCGCCTACTGTGCTGAAGACTCCAGTAGCCAGCAAGGCTTCTGTCTCCCCTCTATTCCTCTCTCAGATGTCACACAGAAAGCAGCTTTGGCTAAGCCACTCTAAGACAATACTCCAATGACACCCTGCAGTCCTGCGATAAGTAATTCCCATTCATGTTTGGATGGATACCCCTTAGAATGAGCAAAAATGGACCAATCAGTTGCAATTCATGGTTGTATGGATACATGCTGGATCATGAGTTGTGGCAAGACTAATTTTACTACTGTAGATGAATATACACCAATCAGCCATAACATTATGACCACCTGCCAAATATTGTGTAGGTCCCCATTTTACCAGCCCTGACCCATCGTGGCATGGACTCCACTTGACCTCTGAAAGTGTTCTGTGGTATCTGGCACTAAGACGTTAGCAGCAGATCCTTTAAGTCCTGAGTAAGTTGTGAGGTGGGGCCTCCATGAATCAGACTTGTTTGTCCAGCACATCCCACAGATGCTCGATTGGATTGAGATCTTGGAGGCCAGTTAAACACCTTAAACTTCTTATTGTGTTCCTCAAACCATTCCTGAACCACTTTTGCTTTGTGGCAGGGCACATTATCCTGCTGAAAGATGCCACTGCCATCAGTGATGAACCATGAAAGGGTGTACATGGTCTGCAACAATGCTTAGGTAGGTAGTACATGTCAAAATAACATCCACATGAATGGCAGGTTTCCCAGCAGAGCCCAAAGCATCACACTGCCTTCGCCGGCTTGCCTTCTTCCCATAGTGCACCCTGGCACCATGTGTTCCTCAGGTAAGCGACACAAACGCACCTGGCCATCCACGTGGTGTAAAAGAAAACGTGATTCATCAGACCAGGCTACCTTCATTCATTGCTCCGTGGTCTTTGTTCTGATGCTCACATGCCCATTGTAGGTGCTTTTGGCAGTGGACAGTGGTCAGCATGGACACCTTGAACTTGAAACTGTGATGCACTGTTCTGACACCTTTCTATCAGAACTAATATTAACTTTTTCAACAATTTGAGCTACAGAAGCTCGTCTGTTGGATTGGACCACACGGTCCAGCCTTTGGTCCCCACACGCATCAATGAGCATTTGCCACCCATGACCCAGTTGCCGGTTCACTGATTTTCCTTCCTTGGACCACTTATGATAGGTACTGACCACTGCAGACCAGGAACACCTCACAAGAGCAGCAGTTTTGGAGATGCTCTGACCCAGTCGTCTAGCCATAATATATCCCACCCATCTACAGGTCCCATGATAACAAAATAATCAGTGTTATTCATTTGACCTGTCAGTGGTCATAATGTTATGGCTGATCGGTGTATATAAGGATCAAGTAAAAACATAAGCCTAATGTTCTTAAAACAAAAATCCAGATATGTAATTTTGAACGCAATTTATTTATTTTGTGATACATTTACTTAAATTAGGCATAGGCTTATATATCCAAATTATTATCAAGATTAAAATAGAACAGAGGAATACCTCATTTTGTAAAAAAATGTTTTACATTAGATCATTCTGGTCATTTCTTGGTCTCCAATCATGTGGCTTCTCTGCGTATCTCCACAAAAAACCCTCAGTAATTGCAGATACCTGCTCTTTTTCTTACGAGACTCAGCACTCATATGTGGGGGTGATGTACATGCAGGGAATACAGATATGTCTTCTGAGACATTTCCATTTCAATAGGCAATTATTGTGCGGTCTTTATGAAATTTAAAGACATTGTGATGTCCATCATGGTTTAATTTTAGATCCTCTCATTATTAACTGTCTTTGATTATTGGTACTGCACTGTGTCTGTGCCCTGTAGGCCACAGATGATTTCCTGCTGCTTAAACATGATACAGAATACTTCTCATTTTCATTTGGAAGTTTCCAGGAAATAAACTCTGGGCTCGAACCATATAGTATTGTAGAGATGTATGGATTGTAACAGACGGACATACATTTGGACTGCAATCTTATTTTGGCGAGGTGATTTGAAAAGCTACAGATATTACTCCTGAGTCACAGCAAATGGTGTCTGTGATGAAAAATGATAAATGATAGGCCTCATGACTAGAGAGAATAAGGCTATTGTGACCAGATGACCCCATTGTGACCTTATCAGAGCACAGTCCAGACACCAGTAGTCTGAGAAATAACATTGGTCACCAATCTTTTTCAGACTTACAATCTTGCTGTGTCTTTAAATGTCTTACTTTATAAATTTACACAAAAGGGTATGCGAAGAGATTCCATTATCCCTAACATTGTTTTATTTTATGAAATTATTTTGCTAATAAGATACATCAATGCCATTCATTAGGATACTTTAACATTGGAGAGAGTAATTCTTGTGGTAATCATTTTGTCTAGACAGTGTGATTGTACTAGAAAGAAAAAACATCTTATTTCATATCCTTCCACTGATTTGGTTGAAAGATGACTCCAGTGACATCTCAAATATATACCGTAACTGCAAGCATGGAACATGTGTCTTTTATTGGCTTGCTATAGACATCGCAACTACATAAGATGGTGTTATTGCATAGATATACTGCTAAAACCTGAGATTTTGTTCTGGAACCTACCTTCTGGAAAGTTAAATGTAGCATAGTCCAAATCATTAACTTTGAAAATCTCCTTGAATCATAATTTCAAAGTAGTCTTCCATGTTGACCATAGATGACTGATAGTAAATGTCATGGGCCAAAATATACATGAAATGTATGTAAATCTCCTTATATATTAATGTACCCACGGATAAGTACATGCAAAGTGGAAATTAGTCACCTCATTGAAAAGAATGTTTCAATCTCTGTGACTTCTAAGGTGTCCTTTACCTTAGGTTGATTTGCATTCAAATTAATCAGAATCAGAATATGTAAAGTAAAAAATCTGTGGGATGCTCCTGATGCTACTGTTCTGTCATCAGTCACGCTGTTCAGTTATGAGACACTGTCATACAGGTACAAATACTAACATGGCAACTTCATCTGTTAATGTGCATCACTGATGAGATTATTTTCAACATTTCGACTGAGGTAATTCGCTAAACACCTCATTATTCCGTACAACAACCTCCTTTTGCTTTGCCGCTCCTGGCAGCAGCAGATGTATCAATGGGAGACCAGCAGCTCCTTGGTGTTGCTTAGTACATTTCACACATGAGCTGTCAGTCTGGAGGTGTGTCACACACACTCCACAGACAGATTCCTGAATAACTGCATACGTAATAAGGTTGATCCTGCTAAATCCATAATTTCATACCATCCACGCATGCTGCTCTTTAATCTCAGTCACAACTGTGTTTGGCATGTAGAACATTAGGTACTCGGAAAGCAAACACACATACACTCACACACACATACACACTGCACGTAAACACATACATACACACACACACACATACCTACTGCACACAGACCATCACTTTTATCATCCTCTTCATAGTCATTCACGTCATAAGGAGATCAACTACTTGTTAGTCTTTAGGACACAACCTGCTGTATCTGAATGGAATTATGCTGAAACATGTTAGCTGATGCTACATCTTCTGTACCTATGTGTTAGACAGTTTACTGAATAACATTTTGAAAATCTACCGAACACCATATAATGCAATCACCTTCTCTGAAAGCTTCTCTGGTACCTGCAGGCTCATGTTAACCTGGTTATTGGGTCTGGGACTCTCCTCGTTCCCAGACGTGATCACTGAAATAGCATTGGAGACTAGTTCCTCTCCTATGCACATGACCTCGTCTGGTTATGTGAGTTCACTTTCTCTCAGGCCATCAGAGGGGATGATCATCCTGGCCATCCTGGTCAAGACCCAGAGATGCTTTGCACTGGGAGCTGAGGAGATTCTCAATGAGCAGGGATACAATTTAAAACAGAAACCTTTTTAATATCCAGTGATGTTACTATAATTGTATGTTTGTAATATAAAAACTGAATACTATGTTATAATTCAAGTGAACACAGGAAATTGTTCTGGTCTTGGTGTCCTGGTGTCTGTTTAGAAAAGTATCATGGGATATCATGTCATTAAAGAAGTGCGAGTTTATTAAATTTGAAGATTCCCTATATTCTGAGTGTAAAGAAATATCCATAATTAAACAAATATGATGAAACTGCTAACTAGGTGACATTATACGTGTTTTTTCACAAACTCAATTAGGTATTTGATTTTTAGTTTTCCTTTTCAACAATTGTGCTTCTTTCAGCATTTGTGTTTGACGCTGATTGTGTTGCACGAAGATCAGCAGATGCTCTACTGCAGAGATGTCCGTTGATAATTATTAGCATTCTTCATAGCTCATTTCGCTGTGAGTGACGAGCTAAACTGCACATAAGCACAGGGATATTAATAGAGTGGTTTTGTATGGAAATTAGACACTGATTTTACCAGAATGCAAAAGGTTTTATTCTGGTTGATTTTAAAATGAAGTGTGGCAGCATGGCATTCTTGGAAAATGATCTTACCCTTCAGTATGAGGTTGTGTTTTAAGTTATCTGTAATTATTTTTGCACACCTAAGCAATACACTACAAGAGAAAATACAAATGTTCAATGTTAAACTGTTTCACTGTTCTAACATGTCTAATTTCCTGCCAGAAAACATGAATATTCTCATTGCATGTCACATTCTGAAATACACATGTACAAAAATTAAGAATCTTTGTAGGTATGCCTTTTTTTCTCATGAGGAACAAAATAGCTTCAGGAACCCATAACGGTCGCCGTCTTGGATTTTTCTGTACACTGAAAATGTGTCTAAAACTACAGAAATCTTCTCCTGAACCGTAGCTCCAATTGACAAATGCAATACAGATTTGTAGGACATATGTCTTCCTATACAGTGATAAGCAATAAGGAATATATTACAAAACTGCCAAATTATTAACATAATGGTAAATTTACACCTGTAAACATATTTCAGGTGTTTATAATTCAATGCCACATTGATCTAGGGACTTGATCTGTTCCACACATGAGGAAGACACCACAAAATATTACCATGTGCAAGGGCAACTTCATATCTCCAAAAAGTATTTCATAAAAGGGAAATCAAGTTTTTCGCTAACGCTAAAATACTACTTTACACATCCTCTAAAACCGATACTCCGATTCAATCACAAGTTCATTGGAAGACTCTTGACAATGTTAAGAATACAAATGTTTGTTGAATGTAAGATGAAAAATAGATTTATTGTGAATATTTGAAATATGCATGCTTGGCTAAATGCTAGGGCCTCTTCCAATGACTGTCTGCCTTCCTTCTCTTACGTGCACGCGTGCTCCAAATTCTCACAGACACATCTAGGCCCCTGACACATACAATGCTTTCTGTCAAGGGTGGACTGACTGTTAAAGAATACATTCTGTGGCTAGGTTGACCACAGCGAATGCTACTGCTAACAGAAACAGAAGGTCTTCTTCTCCAGATCTATAGAAGTTTAAGTTAAACTATATAAGTTTAATCAACCAAACACAGCATGGTAATTTTGTATTTTTCTTTGGCACAATGAAACTAAAGACTACACTTAAACTTGTATTAAAGCATGGGCCTGACCAGAGTAATTTAGTTTGGGATGGCACCTCCAGAGACAGTTGGTGACAGAGAAGTACAGACTAAGTAAGCTAAACATATATTCATGCATTAAGAGGAGATAATAAAAATGTGCAAATGGTTGTTGAAATTCAGTGCTCTGAGTTGGCACATGTACAAATTGTAGAAGGTCATGAGTTGGACAACAAGAGAGCAAAATTAATTCATGCTTGGCAAACAACAACAGGCTGAATGGAGATTCGAACGGAAGAGCATGTGGTTGCAAGTCAGCCACTCTATCCTCTATGCTACACATTAACTGTTGAGTTTATATGAATAGAAATGGCAGAGTAATAGCTTTGGTCAGCTTTGGGACAAAGTTTGAGCAGTTGTAATTGCTTTGACATATCAAGGTGAAATTGCGCATGGTACTTCAGAATGATGTCATCCTGTTTAACTAAACAGATAATCAGAATTATGACAGGCCCTAAGTTGTGGCTGGATTTGAACCTATGACCTTGCATTTTGCGGTACACTGTCTCAGCCCATTGGGCTGTTCTCAATGTTGGGAGATGCCATGGTCAATTACTGTATAAAAAAAGTATGCTGTTTTTCCTGTGGCAAGCATTGTTAGTTTCGGTCAAAGTTTAAACAACTGTAATTCAGTCATCTTTTGACATATCAAGGTGAAATTGTGCATGGTACTTCTGAATGATGTCATCTGGAAGCCTATAAGGTTCTAAAAGTCATCAGTCAAAAGGACATTTGCGTTACTGACACATCGACAATGTGGACATTGAATTCAGCCTTAGTCTTGTATTCATTTTTGCTAAATATTGCTTTGAAAGACATGTATCTTACACATCTACAACAAATGCAGGTTTTCTACACATATGATGCCAGAAATCCGATGTGCTGTCTAGATGAAGCGGGATCTCATCTACAGAGCACAAGTTAAAGAAGAGCCAGACCTAGTTCTGGCCCTTCTTGTGTAGTAATCCCCTCAGAATGAAACAGCGTTACCATTATAATTGTTCAGCTAGCAGAGATGGAAAGTAACAAAATACATTTACTCACGTTACTGTATTGAGTAGTTTTGTTGTGTATTTTTAAAGTAGTTTTTAAAATCGGTAATTTAAAATGTACCCTACTTGATTATGTTTTAAGTGAAGTATTGTATTTCGCTACATTACAAATCCCATCCGTTGAAAGAGTAAAAAAAAAAAAACGTTGACTAATGAAAACCGAAAGGAAGAAATTCCGTTTCTCGAGGTCACCGAGTACTGGCGTACCGCGAGACGCTTGTGAAATCGGCTGCAGGATGCTAAAATCAGTGGCGGAACTAGAGTTTTATACATGGGGTGGCCAAGGGGTGGCCAAGGCTACTTCAGGGGGTCCATAGTCCAGAGTCTTGGGTCACTGTTTTCATTAATATATACAGTATAATCTGCGTCTATAAGTGCTGGAACATCCAAAATATTTTTGGGAAAAAAAGCTCAAGCACCAGGGACTTATAATAGCATTTCTGTGTTACAGAAATAACACAGTGCATAGTTTATTTACAAAACAAAGTGAAATTACACACCCAAAAACCCCCACTGCAATTTGACTTGACAGGTAGCAGAAATCAAGCAGAAATGGACTTGAAAAATATAAATAACTTGGTGCCCAACCACATTACAAATTTACAGTATAATATTTATGTTCATATATATTATGTTAACTAATAGCAAAGACAAGTTTTGGAATTGGCCTAAACAAGACCAAATTAAATCTGTGTGATAAGAAACCCTTTGGATCTATAACTTTAGAATGTCAGTGTACAAGCTAGTACACAGTGCAGGTATTATTTATTATACCTACTAACACAGATGTAAACACAATGTTAAGCTAAATTGGGAACCGATCTTTCGTCTATTTGATTACCGTATTTTGCGGAAAATAAGCCGCATCGTGTATAAGGCGCACCCCCCCAGAATGAGCACTTTGTGTTTGTAAATCGGAGTATAAACCGCACTGGAATATAAAACGCACTTTGAAAGCAAACAACGTTACCGTTGCGCCGGTTAACGTTGAGCAGACCACTGCTCACGATTGATTACTTGCCATCTAACTAGACAACATTCCCAATCAGGGTGAACACTCAAATTATCTAAAGACCATATCATTACACATTTCAAAACAGAACGAACACAACTATAGAACTTCAAACAATGCTTATTGTTAATGCCCTTAACTTAGTAGCTTTTCAGCTTTTTCAGCTATTCTGGGTACCAAGAGCAATGCACGAGTATAGGCGATCTACAGCATTGTGTAACACACTTCGGTTGTGGATAGTATGTCCAGAAATAAAGCCAAGTCACTCATTTAGTGGCAGAATCCATTGTTATGTCTACAAAATTATTTTATATATAGTATAAGTTTAGCTAACTTGCAAATCCTGAGGATAGCCTACTGTAGCAGACCTTTCTATGTGACAACAACAAGGCTGTTTTGTCCCTCGGGAGTCGCCGTAGGCTTGATGCTGAAAGCATTTGTGTGAAATCAGTAGGCCGTAAGGTGAACCCTGTTATCGTTTCAACCCGCTCCACAGTCTGGCATCTACACAATCTTTAGCTCATTGTCAACATAGTCGATTGTCGATGCGTCTATGTTTTATGCAGAACTAGTTTCTTCAGAGCGTAATAGGATGTTGGTGGCACGGTTCGACACGTGATCCTTCTACAAGACAGGCATGATTGGAAATTCCCTTCCATGACAAGTTGGGGCGGAGCTAGACTCTCAGTACAGTGGGGGCGGAGCTTCATCACGGGGCCCTCTGCTACCAAGTCATTTAAAAAATTAAAACCGTAAAAGAAAAACGGTTAAATATCTGATGAATGCACATGTTATAACGTGTCACTTGTTGAGCCAAGTAAGCATGTCAAATAAAACACAAAGAAAAGCCACATTTTTGGACAAATTTGTATTTACGAACACAGAAAACAGTTTGCCAGTCAAGTAAAAATGTTTTAACACCACAGACAACGACAGCTGATTGACAGCGATGCTGAACAGGCCAAGTGCGCTCAATCAGATGATGAGAAGTACAATGTGAGAGGAGCAAACGATGCTACCACACTTCTACTATCTCGTTCTTTTCTATTTAATGCGCCCGATTTACATTTTCTCTCCATTTTCGTAACTATTCTCTTAAGTGCTATATATATGGCGCTGCCACTGTTTAACTGTACTCCCTGGATAAATATTGTCTATTTTCTGGAAAAAACGAAAAAGGTATTTGTTCTTCCCCAATCTCGACGAACAGCCAAACACAGCAAAAAGAATTGCCACTGTAACTTGCTCACTTATGCTTCTAAACTGATTTCCATCAAAACAATCATTCGCGCGTCTGAAACCGGAAGCTTTCAAAGGCCAAACTTGACGAATTAAAATTCTAGAATGTTCATCAAAAAAGGTCTATAAACGTTGAATCACTATTGCAATACCGATGAAACATAGGGTACATTCGAATAACATTGATTTATAGTTGTCCTGATTAATTGATCAAACATCGATTTGTAGTTGACCGGGTAAACAACAACAATGTCAAAAAGTCATTGAATTATAGTTGACCGGGAAATGAAAAGGGATTGAATTATAGTTGACCGGGAACAATGATTGAACAATGATTGAACAGTAATTTAATTATAGTTGACCGGGAAATATGATGGAAAAGTCATTGAGTTATAGTTGACCGGGAAATATGATCGAAAAGTCATTGAGTTATAGTTGACCGGGAGACTATCGTTTGGTAAATCAACGTCAGATGAACTTCTTCTCATTTGTGAATCCACATCAGGTAAGCAAAATATTGATCTAATGTTAAATTGTACCAAATGTAATATTCGTAGACGTTTATTTACATTGTCTATATTAAATTCAGTCTTAAAGCTAGCCTACAAGTGTTTCCATCGATATTTAATTCTTGAATGTGTAGCCGGCAATTTACCTGTTACATGTCTGTACTGTAGCTCTAGTTGCTCGTCAGAAATTGAACAAAATGTGGATATAATACAAGAAAAACCCGCTTTGACAGAACATTGTACTTTAATAGGTAGATACCAAGCTCAAAACATTCCGTCTTAAACACCTAATGGTTATATGTCGGGAATCGTCATGTTCTCAATTTGGTAGAGCTAGACTAGTGCTAACGTAGAGTTAGCTACCGGCGTTATCGACAGCTCAGCCACTTTCAATAGAGAAATGTCAAGTTTGACGCTGCACAAGACAATTATGATACAATTAAGCTACAAGTAGTTATAGTTTGAGATTGTGTTTAGACATAGGCCTACAGTATCATTGTAGGAGGCTACTTTTCTTAGTTGCTGTGGCAAATCTTTAACAAATGAACGTAAGAAACGGTCATGACCGATACTGTAATGGGGTGGAACGTTGGAAAGTTTGAAGGGATGATGCCGGCAGAGAATGTCTAATATAGAGAGAACTGCCACTCTCGGGAAACTTCCGGGTTCTGAACTGGTTGCAGTTCCACTCTAGTTCCATATGAGGGCGCTAACGGTCGAGTGCAGAATGAATGGTGGTCTATGGAGCTATACCCCTCAAAATCCACTTTTCTCAGGATATAATTTTTTGTCTAGTAATTTGAATTCTGAATTCGAAAGGCGGAGGCAAAAAAAATACACACCGCTGGGTGATAGATTTTTTTAAAGTCGCCTTTCTGTTTTTAAAATGTAATTGACGTCATACACATTGTACGGCCTGAGATACTGCTTGACGGCAAGCTCTGGTTACTTCCACTTTTCTCTCGAGACATCGACATCACAGCTGACAGGTTTTCCCTGTCAATACACATGCTAGAAAGAGTTTTGGTTTGCTAATGTTGTTGCTAATGTTGCTAATGATCTGACATTCTGGTTCTGCTTCGGATGCCATCAAGCGGGATCTCTGGTCGTAGTCAGTCCTTCACTAACCAATCAGCATTCGTTAGCAGAATGCTAGCGTGTTATGGGCAACGACTTACCCTGTAAGAAATCGAAAGGACATAAATACTTGTTCATTCAACTTTCGACCTGTAATCCATGTTGAACATGCAAAAACTACAATCAAATCTGAGATTTCTCAACGACAATCAGGTGAAAGAGACAAATTTAGCCGTTTAGCTCCATAGACTCCCATTCATTCTGCACTCGACCGCGATCACTCCCAGTGGAACTCTAGTGGAACTGCAACAAAATTCGGTACAATGGGGCTTAATAGGGAGTGGCCAGGCTCTCCTTAACCCTTGTGTTATCTTCGGGTCATTCTGACCCATCAGTCATTGTGACCCACTGTCGTATTGCGACAAATTTACCTCATACAAAAACAAAGTGAAGCATTTTCTTTTAACTGTCGGGCTGTCTCAGACCCCCCACATTGCAATGGTTAAAAGAAAATTATTTTTATTTGTTTTTGTATTGGGTGAAATTGGGTAAACACAACGATGGTTCGTTGTGAACCTTTGGGTCATGTGACCCGAAGGCAGCACGAGGGTTAAACAGGCTCTGATGCCGGGTACAACAACCAACAGATGTAATCCACTGTAGGGCTGAACGATCGCGATGGGACAGAACGCGATTTTGTAATCGCAAAGGCTGCGATTTTACTTTGGTCACGTGACACGTGACCTTACTTAATTTAAGATCTGTATATGTTTAGTGTTTTGCACCTCCCTGCCACAGTAAATTCCGTGTTTGTATAACATACATGGCGAATAAACCGAATTCTGATTCTGACACGCGTGAGTAACACAGTTTACAGACAAAGGATCAACTTGCACGCTACGCTGTACCTTGACCCAGTGCCGCCGCTCCCATAACAAAGAGTATATGGCTGCAGTCTACAGCCTCCTGCCTCATGCCCTCCCGTCTCATGCCCTCTCGTCTCATGCCCTCCCGTCTCATGCTTCTACTTTCCAAAATAAAAGCTAGCGTCTGGTCCGCTATTTCTCCTTCCTCGCGTCTGGTCCGCTATTTCTCCTTCCTACTTTGGTGTACGTGTTTTTTTTATTATAGCTAGACTACAAACTAAAAATCCATTCTACGGCTGCAGCCTGGGCGGCCCGGTTGAGTTTAGGTATCACAACGACGGTTGAGGTTAGGATTAGTTTAAGGCCAGGAGTCGTTGCAGAGGAGAGAGGTTAAGGTCAGCAAGCAGTCAAGTAAGAGCACAGGTCGAGGTTAAGGTTAGGCACAACCATGACGGTTGGGGGACAATGATGGTCGGTACAGCACACCGTGCATTTTGTCACCTGCGGTGTGTTCTTTTTTTTAAAGACTGATGTGTACCATAAGGAAAATCACAAAAAGAAACCATCAAAGTCTGCAACCATAAATTGCTCTAACATTAGTTAATATTCGCTAACAAATGTCAACATAAAACGCTGATGCAGTTTTAAATGAAGGTCATCGCAGGTTTCATCAAATATACGTTAACATCAGGGACAGAACAATAACATACAGAAATCAGCAAACTCTATGGATACAATTGTTAATTTAACAATTTATTGCCTTCATCCAAAACACTGATAGAGTTGTTGTCTCAAACAGGCTTCATTGAGTGGTAACTATCACTTGTCATGTGTCAAGAGGAAGAGACAAACGTCTTTGCAGAGCTTTTTTGCTCAGGGGAAAAGGCCCGCGGAGAAGGAGAGAATCTGAGAATTTTTCAGAATAAAACGTCTTTCAGACTGATAATCAATTAAAAGGAAATAATGTTATTAATTCTTTTTTGTGCGGCCCGGTACGAAATGACCCACGGTGGGCACCGGTTGGGGAACGCTGCTCTAAAGACCCGGCAATTCAATCAATTTCCCGGCACATTTGCAATGTAATGCAATGCAGATGTGCACACCGCCCCCTACCGAACAAGATGGGTAGCTCGGTCAGCAGGGAGCTGAAGAAGAGCGGCTACTGACGTCACTCTGCTGCGCCGCTCAGAATGCTTTTTCGTTCATTTTGCATTTCTGCAAATGCATTTTCATTTTCAAATTTGAGTCCAATAATGCAGCCACATTCTTAAAATGAAAAAGCATTTCTGGAAATGCATTTTAATTTTAATTTTCAAATTTTACATTTCAAATTGAATTTTGGTATCTATTTGCTGGGGCATGTTTTGAAAATTAAATCTCAAATATCTATTTATTTTTCATTTTAATTAAGTGAAAGATTGAGCACTCTTGAAGAAGAAAATTAAAATGCAAATAGGATGATTGATTACTAATTTCATTTATGAGTCAAATAATGCAGCCACATTCTTAAAATGAAAAAGCATTTCTGGAAATGCATTTTAATTTTAATTTTGGTCACGATTTGCTTCCATATTACCTGAAAGTGATGCACGGGCATCATTTCGCAGTTTCTTTCTCTTTCTTATTTCTGCCTGCTATGGAAAAATTCTAGCGGCACTGTGTAGATTTGAATAGTCAAGAGATGGCGGTTACAATAAATTTATTTTGCTTATACAGATCATGATTTAACAAAGTACTTTGTGATCAGTCATGACGAAGGGGGTGCTAGCCACAGGTCGTTCGCCAGAGTGATACAGAACAACCCCAAAACCCTGCCTTATATAAACTTTAGATCAAATGGTTTTTCTGAACTCTGTGATTGGTCAGCACTGCTCAGTGACAGTTAAGACAATATAACCCCCCAGGTCAAGTGACCAAAGTCTTTTGATGTCACGGCTCTTTCTCTAAATGAGGACAGTAAAGATACCCTTAATGAAACACAAACACAGGACACAGTCTCCTTGGCCAAAAGGTCAGGGCTGCTAGATCAACTGAAACCATCTATCCATCTCCCTTTAGGCCACAGAACTCAAACATCCCCCAACCTCTGTGCCCCTAGCTTCTCAATCAGGCATCATAAACCAATACCATAAATACCTTAAGACCAACTGCAACATCCATTTGTTTAAACACAACCTCAGTCTATTAAAAATACATTCTTAGTAACTATATAAAAAAATGCCATTACATTCCTTACTTTTTTTTTTTTAAAACAACAAAGGCATACAAAAACATAAGCATACAAAAATATAAAAACATCCATACAGATATGGATGCAAGAAAATAAAGTAACCCCCTTTAATCAAAACATAACCCCAAAAATAACAAGAGAATTACATATCACTCACAGTAGCCTCTTCATCCTTAAATGGTGGAACCCAGTCAGAATCCTCTAAGGGACTATAGTTCATCATTTGAACAGCAAATGATTTAGGCATTGTCTTTTCCACAATCTTCCTTACACAGGGAAACAGACAACAAGCCAAAAACAATAGTATCAACAAAATGACACCTATTCCACATTTTTGTTAACCGTACAATGTACGCAAAAGAATGATTCTAGTCCTGCAGCTACCTGATTTCTAGCTTTAAACTCAGTAGGCACCCCTCTTGGTACTCCAATATCATCTATGTAAATTCCACTATCAAAAGAACCAACAGGAGCAGCTCGTCTCTGTCTGATACCAAGAATTAAACTCCATCTCCGATTCCATTTCATCTACAACCTCTCTCTCATCACTTTTCAACATCTGGAACGTTGCAGGTGAAACAGTTGAAGTCATTGGATCTATTGTCATAGTATCATCAGAATTATGCATACTTTTATTCAAATACAAAAGCAAAAATACATTAAGAGCAATAAGAAATGCCATTCCCAAGACAAAACCCACTGCACCCCGTATACCACAAAGTCCAGGTTGTCGGAACTGATGCCATGGTCGTGCATCCGTAGTGGCCATCTTCAGTTGGCTTGTAGACAAACTTCTGTCTGGCGGTGTAGTCTAGTCGAATCGATTGCAAACGACGATCAAATTGCTCAGGGCAACTTTCAACGACACTGCACTTCACGTACAGCTCGGAAATTTCCTTGGTACTACGCAGAACGCGTATCCTCTGCTTCCGTCTCCAGACAAGGTGCACGCTTGCAATGGTTAGCGTGTATCCACGTTGCTCTCCCCTCGATCTTAACCGCCGAATTGGTCGTCAGGAGAATCTGGTATGTCCCCGTCCACCTTGGGTTTCTACCAGGCGTTTCAGGTCCTTCACCACGATCCAGTCATCTGGTATCAAATCATGCAGCGGTCCAGTCATAGGAATAGTCTCCTTCACCTGCCTGTGAATCTCACACAAAATAGACTCCAAAAAGGTTGCACAGTGATAAACAAGCACATTCTCACAGAGTTAAAGGTAACTGACTTCTTGTCGTCTGACTTCGTCTTCAAAGTTCTGTTCTCTCATTCAACTGAAGTGATTAACACAATGTTGAATCCTATCAACACCAAAATAACTTCCTTAAACAAGTGTGACCCATTATCATTACATATCCTCAAAGAAAAATCCCATCGAAAATAATCTAAATTAACAAAAGCTTGATCACTGAGCCCCTGAGAAGTCTAAAACTTCTTCCCATCAACAATCATTAAACAGTATCACTTCTCCAAAAATTGAACTCTACAAAATCCATCTATCAATACCCAAATGGTTTCTCTAACCTTAACTGTGAAGCTTATCGTGTTTAAATTCCTTTTCTCATAATACTTGTCCCACATATGAAGTATTAACAAAATGACTATGCATCCATTACAAATCCTCTTGTATGCTAAAATAATGCATTCTTCTTGATATCACACAAACTGTAGAGGCATGATCTTTCCATGTGTTAACTTAGCAAAATCTCAAGATAAATGTTTTATGCAGACCATACAACCTCCATTTTTTATTCTCATATCCTTCCTTTTTCCAAAACGCATTTTCTTGTGGATTAGTCCAAGTTCGAATCTCCATTCCACCATTCCTTTCTCCATCTGTCCGCTGTATTCTGTAATTATTATCAAATATACTCAAACAAAACAAAATTCTCACTCTGGGTTAAATACAGTCCAATATTTTCAACTCAGCAATATCATATCAAACCCTCACAATCCTATCACAAATCCAAACTACTGAAGCTAAATTCATAAAACCATAAAACCCCCATAGTCACTCTCTGTTTAGATCAGTCAGTCATCAGTCAGTCATAAATTCCTAAACGTCATCTCTTCCTCTCTAAGAAGCCTGCGCTTCCCTTAAAGAATCCATAACAAATGTTGTATCAAGGTCACACAACAATTTTCCTCAAAAGAGTCCTGTAAGCCCAAATTTGTCAAGTTAGGCTCATCCGGACATAGCAACATCATCTCATCACTTCCTGTAAACATATCAACATCAAAAACATATTCTAGTTAGTTCATCAATGCATTCAGGCAATCTAGAAACTGCTCCAGCTAGTATCAGCACTAGCATTTTCCCTGTGGAATAATCATAATTGTTAGAGTGAATTCCACATTTGCATACAGCAAGTTGTGTCCCAGATCAAACTAAGAAACTTCCTGTTTCCATACCTTTCCCAAAATCATATGTAACACCAATGATGTATTTAACTATCAGTACATATTTTAACTCTTTTCCCTTTTATGAATTAACAAGCTTACACTGAAGCAAACTACTTTTGAACCAATTTGTATAAAATAAAACTATTTTAAAAAACAGCCAAATTACGAATAACCTCAACTTTTAGTCTCTTATTATCTTTTCTTCAAAAAAAACCTTTAGGAACAGTTCAAATGAATACCTTTAAATTTCAGATTCCCTTTTAATTTTTCCCTGTATTTAAATTCACCAAATAAACTCTCTCTTTTTCCAAGACATGTAGAAAACTAGCATCACTACCCTAAACCAGAATTTAATCTGTATGATTCCAAAATAAAACATAGACCATAAAATGTTCTTAATGTAACCATTAACCAAACTTATACCCCATCTATATTTCTATATAGGTTAGATAGGTAGAACTTCATAACTTGCTTTGGCTGCAGTCCAGAACAAGCTACTTAGCACAACCATCACACCACAATTTATCAGACTTAATGAGTCTTCCCAAATTATTTCAAAACCAAATTATCATAACCCTCTTTATGAACCAATACCATAATGATACAACCTCATCACAGCCTAACTGTTTATCCCAAAACATTGTACCATGCCCTTAAGACAAAATAAAATATAAACTCTCCCTTTTTCTTTTAAACCTTTAAATTCACAATTTAACATAAACCCGTAAAACAAAACCTTATTCTTTAACACCTCAAAAGTTTTATCAAAGCATGTAATGTATACACCTTTGAATATTCCTATATTTACCAGCTATCTCAATTACTCTTTGTTAGTGTATCAACTCAAATAAACAATCGCGCATTTCAAACTCGAATCAAACAGCGCGCTCTGGAACAAAGCAAAAACTCTCAACCTTTTTTATTTCTTTTAAACAACACAGATGGTTGGCGTTTACCAGCTATTCACTTAATTTAGCTAAAGTATAACTTTTCCAATCCAATTAGAACTAATTTATGAACCAGGGTCTAATTTCTGCATTTTTATGGATACCATCACACACCACAGATTTTCCGCTCGTAAATACGAGCTGGTTCTGGTCTGAAAGGCTCCTACCTCCCTGTTTGGCTAGGATTTAGAACAAATGTTAAATCATACATTTGTAAACCACCAAACTTCGAATTCATCTAAACGGACACATCTTTCACCATTAATACTCACATAAGTATGCAGAATTACACCCTCTGGGATCACCTTTGTAAAACTCATCGTAACGGGACTTTTTTTTTTTTTTTTGTAGCCCCCACCTTTCCTCGGAATTTCTGAAACTCATTTAAAATGTCCTCAAACAAACAAAACCTTGTTAGCAAATGTCTCAAAATACTCATCACGTAACATATTTCAAAAGTAACCAAATTAATATGTAAAATTCGCTCCAAATGTATCTATTTCTCTAAATTTGCGGCTTTGTAAATTTCTCAACTTTCATCAGCGCATGCGTCATGCGGTTGCTCATCCTGGATCTCAAATATCAAGCTGCAATTCTTTTACTAGCCTGTACCCGCCTGTCGGTGTGTTAGTTTGTTAGCCAATGTCGTTGCCATAGTTGCAAATTCAACTTCCTGGACTCTCCTTTGTCTCAGGACAGAGCAAAATGCACTTCCTCCACGTTTTCACCATTAGCCATTAACCAACAGTCACAGCCTAGATTTTCTTTACAATTACAACCATTAGTACTATTTTATTTTCAACATAAAAATTAGGCTCCGAAATCTACATATGCACCTAATATCACTCGTCAGAGGACGACAGTTTACCCATGTATTAGCATTCTGGTTGGACAAAGCTTCAACTTCAAGTCCATTTAAAGGTTTATTTACAGGTCAATTCTGTCTCCAGACCATTCATTTTCAGAATTACAATCCATAAACGATAACCAACAACGGAAAATAAAGACACAATTACCCCTTTTCTTTTCTAAAAACAATTAAATTCCGACTTCCCAACTTTCAATGAAAATAACTGCACAATCTTAAAGTACAAATATTCAAACCGAAAAATAATTAAAATTTTGATTTTTGTAATTTGTATATAGCTTGAATAATAGACACCATTAGTTACTCATACTTCTTTTAACCTCAAAAAACATAAAACAAAAATGAACACGCGCGTTACTAACTTTGAAATTTCATAATTCAGGCCTTTCTTCACTTTTTCTTTTCTTTGTTCTCCACCTTCAGGGACTCAAACCCTTTGTAAACACTCACTCACACAGCTGATTTCCTCACAAGTATACTTTTCTCTCGGGACTTAGAATCACGTTTAGGCCGTTAATAAATAAGAACTGCACCAATGCCAATACAATTTCTCAAACTATCACTAACCCAACATATTCTAATCCTTAGGGTCTCAAAAAGACACATAACACGATATAACATGTGAATTTATCTCCCTCTATGTGTTTGTTCGTCAACAACACTACCTCTATGTGTGTCCGTCGACACACTTCTGCAGACATTTTTTTACGACTTTCACGTAAAAGATAGGTTCAACAACCTTACCTTATTAATTCGTACGACTTTACACGTACAGGACAGTTTTACCTCTGCCCAATTACTTACTTAACCGAATTATTGACAATAGCCTAAAAAACACACATTTAGACAACTCAATATCACACAGTAACCAAAAGAATATCTCACCGGTTCTTTTGAAGACCCCGCGTCAGCCACAAAACGTCCAACGGGCGCCCCCCCTGGCCCTGCTGTCTCACGCATGGCGGAAGGAAAGGCGGCTTTTTGCCGGAAGATCAATTCGCCGAGGGGAGCCGCCTGCTGAACGCCGTAGACCAATCGAGGATCCCCATACGGGCCACCAAGTGCTATGGAAAAATTCTAGCGGCACTGTGTAGATTTGAATAGTCAAGAGATGGCGGTTACAATAAATTTATTTTGCTTATACAGATCATGATTTAACAAAGTACTTTGTGATCAGTCATGACGAAGGGGGTGCTAGCCACAGGTCGTTCGCCAGAGTGATACAGAACAACCCCAAAACCCTGCCTTATATAAACTTTAGATCAAATGGTTTTTCTGAACTCTGTGATTGGTCAGCACTGCTCAGTGACAGTTAAGACAATATAACCCCCCAGGTCAAGTGACCAAAGTCTTTTGATGTCACGGCTCTTTCTCTAAATGAGGACAGTAAAGATACCCTTAATGAAACACAAACACAGGACACAATCTCCTTGGCCAAAAGGTCAGGGCTGCTAGATCAACTGAATCCATCTATCCATCTCCCTTTAGGCCACAGAACTCAAACATCCCCCAACCTCTGTGCCCCTAGCTTCTCAATCAGGCATCATAAACCAATACCATAAATACCTTAAGACCAACTGCAACATCCATTTGTTTAAACACAACCTCAGTCTATTAAAAATACATTCTTAGTAACTATATCAAAAAATGCCATTACATGCCCCTGACTCCTGTTGTCTTTTTGAGGCCATTTTCGAGCTTGGGAAGTTGAGTGTGTATTTGTTTTTTGGGGGGGGGTCACCATCGTAACTTTTTTTGAGCAATTAAATATATCTCAAATAATGCAGCCACATTCTTAAAATGAAAAAGCATTTCTGGAAATGCATTTTCATTTTAATTTTGGTCACGATTTGCTTCCATACAGGTAAGTCCATGTTTAATCATTGTTAAATACGGGAAATGTGCTGCTAATTTAATGTTTAGCCTATGCATACACCTCGAACTATAGCTGACGTTATTGCTAATGTTAGCACACTCAAATATGTTAGGTGCAAGCTAAATTGAGATTTTACTGTTAAACATTATCTATGCATTTTACAAGTAACTGACGCCAGCTAGCTGTTACTTTACTTTAAATTCTATGATGCTTTTATATTCGATTTATCAAATAGTTTTTAAATGAGTAATAAAGGTGGAGAGCTCCTTGGCTGCATGCTTTCAGTTTTAAATGTTTATAATTTGGAAAACCAGGCTAAGAAACGTAAGGGTGGGGCTGAAACATTAAGAGACAAAAATACATCACCTTCACTAGACAAGGTTTTACCAATTGAAAAACGGCTGTTTATTTTACATGAAGCTCAAAAAACTATTTTGCGCTCAAATAAAGGCCAAAATGTTTCGCTCGCGCGTGTTGCGTGCTCGCATTACGTAACTAGCATCACATCACAGGGCTCTATGCGACCAAAATGTGTACGGGTGCGACTACATTTTTTCCTAGGTCGCACCGGTGCACCTAACCTCCTCGCATCCGCTGTCTCTCCACAAACGAAGCGTTTATTATCCTAAAACGGAACTGACACTCATGGTTGGATCATATCGTGGTCTAAACCAATCAGAGACAGAGATGGGGCGGGTCTTTGCCTCTGATTGGCTGTGGTCCAGATATTCCTGTAGCTCCGTGCTGTGTGATTGAAATTACGACCTGAGCACCAGAGAGTCAGTTTAGCAGACCTGGGCATTGTATGGCCCGCGGGCCATAACCGGCCACAGGCTGTCTCAATCCGGCCCACGTGAGGTAAATAAAAAATGTAAAATAAATAAATGTGTTGAGCGGTAGTAAATATGTAGTCCTGAAAGACTACAGTGATCAGGCGATTTACATATGTGCGCTTGCGCAACCTCACTGGCAGGAGAGTTAGCTGTTGGTTAGCCCTCGAAAATGAAAAACTTTGCCACTGATGAACTTTTAACAAGACATGGACTTCTAAGTATCTGTTTACTGAGGTCAAAGTGAAAGCTGTGAAGAAAAAAAACTAACGCGGACATAATAAGAACTTGACTGATTCAGTGGGCGCGGGCTGATGGTTTGCTAGTTGAACTGCAGACCCTGATCATTACCTGTCAGCTGTCCTTCGCATATCCACCTCAGACATTCAGACAGATTTCGATGCACTTGTTCAAGCCCACTGGATTTCCCTCACAGAACAAAATGAACAGAAAAAACGTATTGCTTTTTGTATAAAGTTGATCAATTCCACATCTTTAACATACTGCAAAACAACTTTTCAGTGTTTGTGAAGATTAACTGGTTACAAATAAAATGAAACACTGTTGTTGTTGTTTATACTGTTTATTACTTCTATAATCTTTCCTATTTGACCTACACCAAAATCTAAAATATTTATATAAATATTTACAGAATATCCTTATTCTTCTGATAACCAGTAGCAGCTAATCAAAATATATACTTTACTGCTTTTTACAATGGGAGAAAATGAATAGTGAGCAAATTGATGAGGCCCTCCAACACATTTCAGGTTTCTCATGTGGCCCCTTGTAAAAATGAATTGCAGACCCCTGAGTTAAGAAGCTGGGCCATGGAGCTAACCCATGGAGCTAGGATTTTGATGCTAGGGAGAGTGTGGGCAAGATGATTTAGCCAAGGCCATAGGGCAAGAAGGCCAAATTACAGGTGTTGGCCATCTGAAGGGCATGGGACAGCAAGGTGGGACCCGCTATAAGACTTTGAGCCATGAAATGTTAGGTCTCAGTTCAGGGAAGCACTTTTAAACTGTAGCACTTTCTATTTTGAAATGTTTTATTTTGCTTAAAATGTTTTAGTTTGGTAGCTCAGTGAAGCACTTAAAAGATTTTTTTTATATATATACAGTATGATTGTGCTTCAAATAAAAAATATATTTACCTACACCTTATTCTTGTTTAAGATCATTTACATAAGATATATGAATGTATATGGAGCGTGATAAAAAGGTGACCTTGAAATTGTGGCGACGCAAGGAAAAATTTGGGTGCACCTACATTTTGTGCTGGTGCACCTAAATAAAAAAGTTAGGCGCACCAGTGCAACCAAGGCAACAAGTTAGTCTGGAGCCCTGCATCAAACACAGAATGTGGATGCATTGGCAGGGCAGCTGTGGTGGCATATACGGGGGCCGGTTCTGGTGGGCCGGTCTGGATCAAAGTCCAGGGCCTATTTTTACTCCCAGTCCGTCCCTGCCAAGCCCTGATCAACCACCCTCAACTAGCTGTTTAGGGACAGATACACAGCAGAGAAACACCACCTCTGAATAGGTGTTACATTGTAATGCTGCTGTTGTGTTAGGCTATTGGTATTGAGTTATATGTTTGGTAATAAAAAGTTAAACTGGCAAAAACAATCGTTTTTTTTTAGGGGGCGGGGGGGGGGGCATCATAAAGGAATTATGCTTAGGGCACCAAAATGGCTAGCAGCGGCACTGCCTTGACCTGTACGATCATGGCCTCAAGACTACAATCACTTTGCCAATTTGGACTTTAAAAAAAAGATGCTTTGCAGTGTCAAGTATTGTGCAAAACCTGCCTGGCTAACGTTGCTACCACACGGGGCAACACCACCAACCTAATTCGGCCCTAAAAAACACCACAAGCCATGTACGATGCATAGCTAAAATTCTGAACACCAGTGTGTCAAATAAGCCAAATAACACCCGACAGGATCACTGATCGAAATGTTTCAAAGCCTAACTCAGTGTAGCCTACTACAAAATTACTCAAGCAGTAAGCGTTCATCACGAAATATATGATACCCCTCGGTGATACATATACAGTAGGATCACTATGGCTGACGGTGCCATACTGTTTCTGTTAGGCTACTGACTGGATCAGAAATGTTCAGACAGTGTCTCTTTTTCTTTTAAGATTTAACCTTTAGATGCGTGAGTTCTAAATCGACTGTCTCCACAGCGCAAGTTATTTTTCCGAAACGGTAGCTAGCTAGATAGCTTTAGTTAACCCTCGTGCTGCCTTCGGGTCACATGACCCAAAGGTTCACAACGAACCATCGTTGTGTTTACCCAATTTCACCCAATACAAAAACAAATAAAAATAATTTTCTTTTAACCATTGCAATGTGGGGGGTCTGAGACAGCCCGACAGTTAAAAGAAAATGCTTCACTTTGTTTTTGTATGAGGTAAATTTGTCGCAATACGACAGTGGGTCACAATGACTGATGGGTCAGAATGACCCGAAGATAACACAAGGGTTAAGAAAGTGCAACTAAAGCTTACGTTTCTAGTTTAGCTTTGATTTACCAAAATATTTTCGATGAGGTAGGCTACAGGCGGTATGTTCTCCTCAGTTTTTCTGAACTTTGTGTGTTATGTTGCTGACTGGAGATCAGTAGGCTAGTATATATCTATATTAATAATACTTCATAATAATCGCATATTAAATCGCAATTGCAAATTAATCGCGATTATCTTATTTTCCAAAATCGTTCAGCCCTAGGAGAACTGCCACTCTCGGGAAACTTCCGGCTTCTGAACTGGTTGCAGTTCCACTCTAGTTCCATATGAGTGCGCTAACGGTCGAGGGCAGAATGAATGGAGGTCTATGGAGCTATACCCCTCAAAATCCACTTTTCTCAGGATATCATGTATTGTCTAGTAATTTGAATGTTGAATTCGAAAGAGGAGGCAAAAAAAAATACACACTGCTGGCTTATACATTTTTTTAAAGTCGCCTTTTGTTCTAAAAAGCCTTTTAAGATGTCAATGACGTCATACATATTGTACAGCCAGAGATACTGTATGTAGCGTGGTTTGCTCGTTTAAAGATAGAAATACTTAATGTATCATAAAGTCTCGGGGCACCACCCTAATATTGGTTTAGGACATTAGGGAATCCTATGTTTAATATGTAATAATCAGTCTCATCTTTAGGAATGAATTCGTTCTAAGTGTAGAGCCAATCGTAACATCAGTGAACACGCACGTCAAAATATCTTTACAATGAATTTATTCAAGTAAGGTAAACAGATCTTATGAACAAGTTAGATTATGGGTTTGATATGAGAAATTGGTTTCAATGAACAGAATGAAATGGTGAAACTTAAAGAAAGACAGAAATTGTACAGTCAATGATTACATCCTTACAAATCATAAACAGAGCTCACGCCAATGCCATGTCGAGGAGGAAAGAGCGTTAGCCATAGTTACTTTTGATCAGGGTTGATCACTAAGGTTGAGGGCGGTTTGCGCCAAAGGTCCATTTGAAGAATCTGAAGTCAAAGCGCGGCTGCGCTGGGTCATGTGACTGAGTCTGCGGGATCTCAGTGAAGTCGCATTTAGAATTGCGTTTTTGGTTCTTCTGTTGAAACGTCCAGATAGTGACGCGTTCACTGTGAAGTTGAATCTCAGGAGAAGCTTGGCGACGTCCTTGGAACGCCAATCCTGATGGCGTTCATGCCATGGTCGGTTTCGCTAGAGTCTGAGATTGATGGTCATCTTAGGGCTTTATACAGTTCAGAGTTCGAGGGAGGACCTGTCTGGGGTCAGATGTTGATTGGGGGGAGCTGGGTTCTCAACTCCCCCCTCCTTCCTTCACACCTACCAAAGGTGTGATCTGATCTCTGGCTGGTTCATAAGATTGTTCAAATATTGTTCTGGACATCTTGGTACAGTTACAAAATATAGTTGAATGATTGTTTTATTAAGATAGTTATTACTAGAATCAAGATTTCAGTGAACACAACATTAAAACAAAGTAACAAACATGACACAAATATCCCTCTCATAATTCTCCACCTTGTACTCTTGTGGTAAAGGTGAAGTCTCAAGAACTTTCCTCAAAAGTTCTGATCAAGGTATGTTCTTTGTTCAAATTGCCGCTGAAACGGATAGCAAATGATTGCTGGAGACGTGTTGTCTCAATCAGGCCCTTTGAAGCTTGCAAGCTAGCAGGAGGGCTGATTAGGTAGATTGGGGAGGTCCTCCCCCAATTCTATAGTTCCTTTGCATTGGCGTTTGGTGGGTAATCAGCATACTGAGGGTGTCATGAGGGCTGATTAGGTTTATCTGATGTGATTGAATCACCTTCCAGGTGTGGCAAGATGTTGGCTCCGTGTGGTCTTGCTGACCTCACTACATGTATTACGGCAAGCTCTGGTCACTTCCTTTTTTCTCTCGAGGCATTAACAACACAGCTGACAGGTTAGAGTTTTGGTTTGCTATGACATTCTGGTTCCGCTTCGGATGCCATTGTAGGTGGTGAATCGTAAGGCCGGAGACGCTTGGTGTTTGTCCCTGGCTTGGGAAACCCAATTCAATTCTGGTTAGATGTTCAGGGAGATAATTGACTCGTTAATATCTGACTCCAATTTTAGAAATGTGCACAAGTGTGTTACCTGTAACCTTGAGTGCTAAACAGTTAAAGATCCTGTAAAGTAAATTCCATGATTTGCTTCTCAGTACATTATATACGTGTGAAATGAGTTCCTGAAAGCATGTGCAAAGCGCTAAAACTTAGTCGCATCGAAATGTGTAGTTAGACCGTAGAACAGTTTCTCTTACGTTTTCAGATCAGGTTTTAATGGGCGGGGCCAAAAAGTTACCCATCTACGTCATTTCGACCCATCTACGTCAGATCACTGACTGCTGTAGCCTACTGTTATTGTAGCCTACATCAGCTAGCTAGCTAGCTAGCTTCAGGATGTCTCCCTCCACCCGCAACTGCATCTTCCCTGGATGCAAAAACTTCAACTGCGCTGCAACACTATTTAATTTCCCTATTGTTGAGGAAAGGAAAAATAAGTGGATTGATTTTGTGAAGAGCCACGCTGATGGAAAGCTTCGGATAAACTCCAACAGCCGCCTCTGCAGTGGATAAGAGAGTCTGCTAAATTACTAAATGCAGTGACCATTTCACGGCGGATAGTTTTAATATGGACCAGAGACAGACGGGGTTCGCGGACACACGGCTTCTCTTGCAGCACGGAGCCGTACCGAGCATCGCCCTCCCGGCCGTTCCTCCTCCGGTCGCACCTGGACAATCCACCGCTGCCAGCAGTTCATCACTCTGTTCTGTGTGCTTGTTATAATTATACTAGATAACCTTTCCAGAGGTATCTCTGCTATGAGTTAATGCAAACCGCTAAATTGATATTAGGCTACTCGGTGTAGAATGATGGTATTTTGGTGAAATGGTAGCTAATGTGTTAGAAGTAGCCTAGTGGGAGAGCTCACTGTCTGCTGTCTCTGGTGTCCATTTTTACTGTTACAGCTCAGGGGAACATTTAATTTATATGCATCTGTATGGTTCACTCATTGAACAAATAAATTCTAATTCTATAAGGTTTTGTTTGGCTTGACGTAGCGTCTATTATCTGGGTCGGAGGTAGGCAGCGAGGAGGCAGAGCTTCAGCTCTGACACGCCCCCCCAGTCTCGAACAGAGAAGACTGCTGATTTTCTTACGATTTCAAAGCCTAATTTAACATACTTGTCTGTTTTTTTTTTCATTCGAATTTGGATGGGTAGTTAATAACACATTATTCCGTGGTGTGGTGCACAATAATAGTTTATTATCTAAATAGTAAGATAATCAATACAATGATAATGAAACATCATCAAATACAAAACATACCTTCAGAGCAATGGTTAACGAATGTATTCACAATGAAGACTAGGCACCTAACGCACCGAAGCTGTATCGTAAACAGAACTCAAAGTGACTTATCCCTATATATACCCAAACCTGACTAAAATGTGGACACCGGCCATATGACAGAAAAGTTGTCTAACACATACAAATTCAAATTGGATAATTAATCAAGGCTGCAGTAGACCAAGTGGTGCCCTTGCAAGACAAGGGAATATGTTAACACGTTGGTTTGCTGCAAGCACAAACTCTGTAAATCCTGTAAATGTACATGTTACAGTATTACTAGTAATACATAAAATAAGAAACAAAATCATATCAAATAAGACATTAAAAGCTGTTTAGAACTATATTTACAAGAACACAACTTTTAATGATAATTTCAAAGTCTTCCTCAGTCCACCTTCCTCTTCAACTGTTGAGATCACCTCTCCAGAGGTGTGTCATTAAGGTGTGATTGTCATTTTAGCATTCATACAACTCAACGACTGTCCCAGACGAGTGTCTGGGTGACCAGTGACAAAGGGGCTGCCAAATACAGCCCTACACCATCAAGCGGGATCTCTGGTCGTAGTCAGTCCTTCACTAACCAATCAGCATTCATTAGCAGAATGCTAGCGTGTTATGGGCAACAACGACTCACCCTGTAAGAAATCAAAAGGACATAAGTACTCTTTCATTCAACTTCAGACCTATAATGGGAGGGAGTCAGGTGGCTGAGCGGTTAGGGAATCGGGCTAGTAATCTGAAGGTTGCCAGTTCGATTCCCGGCAGTGCCAAATGACGTTGTGTCCTTGAGCAAGGCACTTCACCCTACTTGCCTCGGGGGGAATGTCCCTGTACTTACTGTAAGTCGTGGATAAGAGCGTCTGCTAAATGTAAATGTATAATCCGTTGAACATGCAAAAACTACAATCCAATCAGGTGAAAGAGACACATTTAGCTGTTTAGCTCCGTAGACTCCCATTCATTTTGCACTCGACCGCGATCACTCCCAGTGGAACTCTGGTGGAACTGCAACAAAATTCGGTACAATGGAGCTTAATAGGGAGTGGACAGGCTCTCCGTAGACGGGCTCTGGTATAGCTCTATAGACCTCCATTCATTCTGCACTCAACCGTTAGCGCCCTCATATGGAACTAGAGTGGAACTGCAACCAGTTCAGGTGCCGGAAGTTTTCCGAGAGTGGCAGTTCTCCTATGGTTCTCCCCATATTAGCACCCAACTTCACTACGCTGGTCACAAACGGCCATGTGTTAACCATTGATGATTGCGTTGACTGTCAAGCCAACGTAGCCAGTTGTTTCTAAACAGTGTGTTTAAGAGCGAGATAGACGAGCTGGCATAACACTCAAGTAGAAGACACACCAAAACCTTACCCCACAATCCAGCGGAGACATTTTGGAAGATTGACGACACAAAGTTAATCATCGAAGTTGAGTAGAATAGGCCTACATGGAGTTGTATGCACGTAGCCTATTTTACAAAGACTAGCCTACGTCAAAATAAGAACAAATGTTGCAACATTGCGTTGGGAATACTGTTGGAGCAGCAAGTTGCCTAAATGAAGCCTATATGCAATGTTTAAGTCAGCTTTTAATGTGAAAAAGGAAAGCTCAGAGAACGTGAAAGGTGAAATTTCTCTGGCCGCGCCGCTCTCACTTAGCCTGGTCCTAACCAGACTCTTGTACATTTCATTTGTACAGAGAGTCTGGGCTTGCTCCATTGACAAGCGTTCCTTGCAGGCGGGTACTCTGTTGAAGTAGAGCCACTCTGGATCTGCCATAACCAATCGCTATCGTTCACCTTAGCCAACTCCTTCACGACTAACGGAGCTAGCTGGAAAATCAAACGAACCCTGTGGGGATCAAAGATTGTTCTTGCTCTGGCTTTAACTTCTGGATATTTGTCAGCGTTGCCACAACGGACCGAATGGCTTCACTCGCATCTTTCTCCGCCGCAATTATGGAACTACAACACAAACTAGCGCACGACATCAACGTCATCGTTCTCAGCCACTCCCTCTGTTCGCTGATCGGACAGGTAGAAAGTTAACCGGAGACATTTGGCTTACGTACCTCAAGCCCAGACGCAGTACAGAAACAAAATCAAAATTGAGCGGAAGTACGTAGGAGGGCAGAGCCAGGCTAGCTCTCACTACGGAACCGGCAGGAATCAAGCGCGTCTCCCCTGGAGTTCTTAGTCGAGCCTGCCACTTATCAGCCAATCAAAAAAAAGAAATGGGCTACACAATAGCCAAATAGAAAATAGCACTATTGTATCTGGGTAATATTTAACGCAACAACCAATGAAAAGCATATCCTGGAAGTTTTCACGTGATTTTGCTACAACGTCTTCTGAAAGTTTTGTTCACCCACTGAGGAAACCACTGGAGCTCGGCCATCACTTTAAGCTAATTCACAACTTGTTTGACACAATGACAACTTGACTGCTGTTAAAAACAAAATAACAGATAATTAGCATCAGTTTTTCATGAGTGTCTGTAACTTAACCAACACCTGCTCAGAACAAGTAGTTATGTTTTCGTTATCACACGATGACTGACATATTGTCACATTATAAACATCTATTTCCAAATAGGCTTAATAATTTTATTAGCACTAAATTTACATTTATTCATTTAGCAGACGCTTTTATCCAAAGCGACTTCCAAGAGAGAGCTTTACAAAAGTGCACAGGTCACTGATCATAACAACGAGATATCCCCAATCATTGCGGGTTGCCAAAGCATGAAACATACATTGTGAAAAACCAAAATAAGTGCCAAAGGCCAGAACCACAAGAGCGTAGTTAAACAAGTTACAATTAAACAACATGAACCTCAAAGTGCAAGAGTGTACCTGTAGAAAAGCAAGCAACAACTACAGAGGGTACAATTTATGGTGAAATTGTAGGGTGTGCTTGCTTGCGTCGGTTGCACAGGGGGGTCGTTTTTTAATGACATTTTTACAACTGATATTTCTGTATATTTCATATAAAAATGCATACTTATTATTTATAAAGATTACATAGATTTAAAAGCATTTTTTTTTTGCTGCTCATTTACCACTCAAAATACGAGTGAAGTGTAGAATGAAATAGATGTCTTCTCATTTTCCCTGCAAGAGGCAGCCTCATAGTTCAATCAAAACGAATACATTTGGCAGACCGGTGTAAAAATTGACCTAATCTCTATGACTTAAACGTCCTTTTAAGTTTTTCCCTTCTCGTGATATTTTAAGGCATTTAGCCTACTCATATTGCATTCATTCATGAATAAAGAACCCCCTTTGAAGATTATTATACGACGTTACCTGGCAGTAGAAGATGGAATCGCGATTCAAACAGTACCATCTGCTAACTGAAAATATGCCCCCAAAAACGTAAATAAGCTTGACATTTATTTAGTGGAAAATTGCTTTCATAAAAAGATCACTGGTAGCAATCATTGTCAGTAACAACGCAAAGTGCGATATAGCCCTGTGTGGAGAAGCTGCCCCGGTAAATTGTACTACTACAGTACAGTACTAGACTACTGCTGTGTTCGTCTTGGTAGCGATTGCGTTGGTTGAATTCGATTTAACGTTCCGTTGTATGGTTTAGGCTGAAATTAATTATTTTCATGAACAGATTGACAAAGTTTAGGCTGTGGCAATGAAGTTCAGGTTAGTAGTCAGATAGTTTCACCTATTGAAAGACTTTTGATTTAAGTAAGGGGAGTGCCGAACATGTTCTGTCGCCGTTTGACTTCCTAAACAGCTGTGTAGATGTTTTTGTAGTGTGTCTCGTGTAGGCTACAGCGTTGCAGTGAGCAACACTGGTTTGAAACCACAGGTAATGATAATTTCACCAACAAATCGTTTACTTGTAATGTAATGTGATAATATATCCTACAACGAAAATGTATTTGTGAGGAATGTTTATTTTAACGATTGAAAACAGATGCATCATAGACCACTGTAGTATGTGTTGCCCGGGCAACAGAGGCTAATGTCATGCTAATGCTTCAGTGAAATAGTAGACTACCGTTTCCGAAAGTAGATGTGGGTCTACTTCCTTAATAATATCAACTAATATTGTACATTACATTTCACAATTGTGTTTCACATCACAAAGTAAAATGAGTAAATAGTTATCACCCTGGCCTCCTTGCTTGTGGCGTTTCTGCAACTGCCTTGCAGTAAAGCTATAGTTAGCCTAGCTATCCCCCAAGTTAACAGATGCTAAACGAATGTTCTGCTACAGGTAGTCACGCGTGTTTTCGTGACGTTAGTGACGTAGTGACGTTAGTAACGTCAGTGACTGTGGCTAGCAAATTAGCCACCGTTAGCTTCACTTTTTGCCACAAAAACTTAACTTGAGCCTAAACCATGCAACGGAACGTAAATAAAAATACAAGCAACTCAATCGCTACCAAGACGAAACTTTTGACACCTAGGTTGTCTATGTAGGCCAAATATTGACGAAGATTTAGGGGGGCAAAAAGAAATAAAAATAATAATATATATGTGAGAGAACAAAGGTTGTGCCCTTGCCGAAGGCAAAGCACACCCAATAATATATTTCACAGCGAGTACAAGAATTTTTAATCAGTTACAACTAACCAACAAGAGCAACAAGTCTCTCAATAAGAGTCATTTGTGATCGTGGAGGAAACTAACATCAGGTCCAGCAAATCATTCCTAAGTACCGTTGTACTCCCGGAACTAAATACATTTAATTGTATTGCATAGTCGATGTTATAGGTCACTTTGAAAAACATTTCATATTTTACAGAAACAAGGGGGAAGAGAAGTTCTTCTAAACATCAGGACTACAACTCCTGTGGATTTATTTCCCACTTTTCTGCTTCCAGCGGCAGAATTAGTGGGAATTATAGTCAAAGCCACCCTCGGCTTTGTCCTAGCAGCGAAGCGTCGTAGGAGAGGCAAACGAGCCGGTGCTCTGGTGCGACTCCGTCGGCGTGGGGCACGCACAGCGTTACCGGGGATATTTCTCTCCAACGTGCGTTCACTGAGCAACAAACTGGATGAACTTCAGCTACTGGTGTGGAAAAACAGAGACTTTCATTCATCTTCCGTTTTGTGCTTTACGGAGACATGGCTGAGAGAACTGATCCCAGACTCTGCGCTACAGCTAGCAGGTTTCAAACTGCTGAGAGCGGATCGTGACCCTGTGCTCTCTGGCAAAACGAAAGGCGGTGGTATTTGTTTTTACATTAACAGTGGCTGGTGTGAAGATGTGACAGTGATTCTGCAGCACTGTTCTCCTGATCTGGAATCATTTTTTATTAACTGTAGATCTTTTTACTCGCCACGAGAGTTTGCATCATTCATTCTGGTTGGCGTCTACATGCCTCCGCAGGCTAGCGTCAACGAGGCTCAACGTGTGCTCGCCAGCCAGATACTGAGTGTGGAGCATGAAAATCCGGATTCCTTGGTTATTGTGCTAGGCGACTTTAACAAAGGCAATCTCACTCAAGAACTCCCAAAATATAGACAATTCATCAAATGCCCTACCAGAGAAGGAAACACATTGGATCACTGCTACTCTACAATCAGCAAAGCATACCATGCGGTCCCCCGAGCAGCACTGGGTCACTCTGACCACGCCATGGTCCACCTGATTCCTGCATACAGGCAGAAGCTAAAGCGCTGTAAGCCTGCTGTGAGGACATCAAAACAGTGGACCAGTGAAGCTATGGAGGATCTGCGGGCGTGCTTGGACTGCACTGACTGGGACATTTTCACGACTGCTACCAATAGTCTGGATGAGCTCACAGAGGCTGTGACATCATACATCAGCTTCTGTGAGGACTGCTGTATACCAACACGCACCAGGGTAAGCTACAACAACGACAAACCCTGGTTTACAGCTAAACTTAGAAGGTTGAGGTCAGAGAAAGAGGCCGCGTTTAGGAGTGGGGACAAAGACAGTTTCAAGGAGTCGAAGAACAGGTTTAGCAAGGCGGTGAGGGAGGCTAAACGACTGTACTCAGAGAGACTAAAACACCAATTCTCTGCAAACATTTACATTTACATTTATTCATTTAGCAGACGCTTTTATCCAAAGCGACTTCCAAGAGAGAGCTTTACAAAGTGCATAGGTCACTGATCATAACAACAAGATAGCCACAAAACATTGCGAGTAGCCAAAACATGAAGCACACATTGTGAACAACCAAAGTAAGTGCCAAAGAGAAGAACCATAAGAGCATGTAGTTAAACAAGTTACAATTAAACAACATGAACTGCTATAAGTGCAAGTGTACCTGTGAAAAAAAAAAAAAAAACAAGCAACAATAATAAAAACAATATATCACAGCGAGTACAAAAAATTTAAATCAGTTACCACTAACCACAAGAGCAACAAGTCTCTGAGCAAGAGTCATTGTGATCCTTGAGGAAACTAACATTGGGTCAAGCGAACCATTCCTAAGTACCGTTGTACTCCCGGAACAAGTGCAAACGACTCTGCTTCTGTCTGGAGAGGGCTCAGGCAGATTACCAACTACAAGCCCAGAGCCCCCCACTCCACTAACGACTCCCGCCTGGCCAACGACCTGAATGAGTTCTACTGCAGATTTGAAAGACAATTGGACAGTCCTGAACTACCCCTTCCCACCCAGGAGGCCTCCCACCTCCCCCCTCTACAGTGACGACTCTCTCCATTCAGGAGGGTGAAGTTAACAGACTTTTCAAGAGGCAGAATCCCCGCAAAGCAACTGGGCCGGACTCTGTCTCTCCAGCCACCCTCAAGCACTGCGCTGACCAGCTGTCTCCGGTGTTTACCTACATCTTTAACACCTCCCTTGAGACATGCCATGTGCCAGCCTGTCTCAAGTCCTCCACCATCATCCCTGTGCCCAAAAAGCCAAGGCCAACAGGACATAATGACTACAGACCCGTCGCCCTGACCTCTGTGGTAATGAAGTCTTTCGAGCGCCTGGTGCTGGCACACCTTAAATCCATCACTGACCCTCTACTGGACCCCCTGCAGTTTGCCTACAGAGCCAACAGGTCTGTGGACAATGCAGTTAACATGGCCCTCCACTTCACCCTACAGCACCTGGACTCCCCAGCATCCTATGCCAGGATCCTGTTTGTGGACTTCAGCTCTGCCTTCAATACCATCATCCCCGCCCTGCTTCAGGACAAGCTCTCCCAGCTGAACGTGCCTGATTCCACCTGCAGGTGGATCACAGACTTCCTGTCTGACAGGAAGCAGTGCGTTAAGCTGGGAACACAAGTCTCTGACTCCATGTCCATCAGCACCGGATCACCTCAGGGCTGCATCCTTTCTCCACTGCTCTTCTCCCTGTACACCAACAGCTGCATCTCTAGTCATCTGTCCGTCAAACTCCTGAAGTTTGCGGACGACACCACCCTTATTGGGCTCATCTCTGGTGGAGACGAGTCTGATTATAGGTTGGAAGCGGCCAACCTGGTGACCTGGTGCAACCAGAACAACTTAGAGCTCAATGCTCTTAAGACAGTGGAGATGGTTGTGGACTTCAGGAGGAACTCACCCCCATCACCCTGTGTGACTCCCCAGTCAACTCTGTGGAGTCCTTCCGCTTCCTGGGCACTATCCTCTCCCAGGACCTCAAGTGGGAACTGAACATCAGCTCCCTCATCAAGAAAGCACAACAGAGGATGTACTTCCTTCGGCAGCTGAAGAAGTTCAACCTGCCAAAGACAATGATGGTGCACTTCTACTCAGCCATCATTGAGTCCATCCTCACCTCCTCCATCACCGTCTGGTACGCTGCTGCCACTGCCAAGGACAAGAGCAGACTGCAGCGTATCATCCGCATTGCTGAGAAGGTGATTGGCTGCAATCTGCCTACCCTCGAGGACCTGCACACCTCGAGGACCCTGAGGCGAGCGAGGAAGATTGTGGCCGACTCCTCCCACCCTGGACACTCCCTGTTTCAGTCACTCCCCTCCGGCAGAAGGCTGCGGTCCATCAGGACCAATACCTCACGCCACAAAAACAGTTTATTCCCTTCCGCTGTTGGCCTCTTCAACAAGGCCAAGGGACCACACTGACTCTAATGACTTCCTGCTTAAAACACACTGCTTTTTGCACTGCATTACAAAATTGTATCTTTTACATTTGTATTTTTTGTAATATTTGTATTTTTATATTGTAATTTACGGCAACTTATATTTTATTTTATTGTATATTTAATTATATTCTAATCCCACTTAGTACTGCTAGTTTATGTACCCTTAGTATAGATAGTCCACATATTTAAATTTTAGGTCCCTATATGTTTATTGTATGCACCTTCCTGCCAAAGCAAATTCCTTGTCTGTGCAAACTTTCATGGCGAATAAATCCCATTCTGATTCTGATTATAACTAGAGAGGGTACAATTTCGGTTGCAGGTGGGTCCGTTTTCCCTTCTAGTAATATTTTCAAGCATTTAGCCTACTCATATTGCATAACTAAGAAACAAGCGAACCCCCTTTGAAACAAGCTACTGTAACAACGTTGTCACTGGCAGTATTTCAGATGGAATTGCGATTCAAACAGTACCGTCTGCTAACTGAAAATATGCCATTGACATTAATTTAGGGGGACATGGCTAATTCAAAATAAGTTTGCTAGAGGCAAGCTAGCTGCTGTTGCTAGCCACAGTTCACTGATTGTTTGAAAGCGCCGGAAATTAGAACGTTTCTTTTGACATAATAAAGTTCAGCCATATAATAGCTGTGACATTGAAGACAGTAGTAGACACACTGCTAGTGGGCGAGCCGAGTCTGACTCTGAGGCTAACGTCAAAACAAGACGCGGTCTCACTCAAATTACAAGTTTTACACAAATCACAAAAATATGCTGACCCGCTAGCTGTCTTCGAAATCGCCATATCTTTAAAACACTGCCCTCCCTTTTGATGTAGAATTGACCTTGGTACGAAATTAAGAAAATGCTCATCAGACGCAGATCGACAACAGCTGCCGCAATCGTCAATGGAGGCTGACGGGGCTCTCACGTAGGAAACAAATCAAAGTTTTTACAGCAACCTACATTAAAATCTCACCACCTGGCTGTCTTCACAATAGTCATATTGTCATAACATTTCCCTCATTCTGTTTTTTCGTGTAAAATTGACCGAACTATAAAATTACGAAAATACTACTTTGACGCTTTCTAGCATGGCTGCCGCCTAACGCCTGGGACACACTGGCTGCGAAGCGCCTGGACGCGCCGCGCAGCGCCACGATCGGCTACGACTTATGGGGGGTGATTAGTGCCCTCACACACTCGGACAACATACACCGCGTACTAGCTTTGCCCACAATGTGCGTGTCGTCTCAGCCTTTTTATCATTGGTTCTCAATGGGGGTGATGGTGGCGACGTGGCGACGTAGTACGTGAGGGAACTTTGATAGCGGCGACGTATATGGCGACATTATCTTTGTAAACGTTACATTAGTGCGTGTGACGTGTAGCCCGTCTGACAAGCATGGAGGCCGCTACGCCAAGCGTCTGCAATCATGGAGGCCGCTACGCCAAGCGTCTGCAATGATGGACGCCGCTACGCCAAGCATCTGCAATGATGGACGCCGCTACACCAAGCGTCTGACAATCATGGATGCCGCTATGCCAAGCGTCTGACAATCATGGACGCCGCTACGTCAAGCGTCTGACAATCATGGATGCCACTACGCCAAGCGTCTGCATTCACGGACGCCGCTACGCCAAGCGTCTGACATTATGTGGTAAGTTAGCTATGCTATTATGTGGTAAGTTAGCTATAACCGGTCTCAAGTTGGCAACTGTATGCTAAGTGGCTAGCTAGCTATCAATGGGAGAAAAACATGAAAGTACATGATCAAATGTGGCTATTTCAGCTAGCTAGTGTTGGGCTGTATTGGCAGACCCGGCAGATGAACGTTTCAAAGACTCGTACCCGGCAGATGAACGAATCATTGATCCGAAGACCCGGTTGTCAGAAGAACGAAACATTGATCCGAAGACACGGTTGGGAGGAACGATTCGTTCATCTGCCGGGTACGAGTCTTTGGAACGTTTTTCACGTGACCTGCATAGGCTCAGTACTGGTAGCTAGCAAAAACTGAAATGATTCGTTCATTTTGACTGGGTCTTCGGATATGGATCTTTGGATAATTTTTCACTTGACCTGCATAGTTCAGAAGAGGAAACAGAAAGGATTTGTTTACCTCGTTCACTTTCGTGTGACTAGGTTTAGTAAGACGTGAAAGATATTCGTTCACAAGTAATAATTACAGGTTTTGTTATTTTCATTTTTTTTGTACTTTACTTATAGTTCAGTGCAGCGTAATTGTTTTCTGTGATAATTAAATGCTAGTGTGATAATAAATGACCATTTCGAATCATACAAACTGTCATGATACATTATTTTAATGCAGGAATTTCTTTTAAAATAGTATCTGCTGTTTTCCATGCACTAACATGAGAATATGATACGTGTTTGCAGTGGACGTATTTAGGCCAGGGAATTGGCTATAAAATGTTGAGCAACCCCCCCCCCCTCCCAGTTGAAATGAACGAATGACTCAAAAAAAGATTTGTTCATTTTGCTGAACGAGATTCAAAGAACCGAATCAGTAAAATGATCCGAACTTCCCATCACTATTTGGTTGCCACGGTGATCAGCTATGATCGCTAACGAGCTGGGCAGAGAGAATAACAGAAATGTACCTAGCATCCACACCTCAAACAAGTTAACCTAGACGCAAAACTATACATACAATCCAAAAAATAAAGATATTTTCCGAGACCCAAGACTCTGCCGAAACCAGAGAGATGTCCTTTATATGTCTGTGCGGTCAGAAATACGACTCTACCGGCAGTTTCAAAATCTTCTTCCTTCTGCTTTCTCTGACGAATTTGTCACCAGATTTGCATTGGTCTCTAAGGGGCGAGAGTTAGACTTTGTCTCGCTTTCGTGGGGCTCTGAACAAATATGTAAGTCTGTTGGATTCCACAGACAACTGTCTACGACCAACACAAAATTAGCTATCTATTGATCCAAAAATGAAGCATGAAAATTGTGGCAATGCTGGCAAACTAGAAATACTTTTTGAAACTGATTTCGAAGCTCCCCTCCACTCTAAGCGTTTCAGTAAGCACTCTAGGCTCTCACATACACACCCATGTAAATCTCAGAAACGGTTTGAAAAACTCATGAAACATAATCAGTGATATAAAAAAAAGTTGAATAGATATCAAAAAGCTGAATACTAAAAAAATAGTTTAGGCTTTTTTCAACATTTTAAAGTTTAAATGGTGGCTGTAGCTGAAGGATTGAGGAAGAAGAAGGATTTGAAAGTTGAAGAAGTTTAAGAGGATTGAGAGGATTTGGAAAAAAAACTCCATTGGAAAACCATGTTAAAAATATTATGAATATTGATTTATATTAATTCAAGCATAAAAGGTACAAAGCTGAAAAGTCATAGCACCCATGGCCTGAAACTGCTGATTTTTATTTATTTATAGCAGAACGGTTTTAATAGCTGAAGATTTGAAGGCGCTGAAAGGTGTCGCGGAAGAAATAGAATAAAATTAATATGAAGAAGTTGAATAAAGATTCAAAGAACAATACTTGGAATGCTGAAGCAGCCTTCCAACAATAAAGAGAAACAGGAAAACAATAAGTACAATGCACAATAAGTATGCAGAATAATTGATTTGATTCACATGACGTCACTGTAGCTTTGCGCCGCCATGTTACCTACCTACTCGGCCTTAGAAATGCCTGCAATATGCCTGATTTTTTCCTCTGTTTCGGTGAAGTTCATCTTGGTGAATTCTGCTCAGGTCAAGGAGGACAGCATTTAAGAGAGAACGCGATTCCCATTTATCTGTCGCATCAGAATTTTGATTTGGGTCACGAAAGTCTTGCAATTTGAGTGAGAATGCGTTGCCCGCATAGTAGTAGGCGGCAGCCATGCCTTGGTCCCCCGGTTTTGACGTTAGCCTCAGAGTCAGACTCGGGCGCTCACTGGCAGTGTTCACAATGTTGTATTTCACTCCATTCGACACCACAAACGTCAGGGAGGACTGCTTTTGGTAGATATGAGCCTACCGAAGATAGCCAGAATATTGGATTTCTTTAACCGAGCCTGTTTCATTCGTCATTTGCCTGAGAAAGCGACCTCCGTTAGCCAGGCTAGTTTTGCCCGTTTCACTAGGTCAGGCTATTTAAAGGTTTTGGACAAATGGCTTTTGTGCATAGAACGTAAGTGCCTCAAAAAGTTAATGTCAAGCCCTGCATCTGACATTAAAGAACATTGTCAAGATTAATGACAGCTAGCCGTGAGCTTAAGTGGCACTAAGATGAGTGCTAGCTAGCTGTTAGCCACTTAGCTAACAACTCGCTACCTAGTCAGAGTAAACTGCACCAAAAACATACATTTGATTTCTTTCAAATAATAAATAACTTTCCCATTATTAAATATAAGTCCTTGGTGGCCATGTGCCGCACTTTCACGTCATTCACCCATCCAGCCACAGCATATTGATAAACATCCGTACTCTTGAAAGCCTTCAAGCTATCCCCACTGTATGGGGAGGGTTACAAGATAAATGTTTATAGCTAGCTCTGTCATGGTAAGCCAATTGGGACAAGCCTGGGGCAGATAATAAGGAACCAAAGAAAACTGGGGGTAACAAATAGGCTAAGGATCGGAGCTTAAAATTGATTTTTTTTCCGGACATATCTCTGTCTCACTTTCTCATTGAAATCGGCAGTGTGGGCGGCCATACTGGGGGAGATCGGTAGTGCATATGGCGGCGGTCTGTTTGGAAGTGACGTAGGTGGCATCTATGAATAGTGTTTTTGCTTTCAGCAAACACACTAAATATATATGTGAGAGAACAATGGTTGTGCTCGCCGAAGGGGCGTTTGGTTTTGTAGGTTGAACAAATAAAACACAGGCCACATTTCTACACTGATATGTAAATTGAAGGCAGTGTGAATTTCGTGGCATTTCGTTTGAATACAGTGGCAAAAATCTGCTATCAACTTTGGGGGGGACAATTATATGACATTTTCTCAAGAGCAATTTCTGAGGGGGACACCAAAATGACTGCTGTAACACAGCCTACATTGTAATATGTTAAATGTATATTGAGGAACCATAATTAATACTCCTGGATCATTTATAGTTAGTAACTGAAGGGTTGTGTCAACTTGTTCAAATGTAGTTATAGTAGTGTTTCTTATCAGTCAAGTATGAATGCAGGTACAGTATTTACAACCAGCAATACCAAGAAAGGCCAGTATGTACTGTACACTGTATGGGTGCAGTTTATGTAATTACAATGGGCATGGTGCAGTCTCATCTAAAATAATCTCAATTGAACCATCATAAAGTCGGGGGAAATCGCAAAACCATTTCTCTTGAAATGTCAACACTTTGTTGGCAAGAGTCTGCGGTTCTATAAAGTGGGTGTGGCTGATATGGTTCTGTGCCACCACTGAGGTGACAAGACAGTGCTGTGCCACTGTCTCCTATACTGGTGCTGCTGGCAAAAAGGTTGGCAAAAAGCTCAGAGTAGCTGAAAGGCTTGGTGACCGGCGCGGAGAAATGCCCGTCTGGTGTGAAGTCGGCGCACACTGGCTGCGAAGCGCCTGGACGCGCCGCGCAGCGCCACGATCGGCTACGATCGGCTACGACTGAGCAAAAGCTGTTCACACCAGACGCGCATTTCTCCGCGCCGGTCACCAAGCCTTTCAGCTACTCTGAGCTTTCCTTTACGCTGACATGGTACATAAACATGGCATTGGCTATATCCCAGCATTGATCCTTATCTACGTTGTCCTTGTAAAATTGTTGCTGACATACAACAACTCCCTGTGCTTTTCAACTTCGAGAATTCATTTGATGCTGATTTTAGAAATCGACTTGGGGGTTCTCTATCGGTTGGCTATGTCTGCGTGTGTTGTGTGCAACGCGTGCCAACTTGTTTCTCTCAAACAAACAAAACAACTACGGGCATGCTAGCTCAACGGATCAATCTGTTTATTTTCATTCGTTTTCATCAGGGTAACCACATGTAAAGGACGTTCGTTACCAACATTGTGTAATTATAAAGTCTACAACTTTACAAATGTTCACCGTAGTCTACAATTAATGGAGTAAAATCTTAATAACATGTTTTTTTATTCAAATATATCAACTAATATGGTGTATTTCATCATCCTGCAGCCGATTTCGCAAGCGTGTTGCAAAAAAATTCGACCAGCTGCCGAAACGATCGCTGCAGATCGCAGGCGATCGCAGGCAATCGCAGCGCTTCGCAGCCAGTGTGGTCGGTCCCATTTGATAACATGGGCGCCGAAAGAAAAAAGGAGGCGCTTCCAGGCGAGTCGCAGCAGATCGCAGCCGATCGCAGGCAGTGTGTCCCAGGCGTTAGCTCACACGCTGGCGACCATATAAGTCTATGCTCGCGACTGGTTGTCGCAAAGTATGACGTGTACAGCTAGTTGCAAGCGTGAACGAGTCTCGGAGCTAAGAAAAAAGTGAGCCACTGTTTAACGCTAGACCGGAAGAGTCGGAAGTGGAAAGATGGCGCGGTCCGGTTTCGCGCTCTCGCTTGCTTCACTGCGCCACTGAGCACTTTTCATAGAAATGAATGGGGACGCCATCTTGGAAGACAAAAGTTGCTTCCTCTAGTAATATTAACTCTATGGTTACAAGTTGGATTTTCTCAACTTTATGTAAATGCGGAGCGTGAAAACGCTAGCGTTGGCCAATCGGATTGGTTTCTTGTTTCTTGTAAAGTAGCAACTGTTGCTCATGGTAAACATTTCTAGGTTTTACAATTTCAATATGGAGGAGAAACTTATTGTATGTGTCTGCACACCCAGTTCTGTTCAGAACAAAGTTACGTAATGTGACAAGCCTGAATTTAAAGATTACATTAAACTAATAATGCATGGTGCAGGGTTGCCGACGTTGTCAGTGTCCCTAGTATGTTTTTATACTTTTAAATTCAGTCTCGTCACATTACGTGACTGTTCTGTGCCACTGCTAGCTTGCTAGCCCAGCCTACAAATGACTGGTTGAGTGACCGGTGGCGTAACATGTATTCTACTGTAATCTTGCACTAGTAAAAATTCAGTATTAATGTTGTGTAAAATTGGTATTTGATCGATATTGTGAGTACATGAAGCCAAGTCTGCACGCTTGGCCATGACTACAACAGTGACCGAGAACTACAACTCTGTATTAACTTGTCTAACACGCCCCCGAGCGTGGTGTACTGTGGGAAGGCAAGCGGTGCAGAGCGCTAAAAAACGCTGTAGTGGACACGCACCGTAACGTTTCGGCATGCTGCTTCAGATTTTTACACAACGTAGACACACGCGCGGCTTAACTTTTACACTAGGCTTTGTGTTTGACCTACGGCCGCACTGCAGCTACAATTCACTAAATCTCTCTTACTAATTAAACGCCCCCCTTGAATAAACGCCGCCCTCGAATAAACGCTGCACCAAAAATGATCATTGTGTAATAAACGCTGCGGTGTTTAATCAAAGAAATACGGTAATTGTGAAGGTGAACGATCGTTTTTGCAAATGGCAAGAATAAAAAACGAACTCAGAACAAGTTTGTGTCAGAAACGCCTTAGTAGCCTACGCTTTCATTGATGGCTATTGAGTCCAAACTTGTCAGAGAGCTGAACTTTGATGACGTGGTGACTGAATTCTCAAGGAAGAAATCAAGAAAGAGACCGATCTTCTAAGGTAAGGTCTTTATTTATTATAACATGCTATTATGCTCGCTGTTGGTATGTATGATTTAATTACATTTATAGATTGTGTTCTGTTAATTTTTCATTGGCTGCTGTAGCCTACTTAACAATCAATTGAATTTTGTAACCGACATAGTTTTACATCTAGCTGTGGTTGAGTTGATAGGAGGAGGGGTTGGAGAGCCCCATGATGCCTTCGTGCCCAGGGGCCCAGAATTTGTTAATCCGGCCCTGGGCAGGGGGCTAAGAATATGTTTAAAATAAAACATTTAATTGTTCACTTTCGGTAAATGTATTGTTCAGTTCAATGTTTTGAGAAGCTTGTGGACATAGTGGCGGTTTAATTTTACAAGTACAGTTTTTGGATCACCAAAGTTAGGGGGGCAGCTGGGGGGGCAAGGCTCTAGAGTGGGGGGGCAGCTGCCCCCCCACTCTAGAGCAGCTGCCCCCCCTTGCCCCCCTGTAGATCCACCCATGCGCGGGGCCCTAAACAAATGTTTAGTTTGTTTATTGGGTCGGGCCGGCCCTGTGTGAGACGCATTTCAGCCATTTCTCAAGCTCTCACCTTGCCCCCTTGTATTTTTCACACATTTCATTTCATTTAGTCATTTAGCAGACGCTCTTATCCAGAGCGACTTACAGTAAGTACAGGGACATTCTCCCCCGAGGCAAGTAGGGTGAAGTGCCTTGCCCAAGGACACAACGTCATTTTGCATGGCCGGGAATCGAACTGGCAACCTTCAGATTACTAGCCCACTTCCCTAACCGCTCAGCCACCTGACTCCCCACATTTAAACCATATCTCACGCTAAGAAGTAAGGGAGAACTTGTCCCGCCATATACTATTAATGGACGAGGCGCAAGCATACTGAGATGACAGTTGTTTCAAGTTATATGCCAATCAGAAAACATCAGCAGAACCCCCCCGTCGGTATGAATTTGTACCCAAACGTTGACGTATGGTAATCTCGCGCCAAACATTTTATAAAACTTGAGAGCCCTATTTAAAAAATGTACACTTCAGTATTACATAGTTCATAGACTGTAATGTGTTTAAGCAATACATTTCTAATTTTTCTTATGTGTTTAGACAAAAAACTCGATATTCACTTTTACAGGGACTTTAACCAAACAGCAAACCTGCCGAGCAATCCAGCTGCACAAAAGCTATGCGGTAAACTAGTATAATTTAAAAAAATCTGTCATTGCTCCATTGTCTTGAAATGATGTGTACACATGTATGGAATACATGTCTGTAACATGTCAATTTTGTGAATGGCGAAATGGTTCATAATGTTGAGGAGGAATCCTCTATTACTGCTTGCAGCTATATTTGACTGTAAAGTTGTGTTTTATTTTGTATTTCCTAAAGTACCTCCCAGTCAAGAAACAAACGTTCCCTTTCTCGGTAAAATGTTTTTACATTTTACAGACGCTCTTATCCAGAGCGACTTACAGTAAGTATAGGGTCATTCCCCTGAGGCAAGTAGGGTGAAGTGCCTTGCCCAAGGACACAACGTCATTTGGCACAGCCGGGAATCGAACCAACAACCTTCTGATTAATAGCCCGACTCCCTAACCGCTCAGCCATCTTACTTTTTACACAAAACTGTTCACAAATTCCCACAAGGTCATCTGGGATTAAGCTTCTGTCCGTAAATGAGCCACATCATCTGGTAACGGATATAGGGGAAATACATACTGTAACCCCCACCCACCCTTCTCACCCCTTGGTTTTGTGTTGTGGCCATTGTACTCCCAGAGCAGTGTGCTGTGTAGAGATGACCAGTGCCCTGCCGAGAGACTGTGCTGTGATTGCTGATCCCGAGGAGTGATAAAGAGAGAGAGCGGGGAGCATCTAAAAAGCTGAAAACGAGGCAGGAGAGAGTCATGTTGTAGACTGACTGGGAAGGTCACCAGCTGCCAGTGGAGGCCCGAAAACACTCCAGATTGTCCTCTTGTCTCTCTCTCTCACTCTCTATCTCTGTTTAGAGATGGCATGATGGACAGGGGTGACAGGAGACAAGGGGAGGGTCCGTGGGAGACTGGAAGAGGGAAGAGAGGAGGAAGGGAAGCTGGAAAAGGCCAAACTGCCGTCCACACCTGCATCCTTAGAATGGAGGGCATAGGTAGGGTAAGTTGTGGGTAAGTGCATTCGTTTCCAAGGAGTAACACTGATTAGGAGGTGTGGCATAATGATTGTGGCCACAGCATGCAACACCAGAGAGAGGATTGATTGGTCAGATATGCAAAGGAGATAATCCGCTGTGTATCTTCATTATCTGCACACTTGCATATGGTCATTTTAAGGACATGCTTATCTCTGGCGCCACCATTAAGCATCGATTTATTTCCTGCTGTTTGCTACCTGGAGAGTGTGTGTGGGTCTACGCATGGTTCCTTAAATCTGTTTACACTCATGTGTTTGTATACAGAGTGTTATGTGCTAAGGATTTTGTTTCTCCATTGTTCTACTTTGTCTCTGTGTGTGAGAAACAACAGTCTCTAATTGCATCTAATTTCTTGTAAACAACAGACATTAAAGAGTGTTTATTCAGGTACTATCCTCCCCTCCAACCACACGCATGCATATACACAGACATTTATGAACATATACACACACATATACACACATATCACATTTCTAGGCAGGTGCATGGCTGCCCTCCACAAATTACATTCAGGATAATTTCCCATTGATTAATGCAGATGCGCTCCTGTTGGCTCTCAGGCCCTACCTGGAGTCTATTTACTGATGCCATTTGACTGCACAACGCAGCCCTCTCCAATAAGGCCCTGCTGCATGTGTGGCCTGGGGCCCCCAAACGACCCCTTAGTCTACAGGAACCACTAAAGCTTTTAATTGCCTTCTGTGCAAATAGTCCTTATGAGCTTGATAAAGAGTCTGGGAAGTTGGGCATGGGCATGTGGGGGGTTGGAGAGGGTGTGTGTGTGTTGTGTGTGAGAGGGAGAAAGAGAAAGAGGGAGGGAGGGAACGGGGATATAGGGAGAGGCAAGAAAGAAAGGGAGGGAGAGGTGAGAGATGGAGAGAAAGAGAGGCAAAACGTAATTATGGTTGTGCTTTCTCTTTCATCAGCATGCAGCAGATCACCACTCAGCAAAAAATACTAAATATAAATAAAAGCACATGATTCTTCTCTTTCCCCCCTACCCTATTCTTTCCCTCCCTACATCTGTTACAGTAGAGTGGCTAGCGATAACCCTGGGTGAAGGGCTAAACAATCAAACTGCGGCTTCAGTGAAAATGATTGCATTCTGTAGTGTTGCCACCGGGATGGGAGCCATGCTGAACGGGGGCCTTGTCCTGACAAAGCTATTTTCTAGAAGGAAATTGCAGATTCAGATCTAAGAGGGAGCCTGACTGGGAGTAAATGCCACTTCTTTAATTATGGTCTCCTCCACGTCTCCTCTACTGAGGCGTGGAGATGTCTATCGCATCACAGGATCCTCTCAGAAGATGACTGTAATGGGAAATGACCAGTGTCTGGGAAACCAGCCCAGATTAAAACTGACGTCTCTAATTGATGGCAGCAGAAATCCCTGGATGGATGACTGGAAAAGTCACTTTGGAGCAAACCTAATTGGAATGATTTGGAGTCTTAACAAGAATCACTGGGATGATCTCTCCTGTGGGGTGATCTCTCTTGATTTGAACCTTGACTGACTGCTACCTGACCAAGAAAATACATTTCTAGCTTTTTTGATAGGTCTTCTGGGGTAAGCAGTGTTGATGTTGGGTGGCAGTGTAGAAGTAGCAAAGGCACATCCATCCTCACCTAGCGCCGCTAAGAGGCACCTCATCATGGAAAAACATTCAAATAAAATAAACCATAAAAGCAGTTGTTCCTCTATCTTGCTGTCCTCAGCACTTCTAACGATCTGTGCATGTGCCCATTACAGTGGGCAAGGCTGAGTTGATGACCCATTTCATTGTCCCAGAAAACAATGTGCTGTTTTAGCGCCTGCTTAATTGTTTAGGCTGGTTGCTTAATGTTATAGTTTGAACTCATTAAGAACATCACAAACATTCCTTGTACAATACACACCAACATAGAAGTAGTTATATCTACATTCATGAGCAGAAGATATACCAAGCCCAGTCCCTGGGTGTATCAGAAATGTTTTTTGCGGGTCTGTCAGTGATAATAAACACAATGCTCTTTTCTGACTGCACCGTCATTATCTGACTTTCTAGTGGAGGGCAGACACTTATCTCTGCTGCTGTCCAACTTGTGCAAATGTCAAAAGTAATGGCAACATCTGTCTTGTGTCTGGAGATATTGACATAACATTACAAGTAGCAAATTGTTTTGTGTTGTGAAGTGTGTCTTGGAGATACCTCAAGCTTTATGGGTCTTTAGACTCAGAACTGCAACTTGCTGGTGTTTAAGTGATAAACAGTTGATGTTGTGACTCCAACCACGGACAAATACGAGGAATTGTTCAGAGCCTGCAGAGAGATAATTCCAATTTCTTGTACGGAGAAAATCATCTTGTTTACTTCTTACGACTTCTGTGCACAATCTGTGTCCAGACACAATTCTTCCATGTTACTCCAAAAGGCTACAACTCAATGTACTGAAATGTGACCCCTCCCTCCAAAATACATCTTAAATAAAATTATATTATTTTATGCCTGCTTTCAAAGGTCAACATGCACCTCTTATTCAATAAGTATTTACTGACCTTGTCACCTGTTTTGTATAGTTTGCAAAGGAATGAATTAAGATTCAAGGGCCCCAGTAATGGAAAAGTGTTTAATTTCGCTCTGACATTAAGATGTTGTGCCTCTTAGGCATTTTGTGGCACGTTGCTTGACGCCTGCTCTCTGGCTCCAAGAATGCCCCCTGTGTTCCACTAAAACACTTCAATCACAGTGAAAGATCAAAGGAGCTGTTAAACTAATCAAGTGGAGACACCAGAGATGAAACTCCCAGTGTGTTCCACGTTTTTCCTATAATGCGAACCTCTCTCTACCATAACCCTATTAACACACAGGGGGAATTCACAGAGGCATTTAGGAGGCTCTCTGTATACACAGCAAACAATGATCCTAAACAAATGGACTGTAGTGGATGTGAACCATTGCAGAGCCTAAAAAATCATCAAACATCCTGCCACACAATTGTCTTTAAAGTGTGCAAAGATGGATCATAATCCTTTGAAATATTTTTAACTGCACCATAAAGCACATATTATATCCCAACTCATCCCACAGAATAAAAACCCTCAAGCCAAAAACTGAGGTGAATGGAAAGATTTCAGGCTCTAGGGTTACAGCCCCAGTATGGTATAGGGTTTGAAAATGTTCTGTATCTATTATATAATGACATTACTTCTAAATGTTTTTTTCCCAGACAACTCTGGGATATACACAGGCCCTGTTTAAGCCATTTGAGAAATATCCACTGAATGAATATGACTGTCCTAGAACCAGAACTGATATCCAATATCAGACCAGCAAGGAGGGAAAACAGCTGATAAGAATCCTCAAATCAAACATAAACCATTTGTCTGGTATGTTAGTGGTTGGAGGAAATCTTGTCTTGTTTCTCGTTCTTTATTAAATGACATGGGACACAATGGTAAACAACCCTGGCTTCTAAACCACACTTACACAGTAATGAAGGACTTACTTTACAACAGCATGGGAGGGGGGAGCAGAGGAGGAGTGAAGCAGGCGTGAAGCAGGTGTTTATCGTAGAGCACCCCAGTAGTGAAGCTGAGGCAGACTAAAATATTCAATTTTTATGCTTGTGCTCTTGCATCAATAATACCCCAACATAAAACCTCTCATTCTTCTACCACTGTGTCTGAAAAGGCTGCAGTGTTGAGTAATAACTTTTACCAGGCAACAACAACAGAAGTTTAGGGACTAGAGGTTGTAGGTGAGGTGGCTTTCATTTTCTCCCAGAAAAATAATCTCCAGGACCTATCAAATCAGATTAGTTTTTTTTATATGTGAGGGTTGGAGAAATAAGTGACAAGGTGCACACCATGAAGTTCACACAAAGAAGCACATTGATATTGAACATCATTGAAGTTAGTCTACAAACTTTGACAAAACCTATTTAAAAAACCCTTTAAACATGAATCCTTATGCACCACAAAAAGAGCATTGACATTGAGCATTTTACCATGCCACTACCGAAGTGTTGTCACGTTCGATAAGTAAACCTTTTTTTCACATTCCTACCTTTTTACCATTGATTTTATGTTTTTACCTATGTCTTCTTATTTAAAATCACGTATATGATTATACTTGTCTTGTTGTATATATGTTGGTATTACATCCTCTCAAAATCACCTCTTCATTATTCTCAGAACATGTTTACAACGGTACCTGTCATGACATTTAATAATGGGATTAACGCACTTAGGCAATCACTTAAGCATGATATAAGAATGTAATGTACTGGAAAAAAATATAATTTGACTGGTCTCTACACCTTGATCACCAGTTAATTGACTGCCTTAATGAGCCTTTGATGTCCTAAATGAACACGAGTCATGCTGCAGTAAAACATATGTCATTGCAGAAATAAACATGGACAACATTACTGAAATGAAGCAATTAATGATCACAGACACAGGCTCATTAAGGTAATGGAAAAATTATAGTGTAAAAGAATGTGTCTGTTTGTTTAACTGATGCCCTATTGCACTCAATGTTAATGAATGTGTGTATTCACCAATCGTCATTGCATTGAAATTGAACTGCACATTTTATATAAGTATAATGTAGCCTCTTTCTTAAACTGTTTAACATGGACACAATTCTTCTTTTTACTTTTTCATGCACAAGCAATTTTTCTGCATAACAAAATACATCCCTGGTACAATTACTGAAGTACAGCTTGGCAAAACATAGACAACAGTGCAAAGTGTATATAATACTTATCTGTTAAGCTGTTACATTCCCTTAGTGCATTACAAAATGTCTAAAAGCATCATATCAGTAGCCATGAACGTTTCATACTGTGCTGACAGTTATAGCTGGATCAGAACATCAATTAAAAGCCAAGAAGCTACGTCTTAACTAAGTCTCCATCCTATTACTAAGGTAGACATTGACAAGGCTCCCAACTCTCTGGGAGCCTGCTATGACTTTACCTCTGTCAGTCCCTCTCACATCCCTCTCGCAGGAAGTTAATGATGCCGGCAACAAGATGAATCACCTCAGACGCCGTGCCGAGCAGCTCTGACATCAGAGCAGCCGCTTGCCTGACACCTGCTCTGCAGCGGAGGGAAGACTGATAGTCACCAGCTCGCTACCTGCTACCTGCTACCTGTAGAGGCTGAGCGATGTCTGTCTGGAGAGGGACTATCATTCTAAGATACCAGGAGTGAAAATAGCCTGAGAAATGTGGCACAACACCCTCCAGTTGACAGGAGCGTTGAAGAACTGTCTTTTGACGCTGCACTGATGGAATCCTGTGTACGTCGATAGAAATCAAAATGTTGTTGTTGTATGACTGATAACGGAAAACAGTCAACTATTCAACAACAGTGCACAACCGGCGAGTTTATGGGAACAACAACACTGACAGTATATTTCACATTTCAAATACCAAATTCATCTTGTTGGTGTAGAGAAATTGTTCATGAACCACAACAGAACCACACAGAATTCATGGGCTACAATGTAGCCTACATTTCTATCTACATAAAAACGTTGTACTCCACAGAGGGGGATTAACTATGTGTCATTTTCAGAAAGCTGAAAGAAGTTTGACTGGCTGCACGTGGAGTGTTCTTTCCCAACTGGACCTCTGGTTTGCTTTGATCTACAGTCCAAGGCCAGTTAGCCTGGGAATGCTTCACTGGGCCATGGCAGGATCAATCATCCGCCTTCGACTTATTAATGATGAGGTCACAATGTTGAGGGTCACGGCATTGCTGATAAAAGTGCAATGCCAGCTATTTATTACAACCAAGACCTGAATGATCGTAATTCTTTATGAAAAAGGGAACGGGTGGGAGGGTGGTCAGACAAACACACACACAGTTGTGTGTCTTACAATCAAACAAACATTGACACAGACATTAAATTAAATATTAAACATTTGCCCCAGGTTTTACTCTGGTATTCAAAATACCATCACAGGACATAATTAAATGCTTACTATTGGATTCTATAAGAAGTTGATTAACACACTCATGATTCTGACCCCCACAACAAAATCACAGCATCACAGTATCATCATGATCACAGCAACCATGGGAGAAAACCAATAAGATAACAAAACAAAAACAACACCCTGGATGTGATCTGACCTATCAGTAAGGATGTGCTGATCTCCTGAGCCCAGACCCATGGCCTCTGCAGCTCCACTGCGGACAGATTCCACACCAACAGTGTGGAACTTAACTTAAAATGTTTCAATCCAAGTAAACAAAGACAACATCAACAATTATGCACGTCACCGTTTAACTGCTTTCTGGGATGCCAGACTGAGCTGCTCTTCCCTCCCTCGTCCAGGATGTCCCCGTGTATCACGGACGTCAGGGATCTCAAGGATGTCCTCATATATCATGTATCAGATTAGGGTAACAAATTAATGGGACTGATCAATGGACACGTATTCAATCATTTAAATGGCGCCATTACCATAGAGATGACTGAAGTGTCTCTGTGGCTGTCATCTATAAACTGTGTGGTGTGTGGCGACGGGCAGCTGTATGGGGCTGAGGTGTCTGTGTGTGATAGCATACTGTAGACAGCAGGAAGCCAGTCTCGAGTAGGGTCACCTGCTAGTGAGGTGTGTGGGTTGGGTGTGTGTGTGTGTATGTTTGGCTGTGTGTGTATGTGTGTGTGTATTTGTCTGTGGATGCTGGTGCACTAGTGTCACTATGCAGTGAGAAGAATGTAACAGTTGGATTCACAAAGTGGTGCCTTGACTGCTGCAGACAGAAGACATGGGTGTTTTATGGGAATGGTGTAGGCTAGGATGTAAAACTGGTCTCTGAGTAGTTTTCTTACCCAAACTCAACTATCTTACACTGAAATATCAACCCACTTCTCATCATAGTTAGCTAGACACTTACAAAGAGTAAGTCCACTGTAATTTGTGAATAACAAACATACATGGTATAACGTCATCAGAATGAACATCTGTACAGACTGACTGCTTGGCGTCCTGTGATGACACGGGGGCATTTGCGTCAATAATTGAGGGATGAAGGTGGCGATCCCACCGGCACGGTCTCTAATGGCGGTCTGTGAATGTCATCACGGCAAACAGATTATACTGTGACGGAGCACCGCGTCTTGGACAGACGCTGTTGTTATGGAACTGTTGTAGTGGGTGTTTGACCGGGTGTTTGATCTCTGCGTCCACCACATCCGTTGATATCGCAAGCCCTCGCCTTCACAGCTCAAGGATTTGGCCGAGGGGTCAAGGAGACTGGACGGAGGAGTATCTAATCTCTGTATATCTATGTGGCCTTGAGAAACACTCCTCTCCAGTCAGTTTGACTGCAGCGGTAAACGGAAGATAATATCTCAATTGTTTAATGCAGGAAAGGTTTATACGTTAAAATAAAGTTTGGCTATTCCAAGACATATTTACTTGCAATCATACAAAGGCCTATCTGCAGTTAGATTTTCATTTTATTTTGGTATTGGCCCCTAGCTGTGCTCAATTTTAGGGTAATATCTTTGACGTAATCTGCTACCTGTCTCTCCGTCTGTTAGGCTACTTGGGTGAATTTCAAAGATACAGTGAATTTTGAACATACATTGTCTGTATGGGCCAGTACCTCCTAACTCCTCTCTCCATTCTCAGACACAAGGAGAGCCGTGTTCCGGTCCGTTTGAGCCAGCACTCCGGCGAGTGGAGATCTGAGTGGGGAAGGGTGTGTGTGAGAGAGAGAGAGAGAGAGAGAGAGGTGGGTGTGTGAGTGAGTCTGTGTGTGTGTGTGAGAGAGAGAGAGAGAGAGAGAGAGAGAGAGAGAGAGAGAGAGAGAGAGAGAGAGAGAGAGAGAGAGAGAAAGAGAGAAGCGGCGGCAGCCTCGACGGGTCTGATCTCCTCCATTCATTAGCACGCCGGTCACAGCGGCATGGGCAGCGCGACGAAGCGGAACAACACGGCGGCGGCCCGTGGGGACTGTCATGGCGAGTGACGGAGACAAATCGCAGGTGGACCAGGGAGGAGACCTGCCGTAGACAAACAGCTCTGCCAGCAGGGGGACTCCGGAGCACCATTTGTTTTCAGCTCAGGAGATAATTTTTCTAATTAACCTTTAAGTGCATAGCTTGAAGTCGCATTGCTGTGGAGAGAGACTGCCAGAAACGTGACATTTTTTGCTTTTTGTTTGCAGAACAACACAGGTTTAGATTTTTTTTACTCGGATCAGGTGGGAAAGTGTTGTCCTTGAACCACAGCCTACTGTTTGATGGCAGCTTGGTTCATACAATATGTGTAATATAGGAATACAGGCCTACAGACATTTGTTTCACAGAAATATATACAAACTAGAGAGGGTACAATTTCTGGGGAAGTTGTAGGGTGTGCTTGCGTCGGTTGCAGAGGGGTCAGTTTTTTAATGACATTTTTACAACTGATATTTCTGTATATTTTATATAAAAATGCATACGTATGATTTATAAAGATTACATAGATTTAAAAGCATACATTTGTTGCTGCTCATTTACAACTCAAAATACTAAGAGTGAAGTGTAGAATTAAATAGTTGTCTTCTCATTTCCCCTGCAAGACGGAATGGTAATCGGCTATATAGCAGCCTCATCGTTGAATCAAAACGAATAAATTTGGCAGACCGGTGTAAAAATTGACCTAATCTCTATGACTTCAACGTCCTTTTAAGTTTTTCCCTTCTCGTGATATTTTCAGGCATTTAGCCTACTCATATTGCATTCATTCATAAAGAACCCTGTTTGAAGATTATTCCAACAACGACCCTTAACCTTAACATTACTAGAGGAAGCAACTTTTGTCTTCCAAGATGGCGTCTCCATTCATTTCTATGAAAAGTGCTCAGTGGCGCAGTGAAGAAGCGAGAGCGCGAAACCGGACCGCACCATCTTTCCACTTCCGACTCTTCCGGTCTAGCGTTAAACAGTGGCTCACTTTTTTCTTAGCTCCGAGACTCGTTCACGCTTGCAACTAGCTGTACACGTCATACTTTGCGACAACCAGTCGCGAGCATAGACTTATATGGTCGCCAGCGTGTGAGCTAAGGCAGTGCATTGGCAGAATGGGGTACAAGTCCGATAAGAGACATGATGCAAACTTTACGGAAATGTATGCTGTCACTGTATAGTATTCCTTTCACTTGGTTTTTAGAAATAGGCTATAGGGCTAAATATAGGGATATTCTAGATGGAATTCCAACGCATTGTATCGGATTAAATAAACTGTTAACATGAACACCTAGCTCCGTCGTTGTTCTCGCCAGGCAAAGAAAGCTTAATAGTTATTTTGGTAACAGAAATCTTCCATAATGCAGACTTACCATAGCTTACTGTCAACTGTATATTCAAACGAAATGCCACGAAATTCACACTGCCTTCAATTTACATATCAGTGTAGAAATGTGGCCTGTGTTTTATATGTTCAACCTACAAAACCAAACGCCTATTAATGGATATAACGTGATCTAATAAGACTTGGAAATAATGTAATAAATAAAAGATTGAGAAGTGTGTCTAAAATATAGGCTACTTTATTTAACATTTGCCTTTGAAAGGGGCATATTAACAGAACTAGGCCTATATACAAGACGTTTCCATCAGATATAAGTGGGGGTGAAACATAGTCACTGAGGACCTTCATTGTCCCACAAAAGCAGTCTGGCTTGATGACACGATTAAAAAAAAGAATAATGGGTGTGTTTAACAAAAGCTTCTGAAGGCAAGACTAATCATATTTATATAATTTCTTATTGTGGTTAATCAAAGTATTAATCTTCGTCTTTGCTCCAGATAGACATGTCAACAATCTATGCTCACGCTTAACATAATATAATATTTGCCATCAGGTCATGAACGTAAAAACGTTCTTGACAGAAAAATCAAATCTGTTTTAAAATAAAGGGAATAAACTATATTAACAAAATTTCATGTATGTGTGACAACCATTTGCTAAACTTGCTACAACAGAGCAGGCAAGTCAAGTCATTTCTCCCTGTGCTCATTCAATATGGCTCATTCAGCTCCACGTAAATCGGCTATCGGCCAATGTGAACTTTTGTGCTCGTGCCCTGTTAGTATCCGCGAGCACATTTGCAGGCAACTTTTATTGACGTAAGCAAATACATGGGGTGCTAGTTTAGCCATTTCGGATTGGTTTCAAACTTTCAAAGCAAAAATCAGGAAAAAATCTTCTATGAAAAAGCTAGTAGTATGAGCCAGGTTCGAGAATCAAACAAAAATTATTGGGGGAGATAGTTTTGTAAATGTTGACTGGAGTTAATAGAATAAAAACGACCGGAAGAGCCGGAAGTCTAACAAGAAATGCAATACCACCTACATCCACCGGGGCCGTTGCTTCAAGCCGAGGGGCGAGGGGTGGGGGCTTGGGCAGACACCGTGTTACAGAGTGAACTGTGAACTGAAAATGGCACAAAGAAATAAAAGGAAAACATGAATAAGTCCCATTATTAATACCATACAATAAGGTTCCCCAGGAGGGAACTTGGAAGCCGATGGCACCGGTTATGTTTCGATGGAGACAAAGAATTACGAGTTATGGGAGACAAAGTTTTTAGGCCATCTGCGCTTGCTAGGCCTAAAGGGGACCATATTGAACGAGCCAGGTGAAAATGAAGAAAACGAGGATGCTGAGAAAAATGAAGTAGCCTACGCCGAACTGATACAGATATTGGATGACAAAAGTCTTTCCATAATCATGCGAGAAAGAGCTGACGATGGGAGAAAAGCGCTGCGAATATTGAGGGACCACTACGCAAGGAAAGGGAAGCCATGTGTGATTAGCCTCTACACGGAGCTAACATCTCTCCAGAAAGCCACCGACAAAAGCGTTACCGACTACATCATTCGTGCAGAGACGGCTATCACAGCCATGAGAAATGCTGAAGAGACTCAAAGCGACGGGTTGTTGATTGCAATTATTCTGAAAGGTTTGCCTGAATCTTTCAAGCCGTTTGCGATTAACATAACGCATGGTGACAAGAAGGCGAGTTCAAAACCAAGTTGAGGAGCTTCGAGAGCACCGAGAAATGTAATGAACATGCGAGTGATGACAACATAATGAAGGCAAGCGGTTTCATGAAGAGCAGAGGAGATGACCCGGAGATAACCTGCTACAACTGCGGCCAGAAAGGGCACAAGGCCCGCGAATGTAGAGCCACTAGGGAGCGTAAAGAGTGGTGCAGTTTTTGCAAGAGCTCCACACACAAAGACGCAAATTGTAGACAAAAAATTAGAGATAACGTGAAACAAGCAACCGACACTGAAGGCCACACATTTACATTTAAAATAAGTGATGGTCAGGTTCGTGGATTGAAACAAAAAGGACTGATGGTGGACACGGGAGCTACGTCATACATAATCAGAGACATCGAGAAATGTAAAGAATTTGACGAGACTTTCCGATCGGAAAAACACTTCCTAGAGTTGGCTGACGGAACAAGAACGAGCGGCGTTGCAGAGAAGAGGGGTACGGCCGAGGTCTACCTGACGGACAGCGAAGGTAACCAGGTGGCAACAACGCTGAAGAAGGCGCTGTACATACCGTCGTATCCGCAGGACATTTTCTCTGTCAAAGCGGCGACAGCCAACTGCTGCTGTCCATTTCCAAGATGGGTACAACCAGCTCATCCACAAGAACGGTACACGGTTTGACGTCAGACAGTGGCGGTTCTACATTGAATTACACCCAGGGCGAGACGCCCTTCGCGCCCCCCCGGCGACAGAACATGTTCGGCACTCCCCTTACTTAAATCAAAAGTCTATCTAACTACTAACCTGAACTTCATTGCCACAGCCTAAACGTTGTCAATCTGTTCATGAAAATAATTAATTTCAGCCTAAACCGTACAACGGAACGTTAAATCCAATTCAACCAACGCAATCGCTACCAAGACGAACACAGCAGTAGTCTACTAGTACTGTACCGTAGTAGTACAATTTACCGGGGCAGCTTCTCCACACAGGGCTATATCGCATTTTGCGTTGTTACTGACAATGATCGCTACCAGTGAGCTTTTTATGAATGAGCGATTTTCCACTAAATAAATGTCAAGCTTATTTACGTTTTGGGGGGCATATTTTCAGTTAGCAGATGGGACTGTCAGAATCGCGATTCCATCTTCTACTGCCGGGTAACGTCGTAGAATAATCTTCAAAGGGGGCTTTTTATTAATGAATGAATGCAATGAGTAGGCTAAATGCCTGAAAATATCACGAGAAGGGAAACTTAAAAGGACGTTTAAGTCATAGAGATTAGGTCAATTTTTACACCGGTCTGCCAAATTTATTCGTTTTGATTCAGCTATGAGGCTGCCTCTTGCAGGGGAAATGAGAAGACATCATTTTTCATTCTACGCTTCACTCGTATTTTGAGTTTAAATGAGCAGCAAAAAAAAGATGCTTTTAAATCTATGTAATCTTTATAAAATATACAGACCCCTGTGCAACTGACGCAAGCAAGCACACCCAACAATTTCCCGAGAAATTGTACCCTCTCTAGTTTTTATTCGTTTTTGTATTGGGTAAAATTGGGTAAACACAACGATGGTTCGTTATGAACCTTTGGGTCATGTGACCCGAAGGCAGCACAAGGGTTAACAATGTCTGGTTACTTCCACAAACTTTCAATTTTCAATAAAGTTTTAAACAAAACTGAAATAAATTGCTCATTTTGGAAAATAGCATTAAATCCACGCTAATATTAATAACTTTTTCAAAATTGTGTGCCTGTTTGTGCACATTCTGAAGATTTTTTGCACTGTGAATTTGCACTGTCAGTTCTGTTTTTGAATAAAGGGTTGGAAATTAATGCTTTTTTGTTTTTGTTTTTTTATCCGATTCATCGATTAATCGAAAAAAGAATCAACAGATTAATCGATTATTAAAATAATCGTTAGTTGCAGCCCTATACATAACAAAGATACTAGATAAGTTTGGTATGTCCGACTGTAGACCAAGGTCAACACCATGTGAACAGAAAACACACTTTGATGGTGATGGTGAACCTCCATCCATCATCTGCCGCTTTTCCGGGGGTCGGGTCGCAGCAACCTAAGCAGGGAGGCCCAGACTTCCCTCTCCCCGGCCACTTCCACCAGCTCTTCCTGGGGGACCCCGAGGCGTTCCCAGGCCAGCCGAGAGACATAGTCCCTCCAGCGTGTCCTGGGTCTTCCCCGGGGCCTCTTCCCAGTGGGACGTGCCCAGAACACCTCACCAGGGAGGCGTCCAGGAGGCATCCTTATCAGATGCCCGAGCCACCTCAACTGGCCCCTCTCGACGCGGAGGAGCAGCGGTTCTACTCTGAGCCCCTCCTGGATGACCGAGCTTGTCACCCTATCTCTAAGGGAGAGCCCGGACACCCTGCGGAGAAAACTAATTTCGGCCGCTTGTATTCGCGATCTCGTTCTTTCGGTCACTACCCACAGTTCGTGACCATAGGTGAGGGTAGGAACGTAGATTGACTGGTAAATAGAGAGCTTCACTACAAATGGGCATGTTATCTCGTGGAAATCTAAGAAGCAGCCAACAGTAGCTTTATCTACATGTGAAGCAGAATATATGGCGCTTGCTGCAACTACACAGGAAAGTTTGTATCTTGTACAGTTATTAAAAGGGATGGACAGTGAGCGTGAATATGCACCAGTAAAAATCTTCGAAGATAACCAAGGTGCAATTGCTCTGTCAAAGAACCCAGTATGTCGTCAGAGATGTAAACATGTTGACATCAAATATCATTTAATTAGGTCTGCACTCAATGACGGTAAGATAACTATTGAATATTGTAACAGCAAACATGGTTGCAGATGTTTTGACTAAGCCTGTAGTGAAGTTCAAAGTTTAAAAGTTTGTGGGTTATATGTTTGGAATGTAATGTACCAGCCAGTTGTGAAGTGTATAGCTGAGTACAAAGTGTAATTGATAAAGTTTAAGCATGACTTGTACAGTATAAGAGCAAGTGGGGGTGTTGACATGCTGAATGTTAAGATGCTGTGTTCTTACACTGACGTCATGACGTGTAATTGATATGTGAGCACGTACAAATAAAGGAACTTTCTTCCGGTTCAGTAACACCGATGAGAGAGACGTGCTCTTTTTCCTCCATTAAATATACCTAAATATATATATAATATACGGCTATCCTGCCATTATAATGTCAGCGCCAACATTATGTTTGGGATTGGACGTATAGTTTTGCGTCTAGGTTAACTTGTTTGAGGTGTGGATTCTAGGTACATTTCTGTTATTCTCTCACCCTCAGCGCGTTAGCAATCACAGCTGCACCATCAACGTGGCAACCACACAGACACGCCACTCAGTCTCTTACACAGGTGCAGGGCCGGCCCAAGGCATAAGCGAACTAAGCGGCTGCTTGGGGCCCCCATGGCCACCAGGGGGCCCCCAAGAGCACATTAAGTTACAGCTTCATTTTTAAATTATATTATGTTAATGGTAACTAGAGAGGGTACAATTTCTGGGGAAATTGTAGGGTGTGCTTGCTTGTGTCGGTTGCACAGGGGTCCGTTTTTGAATGACATTTTTACAACTGATTTCTGTATATTTTATATGAAAATGCATAGTTATTATTTATAAAGATTAAATAGATTTTAAAAAAAACAGACAAAAATGCTGCTCATTTACAACTGAAAATACAAGTGAAGTGTAGAATGAAATAGATGTCTTCTCATTTCCCCTGCAAGAGGCAGCCTTATCGTTGAATCAAAACGAATACATTTGGCAGACCGGTGTAAAAATTGACCTAATCTCTATGATTTAAACGTCATTTTAAGTTTTTCCCTTCTCGTGATATTTTCAGGCATGTAGCCTACTCATTGCATTCATTCATTAATAAAGAACCCCCTTTGAAGATTATTCTACGACGTTACCCGGCAGTAGAAGATGGAATCGCGATTCAAACAGTACCATCTGCTAACTGAAAATATGCCCCCCAAAACGTAAATAAGCTTGACATTTATTTAGTGGAAAATCGCTCATTCATAAAAAGCTCACTGGTAGCGACCATTGTCAGTAACAACGCAAAATGCGATATAGCCCTGTGTGGAGAAGCTGCCCCGGTAAATTGTACTACTACGGTACAGTAGTAGACTACTGCTGTGTTCGTCTTGGTAGCGATTGCGTTGGTTGAATTGGATTTAACGTTCCGTTGTATGGTTTAGGCTGAAATTAATTATTTTCATAAACAGATTGACAACGTTTAGGCTGTGGCAATGAAGTTCAGGTTAGTAGTTAGATAGACTTTTGATTTAAGTAAGGGGAGTGCCGAACATGTTCTGTCGCCGTTTGACTTCCTAAACAGCTGTGTACTGTAGATGTTTTTGTAGTGCGTCTCGCGTAAGCTACAGCGTTGCAGTTAGCTACACTGGTTTGAAACCACAGGTAATGGTAATTTCACCAACAAATCGTTTACTAATGTCAGAATAAATCCTACAACGAAAATGTATATGTGAGGAATGTGTATTTTAACGATTGAAAACAGATGCATCATAGACCACTGTAGTATGTGTTGCCCGGGCAACACAGGCTATAATGTCATGATGCTAATACTTCAGTGAAATAGTAGACTACTGTTTCCGAAAGTAGATGTACTTCCTTAATAATATCAGCTTATATTGTAGTTACATTACACATCACAATTGTGTGTCATATCACAAAGTAAAATGAGTAAATAGTTATCACCCTGGCCTCTTTGCTTGTGGCGTTTCTGCAGCTGCCTTGCAGTAAAGCTATAGTTAGCCTAGCTATCCCTTAACAGATGCGAAACGAATGTTCTGCCAAAGGTAGTCACGCGTGTTTTCGTGACGTTAGTGACGTAGTGACGTTAGTAACGTCAGTGACTGTGGCTAGCAAATTAGCTGCCTTGCAGTAAAGCTATAGTTAGCCTAGCTATCCCCCAAGTTAACAGATACGAAACGAATGTTCTGCCAAAGGTAGTCACGCGTGTTTTCGTGACGTAGTGACGTTAGTAACGTCAGTGACTGTGGCTAGCAAATTAGCCACCGTTAGCTTCACTTTTCGCCACAAAAACTTAACTTCAGCCTAAACCATGCAACGGAACGTAAATCCCAATAGAAGCAACTCAATCGCTACCAAGACGAAACTTTTGACACCTAGGTTGTCTAGGTAGGCCAAATATTGACTGAGTTTAAGGGGGGCAAAAATAAATAAAAATAATAATAATAACTAGAGAGGGTACAATTTCTGGGGAAATTGTAGGGTGTGCTTGCTTGCGTCGGTTGCACAGGGGTCCGTTTTTGAATGACATTTTTACAACTGATATTTCTGTATATTTTATATAAAAATGCATACTTATTATTTATAAAGATGACATAGATTTAAAAGCATTTTTTTTTGCTGCTCATTTACAACTGAAAATACGAGTGAAGTGTAGAATGAAATAGATGTCTTCTCATTTCCCCTGCAAGAGGCAGCCTCATCGTTGAAACAAAACGAATAAATTGGGCAGACCGGTGTAAAAATTGACCTAATCTCTATGACTTAAACGTAATTTTAAGTTTTTCCCTTCTCATGATATTTTCAGGCATTTAGCCTACTCATTGCATTCATTCATTAATAAAGAACCCCCTTTGAAGATTATTCTACGACGTTACCCGGCAGTAGAAGATGGAATCGCGATTCAAACAGTACCATCTGCTAACTGAAAATATGCCCCCCAAAACGTAAATAAGCTTGACATTTATTTAGTGGAAAATCGCTCATTCATAATAAGCGTCAGTAACAACGCAAAATGCGAGAAGCTGCCCCGGTAAATTGTACTACTACGGTACAGTACTAGACTACTGTACTGCTGTGTTCGTCTTGGTAGCGATTGTGTTGGTTGGATTGGATTTAACGTTCCGTTGTACGGTTTAGGCTGAAATTAATTATTTTCATGAACAGATTGACAAAGTTTAGGCTGTGGCAATGAAGTTCAGGTTAGTAGTTAGATAGACTTTTGATTTAAGTAAGGGGAGTGCCGAACATGTTCTGTTGCCGTTTGACTTTCTAAACAGCTGTGTAGATGTTTTTGTAGTGTCTCGCGTAGGCTACAGCGTTGCAGTGAGCTACACTGGTTTGAAACCACAGGTAATGGTTTTTTCACCAACAAATCGTTTACTAATGTCAGAATAAACCCTACAACGAAAATGTATATGTGAGGAATGTTTATTTTAACGATTGAAAACAGATAACGCTACATCATAGACCACTGTAGTATGTGTTGCCCGGGCAACACAGGCTAATGTCATGATGCTAATACTTCAGTGAAATAGTAGACTACTGTTTCCGAAAGTAGATGTACTTCCTTAATAATATCAGCTTATATTGTATATTTTATATTATATATATATTATATTGTATCAGTTTTGTAAGAAATACGAAAATACTGTTTATCTTTAAGTTATTTGGAGTTGAATGTTTTGCACTTTTGCACATTGCTAGTTTAAACCATAAGCTATTAAAGTGTTTAACTTGTGTACAATAGATGCATTGTCTGGTTTATTTAGCTACTTTTCAGTACACCACATTAAGTATACCACTTAGTACTGTAAGACTTTGAATACTTAAAGTTCAAATCATCACCTGACCAATCTTGTGGGTTTGCTTCTGTTAAAATTAAAAACCGTATAAGGGTGAAAACATGCCAGGCAAACATTGATATGATGTAAGCAACACAACTAATAACATTGATAATTAGTGCATTAGATTAATAGTGTGCGAATAATCAAGCATTAAGAATAATCAATAATGTTTGCGTCACAGAGGGGCCCCTAAATCAATTCTGCTTAAGGCCCCATAAAGGCTTGGGCCGGCCCTGCACAGGTGATTGGTATTAGCTGATTAGTGGAGTCACAAGACAGAGCTATTCAGTCAACTCGTCTCATTAAAGACTAAGAGCACTATAATTTCACTACTAAAAACGAATATTCTACTTCTACTACTTCTACAGTTTAACAGTTCAGCTTTCAGCTTCTCCCGCATTGTATTTCAGCTCTTAGCATTGTTAGTTTCCACACAGCCTCTTTTGTGTGACATTTTTGAAATTCATTTCAGCTTGCGGGTATTTTCTCATTTCTGTATTTTCAGCAATTAAAAAAATAATAATTTCAGCTTTCAGCATTCCAACGCATTTTCTGCAGGAAATGCACTTTCTAGTTAGCCTAGCTATCTCCCAGAAGTTAACGAGCTGCTAAACTAATGTTCTGCTAGTGGTAGTCACGCGTGTTTTCGTGACTGTGGCTAGCAAGTTAGCCACCGTTAGCTTCACTTTTCGCCACAAAAACGTACTTTCACCATGCAACAAAACGTAAATAAAAATACAAGCAACTCAATCGCTACCAAGACGAAACTTTTGACAACTTTTGACGTTGTCTATGTAGTCCAAATATTGACGGATCCTTAGGGGTGGGAAAATAAATAATAATAATAATAAATATATATGTGAGAGAACAAAGGTTGTGCCCTTGCCGAAGGCAAAGCACACCCAATTATGGAACTTTGTTTGGTGGCTTTGCATATACATTTACAATATAGAACGGTCCTATAAGAAGACCTAACCTACTAGTAATATATACATTTGCATTTAGTTACAGTCACCATGACACACATGTAGAAGCCATCCCTGGAGCAGAACAGGGGCTCTGTCTCTGACTCATAAAAAGTCATATTTTATAGACAAACCAGATTAATTCACTTTATGGATTTCCTGATTCTTGCACCCTCTCCCCTTGACACACAGCAAGAGTTGCCAACTAGACGTGACCGTTCAGCACTTGGTTAGCAACAGGGTCAACAGCCTGGTGGAGATGTTGCACCAAATACGGATAAGCAATCCGAGGAGTGAAGACATTTAATGTCGTATTTACCAGACGAGTTGCCCTCAGGTATAACAGACTACGCTTTTCCCGCAAATAAATCCAGAATGGCTATCCCAAGAAGATTTCTGGGAGCCTGGAGAGGTTCATGCTTTACATTAAAAAATGTGTAATTCTGTTGCCATCTGGTTGGAGAGAAGGAATTTGAGAGCTGCGTTCGATGCAGCATCTTGGAATGGGCTATTGCTTTTTAAATGGCTCTAGGCTGCGTCCTCCATGTATTTCTCCTACGGCATCAGCTTGTTTTCTGCTACCCCTCTCGCTTTTCCCAAAGTTTAAAAAGTAATCTCGACTCAGAGCCGTGCGTTATGATAAGGAATCTCAACTGGGTCAAGGACTCAGAGTAAGTCATTCACCAGTAATTATAGCACTCAGCGATGCCACTATTCAAGCACGCTTCACCACCAGCTTTGAGATACAAATCCATTCCAGGATTTGGAAGGCCATTGTTTCCTCTTTCCTCATGAGTGAAATCATTTTCCTGGTATTTTGTTTCCTTTGAGAAGCCGAGTCTGTAATTAAGCTGGCTGAGTTAATATCTGGCCGCTGGGGAGAGGGAAACTATACAGAAAATTCACCTCCAGTATTCTGCTGCCTACAGATCTGCCAGTCAGTTCAGTGCATGAGTAGGCTATGCTTTTGAGATGGCTTGTAACGGAATAAAAAAATTTTTTTTGATTGCTATTACCCATCAAATCAAACTGGCCTTAAAATAGAAATTATAGTTATTAATATCTAGCTATAAATACTTTCTAATGCTCTCTCTCTTTAATCACAATGGCTTTAATGAAAGATGTGCTGTGTGTATACTGTACTTCTATATAGGTGTATCTTATGGCATCACAAGCTGATGTATTATTAAAAACCAAAAGTAAATTGACACTCAGGTGCTGCAGGGATAAACCAATGACCAATTACCAATGCAGGTATAAAGCTATTTTATGTGGAAGTGAAAATCACTTCCTGGAAGATGATTTAGGTTTTACTACTGCATCCTCCATTCAACTATGGACGTGCCTCTGGTCTCTGTGTCTGTCTCCAGTGAGCATAGAAGCCTCTGGCTCCTGAGTATTTGAAGTTTTTAATCCACCGTTTCAGAGACTAAGGTCACCTTTCTTGCTCTCTCTCTCTCTCCCTTCCTTCCTCCCTCCATCTCTCTCTCTCCCTCTATTTCTCCCTTTCTCCCTCCCTCTCTCTCGTTTTATTTGCTCCTTCACTTAGTTAAGGCAACCACCCTATTTCACACACTATTAAAAGAAGTGTGCTAACGCTGGGCCGAGGGTCCAGGGACTCCGGAATGGAAAACTATGACATTTCTGAATTCTGTCTTTCAGAAAGACCTTAGGCGTCTCAAGCAGGGTTTATGACCCTGAGATTAGTAACTTTTTTTGAGCTGGATGTACTGCCCTGGGCTATTGCTGCAGCGAGAAACTGATTTTCATATTGATGTGCGACGTTGAGTCCTCTCCAGTCCACATATTGGCTCATGCATCACCTACGCTCTGCTCTTGTCAGGCTCCACTGATAGCAAGTGAAGCAGACAATTTGTCGGTTAATAAATAAACAAGTTAGCCATAGAGGATCGGTGTCATACTGAAGGCTCCGGGATGCAAAACACACGTTCCATTACCATGATGCATGATGTTCAATCACGCTCATTGTTAATCTCTTCGTTCACACTCACAATGTGATTATGACCCTTGTCAAAATTACAGCTGCACTTTTAAATACACAATAATTATTCTTGCTTCATGTTGTTTTGTTATGTTGAGGCATCTATCATTCTCTTGTGCTGCATGGGTATTTGGATAGGAAGTCTCGTTTTCCAGCTATTCTGGTTTCTAGCAAATATTTCTATCCTCTCTCAGCCAGACTGTAGTTTTACACAGCATGTAACACAGCCATGTAGGTCCTAAGTAGTAACATAACAACAACACATTTCAAAACATTTGCTTCTTGATATATCTTCTTTAAGTTACCAGCTCCAAAGCCCTGGTGACCAGGAAGAGAGAGAAAGAGAGAGAGGACAGAAGCTGAGACATGACATATAATTCCCGCTACTGTCCCAGTTATCCACGCCAAGAAGAAAAGCACAGTCAGAGGACAACATGGAGCTGAGCTGTGTGTGTTACTCAGAGGAAGACCGAGGATTATCCAGGGGGCCAGATGTGTCTCTCAGCCCGCGCTGGAAGAGTCAGCCGAGTCCCTCGGCAGGGAACCAGAGAACAGCAGGGAGGATGTGGTCTGCAGTCTCAAAGTCACACTCGCTGTCTCTTCCGTGCTCTTTTTATGGCGATGACATCATCTTCTGTCACACGACATCGGGAGGTTGGCTGCTTAGCCCAGTCATACATCAGTCTCTCTTTGTTCAGAGGAAAATATCATCCAGGTTTACCACCATGCAACATGCAGTATGATATATATCAGATTTAAGCCATTTTGTCAACAGATAAAATGTATAACTCATTATTTCAAGTCCATCAGTATATTTTGTTACACTGTTTTCAAAACATATTTAATCGCACATGTTTTAGATTTGATCCCTAAGATGAGTGTCAGGTGTGTGCAACATTTCTCTGAGAAGGGCTGGGCAACAGCAGTGACACCCAGCAGACCATGAGCTATGGCCTCCCCGTCAGAGCAGCCAGCCTGCCTCACTCTCTCCAGATTGCGTTTTATTGAACCAGAGCTTGTCAGCATTTTTGGAGAGCTGGTAAAATATAATTGTGTCATCCTTTATAAAGCAGTGACAGCGCCTACAGAAGCTTCATTACTCTGCGTTTTATTGGGGTGTGAAGAGATTCCCCTTGTGATGAATAACAGCGGCCTGACATAGCCAAGGTAAAACACACAAAAGCAAACGTGCTCTGCCACATGAACATGGATCATTTTAAATGAAATCAATTCAGGTAAAGAATTAAGGCTTGTAGCCTTAATGGTTTCAATCGGACGCTCATCAATACGCATATTGATCTAACAAGGTTCTGACATCGACGCATGTGAGAACGAGAGAGAGGGTACACATGGGAATATCTGTTCACTGCTGCTATATCAGATGCAACACAGAATAAAGTGACAACTGTAAATCAATCATGATTTTGTTAATATCACCATATTGATAAATTACTGTCAATAATAAGAAACAAGAAAAAACAAGTCTGCCATATGACCCAATGTGATACAACGTGAAAATGACAACAACAAAAAGATTCATTTGAAGACAGAGTACACAGAGTGAGACATTTTAAAGACCTCTTTCTTGGGGATAACTCCTGCTGTTTCATTTCATGCAATACGACGAGCTGTGAAGGAAACATCCTAAACTACATACATGTCTGTCTCGCCCTGTGAGGCAATCCACATCTTCAACTATGTTGTCTTCAGTGTAGCTTCTCTGAGGGGCTGTAAGCCTTTCTTATGTGCCCCAAACAGGTCCATTGCACAAAACAGCCCACCTTCTAAGACATTATAAAGACAGAGCCCAACTCCTGACACTCTCTGCCTTTGCATGATGCATTCAGTTGGAAACTTAATTTCATATGCACAATTGAGCTGGTTCCCAAGAGAAGGAAAAGATTACATATCCTCTGAACAAATCTGAGCCTGAAATTTAATAAAAGCAAAGTTAGACACAACCTGATTAATATACTGTGACATAATAAGATCAGGAGAGGCAAAGACCAAGTCAGGTCTGTGGGGAAATGTACTGGAAGACCCAGTGTGGGACATGAGCTTAAACACAAGTAATCCCAGCATTGGTAATAACCCCATGTAAATCTCACTGTGTCCTGGTTGGTGTTTGGGTGGAAGGACAGATTCTATGCTCATTTGCAGAACAAGGATAAGCAGTAGGGATTATCATGCCGAAGCTGTCTAAAAAGCAAGATGCAACAAAGTATATATTGTAAATTCGGTTGGAATGTTCCAAATGACTCATGGAGGTCTTGAGGTGTAGAAAGCCCTTCAGAGAGAAGTGTGAGTCTGACTTCCTAAGTCGGTAAGCAACATGCCGGGTAATTATGGAGCCTCTCGCCCACAGCTCCTCTCCGTATTGACAAAGTGAACATCTGACTGTGTCTCTCTTAATTAAAGGAGCAAATACAGGTTTGCCTTAAGAGCTTGGCTCCAAGCCAATGTTAATTAACTTCTCTCCAAAATTATATCACATCCTTCAGACACATGCATAATTTCTCCAGAAGTCTCCCCTGCCCCTGTCCAAACCCAACTAAATTGTTCTTCCCCCTACTCGAAAGACAACTTCTCACAAACCCTCCTTCCCCCAAGTATGATAAATTCTCCCAAATATTCAATTTCATGTTATGGATCAAGAAGATATGAACTCAGATCAATTAATAAGAATTTAGACACGGCTCATATTCCACAGCACAGATTCATTATATGACGCTACACATAAATACTTTGTGGCACAATAACAGGCATACATCACTATCACTGCTTATCTGTGCTAATCTGGCACAGTCTGGTTTAGAAGAACAAGCCTGTAGAAGGGAACATGTGAGGCAGGGGTTCACCAGATTAATGAGCCAGACAAAGGTAAACTTGATTACCGTAGAGTCTGTCCATTCCTCCTACTGATTTGTAGTTACAGTAATTGCCCAGGATTGATCCAAGCCTGGTGAGCCTCGGCTGAATATAGCAAGGCCTTGTCTGCTGCTGGACCAAGCAGATGTGAAGCAAGGAGTCACCCCTCAAGCAGGGCAATCTTCTTCTCCTCCACCTTGTTCCTCAGAGCTTAATACACCTCCTTTAATAGGACAGAAAGAGAGATTCAAAGGGAGAAAGAGAGAGTGACAGAAAGAGAGAGAGAGAGAGAAGGAAACAGTGAGAAAAAGAGAGAGAGTAACAGAAAGAGAGAGAGAGAGAACGGGAAAGTGAGAGAAAGAGAGAGAGATGGAGAGAGAAACAACCCAGGAATCCTCAATCAGAGGTCTTGCTCGTTAGGGTCTGATGCTGGACATGTGCTATATAACTGCAGCTGCTAAACAGCACTAATTCTCCTGAATGAAATACACTGCAGAGAGCAGCCATTTACAGGACAGGGGTATCAGAGCTGTATTTCAAGGTCTGGCCCTTGCGTCCACCCATTAAACTCTGTTTGATGTATTAAAGAGACGGTTTATGACCTGCCGCCATCACAGGCTGGGCCTACACGCTGAAGCGGAAGGTGATAGAAGGGCCCGTGATTGATACTGGATCCGCTCTAAGGGCTTCAGAGAGGAGAGGGGAAACACTACATTCAGCAGTGAGAGAGACATTTATTCCTTTCATTTGAGGTTTGGAAAATGGCAAATCCTCATTACCTAGGGGGAAGGACTGAAAGACGGGATACTCTCTGCAGAGAGGAAGTGGAGGAAGTGTGTTAAAAGACAAGGAAGAACCTTTCTGCCCTTCTTCCCTCGACTTGATCATTCGTTCAAAGCAGTTCTCGGTAAGGCCTGGAGCTGCGACTTGTCTGTCTGACAGGGTAGCTGTACTGGAGGTAGATGTAGATGATGTTTGATGTGATCTGGGAGAGCATGACGTCTTCAAACCACACTGAGAAAATGTGATCGTATGATCACCAGCATGGTTTAAGTAACCTGAGTTATGAATGTGACATCCTATGTCTTTCTGTACTGTATTGTAACACACGTTGCCTCATAGAGGACAATAGTTTTCTAAGTATAAATGTAAATCCAGTAGTAGTATAGGGGTACATGTATACAGGGGTAGAAATGTACATGTGTATAAATAGTGAACTGGTGGCTGGAGTAATGAACAACAGTGGTATCCTGCTTTGAAGTGAATTTGTTCTGGCGGAGAATGCTCACATCACCAGCCAAAGGATTCCGAGAAAGAAACTACCACACTCGCCAGATGCTTCTCAGAACACTAATAACAACAGTACAGCCGAGGTGAGGAGGACGTGAAGCGGAAGTAGTTTATGGAGGGCACTGATACTTGAGAAAGCTTTCACAGTAATACACCATTTGAAGCTACTGTTCACATGGGTCAAAACGATAGATAGTTTCCACAATTTTTTTTCCACAATCCCTAATTACCGGTACTTGGCTGGAATAGCAGTGTTAAAAATAACAAATAAAAATGTAAGTCCTTTTTCATTAGACGGGGCTTTCTGATTTTCCACCTCAATATCGTTTTCTGAGGAGATCAGGTCCCTCAGTCTGCCTAGAGCTTCATTTTCTGAATGACAAATGTTCTGTCAGTTGGTGATAGGAGTTGCGAGCCTCCCCCCGCCCCTACCACCTCCCAAATAATAGTTCCTGAGCAGGTGCGGTGAGCCCAGTCACACTGGGGGGGGGGGGGGGGGGGGGGGCACACACTGACAGGAATTTGTAATGAATTTCAATTACGGACTTATTAAAGCTAATGAGGAGGATGAGTAAGCCTGAATGTCCTGGCTTGATAACAGGAGACGAGACCTTCCTCTGTGGTTGGAGGCGATGCAAAATGCATACACAGTGGCACAGTGGCACAGTGACGACATAGGAACATCCATTCTGAACAATATTGTCACTAACTCAGGTTCCTTTTCAATGAAGAGGCAAACCTGGCTGTCTACACCAAGTCTTGCCAAGTATCCCTGTTACAATTTAAGGCCAGTACATTTAGTCTTAATGGGAGCTGTAGGTATTACATGATAAGGAGCCTATTAACAATATGTTTTTTGGGGGGGATTGACATTTTTCTTCACATTTTCAAGTGTATCAAACTAATTAAGTTGATAATCTCATCTCAAAGCCTAGAGCACCACCTGGTGTTTATCAAGACAAAAGCTTTTACATGACTTGGCTGGAGCATTTTTATGTTACAGCGCCAGCTACCGGCCTTGGGCTGAAACATGTACAAAAATGTGCCTGATCAACCCTATAATGCTCTTGGTTTTAACAATGATACCATCACAAGATACAAGAACAGAAAACTGAAAAGAAAGCTTTATTGGAAAACAACATAAAGGTTAACAGGCAACTACGGACCAGCATATCCACAGTTAAGAATGATAGAGGATGGGGTATCAGTAACAACCACCCGATCCCTCCTCTCAGCTAACAGAACAGGTGGTTCAGGCAAACACCAGCAGACAGCTCAGGGTGCAGTCGAACAGCACTCTGCCATCCTTCTGAATGCTGCACTTGTTCTTTATCAGGTCCAGCATGCCCGCCTTGACCTCCTCGCTGAAATTCTGCTGGAAGTTGTCCGTGTCAGTCATGAAGTCGTGCAGCAGCTCGCCCTGTTTGCTGCCCTGAGTGAAACAACTGGTGACGTCACAGGTGTTGGGAATCATGTGCTCCTCATACTTCAGACCCAGCTTGTCCAGGTGGCCTTTGATCTCTCCGGACGACAGGTATTCGGATATTGTTTTGGTACACAACTCTCGTTTGAAGGTCTTCCACAGCTTGTCCCAGCCGCTGTTAGCTGGATTTGGAGGGAGAGAAAACAACGAAATTAAGAAGAATTAAAAAGTATAATTACAAAATACATATTTTAAGAAAATGAGTTGTGTGAAACAGATCTAGATATCTCAGATCAGGATTCCATGAAATGCACAAATCAGGATCTGTTCAATGGTGATGGAGGTTTAACCCAATGTCTGTACACAGCTACAAGATACTGGTTCTTTAAACAACTAGCTACTCTATGGATGATCAGGAGCTTGCCATTCTCATTCAGAAGACTGTGGAAGAACTTGATGGTTGCTGCATAGTCATCCACATAGAAAAGCATCTATGCAAGGAAGAGGCCCAGTTACAAGATGGTTGAAGATCCTCATTACATTTATACTGAGAATGACATCTGATTGTATGATACAAATCTGAGCTATATTTAGTAGCATTAATAAGATGATTGATGTACTCTGATTACGTATTCAAACCTTATATCACCTGAATCATGTGTATGAAATCAAATCTCTTGATCTGTCCTTTGTCCTTGACCTGCTTCTCATACTCCCCACAGGACACACCATGCCAGGCAAACAGAATCTTCTGGAGGTTGGCTGTTTTGGCCACCAAAGCTAAAGATCAGATTATAGAAGCCGACATCATTAACCAAGGCCTTATGCTCTAGACCAGGGGTGTCAAACTCAGATACACAATGGGCCAAAATTAAAAACTGGGACAAAGTCACAGGCCAGATTTAATATTTATTGAAAAAAAAGATATATATTAAAACATAAGGCAGTGATTCTGATAGTGTTTAGGCCAGCAGAGAAGGCCTTGCAGCCCCCCACTGCGTTACTGGTGGCCAGCTCAAGTAGAAATGTGATATTATCTCCAGAGTTTGACACCCCTGCTCTAGACAGTTAACCAAACACTGTTATGTCCTTTGAGAAACAGAAGTGAGTATAAATGTTTTTTGAGATGGGTTATCTGTGTGAGTGTGTTTGTGTGAGTAAATGCATGTTTGTGTGGGGTTTTTTGTTTGGGGGGGGGGGGGGGGGGGGTCTGAAAGGGCAGCACCTTTGAACTGCTCAGTGAGTTTGGAGCTGGGTTCCACTATATCAGCTGTGATTGGGGTTCCTGGGAGCTTGGTCTGCAGTACAGATAGAGTAAAGAGTCAAATAAAGAGTTTTAAATAACACTGATGTTATGAATAGCCCTGTCTGTGACTGAGAATATAACCGCCAGATACAGAGGATTACTAAGTTCGACAGGGAGGGGCAGTGGCCTGCCCTCCACCTGTTGCATCACCTCATGACATCACTCACCTCCTCCACTATCAACCCCCAGCACCTCCACACTGGTCTTCCCCTCTGCTATTCTAAAGAAAAAAATCATTTGAACATTTGTTGTTAAATGTTAAATGATTATCATAATTGCAATATGTTGCAGTTTTGAATAAGGGCACGCATTTCAACCATTTGTCACGCTCTCACGCAACACCTTGTATGTCTCACGCTGAGAACTAAGTGATAACTTGTCCTGCTATATACAATATACAATTAATGGACGAGGTGCGGTCATAGGAAGGGATGTTTTTTGCCGAGTTGATAGTTGTCTCGTGTTAGACAGAGTTCAACACCACCTACCAGCCAATCAGATATATCACCAACCCTCTAATTTATGTGATACAGACACACAAAAATATGACTTTTTGTACCTTGGAAATTCCCCTGTCAGAACCTTATCAACAAACTGACAGATGTGTTTGTGTTCTTCTGAGTTTTGCAGGTAGTACTGGAAACCTTGAATGTAGCGACCCTCATATCCAGCTTTCTTTGGCTCCGAGGTCATAACTGCAGCCTGTGACCTATAGGAAGAAGACGATCGACTTCATTCGATAACTGTACTACGGGTCATGTGAAATTAATGATAAGTTACTAACGCTGCTGTGCACATCATGCTGCACCACAAAAGTACAAACTTCAGGGCTAGTCTCTACGTGCAGCCCGATTCCGTGGCATAAAATGCAATAAAAAAAATATTTTCACTACAATTTTCTTAATTAAAAAACTTCAGTGAGAGGTATTGAAAATTTACCTTTTAATGTGTAGAGAGCGAGCTTCGTGTTCTGTGCTCTGTAAAGTTCAATGAGTGTTCCACGTCTGGGTTGGGCTAATTTCCCTCCTCCCCCAGATTGTGTAACTCTTTATATAAGACAGATACTCCCTGTACATGAACAGGGGCCTGGGTGTTGAACGACAGGCAAAACAGCTGCACTTGTCAGACTGAAGCAATAGTCTCTGGACAAATGCCCAGGAACAGATCCCACTTCCTGTTATGCATTTAGACATTTAGCCCAAGGACACAACGTCATTTGGCATGGCCGGCAATCAAACCGGCAACCTTCTGATTACTATCCCGATTCCCTAACCGCTCAGCCACCTGACTCTTCAGGAAATGTACCTTTCTAGTTACACAATGTTCATTTTTGGTGCGGCGTTTAAACAAGAGCAGCGTTTAATTGAAGAAACACCGTACATTAAACTGTAATTTAATGTGCTCTTGGGGCCCGCTGGTGGCCACGGGGGCCCTAAGCAGCCGCTTAGTTTGCTTATGCCTTGGGCCGGCCCTGATGCACCCTCCTGTAAGGGTTCCAGTCAATCTTTTTCTAGATCAGCCTTTATTCTTCTACCCTAAGTAGGCCTACACCATCTCTTGGTCAGTTTTTGGCACTTTCTTCATGAGATGCAGTTTGTACAACTCATTTACTTAACTGGGAATACCTTCACCTGCCATTAAAGATCCTGTAAAGTGGAATTAAAAACGAGTTTCAAGTTCACCACACCACAGAATAATGTGTTATTAACTACCCATCCAAATTCAAATGAAAAAAAAACACAGACAAGTATGTTAAATTAGGCTTTGAAATCGTAAGAAAATCAGCAGTCTTCTCTGTTCGAGACTGGGGGGGCGTGTCGCCTGAAGGAGCTGAAGCTCGGCACCCTCGCTGGAAGGCGCCACCTCTCTCAAGTAAGCTACCTACTACCCAGATAATGGACGCTACGTCAAGCCGAACAAAACAGTATAGAATTAGAATGTATTTGTTCAATGAGTGAAACAAACAGATGCATATAAATGAAATGTTCCCCTGAGCTTCTAACACAGGAGTAAAAATTGACACCAGAGACAGCAGACAGTGAGCTCTCCAACTACTTCTAGCACATTAGCTACCATTTCACCAAAATACCATCATTCTACACCGAGTAGCCTAATATCAAGTTAGCGGTTTGCACTAACTCATAGCAGAGATACCTCTGGAAAGGTTATCTAGTATAGGCCTAATTATAACAAGCACACAGAACTGAGTGATGAACTGCTGGCACTGCTAGCACTGTCGCCTCACAGCAAGAAGGTCCCTGGTTCAAACCCCGGTCACTCCAGGTCCTTTCTGTATGGAGTTTACATGTTCTCCCCATGCCTGCGTGGGTTTCCTCCGGGTACTCCGGTTTCCCCCACCATCATAAAGACATGCATCGTATGAATGTGAATGAATGTTGGTAATGAATGTTGGTGGTGGTCGGAGGGGCCGTAGGCGCTGATTGGCAGCCACGCTTCTGTACCACCACCGGTTTGACTGTGTCTGAATGAATGCTGGAATCTGTAAAGCGACCTTGAGTACTCTGAGTAGTAGAAAGCGCAATATAAGATCAATGATATATATGCTGGCGGCGGTGGATGGTCCAGGTGCAACCGGAGGATGAACGGCCGGGGGGGCGATGCTCGGTACGGCTCCGCGCTGCAAGAGAAGCCGTGTGTTGGTGAACCCCGTCTGTCTCTGGTCCATGTTAAAACTGTCCGCCGTGAAATGGTCAGTGCAGAGGCGGCTGTTGGAGTTTATCCGAAGCTTTCCATGAGCGTGGCTCTTCACAAAATCTATCCACCTATTTTTCCTTTCATTATCAATAGGGAACTTAAATGGCGTTGCAGCGCAGCTGGAGTTCTTGCATCCAGGGAAGATGCAGTTGCGGGTGGTGGGAGACATCCTGAAGCTCGCTAGCTAGCTGATGTAAGCTACAACAAGTAGCCTACAGCAGGAGGAGCCATTCAGTGATCTGACGTAGATAGGTCGAAATGATGTAGATAGGTAGTTTTTTGGCTCCGCCCATTAAAACCTGGTCTGAAAACGGAAGAGAAACTGTTCTTCGGTCTAACTCCACATTTCAGTGCACCAAAGTTTTAGCGCTTTGCACATGCTTTCAGGAACTAATTTCACACGTATATAATGTACTTAGAAGCAAAACATGGAATTTACTTTACAGGATCTTTAAATGAGCATCTCATTGTATTGTATACAGCATCCATGCTCTGTTCAACAGGATCAGAATGTGCAAATCGTTTTTATATTAATTATTCTCATAATGTCAGTGTAACTGACAATTCCACACAAGCCTGTAAATAAAAGTGGGCCTACATGGGGAGAGAACTAGAAGTAGCTACCATACATAATTCTCTGCATCTATTTCTGCGGCACCAGTCAATGTCTCTTTGTCATCGTAATCATCATCATCATTCTGTGATGAAAAGCATTCTGTTGGGGGTAACTGCTACTACAACTTGAAATAGGCACCAACTGATATTTACTTTGTATCATGTCGAATATGATTAAAACCACGGTGACGTAGAGGCTACAATCACGAGTGTATAGTATAGGCCTATGCAAAATATGCCTTACCTGTTCGTAGTGTGTTTTTATATTTAATAAAACATTGAACATGCTATTTATAAGTCCACCACTTTTTCTCCTGTAATTTTAACAGACAGTTGGGTTAAATGTTCAATGTATGGACTGGCCATTGCATTCAAATGTAGGCTATGCATTGATTCGGCAGCAATTGTCTCCCACGCCAATATACGCTGCTACAGCCGTGTTGATTTTTTCCCGGAATAGGCTCAGATTGACCATAAACACATAATAAAACATATCTAAAGTGTGGTGAAGTAGGACAACGTTTTTTGTCGCCGGCTGCCATGGTGGATCCTAGTCTCGGAGCTCCATTGATGCTGGATTTTAATAGTTCTCATGCCCGCGCTTAACTCAGAGTGGACGTGCTCCTAGTTGACTTAACAAATTCAAATCAGCTTTTCTGGAACCGAAAAGTCTGAGTTTTCCATTTTAAATCACTCAACTCAGAGTTCAGGGTAAGGCTCACAGTTTGTTAAACCCGCTACCTGGAATACCCCCTGGTCTCTTGTAGCGGGAGACTAACACAGTTGGCTCTGCTGCTGGCAGCACAGCTTCACCTTGGTGCTCTACTTTATGTACAAGCAGGCAGAAACACAGACAGACAGACAGACAGACAGACAGATGCAGACTTTCTACCCAAATCCATACAGATTTGTACACAAGCAAAGGACTGCACAAACTGCAGCTTATTGGCACACACCTTATCCACTCAACTACTCAACCTGTACACACAGAAGCACACAAACACACACACAGTTCAATAGTTCATGGATAGTGCAATTCCTACCATGATAATGATTAATAACTTTCCACACTCAGTCAATAGACTCTGGCAGAGAGAAGAAAACTGGTCCCTGAAGCTACATCTTATCTGTGGTGGTAGTCAGAACCCTGACCCATCGTTACATGTTCAAAACCTGAACATACCTCACAAATAAGTCCACAGGAGAATTCATCTTTATTTACAGAACCTCAAAAGGTACCACATGAAGAAGTTCATCTGTGGGTCATGTTGCCCTCTCTTCAGTGCTTAACGGTTTTGTGTGTTAAAATAGCAGCTATCTTTCCCAAGGTGAAGCTCCCTTTTCCAAACGTGTTGTAGACCATACAAATCTATATTAAAAGAAAGATCCAGTGAATGTCATCCGTAGTTACCGGGTAGAAACATTTCCCTTGTCTTCTCTGAGTGTAAGGGTTGGGGGTTGACACCTATGGGCATTTATAAAGCCTTTTGTAAAAAGGTATACAAATAAAAAAAGATTTTATACTGTTTGTATGATGAATAAGCTCTTAACAGTCCTCTATCCATTCTAACCCGTACTAATTCATGCTAGATGGTGGGGATCTTCATTGACTGTATAGTGTACATGACATCTGTACAGTCAGCACAGGTTAGATATACTATACCAATGTATTTGAATTTACATGTTTTTAAAGCCTCATAAATACTCAAGTTAATTCTGTATCTTTACAACCTTGGATAAATGTTGAATTGCATCCGGTATGGCCAGTCAATACAGACTGTTCCTTCACTCCGACCACAGAAATACTGTTGAACTATGCACTTCTGATCCTCAAAACTTTCTATATGCACTAGCTGTACTTTGATTAAAATCTTTTGCTAAATAAATTGAATGTAAAATGTAACTTACACCAACAATGTTGGTTTTTACATTTACATTTAGTCATTTAGCAGACGCTCTTATCCAGAGCGACTTACAGTAAGTACAGGGACATTTCCCCTGAGGCAAGTAGGGTGAAGTGCCTTGCCCAAGGACACAACGTTATTTTGAACAGCCATGAATCGAACCGGCAACCTTCTGATTACTAGCCCGATTCCCTAACCGCTCAGCCACCTGACTCCTTTTAGACAACTCTTTCTATAAACTGAGCATTGACACCTGTCTTTTTCACAGTACACTACTTTTTATTATGTGTCTTAGTTTGTTGGTTTTAATAAAACAAAACAATTCAGATTCAGACATTTTATTTAGAAAGACATTTTCTTGCAGTGACCTGCCTCATTTGACCCTAGATGCTTTGCTAACAGGGTTATGAAGTATGAAGCCCATCTTCTCATCTGAGGTGTTCCAACCAAACAGTTTTTGTTATGAATGCATTGCAACAGGAGCTTTAAGGAATGTTCTTAGCGGTGCTATTCATCAACCAAAATGTAGTTATCCTAGACAAGAGTTTCAATGCTGAGGCTATAGAGGCTATACAGAGGCTATAGAGGCTATACAGCAGGCAGGGAGTTCCTACATTTAAGTCAGAGGGTCGACAACCACCACTTCTAGGTTGTTGTTGAACAGGACCCTCCCGTCTGACTGGGTGCTGCAGTCAGGGTGATGCAGAAGATCTACCACTCCGGCTCTCAGCTCGGGGGGAGCTGTCCTGCTGAAGTCCAACACCTCTGTCAGGAAATCCAGCAGCAGCTCTCCCTTCTCGTCGCCCACCGTGAAGCACTCTGTGATGTCCATCTGAGAGGGCAGCTCATAGGTTTGGTAGCGGAGACCTCTGGAGTCCAGGAAGCTCTTGATGTCGGCCGTAGTCACACATTGGCTGATCTCAGTGTTACACAACTGTGCTCTATAAGTCCTCCACAGCTTCCCCCAACCACTTGTACCTGTTAACACACCACCACAACACAACATCACCACAACACAACCCCAACACAACACAATAGCAGCACAACAAAAAAACTGCAAAACAGAACACCATCAAAACAAAGAATTTCATAAATACTTTTTTTTCTGAACAAAATATGGTGGACACCGGAATAGTCCTACAGTACTGGAGATCCTATGCACTCACGTTGCTCATTACATGATGAAGTATCTTACCTGACACAAGAATTATGAGAAGTTTCCCATTCTTGCTCAAGAGGCTGTGGAAGAAGGAGATGGTGGCACCAGGATCCTTCACATAGTACAGCATCTGAAGAAAACATGAACATCACCATATATTTTTATTTGTTCTTCACGTACATACAATAGATGGTAAGAATACATATCAGAAAATGATCGAATCTAATGAATGATCTATAATTAGTTTATGAGTGACCTACTTGTATCATGTGAAGAAAGTCTATCTTCTCTGTCCTGTTGTTCTCCCTCCAGTGTTTCTCAAACTCAAAGGCAGTCATCTTATTCCAGGTGAAGTTGATATAATCTAATTTAGGTGTCTTTGACACAAGTACTGTGAAAACCAATGAAGATACAGTTAAAATAAATAATGTATACAGGATACATAGAAATAATCACATATTTACATATGCGTAGTCCTTTGGAATATATTTAGTTACTTTAGTTGGTGAAAAGGAGGTAACAACTCAGAGTACCACTGGAGTTCTACTGTCTCCTTGTGATTCTTCTATACCCTTGGAGCTCTACATTAACCTTGGAGTTAACCCCTGGACACACACTGTTCCAGCCACTTCCCTTCGGAAGGAGGCTGCGGTCCATCAGAACCAAAACCTCAAGCCACAATAACATTTTCTTTCCTTTGGCCGCTGGCCTCATCAACAAGACCCAGAACTCCCAACTGCCACTAACACTGTCATGATGTCACGGATCACACACAAAGTCCATCGATCACTTATTGCTCATTACACAATGCACAAATCACATTGCACTGTTCTTTATATCTCATTTTATTTTTATTGTATATTTTATTTTTTTACATTGTGTAGTAGTGCTTAGAATTATTTAGATACTGTTGTACATTTTCTACATTTTATATTTTCTACATTTTATATTTAAAACGTATATGTTTACCGTATGTTCCATCCTGGCATAGTAAATTCCTTGTTTGTGCAAAATTACTTGGCGATTCGGATTCAGAGTTCAAACGGTCTCCTTCTGATCTTCTATACCCTTGGAGTTCTACATTACCCTTAGAGTTCTTCTGTCTCATTGGAGTTCTACTCTTTCCTTTAAGTTCTACTACTACCTTGGAGTTTTACTATACCCTTGTAGTTGTGCAGTTGCTGGGCGCTGGGCTCCACCACCTCGTTTTCGACGTTGACCCCTGGGTGCTTCAGACGCAGCTGGGAGAAAATCTCTAGGTCAATCTGACCTGCAGGCACAATCATCTAGACTGATCAATATGACCTGCAGAAGTAGTGAGGTCTACATAGTGATAAATAAATGACGGCCATGTTGACTCTTTCTCACCTGCCCCACTCCCAACTCCCATGACATTCAGGTGTCTTTTACCCTCTCCAATGCTGCAGAGGTAAGACTTTCACTTAGAGGGCATTGTGGTCATATCAAGTCACTAGCCTTCGTTACATAGGCTAATTGTACAAAATAATAATGCGATACTTCTTAAGATGTTGTTAAAGATTCAATCAATTTAAATATAACAACAAACTTTTAATTGAGAATAATGGGCTATGTTTTCTTGTGGTTTTTCGAAAGAGTTACGGAACATTTGTAGTTTTACCTGGACAGTATGTCAGGGAGTACGCCATGGATAAAGTCCTGCATGCACTGGTGCTCGGAGGAGCGATCCAGAAACAGCTGAAAAGATTTCTGATACCTGCTGTCGTCTTCAACCAGACTCCTTAAAGATGCCATGGTGAATTTCCTTACCACTTGGCAGGTAGGGCGTATACCGAGGTGAAATCAGTTTCATATTCGAGATTCAACAGACATTCATATTCGTACCTCCGTTCAGGCTCCGCGTCATATTTAGGGACCGGGGTAAAAGAGTAGACAGTCAGATTGTTTCTTCAATATCTTTGTCAAAATCGACCATACAAACTTCAAACTTGTTGCACATTCTTCTACTACTGACTGGCCAATTTGTCCAACCTTTGGTTTGGTGATAATGTTGATTATTGATTAACCCATAGCCAATAAATCAATAAAAATACCAGTATTTCAGTATTTCCTCAATATCTTTGTCAAAAATGAACATAGAAACTTCAAACTTGTTGCACATTTTTCTAATACTAGCAGGCCAAGTTGTCCAAGCTTTGGGTTGGTGATAAAGTTGATTATTAATTAACCCATAGCCAATAAATCAATAAAAACACATTTCAGTGTTTCCTCAATATCTTTGTCAAAAATGAACATAGAAACTTCAAACTTGTTGCACATTCTTCTGATACTAGCAGACCAAGTTGTCCAAGCTTTGTTTTTGGTGATAAAGTTGATTGTTGATTAACCTATAGCCAATAAATCAATAAAAACACCAATATTTCAGTGTTTCCTCAATATCTTTGTCAAAAATAAACACAGAAACTTCAGACCTGTTTCACATTCTTCTACTACTAGCTGACCAAGTTGTCCAAGCTTTGGTTTGGTGATAAAGTTGATTACTGATTAACCCATAGCCAATAAATCAATAAAAATACCAATATTTCTGTTTCCTCAATATCTTTGTCAAAAATGAACATAGAAACTTCAAACTTGTTGCACATTCTTCTAATACTAGCAGACCAAGTTGTCCAAGCTTTGGTTTTGGATATAAAGTTGATTGTTGATTAACCTATAGCCAATAAATCAATAAAAATACCAATATTTCTGTTTCCTCAATATCTTTGTCAAAAATAAACACAGAAACTTCAGACCTGTTTCACATTCTTCTACTACTAGCTGACCAAGTTGTCCAAGCTTTGGTTTGGTGATAAAGTTGATTACTGATTAACCCATAGCCAATAAATCAATAAAAATACCAATATTTCTGTTTCCTCAATATCTTTGTCAAAAATGAACATAGAAACTTTAAACTTGTTGCACATTCTTCTAATACTAGCAGACCAAGTTGTCCAAGCTTTGGTTTCGTGATAAAGTTGATTGTTGGACCAAGTTGTCCAAGCTTTGGTTAACCTATAGCCAATAAATCAAGAAAAACACAGTTTCCAATATTTCATCAATATCTTTTTCAACAATGACCACAGAAACTTCAAACTTGTTTCAGATTCTTCTACTACTATCTGAACAAGTAGTCCAAGCGTTGGTTTGGTGATAAAGACTATTATTGATTAACCCATAGCCAATAAATCAATAAAAACACCAATATTTCAGTATTTTCTCAATATCTTTGTCAAAAATGAACATAGAAACTTCAAACTTGTTGCACATTCTTCTAATACTAGCTGACCAAGTTGTCCAAGCTTTGGTTTGGTGATAAAGTTGATAAAGTTGGCTATGGGTTAATCAATAATCAACTTTATCACCAAACCAAAGCTTGGACAACTTGGTCAGCTAGGAGTAGAAGAATGTGAAACAGGTCTGACGTTTCTGTGGTCATTTATGACAAAGATATTGAGGAAACACTGAAATATTGGTGTTTTTATTGATTTATTGGCTATGGGTTAATCAATAATCAACTTTATCACCAAACCAAAGCTTGGACAACTTGGTCAGCTAGGAGTAAAATAATGTGAAACAGGTCTGACGTTTCTGTGGTCATTTATGACAAAGATATTGAGGAAACACTGAAATATTGGTGTTTTTATTGATTTATTGGCTATGGGTCAATCAATAATCAACTTTATCACCAAACCAAAGCTTGGACAACTTGGTCAGCTAGGAGTAGAAGAATGTGAAACAGGTCTGACGTTTCTGTGGTCATTTATGACAAAGATATTGAGGAAACACAGAAATATTGGTGTTTTTCTTGATTTATTGGCAATATAGGTTAATCAATAATCAATTTTATCACCAAACCAAAGCTTGGACAAATTGGTCAGTCAGTAGTAGAAGAATGTGCAACAAGTTTGAAGTTTGTATGGTGGATTTTGACAAAGATATTGAGGAAACATTCTGACTGTCAACTCTTTTACCCCGGTCCCTAAATATGACGCGGAGCCTGAACGGAGGTACAAATATGAATGTCTGTTGAATCTCGAATATGAAACTGATTTAACCTCGGTAGGGCGTATAGCCTCGTCTGACGCAAAGCACAGGCAGACGGCCAATAAAACAGACAAATCAGATTTTCTTACACAGTGACCGTGGAGGTTAAATCTATAACATCGTAGATAGGCTATCCCTGCATTTGTCCTCCCCAATCTTTTGCTTCGGAGGTTTCGTTTAACAGAGAGGAATAACCCCGGAGACTAAATGGGGTACAGGGTAAGAAATTACATTTACAAACGCGCTTAACTGATTTGCGAATGAAATAATAAGTGTGGGCTACGTGTATAGATCATGTGCTGTCATTGGCTACATGTCTTTTAAACTTACATATGGTCTGACGATATTACAGGGTTTGGATTTCGCGCAGATCCCCGGTGGAAAAAATATTGAGGAAACTCCTACTTATTCTTCTTCCTGGGAGACAAAGTGCAACTGCGACTTCCTTCCCCTTTAGTTTTTAATAACAAGTCTTACGCTGTGACGTTTACCCTGGCCTATTGTACAATCATGTAGCTTAGGCCAACTCATACTCTCCACCTGTTGGAATATTGCTTGAAACTGGACACATCCTAAAATAACGAATTCAATGTTTAACAACTAGGGCTTATAGAAACCACGTCGGCTAAGAACTTATTTGTAGTTTTGTTAGTGGTGCCACACCGCTGAAAAGGTTTTTGATGATTTTTGTACAGCCTACTAACAGCAGTCTTGATCTAGACCTGTATTTAATTGAAAAACAGATCGTTTTTGGACACAATAGAGAGAAGCGCACCCTTCAAAACCAGACACCTCATTCAGTCAAATCTTCTAGGCGCTCATTTGCACTCAAATGAGCCAAACTCAGGGCCAGGTTAAGGTCATCTGGGGCCCAGGGCAGAAGCCTACCCGAGGCCCACCCCACGCAAAATATTTGTAAATATATATATATTATTATTACTATGATTTGTATCAATATATATTAGAGAGAGAGGGATTGGTAATTAAATTATGACAGACAAAAATATCAGTATGTGATACATTGTAATCAGTGGCGGCTGCTGGTCTTTCAAAGAGGGGAAGCTCATTTTCGGCCTACATCCTAAAAATGTTTTATTTATTTGGCTATTCACTGGCTAGTTCCAGGGGCGCCGCCAGGAATTTCGGGCCCCATGACAAAAATTCAAAGTGCCCCCCCCCCCCCCAACGTCAGCACACGTTAGCAACGACGCATAACTACAACGTGCATAGATGTAGTAAGACTGTTGCGCACAGTAGGCATAGAGTTAATATTACTAGAGGAAGCAACTTTTGTCTTCCAAGATGGTGTCCCCATTAATTTCTATGAAAAGTGCTCAGTGGCGCAGTGAGGCAAGCGAGAGCACGAAACTGGACCGCGCCATCTTTCCACTTCTGACTCTTCCGGTCTAGCTTTAAACAGTGGCTCTTTTTTTCCCTAGCTCCGAGACCTCGTGCACGCTTGCAACTAGCTGTACACGTCATACTTTGCGACAACCAGTCGCTAGCATAGATTTATATGTTTCCGAGCGTGTGAGCTAAGGCATTGCAGTGGCAGAATGGGGTACAAGTCCGATAAGAATCAGAGACATGATGCAAACTTTACGTAAGTGTATGCTGTCATTATATTATGTTAAGGGGCGAGGGGTGGGGGCTTGGGCAGACACCGTGTTACAGAGTGAACTGTGAACTGAAAATGGCACAAAGAAATAAAAGGAAAACATGAATAAGTCCCATTATTAATACCATACAATAATTTGTATTACTAATTATGTATTTATTTATGTGTATTTAGCCTGCCTTTGGCCTCCTCTGTCTCTGACCCCCCCCCCCCTTCCGCCCCCCCCCCCCCCCCCCCCAAAAAAGAAAATCTCCCGGATTTTCGTACTCCAATGTTGACAGGTGTGGTGAGCACGTACAAATAAAGGAACTCCCTTCCGGTTCAGTAACACCGATGAGAGAGACGTGCTATTTTTCCTCCATTAAATATACCTAAATATTAACATTCATTTTTAAAGAACTTGTAATACAAAAAATTGTACTTGTCATGGGTAGTTTCAGTGTGTAAAGTTTCATTTTGATAGGAGTAAAGGAAAAAAATAGCCCCATTGGGGTGTAATGTTGCCTGGCCTTATTGGCACACATTTAACATATTTCCTCAACTAGGATTTCTTAGGACTTTTAGTATGTTGTTCTGGACACCTCATAGAAATGATCTAAGCTGCAAAAAAAAAAATTACATTTAGTCTGTCGTAAAACGCTACTTTGCCTGGACTAATAGTAACAAAGTTACATACTAGCTAGTTATAACAGTTACACAGAAAGAGACACACTATGACAACGAAGTCCAAGTGGACTCAAAGAACGCAGTGTTCGGCAATCAACTGCAACAACTACCAATGTGACAGTATTTATGCCTTTCATCGCTTTCCCAAAGACCCTGACAGGTAAATTTTGTCGGTAGCGTAATCTTATGCACCTCCTAACTTTAACGTTTTTTTTGTCTAGTAGTAGGCTAGTAAACTTAATTCCTTCTAGGAACTGCAGGTCCTAGCCATAGAAACCAGAATAATGATTTATATGGATATGACAGTAAATTAAAATGAGCTTCTTAAATTAATTTGCTGAATTCATATATTTCATTGATAACGTATTTGTGTATGTACTGTAGGCTAACGTTGTAATGTGTAGAGCTAGCGTCAGGTTACCTCCTGGGAAACGGTCTAACGTTAGGCTATTATAACGTTATATAAACTCATCACTTTATTCTTACCTGTCACACTTAGCCTAATGTAGAGAATAATATAATTTATAAAGTGCTTGAACTTCTCTGTCAATATAAGTTCTTTGCATCACCTAGCGCTGCAGATGTGTACGGAAGTGAGAAGAGGAAACGATTACATCTGTTTTCCGGTTCGAACGCAGGGCGCTCCGCATAACCCCTATACCACCTATACGGGGCCGTTGCTTCAAGCCGAGGGGCGAGGGGTGGGGGCTTAACAGTAGGCTACTGGCAGCATCATACATTTAAGTAATTCAAGACTTGCATGTACAGTAAGTAATTTCACATTAAATAATGTATTTAAACTCAAGCTTGTGTGGTGTGTCGCTGTCTTCAATGCCACAGCCTAAACTTGATGTCAAAAGAAACGTTTTTCATTTCCGGCGCATTCAAACAATCCCCTTAAGTTTGGCTAGCAACAGCAGCTAGGCTAGCTTAGCACAATTTACCGAGGTCAGCTTCTCCACCGTGCAGGGCTCTAGTCTAAGATCAAATGGTCGTATTTGGCATTGTTACTGACAATGATCGCTTCCAGCAAACTTCTTTTGAATTAGCCATTTCCCCCTAAATAAATGTCAAGCTTATTTACGTTTTTTGGGGGCATATTTTCAGTTAGCAGATGGTACTGTTTCAATCGCTATTCTATCTAACGCCTGGGACACACTGCCTGCGATCGGCTGCGACGCGCCTGGAAGCGCCTCCTTTTTTCTTTCGGCGCCCATGTTATCAAATGGGACCGACCACACTGGCTGCGAAGCGCCGCGATTGCCTGCGATCTGCAGCGATCGTTTCGGCAGCTGGTCGAATTTTTTCGCAAGACGCTTGCGAAATCGGCTGCAGGATGATGAAATACACCATATTAGTTGATATATTTGAATAAAAAAACATGTTATTAAGATTTTACTCCATTAATTGTAGACTACGGTGAACATTTGTAAAGTTGTAGACTTTATAATTACACAATGTTGGTAACGAACGTCCTTTACATGTGGTTACCCTGATGAAAACGAATGAAAATAAACTGATTGATCCGTTGAGCTAGCATGCCCGTAGTTGTTTTGTTTGTTTGAGAGAAACGAGCTGTCACGCGTTGCACACAACACACAGGTAGACATAACCTACTGAGAGAGAACCCCCAAGTCGATTTCTAAAATCAGCATCAAATGAATTCTCGAAGTTGAAAAGCACAGGGAGTTGTTGTATGTCAGCAACAATTTTACAAGGACAACGTAGATAAGGATCAGTGCTGGGATATAGCCAATGCCATGTTTATGTACCATGTCAGCGTAAAGGAAAGCTCAGAGTAGCTGAAAGGCTTGGTGACCGGCGCGGAGAAATGCGCGTCTGGTGTGAACAGCTTTTGCTCAGTCGTAGCCGATCGTGGCGCTGCGCGGCGCGTCCAGGCGCTTCGCAGCCAGTGTGTCCCAGGCGTAATACTGCCGGTGACAACGTTGTTACTTAGAATAGCTTGTTTCAAGGGGGTTCAGCTTGTTTCAAAGGTGGTTCTTAACCCTTGTGCTGCCTTCGGGTCACATGACCCAAAGGTTCATAACGAACCACCATTGTGTTTACCCAATTTTACCCAATACAAAAACAAATACAAATAGTTTTCTTTTAACCTTGTGTGGGGGGGGTCTGAGACAGCCCGACGGTTAAAAGAAAATGCTTCACTTTGTTTTTGTATGCGGTAAAGTTGTCGCAATACGACGGTGGGTCACAATGACCGATGGGTCAGAACGACCCGAAGAGAACACAAGGGTTAATGAATGAATGCTATACGAGTGGGCTAAATGCTTGAAAATATCACTACTGTAGAAGGGAAAAACTTAAGGTGACGTTTAAGTCATATAGGTTAGGTTCATTCTACATAACATTTAGTCATTTAGCAGACGCCCGTATCCAGAGCGACTTACAGTAAGTACAGGGACATGCTACACTTCATTTTTTGTATTTTGAATTGTACATGAGCAGCAACAAATGTAGGTTATGCTGTTAAATCTATGCAATCTTCATAAATAATAAGTAGGCATTTTTATATAAAATATACAGAAATATCAGTTGTAAAAATTACAGTTAATAAACGGACCCATCTGCAACCGATGCAAGCAAGCACACCCTACAATTACCCCAGAAATTGTACCCTCTCTAGTTAATGGATTGCTTCTTGGAGTTCGATAGTAATGGGGAGACTGGGGTGCTGCTGACTCATCTGTTGTTAAGTCTGTTAAAAGGGGCAGGGAGTCGGGACAATGATTTAATCTGAATATCTTGTTAAATGTTTCCCTGCACTGATTAAATGTTGATGAAATGTAGGCTAACACTGTACCCAGCTAGATAGCTTATATGGACATTAAACCAACAGGTTAATACCACTCACAGATTGGCTACCCACCTTTCTTGGTAAAAAACTGGGTTACTGATTGAAACCCTCTCTTTTGTCTATCCTCTCTTTCTTTTTTCTCTGATCTTTTCCGAAACCCTGATTTGTGTTTACGGCCAGACATTCTAGCAACTAGCGCATCTACTGACTGCAACTAAACACCGTCACCGATAAGTGCGCTAAGGCAGGATCAAACCATTTCATTCAGATACAGGGGGATGGTCGGTCAATATGGATGTTTACTTTTTGGTCAATAGGGATATTTAACCTTTATTGCCAAACACAAGTAAAAACAAAGACATCATGCATTGTATTATTATATCTTAAATGTATTATATACTCGATGATGGTTTATATAATATAATTTTATATTACTTTTTGCCTATTTTTGGGGGCCCCTGTCAGTCAGGGGCCCTTAGAATCGTCCTAACTTTTCCCCCTATACGGCGCCCCTGGCTAGTTCACCCCTACGACACTAGCCTATCCTACTGAATGAACGAACGATCTAACAAAACAATATTAATCAAGGAGGAAATGTGGAAATTAGGTTAAATTGAAACAAGGAACGTGGTGTATAATTGTATGAAGAAAATTGGTTAGCAATTTCGCCAAGCAAATAGAAGAAATAGGTTGCTGCAGTTTGTCTTTCAACTACAGTTGCAAAATCCGCGATGGGACTGAGCTTGAATAGCTTCGGTGACTTTTTGTAGTACAAAATTACTGTCAATCAAAAGGAGATGCAGTCTTTTGACAGACCCTCCAATCATCACGCGGAAGCTCACCGTCCAGGCCAGCCCACTCCTCCATTCACCCCCAGAGACGCTGAGCGTCCGAGGCGGGACATAATCTCAGCATTCATCCAATGACCGTATAGTTTCGAAGCACTGAAAAAAACTGTTAAAGGGGTGATTGACTGGGTTTTTTGGGTATTTCACACTGTTCCATAGGGTCTCCGAATAGGGTATGTAACATTGGTTGGGTTGAAAATGGCCCGGGTGCTGTTCTATGCCCCCTGATAGATCCTCTGAAATTTTCCCGGGAAAAAACACTAGCTTTTCTCCTTTTATGGTATTCTCATTAATATTTAGATGAGCTGCGCGCTGATTGGTTGGTTTTCAACGAGTGAAGTCCAAAAACGCAACACTGCCAACAGCACTCACTGAAACACCGAAGGTGGAGACTTGAAATAAAAACGCGCAAATAAATCTATTGTGTCTACACAACACTGTTTTCAACAGATTGACTAGATATCATTTGAAATGATAACGTTAGTTGTTTCCACTTCTGTTGTCGAAGCAAACTGGATTGACTTAGGTGGGTAGAACGTTAACAGCTTATAGCAACCAAACTATATCGTGATTCAACTCAGCTTCAGTTAGCTAGCTCTAGACATCTTGCTGAAAAATAACCTGACAAAGATCTGGACAAACATGCATCGTGAATTGTAGATTTACATAACAACACGGGTTATTTATTTGAATGAAACAGTCAGGAACATGAAACAACGTTAGCCCCATTGCCAATAAACTAGGCTAAATCATCACATATGCTCTTGCGTTAGCAAGCTAAACTAGTTTACATGCCTACAGTCTAGGTGTTTTCGCTATCTAGCTGTTCTTGCATTCCTTGCAAATCAGCGTTAATAAGAAGCAGATGAGCTAGAGTCTAGCTAACATTGACTAGACGGGCATGGCTGATGTTTGTCTATACCGTAGCGTAGAAGATCCATGTGCAGTTCGACCCTCGACACATTTGCGCAACCATTTCACCAAGGACGGTTTTGAAAACCTGGGACAATGTAGCTAAAGCAGGATTTGCTATGAAGCTGTTGCTGAAAAGAGGTGCGTTCCAACCTTACGTTCATCACAACCGCAAGCTGTAGTATGATTTTGTCGGTAGTTCTTAGCAATGCTAACGTATCCTGTATCTAGCACCTGCCTTTCTCCAGTTCTTTCAAATAGATAATCTAGACAGGCGTTAGCAATAGGCCAGACTGCTATTTGTTTTCTGGCTATTTTTTCGGAAGATTCCCTTCTAATGCCGACTACAGCTAGTCTAGCTAGTCATTTGCTAAGTAAAGTATGTTGATGTGTTTAGAAACGTATTTAGCAGTCTATGCTAGATACAGGAGACGTTAGCATTGCTAATAACTGTTAAAGACAAAATCATACTGTAGCCTACTTGCGGTTGCGATGAGCGTACGGTCGGAACAGCACATCTTTTCAGGTTCAGCTTCTAAGCAAATCCTGCTTGAAATTGTCCAAGGTTGTCAAAACTGTCTTGGGTGAAATGTTCAGAGCAAATAAATAATTGAGTGTCGAACTTCGCAGGGATCTTTTCATAGACAAACAGCAGCCATGCCTGTCGAATGTTTGGCTCCTTGGGAAGACTATGATAAGTGTTGGCATTCCCTGTACAGCCTGGAACACAGCATTTACGACCATGGTCCATTTTCAATATCCTTGTTATACTTCAAAACGTTATTCTTTGTAATTGCTTAGAAGTAGCCTACACAGAGCAGCGCGCAGCTAAACTAGCATCAGAGATCTACGCTACCTCGGACTAGGCAAGAACACCAGTGAGTGGGCTGGTCTGGATGTAAATTTTGGGGCGTGACAAAGATACAGACCAGAGCCAAAAAAGGCGGTCCCCGGACTGACGTCAGTCCGGTGGCTTTGTTGAAAAGCTAGCGTTTTACAGTCAAATCTTTTCATTTTGAAATTTGCATAGGAAAGAGGTGTCAATGGACTTTGAGGTTCACTGTATGTTCATTTTACCCACCTAACTGTCGTTATTCAACTATGACAAGGTAAAATCGGTTTTGCAATCAATCACCCCTTTAAAAGCAGCCCCATTGAAGTCCATTGAAGCTGAGCTTCAACAGGGAAATGCACTGTGACGCTACGGGAATGTATGAGAAGGAAATCAGTCAGTCGACCTGCTAATATATGTTGCTGATTCTGAAAGAACTCGTCTTCGATATGAACGTGTTCTAACGCATTTAAAATGTTAACACAATAGTAAATATTTGACCATACATTTTTTGAAATTTTAGGGGACGCTGAGCTTCCCTTGCAGTCTTAAAGAAATCACCACTGATTGTAATAACGCTACATTGTAACACGCACCCCTAGCCAGCCTCGATGTCAAATAAATTGGAACATGCAGTCTAGCGTGCACACACAAAGCCCAGCGAACACATATATACAATCAACTCGATTGAACAATTTAATTATCAGGCTGTGGCCGCCTACTGAAAAGAACATAGGCTAGATAATCAGTGTGGGACTAGTTTAAGTCCACGTCTACTTTTTTGAAGGCAAAGTCACGAATCAAATCGTTGAAGTCAATTTGGCGAAGCAGGTCAAACTCGTTTGACATCACCTTCATGCGAAGCCATTGTTGTTTTGCATGCTTTGATACCGGCACAACACGTGACGCTAAGAGAACGTGGACTTCACTACGGGTGGGTAAATGCATCAAAAATATGTATTATTATTTTATTTTATCTCCCGTGCCGGGGCCCCCTAGTGGCCGGGGCCCGGGGAAGCAGCCCCTCCTGCCCATTGCACAAACGCGGCCCTGGCCAAACTACATTACACTTTATTCAGGTAATTAGTCTAGAGCTAAGAGATTATTTAAATGAAACCCAAGCTGTTAGGGGCCATCCAGAAAACTGCAAAATAAGGCAATGCCTGGAGAGGAACTGTAATGGATGAATTAGAGTTGACTAGATTGCCTTCTCTCATTGCTTATCTTCACCGTGGCCTTGACACAACCATTATAATCCACATCCCTGCTAATCAGACGTGACAGTCTTTACTAAATGAATTAGATTAAACAAAAGATTTAAGATCTGTTTCCTCCTACATCCTCTGAACACCTTGGGATTATCTAATAGTCTGTCTGGATTTAGAATGTAAAATTACTCAGCAGTAATACATGAAGCTGGCCCAGCTAATTATCCTATGTAAGTAATGACAGTTTTTACAAGAAGCCTCAGAGGATTATTGAAAAATAGGCTAAGATAGGGGAAAGCTAATCTTTCACTACCTGTTTGGCAGTAATGGAGATGAACCCTATTTAAGATATACGGAGAAAGCTCCACACAAAAAAACTCATGATTTTTATTTCAGGATTAATGAAGTGAATTGATTTGAATTAAATAGCCTACGTTCTTAACTTCAGCAACATAATGTCCGGTAGTTTAGGTGTCATATGTATTTTCCAAAATGGAAGTGTGTGTAATAGAATCACACATATCACAAGTATAGAGGGATGTCAGTTTACCAGACCCATGTTGTTTTGCAATGAAGCCCAACAGGAAGTCATCTGACCCAGTACATTCATTGGAAGAGCCTGCATGTGCTAACTGTTTACTGATTTGGACAGAAGGAGCTTCATAGCTGTTGGTGCACATAGTACCACACTTTATTAGCATGTCTGTCCAACTCTCCACACAGCAAAAACACAAAAGACAAGGTATTTACAAAGTAAATTATAAGTTACTACTCAATATACTAATGTGTTGATAGCATTATAGCACAATATAAAAGGTGATGTAGAAAAGGGAATTCATAGGGACTTCAGCCCTCAGAGTCACTGGATAGCATGTTTTGGTTGCACTCTATTCTATGGTACAGAAATAAGATGATAGTTGTTTAAGTATTGTTGAATGACTTTGGAATACTGCTTGTGATAACTCCACTCAGAAAGGATCAGATGTACCACATTATTTCTGAACAAACAATGTCACAACAGCTGGAAACTATCATAAACTAGAGTGCTAATGTACCCAAATGCACCACATAACTTCATATGGAAATTAAACAGATTCATTGCAAGGCCACGTATCATGATTTCTGTCTGAACAGATCAAGCATGCATACATACAACTGGGTGATAAAATATTATTGTTGTAGCAAGAAACAAAAATATTCATACACCCTTCAGATTATAAACTTGTTTGTGAGATTCTTTGTTAAATTCACAATGGAATGATGTCCAATTGCATTTCTGAAGTAAAGTTAAATACTTCAAATCCTATTGATGTCTGCAGGATTTGTGTATTGAATCATTTAAATAAATGTACATGTAAATAATACAAATAAATCTGGCCTTTATTAAATCTTTCACCATCTTTATTAAATGCTTGTCTGTTAACAACAGACTTGGAGGTAAATCCATACACAGCTAAGAGGAATAATAAAAACAATCATTTTCTTATGAATTGTTTGTCACCATGAATACAATTCAGGCGCCTCCTGTTGGTCATGCTGATAAACAATCAGAATTTCTTTTTAGTGACAAGACAGTTCTTCCTCGAACTGCGTTATCTTACTTTAGTCCAATTTATAAAAATACTTACTAAAGGAAAGGATTCAATCTGCGTAGTGGCATTGTGTGCATATGGGAAAATTTTAATTTTAATTAAAGTTTAATTGGATACATTGTTTTCTTGACTAAAGCAGATGTTTCGAGAGTGACCAAGCTAGTGGGTTGAAGGGGGCATGTCAATGACCTCAGATAGAATTCTGGCAAGCCTACATTTGGTTGAACTGTCAAAAATCCAAGCTTACACATCCTATGACATTATCAATAAATACACAACTCCACAGCAATAACTTTCATTACAATGAAAACACTAGAAAAAACTTGTTTGAAAAGAAAAACAAGAATGAATCAGCACTAATGTAGTGCATAGAACTTTGAGTTTATCCTCCTGGCGTTAAAAAGTCACTCTCACACAGTATCTGTTGGTACTGTGACATGTCGAGAAAGTTTGACTCTCAAAATGTTTCTGGAAAAACAAACGCCTCCCAAGTTAAAATCTCAAACTTTCCATGACAATAAGCTACACTGTTGATCCAGACACATCCACCTCATGGTTCCTGGGTTAGAGGTCAAAAGTTCCTCTTTCTGAGAGTGATGGAAATGTCCCTCAGACCATCTTAGAAACAATTCAGTAAATATCCTGTCCGTGTGTCAGTACAGTACAATTCAGTACATTATCTGTCTGTGGCATCATGGCTACATGTCTGCATCCCCGTCATAAGCCAGAGTCAGAGGCTTCTGAGGTGGAGAGGCTGTCTTTTTCATCTTGGGAGGTTTACTGAAAAAACAACAAGAAGACAATGAAACAGAAGAGAACTTTCTATAGACGTATAGAAAGTTCACAAACAAACATCTATATAACAGTTTATGTGACGAAAGTGAACTGAATTCAGTCAATGATACTGTAAATCTAGAAATAAAATGTTTTTATGCTCACAATGCTTTTTCACGTAATGCTTCAATTCACTTTAATTTCACTTCAAATAAGAAGGTTCTCCTAATAAAAGGTGATTTAATTATACAAACTCTACTGGGACTTAAAACAACAAACCACACACGCCTTCCTCTGAAGATGTGCTCTCCCCTAAACGACAAAGCTAGTTGTTTGCTAATTGTTTTCACATCAGAGAGAACCAGGAAGTTGCACCTTGTAGCAGCAGTGCACTGCTCGTTCTATTAAACTCAAACAGCACTTGTAGTCTGGAATCTATTTCTCATTTATTCTCAAAAATTGAAGTAGAGACATTATGTGGCTGAACATTTTTATGTATAAATATGGATACAATGTGTACAATATAGACTTACAATATATGTACACATTTATACGTACCACAGCAGGAACAACAAAGCAATAATTAATAATATCAAGATGAATCCTCCAGCTGTCACACCATACACCCAGAGTTTCACTCTCCCATCTGTGCAGAGAGCAGAGGCTTTAGATGTTGTTTGTCTATAGTTCTTAATAGTTTTCTTTAATATAACTTACAGTCATACTGTTGTAAATTCAATGAAAGAAAATTGTATTTCTCGTGAGACTAGCATTAGTAAAGTACAAAGATGTAAAAGTGCATACAGGAAACAATAAAATGACCCTAAACCAGAGAGACAAGCACAGAGTAGATCCAGAGGTGCTGTATCTGGAGAGTGATATGTGGTTTACAGTACCTGGTCCGACAGGCCGCAGGCTCCACTCAATGAAGAGGTCCTGGGCCTGGGAGGGCCCCGGCTTCAGCCTGCCAGAGCTGGTCTTCACATCGGCCTTCTTGGTGTCAGCCCCAGGGGTCTTGGTGCAGTAGTCCAGGAAACCGTGGGTGGTCATCACCTCTGTGTAGCCCTTCTCACACCCACACACTCCATTCTGGAGGACACAGGGGAGGCAGGGGGCCTCGTTCAGAGCTAACTGGGTAACAGCTGTCATCAATGTGTTTTTAATCCTTGTGCTGCCTTCGGGTCACATGACCCAAAGGTTCATAACGAACCATCGTTGTGTTTACCCAATTTTACCCAATACAAAAACAAATACAAATAATTTTCTTTTAACCTTCGCAATGTGGGGGGTCTGAGACAGCCCAACGGTTAAAGATCCTGTAAAGTAAATTCCACGTTTTGCTTCTAAGTACATTATATACGTGTGAACTGAGTTCCTGAAAGCATGTGCAAAGCGCTAAAACTTTGTCGCACTGAAATGTGGAGTTAGACCGAAGAACGGTTTCTCTTCCGTTTTCAGATCAGGTTTTAATGGGCGGAGCCAAAAAATGCCCTATCTACATCATTTCGCCCCATCTACGTCAGATCACTGAATGGCTCCTCCTGCTGTAGCCTACTGTTATTGTAGCTTACATCAGCTAGCTAGCCAGCTTCAGGATGTCTCCCTCCACCCGCAACTGCATCTTCCCTGGATGCAAGAACTTCAGCTGCACTACAACACTATTTAATTTCCCTATTGATGAGGAAAAGAAAAATAGGTGGATTGATTTTGTGAAGAGCCACGCTAATGGAAAGCTTCGGATAAACTCCAACAGCCGCCTCTGCACTGACCATTTCACGGCGGATAAGTTTAACATGGACCAGAGACAGACAGGGTTCACCAACACACGGCTTCTCTTGCAGCGCGGAGCCGTACCGAGCATCGCCCCCTGGCCGTTCATCCTCCGGTCGCACCTGGACCATCCACCGCCGCCAGCAGTTCATCACTCAGTTCTGTGTGCTTGTTATAATTATACTAGATAACTTTTCCAGAGGTATCTCTGCTATAATTAGTGCAAACCGCTAACTTGATATTAGGCTACTCGGTGTAGAATGATGGTATTTTGGTGAAATGGTAGCTAATGTGCTAGAAGTAGAAGTTGGAGAGCTCACTGTCTGCTGTCTCTGCTGTAAATGTTTACTCCTGTGTTACAGCTCAGGGGAATATTTCATTTATATGCATCTGTATGTTTCACTCATTGAACAAATACATTCTAATTCTATACTGTTTTGTTCGGCTTGACGTAGCGTCCATTATCTGGGTCGTAGGTAGCTTACTTGAGAGAGGCGGCTCCTTCCAGCGAGGGGGCCGAGCTTCAGCTCCTTCAGGCGACACGCCCCCCCAGTCTCAAACAGAGAAGACTGCTGATTTTCTTACGATTTCAAAGCCTAATTTAACATACTTGCCAGTGTTTTTTTTTCATTCGAATTTGGATGGGTAGTTAATAACACATTATTCTGTGTGGTGAACTTGAAACTCGTTTTTAATTCCACTTTACAGGATCTTTAAAAGAAAATAATTCTCTTTGTTTTTGTATGAGGTAAAGTTTTCGCAATACAACGGTGGGTCACAATGACTGATGGGTCAGAATGACCCGAAGATAACACAAGGGTTAAGGACTCCAGGAGAATGCTTCTGTTCTTGGGAGGCTCTGTCTGGCTGAGTCACAATCCTCACTCAGATCTTTTACATTACATTTAGTCATTTAGCAGATGCCCTTATCCAGAGTGACTTACAGTAAGTACAGGGACATTCCCCCGAGGCAAGTAGGGTGAAGTGCCTTGCCCAAGGACACAACATCATTTTGCACAGAGTGGAATCGAACCGGCAACCTTCTGATTAATAGCCCGATTCCGGGCATTTATTCCAAATGTACCAGCGTTTTAACTGCCGGTTGTTTTCCTTGCTTCTTCTGTGATGTGTTTTGTGTCTTGGCTAGAGTGTGTGGGGAATCTTTAAGTTTTGGGTGATCATCGTGTTCCCACAAAACAACAATTCAATCCAGATGGTTTATCTAGTGTTCAATGTGAGAGCTTTAACTACACCTTGCAGGAGTATCAGTGTTAGAGAAACATTGAGTGGGACTGGGGAGGTGGCTACATTTCACCTGTAGATACATACACCATCCTCTGAGAGGCAGCAGCATCTCAACTATGGATATCAGTTACTTGTTTCCAGTGCAGCTCTGGATCTGAGTGCTGTCTCTCAGCCATAGACATGCTAGCCCACAATCATGCTAGCCCACAATTCAAATATGATAATTGACAAAAGCTTTTAACGAGAACCAGATAAACGCCAAACACCATTACCCACAAGGCCTTGTAAGAACAGGTGAGAGACGTTGCGGGCAAGGGGATGGATGTGTATGAGTCAGTAGGATGTGGGTCTTACCGGTGTGCAGTGGGAGAAGGGCTTGGTGCAGGGAGGGTGGCAGTGTCGGACTGTTGTTGGCCGGTTGTGTAGAAAGCACCCCCCTGTAACGGTGAAACAGAAGTTCTTAATACCGGCCCTCCATTGATAACCAAATGAATGTAATGTCACTCCTGATTAATGTGCCTGGGTCTGCTATCAGACTCTCTGATCAATGTGAGAACAGTGTAATTCTAAAATGGAAAATTACATGTCAGAATATCAAAGAGTAATGCCTTGGGCTTTCGCATTCTCTACAGGGAGAGATTACACTGGCAGAGTTGCTTTGTGGCAGACATACATTCCAACAGTAATACGATTACATTCACCTGCACATTAAGCTCTCCAAAGACTCACATTCCCTTATTGTGAACACCTTCAAGTTGCACTTCTTGTCTGCATGTTGTTTTATTTATTTGTTTAATTTAGTTTGAACAAATGAAAACCTTGTTTTTCCTCATATTTGTATGGATGGAGAACCTCAGAGATTTGGTGTGGTATTGATTGCAAGTATTTGGAGGGTAGAGAGGAGATCAATGCTAGCTGTGCTGAGCGTGAGCAAATATGTGGGTGTATGTGCATTTGTGTGTCCATGTATGAGTCCAAGTATGCATGCCACACATCGCAGTGCATCTGCGCAATGTGTGTATTTATGTCAAATGTGGTAATGTTAGTGTATACAGCTACCTGTGACATTGACTCCATCTGAGCGCTGGCACCACACGGCTCTCTCGTTGTCGCTCCATCCACTGGCCCTCCACTCATAGCTGTGGCACCGCCCCCCTTAAACCAACACAACACGTCATCACTCCAACAATGGGGGACCTTGTCACCTATAGCAACTGAACCCTAAATAACATCAAAGCTAATGGTAGCAAACGGTTGCTCTTTAGAATAAACAAAATATATATCCATGTAGAGGCCAAATTGAGTTAATTTTGCCATCAACCGTAATGCATTCAGTTAGCCAAATCTGGCTCCATGTCAGTGTGCATGAGCAATATACTTCTGCAAATACAAGGGCAGATACAATATACAAAGGCTCATGGGTAATCAGTCCATCCCTCCATGTATCCCAAGGCATTGCTGGAGGCCAGGGTCTTGAGGAGTTAGGGCTGGGCACAAAGGGACGGCTGGAGGGGTTAGGGCCGGGAGGGGTTAGACCTGGACACTTGGGGATGGATGGAGGGGTTAGGGCTGTGCACCTTGGGCTGGCTGGAGGCGCGCTTGGGGATTAGCAGACGACTCACTTACAGACAAACAGATGTCCTGGGGAGAAACATATTCAAGCTGCAGAGGAACTACACGCACATTTTCCAGTCTGTGGCTATGCAGCATGAGGCTATTACCACACAAAAGCTTTTGGGAGGATATGGAATGAAAAGAATAGGAAGGAGACAAATGGGAGGGATGTTTAAAAGCATGAAATAAGCAGCCTGTCTTCCCTCAGGCAACTCAGCAAATGAAGGAATATTTTTGTATTTTTCGTTTTGACGATGATTGGAGACATACTGTACTGTGGTAAAAGACTACGAGTGGTTGAGAAGTTAAATGTGTTCGATGGGTTCCAAAGACGTTCGTCTAACTGCAAGAACAGTCCTTAATAAAAAAAGTACAGAAAAACTCTAATTAGCACTAAAACAAGTTTATGAAGAAAAAAAAGGTTTAGCACCAATATAACATACCCAACTAGCAGTTGAGCAGAAAGGAGGGGAGGAGATAGAGAGAGGAGGGGATGGAACGAGTAGGGGAGGTGGGAGAAAGTGGATGGAGGGTGGGGGAGAGAGGAGGGGACAGTGATATAGAGAGGAGAGGATGTTATGGAGAAAGTAGGGGAGATAATGGAGAGGAGGCGAGGTGATGGAGAGAGGAGAGGAAATGGGGGAGATGGTTGGATAGATGATGAAGAGTGGAGAGGGGGTGGAGGAAAGAGGAGGTGGGGGAGAGAGGAGGGGAGGTGATAGAGAGGAGGGTGGAGAGGTATGTACCTTTGCAAGGTTGCGTCTCTAACACCTGCTGGGGACAGTTGTCCTGATTCTCCAGGACCGTCACCACGACAGCTCTGGAGCGAGCCTGTCGACCCGTGGTCTCGAAGCTCCGCCCCTCCAGACAGGTCAGCTGGCACGAGCTCCAGGAAGACCAGTCAGTCAGATGACAGTCTCCTGCACACAGATGAATCCAGCGTTAATGTTCATGGATTGTAATGTATTTTATATTAACAGTTGAGGGGCAATTGTTTTATTTGTCATCTTTCCGAGGCTATTTTTGAGATTGGCTTATTTTTATAGGGGGAGCTAAATCAATTGCACCTCCACAATTACATTTCTCACAGCAAATAAGCTTTTGAGCTTATTGTATATGAGATACGGGTCTATTGTATATGAGACGTCAATGCATAAGAGAGGAATTCATAAAAAAGAAAAGACTCCATCCACAGAGGGAATATCCAAGCAGACAAATCCATCACTCCCACAAAGTACACCATTGGACACCTCTCAATACAGCTGACCGAGATGAAAGAAGAGAGATCTATTATGCGTGTTTATAAATAAACTCCTCAAAAAAAATTCGGAAACGTTATTTCGGACGATTATTCCTCCCCTTCAATAATACCAATTGATATTGTATTTTATATCGTTGGAAAGCCTGATTAGACAACGAGGTACAACTTGTAAGGATCGTGCATTCGTGGAATCAGCAACACAGCTAACCGTGTGGGTAGTGGCCCAAAAACAATTGCCAAAATCCCCTGCAATATTCTTCTGTTGGTATTCACTCTCGTTTTGAGTAGCTTGGTGGATTGGATGATTGCACTCTCCCACAGTAATAAGGAAAAAACAACACATATTGGCCATTTTTACACTTTATTCATTTTACACTGTCAGGGACCTCAGTAGCGTGTGGAAGATCCATATGCAGCCACAACAGCTTGGCACCTCCTCATGCTGGTCACCAGCCTGGTCACACACTGCTGTGGGATGGCCTCCCATTCCTCAACCAGGATTTGTCACAAGTCAGCCAACATGTTTGCGTTGGTCACTCTGGCACGTACTGCACGCCCAAGCTGATCCCACTTGAAGCTCAAAACGAGAGTGAATACCAACAGAAGAATATTGCAGGGGATTTTGGCCATTTTATTTGGGCCGCTACCCACACGGTTAGCTGTGTTGCTCATTCCACGAATGCACGATCCTTACAAGTTGTACCTCGTTGTAAAGGTGACTAATCAGTAGGGATGCGTATTGATAAAATGTTAACGATTCCGACTTCTTATCAATTCCTGCTTATCGATTCGATTCTTTATCGATTCTCCCCTCTACAGCCTTTACTGGCTACTACTGGCTTTGAAATGAGCTAATACCTACCACCTCTAGGCCTCTTCAGGCCTCTGTTTTCAAAACAAAATCTAGTCGGAGATAGAAACTTTCAGTTTCCTTGTGTTCAAGCTTCTATTACTCAACACCAGTAGGACTTACAGGGGTCCTAACAACAGGGGAAATAACTTCAGTGTCACCTTTCAAGAGACCATTTACATGCATGTACTCCAAATGGTTCAACAACAGCTTTCAATGTACTTTGGATATGTACATTGTTCGATGCATGCTGCTGCATGCATCGAACACATGACGTTCCAGTAACTTCATTCCATGCTGTGTGTTCAAATGCTTCTTCATATTTGTAGTATTTCCTCCCTTCGACGAAATAGACTTTTTACATGCGTTACAAGTGGCGTTGTTGTCCTTTTGTCGTGTGAAATACAACCAAACTTTAGAACGCTTCTTCCTAGTTGCCATGTTTGCTGCAGTCTGTCTCTGAATAAACTATAAAAGTTCGTGCATGCGCAACGGCACAGAGAATCGTTAACAGAATCATTAAGGAATTTTGCTAACGATTCCAAGGAATCGATTCACTGGGAACCGGTTCTAAACAAGAACCGGTTCTCGATACCCATCCCTACTAATCAGGCTTTCCAACGATACAAAATACAATACCAATTGGTATTATTGAAGGGGAGGAATAATCGACCGAAATAAAGTTTCCAAACTTTTTTTGAGGAGTTAATATTAGCAGATCCTTTATCGAAGGTCATACATCAATATCCCTTTCTAATCCACGGTGAGTACACTCCCTCCCAACCATCGCTGCTCTCTCTGCATCGGCCCCTCAACCATGACACCTCTTTGATTCTGTGCCCTGGCTCGCCATTAAAGCCAATCCGTGCGGCGAACCAGCTCATTATGCTTCATCTTCACAGGACCCCGCTCTGTTTTCACCCCTGCCTGCTGAAACCTAGGCTGCTACATGAGCTGCCGAGGAGAGGACTCTCTGCCCCTCTTCCTCCACCCCAGACATACAGCATAGGCTGCAGTGAGGAACCCTCTTGCTCCTCTTCCACCTCCACCCGTGAGAAGTTCAGGCCAAGATTAGGTGAGGGTGGCCGAGCCAACACAGCCCACATCTACAGAGCAAGGAAACGCCTCTCTCCATGCCCCAAGAGAGACACATCACAGCCCAGTCTAGTCCAGTAGAGCCCTGTCTAGCCACTCCAGCCAGTCTAGTCTAGTCAGTTCGGTCCAGCCCAGCTCAAGTAGTTCAAGGTGATCAGCTGAGTACCAGGGCAAGGGATGGAGCAGGGCAGCAGCAGGTCCTGCTCGCTCTCTCTCCCCAGCCTGCCTCCACACAGGCCCTCGTCCACGGCCTTGGCAGAGGAGGTTGTGGGCCAGTCTCCTCCATGGACCACACAGGTCAGGTTCCTCCTGCGCACACCTTCCCCACACACTGCTCCCTGGAAATACAACAGAACAAAACACTTTATTACACTACACAGTACACTGCATTACAACACAAAATAACATAATATACAAAAACGCAACATCACACAACATAGCACAACACAATAAAATACAAGATCAAACATCAGATAGATCTCAGATATGTCTTGACCAAAGTTGCCTCTTGACAAATCTACTGAAAAACACACATTTATAGTATACATAATTATATACATAAATAAACTCTATATAGAAAGTTGTACAAAATTGCTAAATCTATGTGTGTTGCAAATTTTTGCCGTACCTCCACAGTGCAGGGGGTCCTGTCTCCGAGCAGCCAGGTATAGCAGGGCCTGATAGGACAGGGCTTGGTCTGGGACAGCAAAGGGGGACAGGGACGCCCCTCGTCATGGGCCTGTTGGAGGATGGTCCGGAAGCGCACGGTCTGACCTGCAGGGATCAAGGTTATTATAGTTTTGCATTTTTCATTAGTTTTTATTTTTATTTCGTTTTGACTTTTTGTTTTCAAATTCAGTGTAGTTTTAATTACCGTAATTTTCGGACTATAAGCCGCGCCTTTTTTCAAATTTTTCGACCCTGCGGCTTATATAACGGTGCGGGTAATCTATGGATTTTTACAGCTAACGGCCACTAAGATATCAGTAAATTTTCGCTTAAAAAAATATATAAATATTCAAAGATGTGCACACTTTTTCAAAAATAGCCAAAGTTAAGTGGTTAAATGATAGTGACGCTATTAACTAATTTTGCTGGGGAACCCCTAGCACTCAAGGACCACTGGTTGAAAACCACTGCTGTAGATCACTGCCGGTATGTGCGCTAGGAGCGCACCTTTTAAGTTTGAAAGTTGAAAAGTTTGTGTCTGAAACGGTATGTGATACAGTACAGTTTACACAGCACAGTATATGTTCTGTAGCTACTATTGCACTAAATGGTAACACTCAGTGTGCGAAATACCCGTCAATATTCAGGGGGGTCCCCATCTCTCGATTGTTGCGCAATACCGATCTAAATTTTCTCAATATGCAGTAGGCAGGGACGGACTGGGAGTAAAAATAGGCCTTGGACTTTGATCCAGACCGGCCCACCAGAACCGACCCCGTATACGCCACCAAAGTGCCATGCTAATGCATGCACATTCTGGGTTTGATGTGATGCTAGTAGGGAGTACTACAGTTAATGCGAGCGTGCATGGCGCGCAATCAATTTTTTGGGGCTGATTTGAGCGAAAAATTGTTTTTGGAGCTTTATGTAAAATAAACATGGCGCTACCGATGGTCAGTCCGCTACTGGCAGTTGGTATAACATTACAGTAACTATTTTATGGATGCCAGCCAAGACAATCAGTCTATAGCCTACATGACAACACACACACAACCATTTTTGATAATCCGATATGCTATTATTCTACTATTATTCTATATGGTAGGCTAGTATTCGTAAAGCAACACTGACATAAGAGGTTGCATTGGCTAAAGTTGCTTGGATGCACGTTGTTTTATAACAAGTGCATTGTCATTCGGTGCCTTTTCATCTCTGAGTGCCACCTTTTTGGATGTGAACCCAAAGTGTGTGAATGATACACTCTGGTTAGCTTTCGCTTGCTAGCCATTGACTTCTCAACGTTTCTGTTTGGCGCACAGGACTGGCTGGCTCCGCTTGGCAAAAATAATGGTGAATAAATGTTTTGATTTCTGAATACTAAACATAGTGAGCTTAAAAACATTTTTGTGACCATTAGTGACAATATTTATTTATTTATTTTGAAAAAAATTGAGACCGCCTTCAAATTTTGCTTTTGAGGCTTTCAGGGGGGCTCATGGGTTAATCGGGGGGGGGTCGAGCCCCCCTGGACCCCCCCGTATTTCGCACACTGGTAACACTTGAATACGTTATGCAAATATGCAACTTGTTTGTTAAAATGTTAATAAATTGGAGCTTCCTCAAGCAGCCATCTCTTTCCCGACAATCCCCTCTGTGCACGAACACTTACATATGGTAACTAGAGAGGGTACAATTTCTGGGGAAATTGTAGGGTGTGCTTGCTTGCGTCGGTTGCACAGGGGTCCGTTTTTGAATGACATTTTTACAACTGATTTCTGTATATTTTATATGAAAATGCATAGTTATTATTTATAAAGATTAAATAGATAAAAAAAAAAGACAAAAATGCTCATTTACAACTGAAAATACAAGTGAAGTGTAGAATGAAATAGATGTCTTCTCATTTCCCCTGCAAGAGGCAGCCTCATCGTTGAATCAAAACGAATACATTTGGCAGACCGGTGTAAAAATTGACCTAATCTCTATGATTTAAATGTCATTTTAAGTTTTTCCCTTCTCGTGATATTTTCAGGCATGTAGCCTACTCATTGCATTCATTCATTAATAAAGAACCCCCTTTGAAGATTATTCTACGACGTTACCCGGCAGTAGAAGATGGAATTGCGATTCAAACAGTACCATCTGCTAACTGAAAATATGCCCCCCAAAACGTAAATAAGCTTGACATTTATTTAGTGGAAAATCGCTCATTCATAAAAAGCTCACTGGTAGCGACCATTGTCAGTAACAACGCAAAATGCGATATAGCCCTGTGTGGAGAAGCTGCCCCGGTAAATTGTACTACTACGGTACAGTACTAGTAGACTACTGCTGTGTTCGTCTTGGTAGCGATTGCGTTGGTTGAATTGGATTTAACGTTCCGTTGTATGGTTTAGCCTGAAATTAATTATTTTCATGAACAGATTGACAACGTTTAGGCTGTGGCAATGAAGTTCAGGTTAGTAGTTAGATAGACTTTTGATTTAAGTAAGGAGAGTGCCGAACATGTTCTGTCGCCGTTTGACTTCCTAAACAGCTGTGTACTGTAGATGTTTTTGTAGTGCGTCTCGCGTAAGCTACAGCGTTGCAGTTAGCTACACTGGTTTGAAACCACAGGTAATGGTAATTTCACCAACAAATCGTTTACTAATGTCAGAATAAATCCTACAACGAAAATGTATATGTGAGGAATGTGTATTTTAACGATTGAAAACAGATACATCATAGACCACTGTAGTATGTGTTGCCCGGGCAACACAGGCTATAATGTCATGATGCTAATACTTCAGTGAAATAGTAGACTACTGTTTCCGAAAGTAGATGTACTTCCTTAATAATATCAGCTTATATTGTAGTTACATTACACATCACAATTGTGTGTCATATCACAAAGTAAAATGAGTAAATAGTTATCACCCTGGCCTCTTTGCTTGTGGCGTTTCTGCAGCTGCCTTGCAGTAAAGCTATAGTTAGCCTAGCTATCCCTTAACAGATGCGAAACGAATGTTCTGCCAAAGGTAGTCACGCGTGTTTTCGTGACGTTAGTGACGTAAGTAACGTCAGTGACTGTGGCTAGCAAATTAGCTGCCTTGCAGTAAAGCTATAGTTAGCCTAGCTATCCCCCAAGTTAACAGATAAGAAACGAATGTTCTGCCAAAGGTAGTCACGCATGTTTTCGTGACGTAGTGACGTTAGTATCGTCAGTGACTGTGGCTAGCAAATTAGCCACCGTTAGCTTCACTTTTCGCCACAAAAACTTAACTTCAGCCTAAACCATGCAACGGAACGTAAATCCCAATAGAAGCAACTCAATTGCTACCAAGACGAAACTTTTGACACCTAGGTTGTCTAGGTAGGCCAAATATTGACTGAGTTTTAGGGGGGCAAAAAGAAATAAAAATAATAATAATAATAATATATATGTGAGAGAACAAAGGTTGTGCTCTCGCCGAAGGCTTGAGCACACCCAATTAAACATTAAAACACCTGCGGCTTATAGTCCAGTGTGGCTTATACATGTACACATCGTTCAATTTAGCTGCTGCGGCTTATATTCAGGTGCGCCTTATAGTCCAAAAATTACGGTAGTTTTTAAAACGGGTTTGGTAGTTTAGTTTTTTGAAAATGCTTACATTTACATTTAGCAGACGCTCTTATCCAGAACGACTTACAGTAAGTACAGGGACATTCCACCCGAGGCAAGTAGGGTGAAGTGCCTTGCCCAAGGACGCAACGTCATTTTTCACAGCCGGGAATCGAACCGGCAACCTTCTGATTACTAGCCTGATTCCTTAACCATTCAACCATCTGACCCCCTTAGTTTCAGTTTCGTTTTTATTAGTTTTAGTGTTAGTTTTAGTCTTTTGTAATATGGGTTAGGCTATTTGTCAAGGTCAGAAAAAGTATTGTGCACAATTGTGTAGACATCCCAGTATCAATAAACATATTAACCAATGCTTCCTCCCGTTTGTGGTGTTCCTGCGTATTTACTAACCAGCAGCCATCGGTCTGCTGGCGAAAGCACTGCTGTAGTGTTCTCTGTCCTACGGTTGTCTCCATCATGCTGCCTAACCCTGTACCTGGGATTAGCTTCTGTTTCGGGGGAGGGGGGCTTGGCGTTGTCCTTTACCTTATTACGGTAAGCTAGGTTAGCCTCCTTGTGCACGCTTCTCAAATGTACTTTCAAATTCGTGGGTTTTTTCCCTTTAATAAATTGTCCACATATTTCACCACCTTCCACTGCAAGGCACTTGCTTTTATCTGAAACACAGTCATATTCAAAGTAATCCCAAATAGGACTCTGACGCTTTCTTCCGACTTTCGGTACCGCCATGATGCCAGGCGCGGAGCATGGACTATGCTGTTCAATTTGACATGGAGGGCCCTATTTTAACGATCTGAAACGCAAGTAGTCCTATCAAACGCGAAACGCAAGTAACTTTGTGGGCGGGACTCCGGCGCTGTTTCTATTATACCGGCGGGATACATGACTCTTGCGCCCGACGCAAATCTAAAATGGGTTGGTCTGTAGTAGCTACATTACTCATAGGTGTGGTTTGGGCGTAACGTGCAATAAACCAATCAGAGTGTCATCTCACATTCCCTTTAAGAGCAGGCGCGCTTGTTCCATGGCGGATTTCTATTATAATGGCGGATTTGCGAGGCGCACACCAGGAGCGGTTCACAGCCGAGGAGCCGTAAAAGATAGAGAAGTGACATTGTATCAGTGACGTGCAGTCAGGGTAGGCAAGGTAGGCAAAATTCAAACGTAAAAATGTTTATTAAATCATTTTATTTAATAAACTTGTATTTGTATTTTTACTGATTATTCTTGTGATTTATATATGCAATATGTATGTAATTCCAATTGTTTAGACGTTACGATGACAAATTTAGCAGTTACGCATAATCAAATACAAAAAAATGGTAGAATAAGCAGTGCTTTTACTGTCCATTCATTGCGGACGACAAGCGAAAAACTTATGTTGCGCATGCGCACTTCGATCCTGTATTCTTCAACATGTACGTCGAAAAGCACAACTGTTCTGTGCCTTTGCACGTAAATATGTTATGCCAGTAATCATCTACGTTATGTATCAAACATGGACCAATTAAAATCGAGATATTACTAGACATCTGCGCAGCTAACGTCATTACACTGGCTACGTTGTAAGCGTAATCCCCGCAAAATTCAAGTCAAAATGACAGCAGCGGTATCTGCCGATATCAGAGTTGAGGAATTTCTCCAAGCTCGATTTTATTTTAAAAAGGAGTTAATAGCAAGAGGGACGTCTACGCCATATTTAGATGGACTACTGCAGCAAAAGGGACAACATAATTTTGATCGTTTCAAACAGACTGGTATGGAAGAAAAGATTGGCTATGTGGCTGTGCTAACATTCAGCGGCTGTAGGCTACTGCTTGTACTGCGTTTACTGTTTTGTCATATTAGCCTAACAATAAATTCGGTAATCTGGCTTTCATAACTCAGTGCCTAGCCTCTTACTGACATCACCGCACGTCACTGCATTGTATGGGGATGGGAAAAGAAACCCACCCAAATTAGCTTCGGTTAAACAGGCGTGGAGAGGCGGTTAGAACCGAAACTGTACTGTAGCGAGTGGTACGTGCCAGTGGAGCAAGTGGTACGTGCCAGTGCCTCCACTGGCACGTGACAGTGGCTGTACGTTCCAGCGCCTCCACTGGCACATGACAGTTACTGTTCTGTTGATAGTGGTATGCAAGTGTCTCGTGGCAGTTGCATTGGGTGTCTTGCAGCTTTTGTTTAATGTCATGTAACTGCCCCGCGGCCATTTTAGAATAGGAGAACAGGCTAGAAACTTTTACTTTTGAAATATGTGTGGCGGCCGGCGGAAACCCGTGGATGTCGCGGCCCGTCATTGTTGGCTATAAGCCATAAAAGATCGAAAATCTGTTTCAGGAGCTGCTGTTTTCTGTCAAAATTGAGATTATTTATGTTTTGTATAGTTAACACCATAAACTTCATTGTAATGTACAAAAAGTATATGATTACTTATGGGGAAAAAAATTCAAGCCATGTCAAATCAAATGCTCAGTTTGCCTGCTGCAGCAGCCCCTAACAACTGATCAATTAAGTCAGGTTGTTAAACTTAAAAATAACTTGCTGAAAAGTTATTAATGTAGCCTATACTTAAACTGACATTTACATTCACAACCTGATTACGAACAAAAGGATTTTCTCCCTTATCGACACAGGTCGACTTTAAAATGATGTAACTTCAGTTGTCATAAAGATATGAGTGATTTAAACAGATTTGTATCCAGGAGAGTTTTTCGTTTCCAAATATGTATAATACCCAGAAAGTAAAATGTTCACGATGTGAAGGGTTTCCGCAGGCCGCCACACATAGGCTAGTTAAACTGTTTGAGCTAACAGACTCCAAACCATACTTTTGACGTCTCACAAGTAGTCGATTTAGACATTATGTTGTTGCATATAGTGTAATGGTGTGACTGTAATGTAAAGCAGACTTGTACACACGTAATGAATTACTAACAAATTATTTTACTCAGAGTAACTGAATTTAAGCATGCACATGAGCCACCGTTGTAGACTCCTACGTCTCTAATGCACATGCATCATTGTGTTGTTATCAGCGCCTCCTAGTGGCGTATCATTAATTGTAATAACTGAAGTCAACATATAGGTAGCCTACATTTGCAATCATAGGGTGTCATTTATTTACATGTTCCATGATTTGCTTCTCAGTACATTATATACATGTGAAATGAGTTCCTGGAAGCATGTGCAAAGCGCGAAAACTTTGTTGCACTGAAATGTGGAGTTAGACCGTAGAACAGTTTCTCTTCCGTTTTCAGATCAGGTTTTAATGGGCAGAGCCAAAAAATTACCTTTCTACGTCAGATCACTGAATGGCTCCTCCTGCTGTACTGTTATTGTAGCCTATACATTTAGTCATTTAGCAGACGCTCTTATCCAGAGCGACTTACAGTAAGTACGGGGACAAGTAGGGTGAAGTGCCTTGCCCAAGGACACATCGTCATTTGGAATTGAACTGGCAACCTTAAGATCACTAGCCCGATTCCCTAACCGCTCAGCAACCTGACTCCCACATCAGCTAGCTAGCTAGCTTCAGGATGTCTCCCTCCACCCGCAACTGCATCTTCCCTGGATGCAAGAACTTCAGCTGCGCTGCAACGCTATTTAATTTCCCTATTGATGAGGAAAGGAAAAATAGGTGGATTGATTTTGTGAAGAGCCACGCTAATGGAAAGCTTCGGATAATTTCCAACAGCCGCCTCTGCAGTGACCATTTCACGGCGGATAATTTTAACATGGACCAGAGACAGACGGGGTTCAGGGACACACGGCTTCTCTTGCAGCGCGGAGCCGTACCGAGCATCGCCCTCCCGGCCGTTCCTCCTCCGGTCGCACCTGGACCATCCACCGCCAGCAGTTGATCACTCAGTTTTGTGTGCTTGTTATAATTATACTAGATACATTTTCCAGGGGTATCTCTGCTATGAGTTAGTGCAAACCGCTAACTTGATATTAGGCTACTCGGTGTAGAATGATGGTATTTTGGTGAAATGGTAGCTAATGTGCTAGAAGTAGTTGGAGAGCTCACTGTCTGCTGTCCATTTTTACTCCTGTGTTACAGCTCAGGGGAATATTTCATTTATATGCATCTGTATGTTTCACTCATTGAACAAATAAATTCTAATTCTATACTGTTTTGTTCGGCTTGACGTAGCGTCCATTATCTGGGTCGTAAGTAGGCAGTGAGGGGCGGAGCTTCAGCTCCTTCAGGCGACACGCCCCCCCAGTCTCAACCAGAGAAGTGCTGATTTTCTCACTATTTCAAAGCCTAATTTAACATACTTGTCTGTGTTTTTTTTCATTTGAATTTGGATGGGTAGTTAATAACACTTTCTTCTGTGGTGTGGTGAACTTAAAACTCGCTTTCAATTCCACTTTACAGGATCTTTAAAGGCCATATGGCAGGTTTATTTTTCCAACGAATTTGCGCTATTTGCTAGTTGGTAATTTAAACATTTAAACTGTTATCCATTGTATTTGATGTTGGGTGTCACAAAATGGAATATAATACGAAAAAGTAGCTACTTTTTGCAATGATTCTTCTTTCCCCCACAATGCATTGCATGACGTCATGATTGTCCGGGACAAGTGGATTTTTTTGTAGGGCAGAGAAATGTACCTGCCCCACTGGACAAGTTTAAACTCAAACAAAATAAAATGCCATGTTACTGTACTTGCACTGGCCAGCTTGCAAATACTGAGGATAGCCTACCGAAGTTGAGTTAGCCAATGTCGTTAGCGATGCTAGCTAACGTTAGTTTGCTAGCTGTATATAACATTTCACTGGGTGTTGCAGAGATTGACTGAAATGATTATGAAATGTTATGTTCTACTAGCCATTTGCCTACTTTTGCAAGTCACAGTATTTCCAAGCCCTGATAGTGTAACTGAGAAGACGCAGTAATTCCTCTTTCAAGTAATTAGCCCCCGTTTAAGTGTTGAGCATTAAATTAGCTGCACGGCCTGTAGAGATATTGGGACGAAGCTGCAATACAGTACATAACAGAAAGTGTTTCATTCTGCAGAAATTGTGTAAATGTTTAATGTAACAAATACATTTTTTTTATAACACCTCAATTGTTATCATTTGAATAATATTACAGCTCATCTTCGTTGGTCAAAGGCTGACTTTTGTGCATGGAAAAGTAAAACTTAAATGTAGGGCTACTTGTCCAAGTGCCTCAAAAATGTAATGTCAGGCCCTGAATGATCACTGTCACTAGATATAAAGAAAATGTTGACTTTCACTCGGTGCTATTCACTGACAGTAAAAAAAAAAATAGTATATGTGCACTGCTGTTCGTAGACTAGCTCCAGAGATCGTTGCTGCGTTGAAAATGATAGCAACTCACCAGGGTGCGTTTCCCGAAAGCGTTGTAAGCAGGGATGGAAATTAGCACCCGGGTAAACTCGCTTCACCAGCGGCCACCGTGGCGGGTAAATAAAATTATTACACGGCTGTTCTTAATGCTGTAGAATGCCCCATTCACTTGAATGGGGCTTCCCAACGTTCTGCGGTCAATTATTTTTCGATAACAGACCGTTGCTATGTATAACTGACCGCTGTCAAGAGAAGTGGCGTTTTTGCCTCGGATTCACGTCTTTCGTAGCACTAGTAGTCCGGTAATTTTTCAACTCCAGAGTACTCCGTTGCTTAGCGACGTCAGCTGATTTGAAGCCTAAAGAATGTTCAACGTCTATGAAGTTCAACGTCTTAGGCGAACTATTTCTCTGCTGATCAACACTACGAATGGTAACATATTGTAATAAGACACACTGTGTTAAGTTTTGTTTTGGCAAGTAGCCGTGTAATAAGCGGGATAATGTATAGAACGCCGTTGTCATAATCGGGAAAATAAGCCCCTTCAGAGCGAAGCTACACCCCTCCGCTTCGCGTCGGGTTGCTGTTCGCCCTGTCGTGGAAGAACGCTCAGGAAAGCGCCTCTGAAACTTCAGAATCTGATTCTGATGAGCAGGAGTAAACTGTACTGGGAGTGGGGAGGATGGGTGGAGGAATGTTAGTTTGTTGTTTAATCTGCCCTACTCATTTAATGAAATGTATATCAGTTCGTGGTTTGTGTATGTATAAAAGAGAAAGTGTCAGTGTTTCATTGAGACTGAGATTAAATAAACTGCTTAAGTATTGTAGATCTTGTAGTATTAATTTTCACATGCAGTTACACATTGTCGGTTAAAAACAAGAAAGTGGCTGGTAAAAACATTGAGTGGCCGGTAGATTTTGAAATCCACCGGACAAAACAATTAATTTCCATCCCTGGTCGTAAACCTAAGTTGATCGTAGAATCCATCGTAGGACAAATCTTAGTTTTACGGGCCGTTCCTAAAGACATCGTAGCTAAATGTTAATATATTTTTTAGACTGCTATACACATGTTGTACACCATTGGAAAGCTACAATTCTTGTGCTTCCATTGAAATAAACCATTTCAAGATCAAGTCGCAACAGCAAGTACAGTCAATGCCTTTGTCCGGTGACCAATATATCAACAAAGCCAGAGGAAAAAGTTGTACTGTACTTACCTACCATTACTTCGGAATGGTCCAGGTAGGCAAACAACCCATCAAAACCTCATCTGCTTACTTCCCCAAAGGTCCAAAGCCATGTCGAGTAGTTGTCCAAACAATGAATTATATCCACACATAGCCACGATCTTGTTGCTTCATTCTTCCTTCGCCAATTATTTTTATTTCAGTCTCTCACGCACTATCTCTCATAGGAGATGTGGTTCGAGAACTTACGAGTGGATGGTCTTAAAATGGCCGCTACACTCTGCCCTTTCGATTGACACCTTGTTTGACCCAATAGGAGTTGACAGCCCTCTAAAGCCCCCCCCCCCGCCCCCCCCCCACGCCCCCCCCCCACGCCCCCCCCCCCCCACACTCATTCTAAACAAATTTCTCAAACTGGCTTTGAAGGGCTCTGAAATTAGCTTGTTAGCCTTGTAGCTGAGGGTTAGCTATAAATGCTAATACCCCATATGCTATGTATCTGTGGAGCCTTCAAAATAAAAGTCTATTGCGCAATATGGTTGACAGAATCAGTGTTTTTTGTGCGCCAATCCTGGGAATCAGATAAAACACTCCAATGTGTTCATGCTTCAGTTTTTGTGTTTCAGTAATACTAATGAGAGATTTAGCTATTATATATGATAGTTCTAAGTACCACCTTTCATTAGAGATAACAATTATGAAAAATAATACCTTTTTATCCTAAGTATTTGACCTTGGTTACAAAGGGTTATTCTGGAGTCTCCAAAAGGCCCTTTTAGAAAACGCCTGGATGTACTCTTATAAAAACGTGTCAAATATTAACCCTTGTGTTATCTTCGGGTCATTCTGACCCATCAGTCATTGTGACCCACCGTCGTATTGTGACAAATTTATCTCATACAAAAACAAAGTGAAGCATTTTCTTTTAACTGTCGGGCTGTCTCAGACCCCCCACATTGGAATGGTTAAAAGAAAATAATTTGTATTTGTTTTTGTATTGGGTAAAATTGGGTAAACACAACGATGGTTCGTTATGAACCTTTGGGTCATGTGACCCGAAGGCAGCACGAGGGTTAATATATTGTGGTATTATGTTTGACTTTTGATTTGAATTGATTGGGTTAGGCTTCAAGCTGTGGTCCAATTCTGTCTTCCAGCTAATACATACCACCTCTAGGCCTCTTCAGGCCTCTGTTTTCAAAACAAAATATAGGCGGAAATAGAAACTTTCACTTTCCTTGTGTCCAAGCTTCTATTACTCAACACCAGTAGTACTGACAGGGGTCCTGACAACAGGGGAAATAACTTCATAGTGTCACCTTTCAAAAGAGACCATTTACATGCATGTACTCCAAATGGTTCAAGAACAGCTTTCAATTTACTTTGGGTATGCTGTTTAGGCGTTTTCAGGCAAATTTAACAGGATTCCGAGCCTGTTTCATTCGTCATTTGCCTGAGAAAGTGACCTCCGTTAGCCAGGCTAGTTTTCACTTGGTCAGCCAGATCACTTGGTCAGGCTATTTAAAGGTATCGGGGTCAAGTGACTTTTGTGCATGGACAAATGAAACCTAAATGTACTTGTCCAAAGGACGAGTGCCTCAAAAAGGTCAAGCCCTGAAATCCAGTGGCCAGATATATGATGACCTGATCGACACTCCAAGTGTATTATAAGTTCGTCTTTTGCATCCGACATGCGCAGTTGAGCATGCTAGACAGTCGTGTGACGTAGGGTGATAATTGGTCTATAAGTAGCCCACATTTGCATTTCGATACTCTGAGTAAATATAGTTGTTAATAATAGTTCATTATTTTCATATGAAGAACCATGTAAATAAATGACACCCTATGATTGCAAATGTAGGCTACCTATATGTTGACTTCAGTTATTACAATTAATGATACGCCACTAGGAGGCGCTGATAACAACACAATGATGCATGTGCATTAGAGACGTAGGAGTCTACAACGGTGGCTCATGTGCATGCTTAAATTCAGTTACTCTGAGTAAAATAATTTGTTACTAATTCATTAAGTGTGTACAAGTCTGCTTTACATTACAGTCACACCATTACACTATATGCAACATCATGTCTAAATTGACTACTTTGTATGGTGAGCTTGTAGTGAGACATCAAAAGTCTGTTAGCACGAACAGTTTAACTTATATTTAAAAAATAAAACTTTATGGGCTGTTCTCCTATTCTAAAATGGCCGCGGGGCAGTTACACGACAGTAAACAAAAGCTGCAAGACACCCAATGCATGTGCCACAAGACACTTGCGTACCACTATCAACAGAACAGTAACTGTCACGTACCAGTGGAGGCACTGGCATGTACCACTAGCTACTGTGTGGTTAAATAGCTCCTGGGATTTGTAATCAAGCCAGAGCGCACTGTGTCCTGCTGAGAGTACATCGTGACTGTCATCTTACTGTGAGTAGTCAGACTTTGTTCATTATTGTGTCTAGCTAAAACTTAGTCTCAAGGGCAGAGGGTAAGGGTATAGCAGCTAAATTGGTCAATAGGTAGCTAGCTACAGATCCGAGTTTCAGGGTACTTGCCGCCGCAGACCCTGCTTTGTTTACATAATTAGGGTCGTTGTCAGCTGCGCCTTGCATATTTAAGGCAGCTAGCAATGCAGTGGCAGCCTCGTCTGGCAGCCTCGGTGCACGAAGACTCGGTCGAACAAAGACAGGGAGTCTACCTGCGGGAGTCCACCGCCGATGGCCGACGGGGCGGATCACCTCTTCTGATAAGTATCACCCTATTTGTATTCTAATCCACCCAGAACATATTCATAGCAAGCATGTGTTTCTTCAGCATTCCCATTCATTACACCACTCGTAGACGTAGATATGTCACAAAGTATATACGTTCCACTTCTAACCTTCACTACCTATCCAGATCTTCTCCACCTGCCCTCTCTCTTTCTATAGGGCTCTGGAACTGCCAGTCTGCTGTGAACAAGGCAGACTTCATCCCGGCGTTTGCATCCCATGCTTCTCTTCACGACCTTGCGCTGACAGAGACATGGATCCGCCCAGAGAACACTGCAACTCCAGCTGCTCTCTCCCTCAACCACTCGTTCTCTCACTCACCACGCTCAACCGGGCGAGGTGGTGGGACAGTTTTGCTTCTTTCCCCACATATCAAATACACATCCACCCCACTCTCCGTTACTGCAAAATCATTTGAACACCATTATGTGATGCTAACTGATCCTATCAAAGCATTCTTAGTTGTTCTCTATCGCCCACCAGGGCCGCTAACCGACTTTGTGGAGGAGCTGGACATGCTCCTCAGCGTCCTCCCGGATGATGGAACACCGCTGATAATCCTTGGGGACTTCAACATCCACCTCGAAAGAAGGCAGGCCGTCGACTTCATGTCTCTTCTGACTTCCTTCGACCTGACGCTGCTGAACACACCGGCGACCCACAAGGCAGGAAAACAGCTCGACCTCATCCTGACACGTAACTATATCACTGACTTAACCTCTGTAACCCCACTACACATTTCTGATCACTCCTTTATCCAATTTTCGTCTCTCTCCCTTCAACTCCTCCTACCTCCCCTCCCCTCGTAACTTTCCGGCGCAACCTTTGCTCCCTATCCCCCTCCCATTTCTCCTCCATTGTAACATCCTCCCTCCCTCCCATTGACAAGTTCACGTCCCACCCCACTGACACCAACACCCTGTTATCCACATTAACTGCATCACTTGACACTCTCTGTCCCCTGTCAACCAGGCCTGCACGATCTTCTCCCTCCTGCCCGTGGCTCAGGAATGTTATTCGTGAAGAACGGTCCATCCTTCGGGCAGCTGAGAGGAGATGGTGCAAGTCCAAAGACGGTCTGGACCTTGATAAGTATCACTCCCTCCTTACATCCTTCTCTGCTCACATAACTGGTGCTAAAAGCCACTACGTCCTGAACAAAATTAACTCTGCCTCAAACCCCCACAAACTTTTGGCTACCTTCTCCACCCTTCTTAACCCCCCCCCCCCTCCACCCTAACAGCAGACGACTTCTCCTCCTTCTTTGAGAAAAAAGTTGCCGACATTAGCAGTCGGTTCCCTAAACCCACCTTTCCCACCCTCTCACCCTCTATGACTGACCCAACTAAATGTCTAAACTCTTTCTCTCCCCTGTCCGAGTCAGAGGTCTCTGACCTCATTCTCTCTCATCACCCCACCTCCTGTCCCCTTGATCCAGTCCCCTCCCCTCTCTTTCAAACCGTCTCTCCCTCCATCATAACTTATATTCTCAATGTCCTCAACTCTTCTCTTGCTTCCGGCACTTTCCCCTCTGCCTTCAAACAGGCCAGAGTTACCCCTCTACTCAAAAAACCCTCCCTTAAAGATCCTGTAAAGTAAATTCCATGCTTTGCTTCTAAGTACATTATATACGTGTGAAATTAGTTCCTGAAAGCATGTGCAAAGCGCTAAAACTTTGTCACACTGAAATGTGGAGTTAAACCGAAGAACAGTTTCTCTTCCATTTTCAGATCAGGTTTTAATGGGCGGAGCCAAAAAATGCCCTATCTACGTCATTTCGGCCTATCTACGTCAGATCACTGAATGGCTCCTCCTGCTGTACTGTTATTGTAGCCTACATCAGCTAGCTAGCTAGCTTCAGGATGTCTCCCACCACTTTCTCTCTCAGAACAACCTGCTTGACCCCAACCAATCGGGCTTCAAGACTGGCCACTCCACAGAAACTGCCCTCCTGTCAGTCACCACTGCCCTCCAGTCTGCCAGAGCGGCTTCGAGATCATCCATCATCATTCTGCTGGACCTTTCTGCAGCGTTTGATACGGTTAACCATAAGATCCTGCTCGCCAGACTTTCTGAAATGGGCATCACTGGCACTGCACTTCCGTGGATCTCATCCTACCTGTTGGGAAGATCCTACCAGGTCTCCTGGGGAGGCAAAGTGTCACGACCCCGCCAGCTCTCCACTGGTGTCCCACAGGGCTCCGTCCTTGGACCCCTCCTCTTCTCCCTGTACACCACCTCACTTGGACCAATCATCACCTCCCATGGCTTCTCCTACCACTGCTACGCTGACGACACGCAGCTGTACCTGTCGTTCCCCCCAACTGATCCGGGGATCTCGGCTAGGATCAAGGCCTGCCTCACAGACATCTCCGCCTGGATGACCAAGCAACACCTCCAGCTGAACCTCACCAAAACAGAACTTCTCATCATCCCGGCCAAGCCCTCCATCTCCCACGATCTCTCAATCACCCTGGGATCTGCGACGGTGACCCCTTCATCTTCTGCCAGGAACCTCAGGGTTACCATGGATGACGAGCTCTCCCTCACAGCCCACATTGCTGCAGTCTCCCGGTCGTGTAGATTCACCCTCTACAACATCCGGAAGATCAGGAGATACCCGTCTGAGCATTCCACCCAGCTGCTAGTCCAAGCACTTGTCCTCTCAAAGTTGGACTACTGCAACTCGCTGCTCGCCGGTCTCCTAGCATGCGCAACCCGCCCTCTCCAGAGGATTCAAAACGCAGCAGCCCGCCTGGTCTTCAACCTACCCAGACGCTCCCATGTTACCCCGCTCCTCATCTCCCTTCACTGGCTAGCCATCACAGCCCGTATCAGATTCAAGACCCTGGTACTGACTTTCTGAGCGGTGAACGGGACTGCACCCGACTACATCAAGTCTCTCCTCCAGCCTTACACCGCCACCTACGGTCTTCTTCTGACAACCGTCTGGTGGTCCCGCCGCTCAAGAGCGCCCGGTCCCAACACAAGCTCTTCTCCTGTCTGGCCCCCCAATGGTGGAATCGACTCCCCACCTCCATCAGAGACACTGTCTCCCCACCTTCAAGAAAAGGCTTAAGACGCACTTGTTCCGGGAGTACAACGGTACTTAGGGGAGTCAGGTGGCTGAGCGGTTAGGGAATCGGGCTAGTAATCTGAAGGTTGCCAGTTCGATTCCCGGCTGAGCCAAATTACGTTGTGTCCTTGGGCAAGGTACTTCACTCTGCTTGCCTCGGGGGAATGTCCCTGTACTTACTGTAAGTCGCTCTGGACAAGCGCGTCTGCTAAATGACTACATTTAAAATGTACTTAGGAATGATTTGCTAGACCTGATGCTAGTTTCCTCCAGGATCACAATGACTCTTATTGAGAGACTTGTTGCTCAGTTGTAACGGATTTAAATTCTTGTACTCGCTGTGAAATATTTTACTGTTGATTGCTTTTCTACCAGGTACACTCTTGCACTTTTTGAGGTTCATGTGGTTTATTTGTAACTTGTTTAACTACGTGCTCTTATGGTTCTTCCCTTTGGCACTTATTTGGTTTTTCACAATGTATGCTTCATGTTTTGGCTGCCCGCAATGTTTGGGGTTATCTCGTTGTTATGATCAGTGACCTATGCACTTTTGTAAAGCTCCCTCTTGGAAGTCGCTTTGGATAAAAGCATCTGCTAAATGAATACATGTAAATGTATGTACTGTCACGTACCAGTGGAGGCACTGGCACGTACCACTAGCTACTGTCACGTACCAGTGGAGGCGCTGGCACGTGCCAGTGGAGGCACTGGCATGTACCACTAGCTACTGTCACGTACCAGTGGAGGCACTGGCATGTAGCACTAGCTACTGTCACGTACCAGTGGAGGCACTGGCACGTACCACTAGCTACTGTCACGTACCAGTGGAGGTGCTAGCTACTGTCACGTACCAGTGGAGGCACTGGCACGTACCACTAGCCACTGTCACGTACCACTCGCTCCACTGGCACGTACCACTCGTTCCACTGGCACGTACCACTCGCTTTAGTACAGTACAGTTTCGGTTCTAACCGCTACTGCAGGCGTGGGAGGAAATTGCCACAATTGTTACAAATCAAGTTCACATACTTAAAATCTTTTTAATCATTGACATGAAAGAAATGTAACACAGCCATACAATAAATCAGAACAATGTAACGCAGTTTTGCAGGAAGAAGACCCTGGCCTCGCCAGCAGTGCGCACGGTCCAAGCATGCGCCCTTAAAATAGCATCTGAATAATGCGTCACCGACTTTAGATTACATTTTTCCTGGTCTGTGGCGGAATTGTTTTCTGAACCTGCAAAATAGCACCAGGGAACGTTTGCGCAGGAACACGCCTCGTCTTTTCACTGAACTGCCCCCGGGAGCGCAGGTTCATTCTCTAATTTACCGACGTGCGTCTGTGCAGGGAAAAGTCCGCGTGTGTTGAGTACAAAATAGGAATGATACATGCGTTGGTGTACAAAGTCAATTGCGCTGGGTGCAAGATAGGGCCCTTAGTTAGTTATCGTTTTTTTGTAATGCCTCGTTTTTTATTTTATTTCAGTTAACGACAATGGGCCTCATTCTCGAACGCAGTTAAGAAGAATTTAAGAAGGAATTTCTTCTGAATTGGATTCAGGAAAACATTTGGCATTCATGAAAGTTTTCTCATCTGGGATTTGTTCTGAACTTCAGAAGACTTTTCGAACTCGAAATAGCAGTCGTAAATCGGCCAGAGTTGTCTCAAATGCGATTCCTTAAAAAACCACAAGGGGAATCGCATTTAAGAAAACTCTGTGTTAGAAGTGTTAATGAATTTGTGAGAAATCGTTGGTGATTGCGTTCACATCAACTCTACAGACATCCTCGGATTAAAATAATTATAATAATTTACCTTGCTTAGTGTGCACACTGTTAGATCCAGTGGAGAACAATTCCACTGCTCATCTTACTGGTATGATGTTGTATGTGCCAAATAAAACCTTTAAATTGCACTTGAACATCATATAAATTCAACCAGGCCATCCAATTATCACTGATCACTCGACCTATTTAAAGGGACGAGTGTGCATCCTAGGCATACAATATGGCACAATTGCTTTTCGCTTGGACATAACGTGCGTTCCTGTTGCTTTCCTAATTGTGTCGATTCTGACTGCACACGTCACTGCTGTTGCATGCCCTTATAAGGAGCTGTCGGGGCGTGTATGTATGCAAATTCAGGAGCACGAGGACGCGCTTTCAATTTAAGAAAACTTCCAGGGGAGCACAGCTCAGAAAACTTCTGCTGCGTAGGAACACATTTTCAAGCGTTCATGAATTTGGCGGATGTCTTTTTCCTACGTTGTTTTTCCGAAGCCCGTAAGAAACATTTCAGAAGAAACTTCAGAAAATGTTTGAGAATGAGGCCCAATGTTTTTTATCACCTAGTTTTCATTATTTCGTTCGTTTTCATTTACGATTATAACCTTGGCAGGGATACACACACATACCTACACACACATGCAAACAACACGCAGACACAGACAAACACACATGGACACACACACAAACACACATGGACACACACATAACTTAGTGTATTAATTAAAAGCCTTTGTATACTGTTGTTAAAAAACTGTTCAGTGCAACTGTGAACACCAAGGAATACGGTGTACTCATCTTGGAAAAGCTGCAACATAATTGTCATTTGAATACAGACACAGACAGACTGAGCATAGCCTTATAGTGGATTGAATCCAAAAAGCCACAGTTAATTTACATTTACATTTAGCAGACGCTCTTATCCAGAGCGACTTACAGTAAGTACAGGGACATTCCCCCCGAGGCAAGTAGGGTGAAGTGCCTTGCCCAAGGACACAACGTCATTTGGCAGAGCCGGGAATCGAACCGGTAACCTTCAGATTACTAGCCCGACTCCCTAACCGCTCAGCCATCTGACTCTGATAATTGTAATTATATATTTTCTTTATAAATGGGAGGAATCATCTTAGCAACCCAATATGTCTTCTTGTCATCATACCAAAGTGAGCCCCTTTCTAATTGATTTCCATGTTAGTGGCTGGTTCAAGTGAGCAATTCATATTGTTAAGAATAAATGGAAAGAGAGAGAGAAAAGAGAGAAAAGATCCTACATCAGTCATGACCACTAGAGGCTATTGCTGTGAACGTTAAAATGCACTTCAATATTTTGATTTTACATATATGCAATATATTGCATTCAATATATATATATATTTTTTGCTGTTTCCTGAGCCATCTTTTACAGATGGACAGACTGAATCACATTCTGCAACATCTCTCTTCAATAAAGCCACACCATTCGACTCCTCTGGCACCCTGACAAAACAACATCTTTCCTCTGACAAGAGTCCCTCAACATGGCTGGCAGATGTGGTTTTAAGTAAGAGTGTGTGTGTGTGCACTAATTTGGTAAGTTTCAGACCTCCCTAATGAGCAGCCGGACTACTGCTGAGATGTGGGGGTTAGTGACAAACTGAGTGGAAAAGACAGGCAGTCAACAACAAATTAAATTTAATGAAGTTGAGAAGACACTGTTGAGTTTCTAATTAACTAAATAACAAGTATCTATCCCTGGGAGGCCAGAAGTCCTGAGAGACAACGCAAGTGTCCAGGTTAGATAATTACCTATTGTATATTGCATGAAGTAATAACATACACTTCATCAGATTGAAGGCGAGCCATAACTAATTGCAATGCTGACACCATGCAGAGGTTGATATAAATATTTCATTCGGATGTTAAATCATTTAGTACATTTTTAAAGGCAAGGTTTATGTTATTCATTAACCCGTGAACCCCAAAATGCTGAATTTTCATAATTTGAAAGACATGGCTGCATTGCAGTGTAATGCAAATCAGACTTCAGTTCAGTTTACTTTATTTATACCCATAGGTAAATTTGGAGTAGATTCCCATGGCTGGATACCAGTGGCGATTTCTTTAAGACTGCAAGGAAAGCTCAGCTTCCCCTAACATTTCAAAAAATTAATGTTGAAATATTTACTATTGTGTTAACATTTTAAATGCTTTAGAACACGTTCATATCGAAGACGAGTTCGTTCAGAATCAGCTACATATATTAGCAGGTCGACTGACCTGCTAATATACTGACCTTCTCATACATTCCCGTAGCGCCACAGTGCATTTCCCTGTTGAAGCTCAGCTTCCATGGACTTCAATGGGGCTGCTTTGAACAGTTTTTTTCAGTGCTTCGAAACTATACGGCCATTGGATAAATGCTGCGATTATGTCCCGCCCTGGACACTCAGCGTCTCTGGGGTTGAATGGAGGAGTGGGCTGGCCTGGACGCTGGGCTTCCGCGTGATGATTGGAGGGTCTGTCGAAAGACTGCATTTCCTTTTGATTGACAGCGATTTTGTACTATAAAAAGTCGCCGAAGTTTTTCAAGCTCAGTCCCATCGCGGATTTTGCAACTGTAGTTGAAAGACAAACTGCTGCAACCTATTTCTTGGTATTTGCTTGGCGAAATTGCTAGCCAATTTTCATCATATATTTCATATCACATTCCTTGTTTCAGTTTAACCTAATTCCCACATTTCCTTCGGGTTTAAATATTTTTTCGTTAGATCGTTCGTTCATTCATTCATTCATTCATACAGTAGGCTAGGCTAGTGTCCTAGGGGTGAACTAGCCAGTGAACTGAAAATGTATATGATGTAGGCCGAAAATGAGCTTCCCCTGTTTGAAAGACCAGCAGCCGCCACTGCTGGATACATTGTATTTCCCCTAAATACCTGGGGTTATACACACTCATACACTTTGGAATTCAGATTTTAATATATTCATGTACATACTAAACGGTTAGGGAATCGGGCTATTAATTAGAAGGTTGCCGGTTCGATTCCTGGCCGTGAAAAATGACGTTGTGTCCTTGGGCAAGGCACTTCACCCTACTTGCCTCCGGGAAATGTCCCTGTACTTACTGTAAGTCGCTCTGGATAAGAGCGTCTGCTAAATGACTAAATGTAAATTTAATTCATACACATGAATATACAATTGTATAGTCCAACTTCTTTGCATGTTTGACCCTGTGATATGAAGTCCCTTGCTGCCTACACACACTTGCTATACAGGTTCAACCAGGAGAGTGTGTAAGGGGCGTTACCTTGGTTACCACAGGTGTGCGAGCATTCCGACCAAGATGACCAATCGGAGAGCAGACAACTGACAGGACAGTCGACCATACAGCTTCCTCCCAACATCTCCTCGTTGACCAGACCAAGCTGGAGAGGAAGAAGAAGAAGGAAGGATAGGAAGAAAATACTGAAATAAAGTATCTAACCCACTCCAAAAATGTGACTCTGTACTTCCAAGTGTTGAAAAACAGCAATACTAAAACTATCAAGAGAGAAAAACATGAATAGAAACACTCAATGATTATTTAAAAGAATGTGAGGTATTCTGATTCAAGCAATTTATTTAAACTTGATCCTGAACGCCAGGTGCCCCACCGCCATCCTCACAGAGCTGCACTCCAACACCGACCCCCAGCTGTTTAATCCCTGATTGGTTAGACAGAGGTTACCTCCTCACACGCGCTCAGTTCAACAACCTTGCCGTCGCTGCGAACGCAGTCCAGGAGGCGGGACCGTGACCCTGGGCCACAGACCGCATTCTCATTCAGCTGACAGGTGCTCCATGCTGAACCACACATGCGCACACACACACACATAAACAAATTATGATACATGATTACTTGTGCAAGCCACATTTCCTGACAGTTTATACTAGACCAGTGTCCTACCTGATAGTATAGACTAGAACAGTGTAGTGCCTGATAGTATAGACTAGATCAGTGTCCTACCTGAGACATTGTAGTGGTAGGAGAAGCAGGTGGAGTTGAGGAGGCAAGCCTTCATTTGGGTGTGTTCTGGACAAGAAATGCCAGGGGCAGGCAGACGCAGCACCTGTCTTGTCCTGTTCCTCAACATGCCTGGGTCACACGGCTCCAGAGCACAAGACGAAAATCAGATGAACCATTTTACCTACTGTGCCTTAAAATATTCAACAACAATCTTAATCTATTAATCTACAGGGACCAAAAAGATGCACCCTTCCTCCTGCTTGATGTGAACGGATATGAGTGGATGCCTGAAGACTAGCGTCTACCTGAACATCCAACATCCTACATTTTATGAATTGAAGAGAAGACCAAGGAAGCAATGCTTTTCACAGGGAGGCAGGATGGAAGAGAGTAAAAGTGGTCAGTTGAGTACAGCATCAAGGTTGAAAAAGCCCTAATCGAGGATGTGATCTCAGTTTGCCTCACTGGGCATGATGGCTATGGTGAGATAATATCCATCTCCATCACTGTCAATGCTTAATGACTGTTAATGAGCCAGATTCAGAGGTTCATTTATTAGCTGTGAAGTTACAGTACACTAGCATTTCAGCAACACCCCACACTTCCCATACAAACACGACATATATATGGAACCAATCCTTAAAGGGATAATGGGTTTTTGTACAGGGGCTTTGAACCACACTGAATTCTAAATATAACATCAAAACAAGTTAGCAAGTAAGTGTGGGGAAAAACGAAAATACAGTAAGGAAATAGAATTTGGAATGTTTTAACGCTTCTGTTGGCACATGGAGAACATTTAGCTTGCAGCGTTGTGTTAAGTGTAGGATGTTCAGTGCCGGTCGTAGCACATTTAGTGTGCCCCCCCCCCCGAATTGCACTAATTTGAACAAACCAATTAACATTGTCATTATACCTAATTTGTATTCTGGAAAGACTAATATTCAACAACAGTGTTGTTTAACAAATCCAACAGGAGATCCTGTAAATTCAAAATGGTTGTTTTCATCAACATTAGAGGCCAAAGGCTTGGTGGACTGCATAAGACAAATGCCAGAGTCTCTAATTGATGACACATTAACAACTAATTGTTCATCTTGCCTGCTCTAGGAGAATTGTGCTTTGGATCACTGACTCATTAGCTGTGGCAGAAAACCTATAGCATTGTGATAATGCAAGAGTCACAATAAGTAGCTAGTTAAACAATACACAATGACAATGCTAGCTACAGCGTGACACTCCTACAGTACTAGCTACACAGTGAAATAACTTACTACAAAAGTGATATTTCTAGCTACACATGAGGGATGAAACACTGGCAGTGAAAAGTTTCTCATTGCAAGGTATGATTGACATATAAAAACTGAATCAATTATGATGATCATAACCTTTATGAATGCAAACAGTTAGAGGAGTTACTAGTGCCAGAAGAACATAATCGTTCAGGAAATAAAGAAGAACTAAGAAGTTCATTTGAGTTGTTAGTAATGGGATATTTCAACCAGAATATCACCATAATGGCAGTTGGTAAATTCTACTGGACTAAAACATATATGACAGTGACAGGAAGTGCAGAATCTCTACCAGAGGGCAAGCGCTCCAATGTCCCCAGTTCGACATCACACACTCCTCTGGGCAAGGCAGGAAGCAGGTCTGGGCGCCAGGTGGAATCTCTTCCTGGTCACACAGGCTATCATCTTCGCTGGGCTCCTGGGCCCCCTCTGCTCCCCTCCTCACACACCTGTCAGCCACCCGAGATACAGTGCTGTCACAACCCGCTTTGCCTGTGAATCAACTACCTCCTACTACAGTACTTTACAGTTGTAACCACCTTCTACTACAGTACTGTACAGTTATAACTACATCCAAATCATATCACTCCTTTTTATATTGAGCTCTTTTTCTTTGTAAAATTATCAAAATTATCAAAAACAGTACAACTTATTTGGTAATCCTCTGTTGTTATTTTAAACAGTTAATTGCTTTTTAATCTGTTATTTTGGTTAGCCTCTTTGTGTGTTAGCTGTGAATAGTGTAATTAGGGTCAGGGATATGTTGTATTGTGAGTAAAAGTAGGACATTTAGTGTGGGGAAGGGGTGCACACACTAACATGACAGCACAATTAATCTTCATTATAATAATCATAATCATATGGCCTACCACATTAACTGAATAGTAATTAATATATGATAATACACATAATGACTATTTGAAAAGAGGGTTTATAAGACCTCTTGAATTCATATTATATTGTCAGCCACACTTCAACAATATTGACAGTTTGTTGACATTAGTAAATTATATATTGTACAGTACATTCTTGTGGCAACATAAATATAAAATCACATGGTGAAATGTATATTTCAAACCCATGTCATAAAAGGGAAAACATTTACATTGTTACAGGGTTAAATAAGGCCCCTCTTAACTACGTCACCCATACAGCATTGCTGCTATTCCTAGCCATGAGGATGTGCATGGCCACACTGACCTGATCTTGCGGCTCTGCACCCCCTCTCCGCAGGCTGGCAGCTTGTCCACAGTGTTGATAGTACACATGGACCACGGCTCTGCCCTCCACTCATACTGCTTGCACTGAGAGTGGCACGGCATAGCCTCGTACACCTGGGGACACACACAGGGGAGGTGGAGATCAGTGTGTGTCTATACACCCACACATTCATATACACCCAGGCACAGCCAACGCCCCCCCCCCACACACACACACATAAGCTCATACACGCACACCAACACATACCAAGTTAATCCAAACTACATACACACATACACCAAGGCACAGACAAAACTATACAGACATACCCACCCACACAGCCTAATACATAAAAATCAAAGTATAGCGACTATGTACAGTCCACACATACTAAAACCGATATCAAAACAGCACAACATTTGAAGTGGATGTCTACACACAAGAGAATTTAGAGCCAGTGCAGAGGCCTACCTCCAAATCTGAACTCTGGGTAACACTAGAGGTAACACTACATCATATGGTCAAGCCTAGGGTCGGAAAACTCTAAGTTTCCACGTGCACGCGCACTCTGTCTCTGGGATCGATCATATTGACAGCTGATATGCAGGGGAGGAGACTTCAGGTAAGACCAATAAATGGTCTTACCTGAAGACCTTTGCAACCAGATAAACTTTGTCGCACAATGGCGTGTTTTGTTTTTGTCTCCTTGTGGGCCGGCCGCAAGCAATAAAGCTTTCTTAACTTGTTCACCGACTGACTGTGCAATGCTTGATAGATTAATATTTCTTACATAATCGTCCTTCGAGCCGGATTCCAACATCCTTTCCATCATCCAACAAGAACTGAAATCATGCAGACGTGCACGATGGAGAACCTCGCAGCTAATCATAGCTGTTTAGAAAGAGGTCCGTTTTTTTCTGGGGGATGGTGGAAAGGTGACGGAATTCTGGACTAGCTATGAGGCACAGCTTTCGATGGACAAGGTAAGAATAACATTCTAAATGTATATAGTCGAAGACTACTTGTTTTTATTATGATGTATTTTTATATAATGCAAGGGATGAAAAACTCTGCAGTGAAGTTGTGCACTAAACTCACAATGGATTCTGACCTGTAAATGTATATTGGTTTAAATTGACATAATAACTGATTGTTATTGCTGATGAATTGGGAATTGTAATCTACACATGTTAAAAGGGTTTGAACCCCGGACTAATCCTCAAAATCTAATAAAAGTACCCCCCGGAATAAAACGCAAACTGTGTCCATATGCTATCCAAATGTGTTCCTACCAGTGTAAGTGCGCATCTTTTACTGTCACTTGCAATCAGGAATAGAAATGGACAGCAAATATACCATTGCTAGGAAAAAACTTCAACACTTGTAGTTTGGAAATACATAATCATTGTTAGAAAATTTCAAAAAAGAGACTGTCTGGTTACAAATATATGGTAGTACTTTTCCTCAAAAACTTACAGTCAACATGACTGCAACATAACATGAAAACCACTGGAAATACATAGTTATTACAAAGTTAAAAAAAGAGTCTGTCTAGTTACAAACATACATGTACTAGTACTATCACTTTTCCTAAAACAGCTTACAGTCAACATGACAACCACTACCAAATAAAGCATTGCTAGGAAAATACTTCAATGCCTGTAGCTTGGAAATACATAGTTACAAATCTGTCAAATAACAAACATGCCATGACTACTGGTATACCTCAACAAACTTATAGTAGACACGACTGCCACGCAGCAAGTGCTGTGATATTTCTAATGACATCATCTCGTAGCACCTCTTATTTGACGATGAGAGGCTCGGTTGTGACTGTCATGCTGGTGTGCTGAATTGGAACCGTTATGTGAGTGTACAGTAGCTAGAGCTAACATCAGAGCCATAATGAGGCTCTGGCTAACATTTACTAGCTTGCACTGACAACCTTCAGTTGGTAGCTAACGTCGCTAGCTAATGTAAGCTACTTGCCAGTAGCTAGCTAGCTAAGGTAGCTAACGTTTTCACATCAAAGAGTTCAAATGTATCTTCCCTTCCGAAAAAAATGCATGGAATTTTCTAAAATTATGTCTTGATTTTCCATCAAAAAATAAACGGACCGTCCAAAATAAGAGCGTACCGGTTGGATTTTTCGGGTAAAAAAAATAAACCTACCGGTACGTTTATTTGGGAGATAAGAGTAGGCCTGCCACAGCCTGTGAGTAGGCTACAGGAATAAATTACTCTGTGCGTACGTATAAGGGAAAATAGTAGCTACTAAATAGTCTGAGGACTAATTGTAACGCGGTTCTGTTGTAAATATAACCATAGGTAATTGTTTTACATGTTGTAAAAAGGTAGAATTGTCCCTAGAAAAAAATCAAAAGGCTGACATGATTCTAGCGAATTTGCCAGTCCGCTGTCTGTTGAACAAAGTCTTTTACAAATTGCTAGGATAGCTTTGGGATCTGAGAGGAAAAGATCCAGGCTGTGGCTTTGTTAGCTAATAGCTAATGGTTAACTACTCTCCGGTGAAAACATGGAGGAAGTGCATTTTGCTCTGTCCTGAGACAAAGAAGAGTCCAGGAAGTTAAAGATCAAGGGCGTAGGTTTGGTCTCAGCTTTGGTAAGGACACTGCCCGGCACCCTGCCCGGTTTTATGGAACAGCCTTGTTGTTTTATGTTGTTGAAGAGAAACTGTTCTACGATCTAACTCCACATTTAAGTGCGACAAAGTTTTTTCGTTTTGCACATGCTTTCAGGAACTCATTTCACATGTATATAAATCACTGAGAAGCAAATCATGTAATTTGCTTTACAGGATCTTGAATTTTGCAACTATGGCAACACATTTAAGCTAACAAATTTACAGACAGACTCAACAGCGATGGCGGCGGGTACAGGCTAGTAAAGGAATTGCAGCTTGACATTTGAGATCCAGGATAAGTAACCGCATAGCACATGCGCAGACGTAAATTGAGAAATTGACAAAGACGTAAATTTAGAGAAATAGACAAATTTGACATACTAATTTGGTTACTTTTGAAATATGTTACGTGATGAGCATTTTGATACATTTGCTAACAAGATTTTTGGTTGTTTGCGTACATTTTATATGAGTTACAGAAAATCCGAAGAGAGACGGAGAAAGGTGGGGGCTAAAATAGAGTCCCGTTACGTTGAGATCTTACAAAGGTGATCCCAGAGGGTGTAATTCTGCATAATTATGTGAGTATTAATGCTGAAAGATGTGTTTGTTTAGATGAATTCGAAGTTTGGTGGTTAACAAATGCTTGATCAACATTTGTTCTAAATCCTAGTCAAACAGGGAGTTTTTTTTTTAAGCCTTTCCGACCAGAACTTTGTGATGTGTTGCGGTATTCAATAAAAATGCAGAAATTAAACCCCTGGTTCATAAATCGGTTCTAATTGGATTGGAAAAGTTATACTTTAGCGAAATTAACTGAATAGAAGGTAAACGCCAACCAGCTGTGTTGTGGTGGTCAAAGGAAAAAAGAGAAAAAAGGTTTTTCCCAGAGTGCTTTGCTGTTTGTCTTGAGTTCCAACACGCTGAGAGGATGTGTGTTTGATTCAAGTTTGAAATGCGCGCTGATAGACATTGTTTATTTGAGTTGATTCATTGAGTAAAAACTAAGAGTAATTGAGAAAGTGAGAAGTGTGTTACATTAAATCATATACAAACTACAAATTATTCAAATTAAATATTTTCATTTTGGGTTTTTGGTCCGCAAATTTGAGATTTGAAGAATTGTCCGTGCATTACGCATGCTGAGGGCGTATGGCTGGCGAATAATATAGGAATATTCAAAGGAGTATTCTGTATTACATGCTTTGATAAGACTTTTGAGAAGAAAAAAGAGTAAGGGTTTGTGTTTTACGGGCTTATGATACACTTGTTAAATTGTGAATTTAAAGGTTTAGAAAGAAAAAGGGAATATTTTGTCTTAAGGGCATTGTTTGATTTACGTGGAGATGAATACTAGCATGAGTGACGTAGGTCTGGGAGCAGTTTTGACCTATCTAAATATGGATTTCATGAAACAAAATTAGGATAACGATAGTTTAAAACAAATTCAAATGTGGTCAGATAACTAGTAAAAGGCTAATTTTGAAATCAAACGGCGAGATTCATTTGATAATTGCAACCTTATGTGTTATGGGAACTCATGGGAAGTTTGTGTTCAGACAGGAAGGTTGTTTTTATTTGGCGAAGGAATGTGGTTTGTTTAAGGGTTTGATTTCATTTGAAATTGTAACTTTATTACTATCTACATCTGATTTTAATAACCACGTGCACATCAAATATCCATTGACATGGAATCAATTGATGGCATTTTTCCAGTTTGGGTTATTTTGAAGCTGTGTTTTTCACATATGTTGTTTTATTTTGGTTTAAGGAAATGTGGAGTCAGGTGGCTGCGGTTAGGGAGTCGGGCTAGTAATCTGAAGGTTACAGGTTTGATTGCCGGCTGTGCCGAATGACGTTGTGTCCTTGGGCAAAGCACTTCACCCTACTTGCCTCGGGGAGAATGTCCCTGTACTTACTGTAAGTCGCTCTGGATAAGAGCGTCTGCTAAATAACTAAATGTAAATGTAAAATGTAAATGTGAAATATGAGGAAATGATTAGAAGGTTACATGAAAGATTGCTTTAAAGTGGATCATGAAAGTTTATGAAATAATGCGAGAACAGAGATGATTGACACTTTGATGTTCTGAAAAGGGAACTATGCATATACTTGAAGGTATATGGGCAAACATTTTAAGTCAAAACAGTAAAATCTAGGGTTTATAAGAGTTTTGATGAAGGTATTACATACAATTTGGTTAAAAATGAGAAAGAGAAAATAACTAAAATATATGTAGCACCCTGCTAAAGTGTTAAATATATTGTTCTATTGTTTTTATGTAAAAGGAAAAACGTGGGCTGGTTCAGTTGTCCCTGGTGTTTAATAACTTTCTTTGCGTTTGTATTGGGTGCGGTCATGTGTCAATTTTGTGACTAGCCAATCAGAGTCGGTAAGATATTGTTTGTGGGGAGGGGGCGTAAATGAGAAGAACTAGAAAAGGCTGTTCCTGCGAAACAGCAGTGAGAATGCTGAAAACCTGAATGGGGATAGCTGACCATGCTAAAAAAGCTGAAAATAGTGAAAATTTAGTAGAAAGTTATAAGCTGAAGCTTCAAAGCAACGGAAAGGTATTTTTGAAAGGGGCTGGAGCAGCATTCCAACAATGATTTGAAAGGATTTACCATTACTTTTAAAGGGAGAATAATTTGCACAAAAACCTTAATATTTTAAAAAGTATAAAAGTGAGAAATGAGAAAATACCCGCAAGCTGAAATGAATTTCAAAAATGTGTGAGTCACACAAAAGAGGCAGTGTGGAAGCTGAACTGCATCATCTGCATCATCTTAACAAAGCTAAGAGCTAAAATAGCCTACAATGCGGGAGAAGCTGAAAGCTGAACTGTTAAACAGAAGAAGTAGGCTAGCTAGTCGGAACAAGAATATTATCGTTTTAACAGCTGAAATTATAGTTGGGATAGTAATAGCAGTAGCAGATGTAGCCTACCATTGAGTGCGTTTACTCGGCTTTCTTAGTAGGATTCAATGTGTTGATGGAATGAAACATACAGCAATAGAGCCGATACAGGAAGACACGGCGACACTTTGTTGCAGAAGGATGATGGTGCAAGTTTTGTCCGTGGAGCATACAACGATTAATAAAAAAGAATCATGTAGACGTGTTTATTGAGTAATCGCATAACTAATTACACATGTAAACGGAGTAATCGTATTATTGGCATAAACCGACAATTGCTAGTAATCGTGTTTCTCATGGTCAAGTAAACGTACCAATCACCTGTGTGAGAGACTGAGTGGTGCGTGTCTGTCGTTACGGTGATGGTGCAGCTATGATTGCTAACGCGCTGAGGGCAGAGAATAAGAGAAATGTAGCTAGAATCCACACCTCAAACAAGATAACCTAGACGCAAAACTGTACGTCCAATCCAAAATATAAGGATATTTTCCGAGACCCAAGACTCTGCCGAAACCAGAGATATTCTTTATATGTCTGTGCAGTCAGAAATACGACTCTACCTGCAGTTTCAAAAACGTGTTCCTTTTGCTTTCCTGGTGCTTGTTTGTTTGGTTGCCACGGTGATGGCGCAGCTGTGATAGCTAACGAGCTAGGCAGAGAGAAAAACGAACATTTACCTAGCATCCACACCTCAAACAAGTTGACCTAGACGCAAAACTATACGTCCAATCCAAAATATAAGGATATTTTCCGAGACCCAAGACTCTTCCGAAACCAGAGATGTCCTTTATATGTCTGTGCGGTCAGAAATACGACTCTATCGGCAGTTTCAAAATCTTGTTCCTTCTTGCTTTCTCTGACTGATTTTACTCACCTCTCCATTGAAGTTAGTGAGAGAATTTGAAAGGCTGCTCTCGCTTCAAGGCTCATAGCTGAAAATCTGTAAATGTGAGCTCTTTAGTAGTTACATTGGCTGAAAGAGGACAATTCTTCCTACATTTTAAGGTATAACTTGTTTCTGTAAGTTAAACTATATGAACGTTAGAGGAATTTGTTTGACAAATTAGTTGAATATCAGAAAAAGAGCAGCCAGCAGAGTGTGCCACTCTGCTGGCTGCTCATTCATAAAAATCAAGAAGGAGCAAACATTTTAATGTATTTCAAACTGTCATAATTCAAAATTGGCTGAACATTTGAAAAAGCTGAATCATTTGAGAATAGCTGAATGTCTTGTGAACATTTTAAAGGTTGAATGGTGTCTCTAGCTGAAAGTATGCTGAAGTAGTTACGTTTGAAAGAGGAGGAAGCTTTTTAATGATTTGAAAGGATTTACCATTACTTTTAATGGGAGAATAATTTGCACAAAAACCTTAATGTCTTAAAAAGTATAAAAGTGAGAAATACCAAAAGTCATAGCCATCATCTCCTGAAGGAGCTGAACGTTTTGATACAAAAGTTGTAGGAATCGGTTAAAGTATGCAGAACGAGTTAAAGGCCAAAAAACGGCGGAAGAACTAAGAAGTTGATATAACTAGAAACGGCTGTTCCTGCGAAACAGCAGTGAGAATGCTGAAAACCTGAATGGGGATAGCTGACCATGCTAAAAAAGCTGAAAATAGTGAAAATTTAGTAGAAAGTTATAAGCTGAAGCTTCAAAGCAACCGAAAGGTATTTTTGAAAGGGACTGGAGCAGCATTCCAACAATGATTTGAAAGGATTTACCATTACTTTTAAAGGGAGAATAATTTGCACAAAAACCTTAATATTTTAAAAAGTATAAAAGTGAGAAATGAGAAAATACCCGCAAGCTGAAATGAATTTCAAAAATGTGTGAGTCACACAAAAGAGGCAGTGTGGAAGCTGAACTGCATCATCTTAACAAAGCTAAGAGCTAAAATAGCCTACAATGTGGGAGAAGCTGAAAGCTGAACTGTTAAACAGAAGAAGAAGTAGGCTAGCTAGTCGTAACAAGAATATTATCGTTTTAACAGATTAAATTATAGTTGGGATAGTAATAGCAGTAGCAGATGTAGCCTACCATTGAGTGCGTTTACTCGGCTTTCTTAGTAGGATTCAATGTGTTGATGGAATGAAACATACAGCAGTAGGGCCGATACAGGTAGACACGGCGACACTTTGTTGCAGAAGGATGATGGTGCAAGTTTTGTCCGTGGAGCATACAACGATTAATAAAAAAGAATCATGTAGACGTGTTTATTGAGTAATCGCATAACTAATTACACATGTAAACGGAGTAATCATATTATTGGTATAAACCGACAATTGCTAGTAATCGTGTTTCTCATGGTCAAGTAAATGTACCAATCACCTGTGTGAGAGACTGAGTGGTGCGTGTCTGTCGTTACGGTGATGGTGCAGCTATGATTGCTAACGCGGTGAGGGCACAGAATAAGAGAAATGTAGCTAGAATCCACACCTCAAACAAGATAACCTAGACGCAAAACTGTACGTCCAATCCAAAATCTAATGATATTTTCCGAGACCCAAGACTCTGCCGAAACCAAAGATATTCTTTATATGTATGTGTAGTCAGAAATACGACTCTACCTGCAGTTTCAAAAACGTGTTCCTTCTGCTTTCCTGGTGCGTGTTTGTTTGGTTGCCACGGCGATGGAGCAGCTATGATTGCTAACGCGCTGAGGGCAGAGAATAAGAGAAATGTAGCTAGAATCCACACCTCAAACAAGATAACCTAGACGCAAAACTGTACGTCCAATCCAAAATATAAGGATATTTTCCGAGACCCAAGACTCTGCCGAAACCAGAGATATTCTTTATATGTCTGTGCAGTCAGAAATACGACTCTACCTGCAGTTTCAAAAACGTGTTCCTTTAGCTTTCCTGGTGCTTGTTTGTTTGGTTGCCACGGTGATGGCGCAGCTGTGATAGCTAACGAGCTAGGCAGAGAGAAAAACGAACATTTACCTAGCATCCACACCTCAAACAAGTTGACCTAGACGCAAAACTATACGTCCAATCCAAAATATAAGGATATTTTCCGAGACCCAAGACTCTGCCGAAACCAGAGATGTCCTTTATATGTCTGTGCGGTCAGAAATACGACTCTATCGGCAGTTTCAAAATCTTGTTCCTTCTTGCTTTCTCTGACTGATTTTACTCACCTCTCCATTGAAGTTAGTGAGAGAATTTGAAAGGCTGCTCTCGCTTCAAGGCTCATAGCTGAAAATCTGTAAATGTGAGCTCTTTAGTAGTTACATTGGCTGAAAGAGGACAATTTTTCCTACATTTTAAGGTATAACTTGTTTCTGTAAGTTAAACTATATGAACGTTAGAGGAATTTGTTTGACAAATTAGTTGAATATCAGAAAAAGAGCAGCAAGCAGAGTGGCACACTGCTTGCTGCTCATTCATAAAAATCAAGAAGGAGCAAACATTTTAATGTATTTCAAACTGTCATAATTCAAAATTGGCTGAACATTTGAAAAAGCTGAATCATTTGGGAATAGCTGAATGTCTTGTGAACATTTTAAAGGTTGAATGGTGTCTCTAGCTGAAAGTAAGCTGAAGTAGTTACGTTTGAAAGAGGAGGAAGCTTTTTAACGATTTGAAAGGATTTACCATTACTTTTAATGGGAGAATAATTTGCACAAAAACCTTAATGTCTTAAAAAGTATAAAAGTGAGAAATACCAAAAGTCATAGCCATCATCTCCTGAAGGAGCTGAACGTTTTGATACAAAAGTTGTAGGAATCGGTTAAAGTATGCAGAACGAGTTAAAGGCCAAAAAACAGCGGAAGAACTAAGGTTGATATAATAATAACTAGAAACGGCTGTTCCTGCGAAACAGCAGTGAGAATGCTGAAAACCTGAATGGGGATAGCTGACCATGCTAAAAAAGCTGAAAATAGTGAACATTTAGTAGAAAGTTATAAGCTGAAGCTTCAAAGCAACCGAAAGGTATTTTTGAAAGGGGCTGGAGCAGCATTCCAACAATGATTCGAAAGGATTTACCATTACTTTTAAAGGGAGAATAATTTGCACAAAAACCTTAATATTTTAAAAAGTATAAAAGTGAGAAATGAGAAAATACCCGCAAGCTGAAATGAATTTCAAAAATGTGTGAGTCACACAAAAGAGGCAGTGTGGAAGCTGAACTGCATCATCTTAACAAAGCTAAGAGCTAAAATAACGTACAATGTGGGAGAAGCTGAAAGCTGAACTGTTAAACAGAAGAAGAAGTAGGCTAGCTAGTCGTAACAAGAATATTATCGTTTTAACAGATTAAATTATAGTTGGGATAGTATTAGCAGTAGCAGATGTAGCCTATGCGTTTACTCGGCTTTCTTAGTTGGATTCAATGTGTTGATGGAATGAAACATACAGCAGTAGGGCCGATACAGGAAGACACGGCGACACTTTGTTGCAGAAGGATGATGGTGCAAGTTTTGTCCGTGGAGCATACAACGATTAATAAAAAAGAGTCATGTAGACGCCTTTATTGAGTAATCGCATAACTAATTACACATGTAAACGGAGTAATCGTATTATTGGCATAAACCGACAATTGCTAGTAATCGTGTTTCTCATGGTCAAGTAAACGTACCAATCACCTGTGTGAGAGACTGAGTGGTGCGTGTCTGTCTTTACGGTGATGGTGCAGCTATGATTGCTAACGCGCTGAGGGCAGAGAATAAGAGAAATTTAGCTAGAATCCACACCTCAAACAAGATAACCTAGACGCAAAACTGTACGTCCAATCCAAAATATAAGGATATTTTCCGAGACCCAAGACTCTGCCGAAACCAGAGATATTCTTTATATGTCTGTGCAGTCAGAAATACGACTCTACCTGCAGTTTCAAAAACGTGTTCCTTTTGCTTTCCTGGTGCTTGTTTGTTTGGTTGCCACGGTGATGGCGCAGCTGTGATAGCTAACGAGCTAGGCAGAGAGAAAAACGAACATTTACCTAGAATCCACACCTCAAACAAGTTGACCTAGACGCAAAACTATACGTCCAATCCAAAATATAAGGATATTTTCCGAGACCCAAGACTCTGCCGAAACCAGAGATGTCCTTTATATGTCTGTGCGGTCAGAAATACGACGCTATCGGCAGTTTCAAAATCTTGTTCCTTCTTGCTTTCTCTGACTGATTTTACTCACCTCTCCATTGAAGTTAGTGAGAGAATTTGAAAGGCTGCTCTCGCTTCAAGGCTCATAGCTGAAAATCTGTAAATGTGAGCTCTTTAGTAGTTACATTGGCTGAAAGAGAACAATTTTTCCTACATTTTAAGGTATAACTTGTTTCTGTAAGTTAAACTATATGAACGTTAGAGGAATTTGTTTGACAAATTAGTTGAATATCAGAAAAAGAGCAGCCAGCAGAGTGTGCCACTCTGCTTGCTGCTCATTCATAAAAATCAAGAAGGAGCAAACATTTTAATGTATTTCAAACTGTCATAATTCAAAATTGGCTGAACATTTGAAAAAGCTGAATCATTTGGGAATAGCTGAATGTCTTGTGAACATTTTAAAGGTTGAATGGTGTCTCTAGCTGAAAGGAAGCTGAAGTAGTTACGTTTGAAAGAGGAGGAAGCTTTTTAATGATTTGAAAGGATTTACCATTACTTTTAATGGGAGAATAATTTGCACAAAAACCTTAATGTCTTAAAAAGTATAAAAGTGAGAAATACCAAAAGTCATAGCCATCATCTCCTGAAGGAGCTGAACGTTTTGATACCTAAATTGTAGGAATCGGTGAAAGTATGCAGAACGAGTTAAAGGCCAAAAAACGGCGGAAGAACTAAGAAGTTGATATAATAATAATAATAAAGAGAAACAGGAAAACAATAGTGAGAATGCTTAACAGCATTCTCACAATAATAAAGAGAAACAGGAAAACAATAGTGAGAATGCTTAACAGCATTCTCACAATAATAACTAGAAACGGCTGTTCCTGCGAAACAGCAGTGAGAATGCTGAAAACCTGAATGGGGATAGCTGACCATGCTAAAAAAGCTGAAAATAGTGAAAATTTAGTAGAAAGTTATAAGCTGAAGCTTCAAAGCAACCGAAAGGTATTTTTGAAAGGGACTGGAGCAGCATTCCAACAATGATTTGAAAGGATTTACCATTACTTTTAAAGGGAGAATAATTTGCACAAAAACCTTAATATTTTAAAAAGTATAAAAGTGAGAAATGAGAAAATACCCGCAAGCTGAAATGAATTTCAAAAATGTGTGAGTCACACAAAAGAGGCAGTGTGGAAGCTGAACTGCATCATCTTAACAAAGCTAAGAGCTAAAATAGCCTACAATGTGGGAGAAGCTGAAAGCTGAACTGTTAAACAGAAGAAGAAGTAGGCTAGCTAGTCGTAACAAGAATATTATCGTTTTAACAGATTAAATTATAGTTGGGATAGTAATAGCAGTAGCAGATGTAGCCTACCATTGAGTGCGTTTACTCGGCTTTCTTAGTAGGATTCAATGTGTTGATGGAATGAAACATACAGCAGTAGAGCCGATACAGGAAGACACGGCGACACTTTGTTGCAGAAGGATGATGGTGCAAGTTTTGTCCGTGGAGCATACAACGATTAATAAAAAAGAATCATGTAGACGCGTTTATTGAGTAATCGCATAACTAATTACACATGTAAACGGAGTAATCGTATTATTGGTATAAACCGACAATTGCTAGTAATCGTGTTTCTCATGGTCAAGTAAATGTACCAATCACCTGTGTGAGAGACTGAGTGGTGCGTGTCTGTCGTTACGGTGATGGTGCAGCTATGATTGCTAACGCGGTGAGGGCACAGAATAAGAGAAATGTAGCTAGAATCCACACCTCAAACAAGTTGACCTAGACGCAAAACTATACGTCCAATCCAAAATATAAGGATATTTTCCGAGACCCAAGACTCTGCCGAAACCAGAGATGTCCTTTATATGTCTGTGCGGTCAGAAATACGACGCTATCGGCAGTTTCAAAATCTTGTTCCTTCTTGCTTTCTCTGACTGATTTTACTCACCTCTCCATTGAAGTTAGTGAGAGAATTTGAAAGGCTGCTCTCGCTTCAAGGCTCATAGCTGAAAATCTGTAAATGTGAGCTCTTTAGTAGTTACATTGGCTGAAAGAGAACAATTTTTCCTACATTTTAAGGTATAACTTGTTTCTGTAAGTTAAACTATATGAACGTTAGAGGAATTTGTTTGACAAATTAGTTGAATATCAGAAAAAGAGCAGCCAGCAGAGTGTGCCACTCTGCTTGCTGCTCATTCATAAAAATCAAGAAGGAGCAAACATTTTAATGTATTTCAAACTGTCATAATTCAAAATTGGCTGAACATTTGAAAAAGCTGAATCATTTGGGAATAGCTGAATGTCTTGTGAACATTTTAAAGGTTGAATGGTGTCTCTAGCTGAAAGGAAGCTGAAGTAGTTACGTTTGAAAGAGGAGGAAGCTTTTTAATGATTTGAAAGGATTTACCATTACTTTTAATGGGAGAATAATTTGCACAAAAACCTTAATGTCTTAAAAAGTATAAAAGTGAGAAATACCAAAAGTCATAGCCATCATCTCCTGAAGGAGCTGAACGTTTTGATACCTAAATTGTAGGAATCGGTGAAAGTATGCAGAACGAGTTAAAGGCCAAAAAACGGCGGAAGAACTAAGAAGTTGATATAATAATAATAATAAAGAGAAACAGGAAAACAATAGTGAGAATGCTTAACAGCATTCTCACAATAATAAAGAGAAACAGGAAAACAATAGTGAGAATGCTTAACAGCATTCTCACAATAATAACTAGAAACGGCTGTTCCTGCGAAACAGCAGTGAGAATGCTGAAAACCTGAATGGGGATAGCTGACCATGCTAAAAAAGCTGAAAATAGTGAAAATTTAGTAGAAAGTTATAAGCTGAAGCTTCAAAGCAACCGAAAGGTATTTTTGAAAGGGACTGGAGCAGCATTCCAACAATGATTTGAAAGGATTTACCATTACTTTTAAAGGGAGAATAATTTGCACAAAAACCTTAATATTTTAAAAAGTATAAAAGTGAGAAATGAGAAAATACCCGCAAGCTGAAATGAATTTCAAAAATGTGTGAGTCACACAAAAGAGGCAGTGTGGAAGCTGAACTGCATCATCTTAACAAAGCTAAGAGCTAAAATAGCCTACAATGTGGGAGAAGCTGAAAGCTGAACTGTTAAACAGAAGAAGAAGTAGGCTAGCTAGTCGTAACAAGAATATTATCGTTTTAACAGATTAAATTATAGTTGGGATAGTAATAGCAGTAGCAGATGTAGCCTACCATTGAGTGCGTTTACTCGGCTTTCTTAGTAGGATTCAATGTGTTGATGGAATGAAACATACAGCAGTAGAGCCGATACAGGAAGACACGGCGACACTTTGTTGCAGAAGGATGATGGTGCAAGTTTTGTCCGTGGAGCATACAACGATTAATAAAAAAGAATCATGTAGACGCGTTTATTGAGTAATCGCATAACTAATTACACATGTAAACGGAGTAATCGTATTATTGGTATAAACCGACAATTGCTAGTAATCGTGTTTCTCATGGTCAAGTAAATGTACCAATCACCTGTGTGAGAGACTGAGTGGTGCGTGTCTGTCGTTACGGTGATGGTGCAGCTATGATTGCTAACGCGGTGAGGGCACAGAATAAGAGAAATGTAGCTAGAATCCACACCTCAAACAAGATAACCTAGACGCAAAACTGTACGTCCAATCCAAAATCTAATGATATTTTCCGAGACCCAAGACTCTGCCGAAACCAGAGATATTCTTTATATGTATGTGTAGTCAGAAATACGACTCTACCTGCAGTTTCAAAAACGTGTTCCTTCTGCTTTCCTGGTGCGTGTTTGTTTGGTTGCCACGGCGATGGAGCAGCTATGATTGCTAACGCGCTGAGGGCAGAGAATAAGAGAAATGTAGCTAGAATCCACACCTCAAACAAGATAACCTAGACGCAAAACTGTACGTCCAATCCAAAATATAAGGATATTTTCCGAGACCCAAGACTCTGCCGAAACCAGAGATATTCTTTATATGTCTGTGCAGTCAGAAATACGACTCTACCTGCAGTTTCAAAAACGTGTTCCTTTTGCTTTCCTGGTGCTTGTTTGTTTGGTTGCCACGGTGATGGCGCAGCTGTGATAGCTAACGAGCTAGGCAGAGAGAAAAACGAACATTTACCTAGCATCCACACCTCAAACAAGTTGACCTAGACGCAAAACTATACGTCCAATCCAAAATATAAGGATATTTTCCGAGACCCAAGACTCTGCCGAAACCAGAGATGTCCTTTATATGTCTGTGCGGTCAGAAATACGACTCTATCGGCAGTTTCAAAATCTCGTTCCTTCTTGCTTTCTCTGACTGATTTTACTCACCTCTCCATTGAAGTTAGTGAGAGAATTTGAAAGGCTGCTCTCGCTTCAAGGCTCATAGCTGAAAATCTGTAAATGTGAGCTCTTTAGTAGTTACATTGGCTGAAAGAGAACAATTTTTCCTACATTTTAAGGTATAACTTGTTTCTGTAAGTTAAACTATATGAACGTTAGAGGAATTTGTTTGACAAATTAGTTGAATATCAGAAAAAGAGCAGCCAGCAGAGTGTGCCACTCTGCTTGCTGCTCATTCATAAAAATCAAGAAGGAGCAAACATTTTAATGTATTTCAAACTGTCATAATTCAAAATTGGCTGAACATTTGAAAAAGCTGAATCATTTGGGAATAGCTGAATGTCTTGTGAACATTTTAAAGGTTGAATGGTGTCTCTAGCTGAAAGGAAGCTGAAGTAGTTACGTTTGAAAGAGGAGGAAGCTTTTTAATGATTTGAAAGGATTTACCATTACTTTTAATGGGAGAATAATTTGCACAAAAACCTTAATGTCTTAAAAAGTATAAAAGTGAGAAATACCAAAAGTCATAGCCATCATCTCCTGAAGGAGCTGAACGTTTTGATACCTAAATTGTAGGAATCGGTGAAAGTATGCAGAACGAGTTAAAGGCCAAAAAACGGCGGAAGAACTAAGAAGTTGATATAATAATAATAATAAAGAGAAACAGGAAAACAATAGTGAGAATGCTTAACAGCATTCTCACAATAATAAAGAGAAACAGGAAAACAATAGTGAGAATGCTTAACAGCATTCTCACAATAATAACTAGAAACGGCTGTTCCTGCGAAACAGCAGTGAGAATGCTGAAAACCTGAATGGGGATAGCTGACCATGCTAAAAAAGCTGAAAATAGTGAAAATTTAGTAGAAAGTTATAAGCTGAAGCTTCAAAGCAACCGAAAGGTATTTTTGAAAGGGACTGGAGCAGCATTCCAACAATGATTTGAAAGGATTTACCATTACTTTTAAAGGGAGAATAATTTGCACAAAAACCTTAATATTTTAAAAAGTATAAAAGTGAGAAATGAGAAAATACCCGCAAGCTGAAATGAATTTCAAAAATGTGTGAGTCACACAAAAGAGGCAGTGTGGAAGCTGAACTGCATCATCTTAACAAAGCTAAGAGCTAAAATAGCCTACAATGTGGGAGAAGCTGAAAGCTGAACTGTTAAACAGAAGAAGAAGTAGGCTAGCTAGTCGTAACAAGAATATTATCGTTTTAACAGATTAAATTATAGTTGGGATAGTAATAGCAGTAGCAGATGTAGCCTACCATTGAGTGCGTTTACTCGGCTTTCTTAGTAGGATTCAATGTGTTGATGGAATGAAACATACAGCAGTAGAGCCGATACAGGAAGACACGGCGACACTTTGTTGCAGAAGGATGATGGTGCAAGTTTTGTCCGTGGAGCATACAACGATTAATAAAAAAGAATCATGTAGACGCGTTTATTGAGTAATCGCATAACTAATTACACATGTAAACGGAGTAATCGTATTATTGGTATAAACCGACAATTGCTAGTAATCGTGTTTCTCATGGTCAAGTAAATGTACCAATCACCTGTGTGAGAGACTGAGTGGTGCGTGTCTGTCGTTACGGTGATGGTGCAGCTATGATTGCTAACGCGGTGAGGGCACAGAATAAGAGAAATGTAGCTAGAATCCACACCTCAAACAAGATAACCTAGACGCAAAACTGTACGTCCAATCCAAAATCTAATGATATTTTCCGAGACCCAAGACTCTGCCGAAACCAGAGATATTCTTTATATGTATGTGTAGTCAGAAATACGACTCTACCTGCAGTTTCAAAAACGTGTTCCTTCTGCTTTCCTGGTGCGTGTTTGTTTGGTTGCCACGGCGATGGAGCAGCTATGATTGCTAACGCGCTGAGGGCAGAGAATAAGAGAAATGTAGCTAGAATCCACACCTCAAACAAGATAACCTAGACGCAAAACTGTACGTCCAATCCAAAATATAAGGATATTTTCCGAGACCCAAGACTCTGCCGAAACCAGAGATATTCTTTATATGTCTGTGCAGTCAGAAATACGACTCTACCTGCAGTTTCAAAAACGTGTTCCTTTTGCTTTCCTGGTGCTTGTTTGTTTGGTTGCCACGGTGATGGCGCAGCTGTGATAGCTAACGAGCTAGGCAGAGAGAAAAACGAACATTTACCTAGCATCCACACCTCAAACAAGTTGACCTAGACGCAAAACTATACGTCCAATCCAAAATATAAGGATATTTTCCGAGACCCAAGACTCTGCCGAAACCAGAGATGTCCTTTATATGTCTGTGCGGTCAGAAATACGACTCTATCGGCAGTTTCAAAATCTCGTTCCTTCTTGCTTTCTCTGACTGATTTTACTCACCTCTCCATTGAAGTTAGTGAGAGAATTTGAAAGGCTGCTCTCGCTTCAAGGCTCATAGCTGAAAATCTGTAAATGTGAGCTCTTTAGTAGTTACATTGGCTGAAAGAGAACAATTTTTCCTACATTTTAAGGTATAACTTGTTTCTGTAAGTTAAACTATATGAACGTTAGAGGAATTTGTTTGACAAATTAGTTGAATATCAGAAAAAGAGCAGCCAGCAGAGTGTGCCACTCTGCTTGCTGCTCATTCATAAAAATCAAGAAGGAGCAAACATTTTAATGTATTTCAAACTGTCATAATTCTAAATTGGCTGAACATTTGAAAAAGATGAATCATTTGGGAATAGCTGAATGTCTTGTGAACATTTTAAAGGTTGAATGGTGTCTCTAGCTGAAAGTAAGCTGAAGTAGTTACGTTTGAAAGAGGAGGAAGCTTTTTAATGATTTGAAAGGATTTACCATTACTTTTAATGGGAGAATAATTTGCACAAAAACCTTAATGTCTTAAAAAGTATAAAAGTGAGAAATACCAAAAGTCATAGCCATCATCTCCTGAAGGAGCTGAACGTTTTGATACAAAAGTTGTAGGAATCGGTTAAAGTATGCAGAACGAGTTAAAGGCCAAAAAACGGCGGAAGAACTAAGAAGTTGATATAACTAGAAAAGGCTGTTCCTGCGAAACAGCAGTGAGAATGCTGAAAACCTGAATGGGGATAGCTGACCATGCTAAAAAAGCTGAAAATAGTGAAAATTTTGTAGAAAGTTATAAGCTGAAGCTTCAAAGCAACCGAAAGGTATTTTTGAAAGGGGCTGGAGCAGCATTCCAACAATGATTTGAAAGGATTTACCATTACTTTTAAAGGGAGAATAATTTGCACAAAAACCTTTATATTTTAAAAAGTATAAAAGTGAGAAATGAGAAAATACCCGCAAGCTGAAATGAATTTCAAAAATGTGTGAGTGACACAAAAGAGGCAGTGTGGAAGCTGAACTGCATCATCTTAACAAAGCTAAGAGCTAAAATAGCCTACAATGCGGGAGAAGCTGAAAGCTGAACTGTTAAACAGAAGAAGTAGGCTAGCTAGTCGGAACAAGTATATTATCGTTTTAACAGCTGAAATTATAGTTGGGATAGTAATAGCAGTAGCAGATGTAGCCTACCATTGAGTGCGTTTACTCGGCTTTCTTAGTAGGATTCAATGTGTTGATGGAATGAAACATACAGCAGTAGAGCCGATACAGGAAGACACGGCGACACTTTGTTGCAGAAGGATGATGGTGCAAGTTTTGTCCGTGGAGCATACAACGATTAATAAAAAAGAATCATGTAGACGCGTTTATTGAGTAATCGCATAACTAATTACACATGTAAACGGAGTAATCGTATTATTGGCATAAACCGACAATCGCTAGTAATCGTGTTTCTCATGGTCAAGTAAACGTACCAATCACCTGTGTGAGAGACTGAGTGGTGCGTGTCTGTCGTTACGGTGATGGTGCAGCTATGATTGCTAACGCTCTGAGAGCAGAGAATAAGAGAAATGTAGCTAGAATCCACACCTCAAACAAGATAACCTAGACGCAAAACTGTACGTCCAATCCAAAATATAAGGATATTTTCCGAGACCCAAGACTCTGCCGAAACCAGAGATATTCTTTATATGTCTGTGCAGTCAGAAATACGACTCTACCTGCAGTTTCAAAAACGTGTTCCTTTTGCTTTCCTGGTGCTTGTTTGTTTGGTTGCCACGGTGATGGCGCAGCTGTGATAGCTAACGAGCTAGGCAGAGAGAAAAACGAACATTTACCTAGCATCCACACCTCAAACAAGTTGACCTAGACGCAAAACTATACGTCCAATCCAAAATATAAGGATATTTTCCGAGACCCAAGACTCTGCCGAAACCAGAGATGTCCTTTATATGTCTGTGCGGTCAGAAATACGACTCTATCGGCAGTTTCAAAATCTTGTTCCTTCTTGCTTTCTCTGACTGATTTTACTCACCTCTCCATTGAAGTTAGTGAGAGAATTTGAAAGGCTGCTCTCGCTTCAAGGCTCATAGCTGAAAATCTGTAAATGTGAGCTCTTTAGTAGTTACATTGGCTGAAAGAGGACAACTTTTCCTACATTTTAAGGTATAACTTGTTTCTGTAAGTTAAACTATATGAACGTTAGAGGAATTTGTTTGACAAATTAGTTGAATATCAGAAAAAGACCAGCCAGCAGTGTGCCACTCTGCTGGCTGCTCATTCGTTCATAAAAATCAAGAAGGAGCAAACATTTTAATGTATTTCAAACTGTCATAATTCAAAATTGGCTGAACATTTGAAAAAGCTGAATCATTTGGGAATAGCTGAATGTCTTGTGAACATTTTAAAGGTTGAATGGTGTCTCTAGCTGAAAGTAAGCTGAAGTAGTTACGTTTGAAAGAGGAGGAAGCTTTTTAATGATTTGAAAGGATTTACCATTACTTTTAATGGGAGAATAATTTGCACAAAAACCTTAATGTCTTAAAAAGTATAAAAGTGAGAAATACCAAAAGTCATAGCCATCATCTCCTGAAGGAGCTGAACGTTTTGATACAAAAGTTGTAGGAATCGGTTAAAGTATGCAGAACGAGTTAAAGGCCAAAAAACGGCGGAAGAACTGAGAAGTTGAAAAGCAATAGTGAGAATGCTTAACAGCATTCTCACAATAATAATAAAGAGAAACAGGAAAACAATAGTGAGAATGCTTAACAGCATTCTCACAATAATAATAAAGAGAAACAGGAAAACAATAGTGAGAATGCTTAACAGCATTCTCACAATAATAATAATAATAATAAAGAGAAACAGGAAAACAATAGTGAGAATGCTTAACAGCATTCTCACAATAATAAAGAGAGACAGGAAAACAATAGTGAGAATGCTTAACAGCATTCTCACAATAAAGAGAAACAGGAAAACAATAGTGAGAATGCTTAACAGCATTCTCACAATAATAATAAAGAGAAACAGGAAAACAATAGTGAGAATGCTTAACAGCATTCTCACAACAAGAGAAGACAGATCGATATCAAGAGGAGAAAGAGAGACGCTGAGAGTTGGGAGCGAGTTAATTTTTTTCCCCTATTGGAATGCAGTTAGAAAACGGGGGATTTTGTATCGTGGTGTGGCTCTGCTGAAGTGGGGGAGTGAACTGTGGTCGAGAGTGGTTTCACTGGGTAACGCTGGGTTTTGCTGAGGTGGAGATAGCGGTGTGGCTGCAGGAGCTAGCGGCGTGGCTGCAGGTGGACTGTTGCTAACTTCCCGCTGAGGGTGGACGAGACTGCTAGCTAACGGCTTTCTGGGTTGCTGAGGAACAGTGAGTAATGACATTCTCTCTACAGAGCTCCAACAAGCGCGCCAACGTTGTGGTACCACACAATAACAATAGAAAACTCTGGGTATATTTTGTTTATTTCTCTGTCCAGATACAATTGAAAAGTCTCTGTAATAAACCTGTTATAATGTGTTCAGTGGTGGTGATGTTAATGTGTTTCATGTATCAAATAACCTTATAGCTATATAATAAGCTAACCAGGCCTCTCTGCACCCTAGGCAGTCATATGCCCGAATTGTGGTTATTGTAAATAAATATTATTTGTACATTTTAGTAACATGGCTCAACATTAAAACATTTTGGCACTGGGTTTGCAGTGGGCAGTGGGTTTGAAACTTACTGGCCCCAAGACAATTTTTACTGGCCCCCCCTCCAAAAGTTGTAATTTATCATTGTTACAACAAAACCAAAGACTTATAAGTTGTGTTATTCTGTTAACATGTTTAACCATTTATTAAACACATCCTGGATATAAAAAGAACAAAAGTGAAATCACATTTCTAGTGATAAAAAATAAAAAGGTAATAGTCAGCAAAACAATTGACTTTTAACCTCAAACGTGACGTGCTCTCTTCCCTGCTGACAGCCATCTCTGCACAACTCTGGCTGAAACTGAAACTTCTGGTCCCTCAATGCTAATATATAAAAGCTTCCATAGCATTTCATCAGTATGATACTAAGTACCCAAGTCGACACCATTCTTCTGCTGCAGTTCAATAGCCTGGGGGAACGAGGCGAACGGCTGGCCCGTCTTAATTACGTGATATGCCGTTGTTATAAATCGTGCAATAACACGATGGGCATCTACATTTAAATTCCTGACCAGCACGGTCAACGGCCTGGAAGATGGATTGTCAACCATCCGCTTAGCTGTCACGAAAACCAGGTGCTGTCTGCTAGCATGGCTGGTCAGGTATTGTTTTCGAAAATTGTCGGTGCCTCTGTAAAATGTAAAAATATCCACTTTTGTCTGCTTTAGACGGGAACATACGACAGACGACACAGTGCATCTTCGTTCCATAAAAAACGTTGCTTCCGTTTGAGCTCGTAGCTCTACTTTGCTGCCATCTTCACTTTATTGTCTCGCGCCAGTTGTTAAAAAATGTATCGAGATTAGAGAATTACAATTTGACAACCACTCGTCACTCCTCAACTCTTGATTTGCCAAATGTGCGCCCCACGAGCTGCAAAGTTATTTATGCATTTAGCAGATAGCAAAACATATGAAGGATGTTAACTTTTACAATGCGATTTTTTTTTCAATCAATAATTTGCAGTGGCCCTATCGGGCCAGTGAGTTGCTAGTTTAACTGTCCCGACGTTACTTTTTACTGGCCCCGGGCCATCGTTATTGTCGAGCCCTGAGTAACCTTCACCAATTCCTCTCCCATGCTGCGGATCTATTAGGGCGATTAGAATTGAGTGAGAGGGCTACATACACTTTTATTTGAAGTTTGATTGTCATTTTGATTTTAAGTTTTGTTTGAGAGTTTTATCAGAGCCTGGCATAATGTTTGGGATAAACAGTTAGGCTGTGATAATGTTGTATTAATAAATGGTATTAGTGCATAAAAAGGGTTATTATAACATTCAGTTCTGAAATAATTTGGGAAGACTCATCAAATGATGAGTAAGGTGGCTGAGTGGTTAGGGAATTGGGCTAGTAATCCAAAGGTTGCTGGTTCGATTCTGGCTGTGCAAAATGACGTTGTGTCCTTGGGCAAGGCACTTCACCCTACTTGCCTCGGGGAGAATGTTCCTGTACTTACTGTAAGTCGCTCTGGATAAAAGTGTCTGCTAAATGACTAAATGTAATGTAAATGTAAATTGTGGTTGTGATGGTTTGAGCTAATTGGCTCGTTTTGAACTGCAGCAAAACAAGTTATGAAGTTCTACCTATCTGACCTTTATAGAACATTTAGTTGGGAAATATGTAATATAATATTACATTTTGGTTTGGGAAAATGACAATGGTTTTTATTATATCTTTGACAAAAAGAGGTGTGATTTGATAAAAAGAGAATCTAAAACAATATAGGTCTTGAACTTATCTGTATTAAAAGAAAGAAAAGTTTGTTGGGAGTGAAAGAAATGAGACTAACAGTTGATTTTCTAAAGAAGGGAACAAAGACACAGATTTCTAGGTATAACTAATAGGAGTTGAATATCAAATGATGATGTATTGTCTTATCATATACTGTTACATGTGTTTGCTCAACAAAAATAAATGTGAAGGGAAAAATACTGCCTGGTAATGATAGATATGTTTACCTAGTGGATTGAAGTCTTTCCCAGTCCTATACCAGAGGCATTAACACAATTATGATTTAATGATTTATGGATGATCATATGTAATACCACAACTTAAACCTGTCACATAGCATGATGAAGAGGTGAATCAAAACGTTAACCAATTTTATAAAAAATGCTAATTAGAAAAGAGATATCTTCTGCTAAATTCTGTTCCAGGTGAAGCAGTAAACCAAAGAGTGGAGAAGTCAAACGAGGAGATTGGGTATTGATTAAAGTTATCAAAAGAAAGAATTGGTCCAGCCCAAGGTGGGAAGGACCATATCAGGTACTAATCACCACACCCACTGTAGTCAAAATAGCAGAGGACATTTTGGAGGCGCTGGTCACACTGAAAGAAAGTAAGGGACATTGATATAGGGTCAGATTAGTTACTCACCACCGTCTCTTGAGGCACAAGTCTGACTACAAAGGGGAGTCTTTCTTTTATTGAAAGGCCCATTTCAAACTCAGTGAAGAAACCGACTGGAAAGAAAGAGACATAGGGTGTAGACTAAATAGGCTAAAAAGATAGGAGATACTGTCTCCTATCTTTTTAGCCTATTTAGTAGGGAAAGGTAGAAAAGATGGGCAACCTATTTCCTCGTCCGTAGTATTGTGACATCCGTGGTACCATATGTAGCTTACTGTTGCTAATATTCATAATAGTCTTCCCTATACTATGGTTTGAAAAGGGAATTGCTCCTGTATGTTGCCCCTAGTGGAAACAATAGGACAGGTAGAGACAACACCGCTGAGACAAGAACCTCTCATTACTGTTCCCTATGGTCAAAAGACGCAATGTTTTAACCTCAATGACTATCTACAAGGGAAGATGTCGATTATGAAGAATTTGTTGCTCTACTAGAAGTTCATACAGATACAGATTGATTTTATTTTTCTGGGAATGCTACAGCAGATGTGGCAGCAAAAGAGGCAGCCATACGAGATGTCTTAACATTAGGAAATGTGGATGAGACTGTCTTGAGCGATATGCAAGAAGTGTCACCAAAATGGTGGGTTATGTAAATTCACAGGAGGAACTTATGTTACTCTAGAATCTATTTAGTTATGTATTGATTTGAGCCATGGGATGACTCATGTCTCAAACAGGAGGGATGGAGATAACGAAAGAGTATTTACAGCATATGGATTTACAAACTATTCAAGAAAAACTTTTTTTGCATACCCTATTTGAGAGGAAACATAATATGCACTGGGAAGAGGCCCCGGGGAAGACCCAGGACACGCTGGAGGGACTATGTCTCTCGGCTGGCCTGGGAACGCCTCGGGGTCCCCCAGGAAGAGCTGGTGGAAGTGGCCGGGGAGAGGAAAGTCTGGGCCTCCCTGCTTAGGTTGCTGCCCCCGCGACCCGACCCCCGGACAAGCGGAAGATGATGGATGGATGGACATAATATGCATGAACTTTATTGAGCTGAAGAAATGTAAAGATTCAGGAATGGGCCAATGACGAGTCAGTTGTTTTCAACTGACCTCTGTGAGAATGTAATTTTAATTACTGTGTAGTCTACTTCGTTCTGAAATCCACAGACAAGAGAGAGATGCTGTCTCAATCCAGTGAGAGGTCCGCTGACCTAAGGAGACTGGATTGTGGTGACGGATTTGACACATAAAGTCCTGGAAATGACCCGAGGTGAACGGGGTCATTCCTGGCTAGTTTCAGAGGTGATAATCAAGGAGATAGCATGGTACACGTGAGTCATTGCAAGCGTGAACTTTAGCGTCAAACAAAGGAAACACGTTTTGCGTCAAATCAAGGAAAACTCTGCGCTGTGCCTATAGTACAGTGCGTTGAGGTTGCCGTTTCAATCAACTAGACTACATTTTCTATGAGAAGATTACAAAATCACCATGCACACACAATCATGGCATCTGTTTCAGCAAATTGGACTTTGTGATAATAATGGGAATTGTCTTGTAATTACTTCCGTTTTGTATGTTGAAATACGTATGGACTAAATGGTGCTATGACTACGGATGTAATGATTTAACTGTTTCATTGGTAACAATGCAAATGATAAATAGATTCAGAAGTGAAGTTTTAATCTTGATATAAGTTAGAAACTTTTCTGTGGAATACAATTTAGGTACAAACACTCCTATGATGATACGTTCTACCAGTTACGTAAAGATGTTTCAGTTGATTTGTTATGTTCCAGGGCAGAAGTTTGAATGTTTTGAGAACAGTTAGACTGTCGGAAGAGGTGATAACAATACCGTTTCATTTATGTGAATTGATGAAGTGTTATTTGGGAGTTGCATGAAAGCTTAATGTTTTGTTTTTGAGAAACCGGTTTGTACTACAGAAAGTTGATAGTAATTTGAAAAGAAACAGAATTTGAGAACATGTAATGAGATTTCAGGATTTGTGCCAAAGTGATGTCTTATCATGCAGAGGTTGTAAAAGAGTTAGCAACAGGCTGGAGAGAAATGTTTGTTGATGTAAAGTCCTGACCGATCTGTAGGAGATCACCTTGATGGGAGGGTGAGCTTCTTTTGCCATCTATAAAATGGAGATAAGTTGCAGGGGAGTACATCTGGAGACAAAATCTGGGGTGACTTAAGGGTTAAACAGGTTTTTGTTTGATTAACTTAAATTAGGTTTATGACTCCCTGACCTGGAAGAGAAATGCTTATCATCTGACTTGGAGAGGAGCTTTGACATCAGGTTCAACTATCACTGTACTGTCTTAGAAAAACTTGACTTACAGTTTACTGAATGTTTGATGGTTTTAGAGATGACCATGTAGACAAGTAGGCATGTTATTATATCCTGATAATTTCTGTATTGATTTCTTTGTTGCAATCTTTGTTTCTATTTGATTTTGTTTGATGAAGGAGATCTGAGATGAAGTCCAGGTCTGCCGGTGAATGCATCAGACGTCAAATGACCACTGCTGAGTGATGATGGGTTTTAATCCCAATACCATGGACTTCCCCGTTATGTCCAAGCATTCACTCTACTAGACTATAATGCTGTATAGACTTATTGATTATTACACATTTGTTATTTTTATGAATTATTTTGATTTTTATGTATTTTTTATTTTATTGACTGTGTGTAGGTGTGTTTTGGAATAACATTTTATTCAGGATAAACAGGAGGGATATGTCGGAAAAATTGAAGATGTAACTGTTATCCTATATAAGAATGATTCTGTGTTCAGTCTTACCTGAAGACTTGTGAACCAGACAAACTTTGTAGCACAATGGCGTGTGATGTTTTTGTCTCCTTGTGGGCCGGCCGCAAGCAATAAAGCTTTCTTAACTTGTTCACCGACTAACTGTGCAATGTTTGATAGATTAATATTTCTGATAATACACACACACAAATGTGCACACACACACACACAGATGCACAGGATTGGCAGTAGAAGAAAGAAAGAAATGCGTGGGTACATAAACAGTAAATAAATAAAAATAAGCTAATACAATATTTAACCCTGGGCTCTATGGATCTTACTCATTCCGTCAGACTCAGAAAAACGAACATGATGCTTGCTATGTGTTACGCTAGTGGCAGGGTGAGAGGGAGGTTTAGATTCCTTTCTCGGGAGTAACTTTTAAATATAACACTTTAGTGGCGCGGCGGCCTTGCACATGGTGGTGATTGTAAAGGGGAGTGGAACGGGGTCCAGGTAATTAAGGGGAGGAGTTTATTATTTTTGAACTCCCGGATGGCGGAAAGATTGGGGGAACCTCAGAGTTGTAGTGAGAGAACGTCACCCTCGATGCCGACCGGTTGTCCCCCTGGGTTTCCCCACTCCTGCCGATCCGTCTTTCTGTTGCACACGCCGGGCTTAATGTACCGACCATCTATATAAACTGATCAACTCTACCAACCGCGAGCGAGCTGTCCGCCGAACTGAACGGCGGCTTGGGCTGTCCTGGAGACCGGGGTGGGAGTCGACCTGGCTGGGGTGAGTGTTCCAATTTCTGTTTCCACCTTTCACCTGTCTGGGCCTGCCGCTGTTAGCTGTTAGCGTCGGTGACAGTCTTGATATCCCCCTAGACAACGACGACCGTAACACTATGCAACACAAATCTGCCAGACAGCCTTCGTACAGTGGTTATATTGTTAAAGTGATAATAATTCAATAATGAGTTAACTATAAATATACTGTAATGACCTTATGAAAATACAGATGAGTCTCCAGCTAATGCACTAGTCTCCAGCCAAGCTGGGAGTGTACATCTGGGAATGACAGCCAGCTCCAGGTAGACACACACCTACAGACATGTAAGCTCATACAAATGGTCTCTTTACATGGACATAACAATCTGCTGCATAGCAAGACTCAGGAGAGACCATCAGCGTTTTTGCCTATGTGTGTTTTTGCATGTGTTTGTGTGTATAGTACTGTGTGTGTGCGCAATAAATGTGTGTGTGTATAGTATTTGTGTGTGTGTATTCCCAACCCCTAAGGGGCCCACTGACGTCTATTACACACTCTCATCATTCCCCATCTGTGAGAGCAGATGCCCCTGCTAGGTACCCTGGCACCCACCCTGCTCCAGCTCTCCAGGGCTCCGCCCCACTGCTCTCCACACCACAGCCAAACGGCCCCCTCCCATCCTGCTACTAATACCCTCACCTCCTCCTCACTAGGATCTGATCACTGTATCATGTCAAAGTAAAGCCAGCAGTGAAGACAATAGGGAGACTTCAGGGAATACCAGGGATAGAGGGATGTGTGGAAGAAATTGGGATTTCCTGTGTGCTTAGATTATTCACTAATCAATAGAACTAGTCATTGGATACTAGTTAGTACATTCTCATGTAAGCTTGCTATTAATAAGAGCATATTGTGTCTATGTGTCAGGGTTAATAGGTGTTCGGGGTCAGGAGAAAGTACTGGCTAAACGTTCCTTGTCATGACTACAAGGAGAGCTCCAACTATGAACTCTCTAGTCTGAGAGTTGTCATGTGTTGGGAGCAGTGAATCTCTTTCTCTGAGACAGTTGAAACGTCATTACTGTGTGACTGTCACAATCTATGTTTACATTCGTGTGCCCTATAAAAGATGGTCCTCCGGCTTTCAGAGCTGAGAGAGACATGATTGAGACCTAAGCCTGGTGTTGTGTTGTCATTTATTGTCAGAGGTCTGGTTTTCTCTCCCAATCTGCAAATTGATAAATACGTATTAAAATCCAGAACTCAACTGAACTTAGTCACTCCGTTTATGAAGAGAAGGACAAAACACTTTCTTCATCAGATGGGAGAACAATCCAAGGGCAAGCAGCAACAAATACATACTAAAACCGATATCAAAACAGCTACTATAGTAGGTGTTCCTGAACTGGTCACCTCCATCTAAACTGTCACCAAGTACACTGGTGTTAAATTTTATTGGAAAGACTGAGTTGAAAGAAACAGACAAAGGATTATCATTTTAATGTTAAACAAAAAGAGATATGGTGATTCCTCCTTCCATCTCTCAACGCTGCTTACCTCTCAGTTTGAGTGAATATTTTGGTGGGAAGAATAATAATATTAGGTCTGCTCTTTTGAGCTCCCCCCCTTCAAAAGCCGATCCACAATTCTTTGGATAATGAAGTCCCCCGCTCCTTCAGAAATGTCAGAGAGAAGGCACCAGATGAAATGTAGATGGAATTTCATTGAGCGAGCTTCTTAAAGTTTTTTGTATTATCTGTGTGGAGCTCTCAGATCAAATTGCCTATTCTTCCTCTCGTTCAAAGGATGGTGACTGGGAAGGGGTTTTGTGTGTGTGTGTGTGTGTGCATGCGTGCATGTGCAGATAGCATAGATACAGAAGGATGGTCACTGACCTGTGCCTGTGTGGATATCCATATTAGCAGTGCATGACAAGCAACAGGGGAGAGAAGAACAATAATATAGCCATTAGTTTTCTTTCTTTTACCGTCCACAGTGTATATGAATATATACCTACTGCGTTGCTAGACTAAGATTGATTTTCACCACGTGGTCTAGAGGCTCATCATGTATTCTGTATCTACAGGTGGTGGACGGTTTGTCTAGTGAAATAAGTAATGGTTTGGAGAGACGCAGTGTTGCAGTGGACTGCAACAACTGTGCTACTCAGGCCTGGGGTTTTCTTATGAATATCCACCCCATGAAGTCTACCCCAGAGAAAGGAGAGGAGTGAGGAACTGCAACTGAGGGGAGGTGTTTTCTGGATCTGAAACACGGACTGATGCTGGAGTGCAGAAAGGGAAGTTATTTGGGTCGACGTATTTGCTGTGAAATACTGGTTCATGATCATGTGCCTATTGATTTTGGCTGTGCTGTCAGACTATGAAACTGCAAATCTGTGTGATATCCAAGCAATCAGTTAAGAAATTGACGACACGCACACACACACACTGACAAACAACAGACACAAACACACACACACATACACAGTGCTGCTCTTCGGAGTTGCTCACTGGAAAGAGGAGACAGTGGGATAGCGAGCCTCTCCATAAATCTCTCTCTTTGTCACACAGAGTAGCTCCAGCTTCAAACAGATAAGGCTGTTACCGTCTCTGGGACCACCAGCGTGATACAGAACAATGGCTGCATGGTGGAACGGGAAGTGATGAACGCCCGCGTCATAATGGATGCTAAAACCATGAGACGGCAGCTGTGGGCAGGAGACGAGGAGGAAAAATACAGGAAAGTCAGGAGTGAGGGAAGGGTGTGTCTAAACCAGACAGGTGGTAATAATAACAACGTATTCACTTAGCGGACGCTTTTCTCCAAAGCAATAAACAGTACAGATGGGGGTGTGGAACCTACGACCTCTATATCCGCCATCAAGTGCTCTAACCACTGAGCTCTCCCCTCCCCTGTACAGAGTATTTTTTGAAGCAGGGCCTCGTACAACGGGCCTCCTCGTTTCATCACACTGTATTAACGATTATCATTTACTGGGGAGGACTGACTGCCTGGATGCAGAAATTGTTGTTGGGGATAGGTGTTGAATTAAAACTACAGCATTATGGACGTCGGCAAGATTTTACTCACGGCCACGCAATGAGCATGCACAATGTAGCAGCGTCAAGCATTCATCAAACCTTCCACTGTTGCTTTCATGACTCCTTTATCAGTGGCGGGCTAGGCTCAGATAGCTGCTTCATCTCTAATGATAGAGCATGAGAGGGACATACTGCACGGGCTTAACCCTCGTGCTGCCTTCGGGTCACATGACCCAAAGGTTCATAACGAACCATCGTTGTGTTTACCCAATTTTACCCAATACAAAAACAAATTAAAATAATTTTCTTTTAACCTTTGCAATGTGGGGGGTCTGAGACAGCCCAACGGTTAAAAGAAAATGCTTCACTTTGTCTTTGTATGCGGTAAATCTGTCGCAATACGACGGTGGGTCACAATGACTGATGGGTCAGAATGACCCGAAGATAACACAAGGGTTAATGCCCAAATTAAATTTCTGAGTGCCAGCGACCTACTTCCTCTGAGGAAGAGCGTTATCAGATGGCAACACAACGTCCGTTATTCATTCCTCTCTTCCCTGCCACTCCATCGATTTTGTTGTACTAATTAGCCTAAAGCACCACGGCTAACCTGTTGCGACTAAGATAAAACATAGTGGGCCATCTGGGCAGTTGGAGGACGGGAACTGGAGAGGCTCCAGGACAGAGCAGGGGGACAGACGCCCATCTGAACCAAACGCAGATTTTTTTCCAGCAAGGTTTGGGATGCAAAGAGAGACATTGTGCTGTCTGGGATGCCCTGGAGGGGTTGGGAGAGGGGGGAGTGGTGGGTGTGAAGATAACACGCACACAAGCAGCTCTCTCAGTAATTACACCTGGCCAGCCTCAGGTGTCTTCTCCCGCCAACTGGACTCACCCTGCTCTGATAATGAAGCACAAAGACTGGAGTCTGCCCCACCAGGGCCGTATGCAGATGGAAAATTAATAACCCTGCATTGAGAGTGAGATTCAGTCTAGAATATGGAAATGGCATGGCTCATGCTGCTGTGAATGATGACCTATTGGACCTTACATGTGTTTGACCACTTTGCACCACAAGCAGATTAAAAACCACCCCATCACCTTACTCTGAGCACACAGCAGGGCTCTACAGTGCGAGTATTTCACTCGCATTTGCGCCTAAAAATAGGTATGTGCGAACTTGAAAAATAATTTACGAGCACAGTGCGCGAGTAATGGGCTGTTGTCAATACACGGAACAACAGCGCGATGAAGTGAAGTATACCATTGATTTCACATGGAAAGCAAGTGACAGAGTCGCGACTGCACGATGTGAACATAGCATGATGACGCGCGAGCGACGCAACCAATGGGCCAGAGCCCAGAGACACTCTGATCTCGCCGACATGTGATCATTTGCTAGCTCTAATTAGATGTACTAACTATGCTAATAAGAGAAGACTAACTTTGTATGCCAACGACCAGAAATAACTAGAACTAATTTGACAGACTATAAACCAACGACCTTCTGGTTATGATACTCGTGCTCTCTAGCTAGCTACAGTAAAAGTGTTAGATACTAGACCTACAGTCTAGCTCTAACTGCATTTATAATCTAACAAGCTATATCTTACAATAAACTTTAAGTAAAGCTGGCTATATAAAATGTGGGTGACCAGACGTCCTCTTTTACCCGGACATGTCCTCTTTTCGAGACCTAAACAATGCGTCCAGCAAGGATTCCAAAATTGTCCGGGATTTTGCCTCGTCGGATATTTGTGTTTCTCTGGGTCTTTCACAAACTATTACGCCCTTACAAGTTTTGAAAATATTATAAATAATGCAGTAATTTGATCAATTTACCAGCTAACTTGCTTCGGAACACTGAACATGAATGGGGTTGAACTTTGGAAAATACAATGTTTGGGACTATATGTCGCAAATGACACGCTTTACTGCCGCCGTCTTCGATTACAATGGATGTCTATGGAAGTGTCGCAACTCTCTTTTTATATGGCTCTGGGTCTACCTAGCTTTGACTACCAAGCCTTTTAATCCGTGGCGTGCTTACATAGTCTATAATGTCCCAGTGTTTTAAGAAATATTATAAACTATATTCATGTTTCTTAAAGTATTTGTTCTAGTTCTATCAGAGTGAAAGTCTCTAGTTGTCTAACAGCATTAACTGTTAAGTCAGTGGCGTTGTTAGACATAAAACTGTACTGGGGCACAGGCCCCTATTCATATCCCTTCTTCCAAGCGTGTTGCGCACAATGCACTACTAGGCTATAGAAACTCCCCTTGCTTAACCCACTATGTAACAGTTCAGGGACACAAGTTTGATATCAGCTTTGGCAGGGACACCTATAGTTGATGCAAGCTACAATTGTTTTTAGCTTCATGTAATATTGTTTTTATGTTTTAGTAAAAATAAGATGATCGGTAGGCCTATCATTTAGAAACTTTCTTCAGTTTTGTAATGTTTTCTTAGCCTACCTCAATTCTGACTTGTGTGCTGAGTCCGACACCTGGACTTCTGTGTGCATGCTGCAGTGGCTATTTGGCAAGCTCAGAAGAGCGCGCTGACATGCATCGGTTTGTGTTTTCGGTTAAACTGCTTTGATTTTACAAGCGTTGATTGAGATATTGCGTTAATTTTTTTAAAACTCAAACTTTCAAGATATACTGGGGCGCAGCAGATTTATACTGGGCACGTGTGCCCCTGTAAAAAGGGTCTAACGACGCCCCTGTGTTAAGTTATGTTTAATAAACAAATACAATTTAAAAAACACTGTGCTCCTAAATTTCTTTGTGTGCTCCTCCATTTTTTCATTTAGGAGCACATGTACTCCTTGGTGAAAACATTAGCGTAGAGCCCTGCACAGCACTGTATTGGTTGATAAACTGATGATCGCCAGATTTTTTTGCACATTTTGATCAAATCAGAGTATACAATTATTGTAGCCATCATGGTAAAAAAAGTGTTTAGTATAAATGTGTTTAACATGTGAGTCTATATCACCAGTGAGAAGGAAAAACACAAAACGGCTCCACACTGACTGACCACTCCAAATTCAATTTAAACCTCATAAAAACAGAATAGGATTGTGAGTGGTGCTCAGACCTGGCAAAATCACTGTTTTTGTGCCCCTCTCTCTCACGCAGTCTCTCTCTCCATCGGTCTCTCTCTCCCACTCACTTTATTGGTCTCTCACTCTCTAGCGTGGAGCCTCCTGAGAGAGAGCTGTTGTCTGCTTGTTGATATGACTAATCACAGCTGAATAGCTGAATTGGATGGAGAGGATGAATGACTAATTTAGCAGCATCAAACATTTCCATGCAGGGGAGAGGCTAGTGGGGCTTGTGAGGGGTGCTCCTTAATGAGGATGGGAGGATGACCCCTCTGCAGTGGCATGAAACAATCCAGAGCCATCAGTTTGACTGGGCACATTATCAGTGTCAAAATACCAATACAATGTTCTGCCACAGGAAAACAGGTGTACAGTTATAGCTGGGAACAACATCTGGACTGACACTGTTTTTCCATTTCCTAAAATGTCACCTCCTGTTCAACCTCCTGCTCCTCCAGCACAGGTAAGTGACTGTGTATTAGACTAGACTAGATTCAATGACACTAGGAGTGTCATTGAATCAATATATATTTCATTTTAAAGGGTTTCTAAGGTTTTTAAACCAGCAATTTTATTTTCTTTCTTTTGGAAGAAGTTTATTAGACTTGATGAACGCACACATGCGCTTAAAACTTGCCAATGCAGTGCACACATGGACACACACAACCCGACCCCTCATTGCTTGCTGCCATTAAGAGCATTGGAGTTGAGCAGGAAGAAATCTCTCCACATTTTAGGCCAGAGAAACACATACACAAAACACACACACACAGAGACATGCGAACACACACAACACAGACACACAAATACGAGCACACACACGAGACACGAGCATGTGTCAGATCCATCAGCATCCGGCTACAGGAACTCAAGGGTCAACCTGATCTGTTACAACTCATAGAAACTGTACCGTTTTGTTCAGCATCACACTGAATCGCTTAGCTTGTGAAAATGATGTCCAAATTTGAATGCCTCTTGCAATAAAAGTGTATGAGGATGCTGCTGTAAACATTCCATCTGGTCCAACACAAAAATTAAAAAAATGCTAAATACTTGCTTGCAGACTCAATATGTTAATGTACTTGATCTTTTATGAATCCACATTATATACAGTCTCTTGTGGTACCCATCACTCTCACTATAATTTACAAATAAATGAACTCAGGGATTTCACTGTAGAGTTATGTAGGACTGCAAAACACCTGGAACCATTTCTTACGTTTTCTCCCTGGTTTATCCCTAGCAATATCTGATGTAATGATACTGGGTTATGTGGAGCCCTGCTAACGTGAGCCGTCATTCTAGCTCACACTCTCAGTTGTGACAGTGCTGTCTTACTGTTTCCAAGGTGCCAGTCTGACACTGTCTCATTCTCTCTATGTCTCCCTCTCACTCTGTCTGTCTCTTTTTTCTTTCTCTTTTTCCCTCTCTCTATATATGTTTGAGTCACTGTTTCGCTCTGTACAACCAGACTACCTTCCTGTTCTCTCTCTCGCTCACATTCTCTCTGTCTCCCCAAACCTCTCTCTTTGTTTCCTTTCTCTCTACTCTATCCTGTTTCCATATTTTCTCTTTCCCTCCCTCCCTTTCTATCTTCTCTCTCAACCACTCCCTCCCTTTCTCTCTCTTCCCCCTTGTCTGTACGCCTCCCTCTCTGTCTTCCTCTACCATTCCTTTTCTTTGTCTTCTTTCTCTCTACCCCTCTCTCAACTCTCCCCTCCCTCCTCTCCCCGTCTTATCTCTTTCTCTTTCAGGCATGCAGAGAGGAGATGCGCTGCAGTATAAATCTTGTCTCTGTCAAGCCAGTCAGTTTTTGGCAGTGGGGAGAAAGGAAACATCTGCTAGAGGGAGAGCTGGTGTCCAAACACATTCAAAGAACAGGTCACCTCGGGTGACAGGTGAGAACCCGCTTCGCTGAGAGGAGTCTCCTTGGCCGGGATGGACAGTCCGACTCCCCGCCACATCCAGGTCCTCAAATTGTCCGTCAGGAGAAGCAGAGAAAAACAGCCGTTCATTAAGCTGGATGAGGATACGGTAAGCTCTCTGTCCATGATACAGCAAGCTCTCCCAGTGTGAAGTACTGCACAGCCAGCCAATAGCAGCTGAACCAGGTGGTGCCAGAGACACGTCCTAGTGGCTCCTCACCAAGTGAAAATGGAGTAGGCATTTGCAATGCTGTTAAATCGGCCCATCTAACCTTGAACTGACTTAAGCTCTCCATTTTTACAAGGCCATTCCCAATGCAGTTATCACAGAGAACTCATCCTTCCCTTTTAAAAGGGGAGATGGTGCAGTGCTGATTTCCTGGGGAGGGTTATTGCAGGGCAGTACAACAGGGGGCACGTACAGCTTGTTAGTGCACACTTAACCATCTGTACACAAATCTCCACCAGCACACACCGGGAATATCTTTCATGCTCTGCGCCTCATCTGCATACTGACCTCTACGAACCAGAATGTCCTTTCAAGCCCATCCGAGCATACCCAGCGGCATTTACAACACAATTTCCCTCTTTTAACCACAGCCCGTGGGAGATGTGCTGTCTCAAGTACCAGGAACACCTCGCAGAGTGTTGAAGCCAGGGACGGCTTACCAACGTGACATGCCAAGCGATTGATCTGGTCCATATCGAGACACCAAGGGGCTAAATGGGGGCCCAGGAATCTCTGGCTAATACAATTCTGTCATTGAAATGTGTGGTGACTGCTGGAACACAGAATCACCTCAAAGAGAGGCAGACACGCAGGATGCACACATTACACACATTAGATGCACACTGTACCAAACAAATGAAGAGACATCGTTCTCTCTCTGTTCTATTCACTGTGATGGGACAGTCCCTTCAAAACTAGGGAACGTGTGGATGACATTAATAATGTTCAAAATCTGAGTCTGAAAAGAAACTAAATGACAGTGCCAATTAAGAAATTGGGTGGTGATGACCGGTAGGAGCGAGGTCATGGGTCATGATTTCACATCACTCTGCCTTACCTTCCAGCCAGGGGTCAACTCACAGGAGTCTATTAGGAATGGTTACCATGCAATAATCACACAGCTACATTCTCGTTAGCACATCCATGCCTGTGTGGCTGTTTAGACTTGCTGATAGAAGGAGGGACTGAGGACAATACTTATGGTTCATGAGGTTTGCATTGACTCCACAAGGAAACCGTAATGTGTTTTCTCGAGGCTGGGTGGTTAATTAAGAACAGTACTGTACGGCACTTGTACCAGAGTGAACGAAAATGAATTCAATACATCAACCCTGGCAAATGTGGGAGTCAGGTGGTTGAGCGGTGAGGGAGTCGGGCTAGTAATCTGAAGGTTGCCAGTTCGATTCCCGGCCGTGCTAAATGATGTTGTGTCCTTGGGAAAGGCACTTCACCTTCGGGGGGAATGTCCCTGTACTTACTGTAAGTCGCTCTGGATAAGAGCGTATGCTAAATGACTAAATGTAAATGTAAATTAGGTCTATTCGCTAAATAAGTTACAAAAAAAAAAACATCCAATTTGCTAAATCTGTATGATTCAGATTGGAATGAAGACAAATCCTGTTACTGCCAAGACCATAAGACACATACAGATGAAACGATGGTTAGCTTAATCCCACAAAACGGTAGTGGTACAGGAGCAGGGCTGAGGGCCCTGAGCTACACCTCTGCTCACCTGGTTCCTCAGGTCTAGCTTGGGGCAAGGCCGGCCGCCGTTGAAGGCCTTCTCCCGGAGCCACTTGGACCTGATCTTCAGTCCTCCTCCACAGGGGACACTGCAGGGTGTCCAGGCAGACCAATCACTGAGCTTGCAGTCCAGGGGGCAGGGGATGTGGCAGACCTCCTCCACATAGCCTGGCGGAGGGGATTACAAATGCACAGACAAGGAGAGGAGGGGTCATGGAGGGGGAGGAGAGAGCCACAGGGATCAAGAACGCCATCACAGTAATAATGTCAGGAGACAGTCCTCTGGACCAGGGCTGAAACCTCTGTCTCATTTGTAGTGACACCGTGGCAGACGGAGGGCTCCCTTCTGACTAATGATCTTGTTCGATGTACACTCAGCGGCATGTGGGAACTTTTCGGCAGTTTATTTTTGGGAGTGTGTTTGTCCATTTATAAGGCAAATGCAACCACCATAACAGTGTCCTTTTTTAGAGTGAAACTAGTGTCTCGGTGACCAAACACACTGTCTGATGAAATACAAGCAGCAGGAGTCCATATTAGTATACATTTATATACATATTTATATAAAGAGAGAGACATAGAGAAAGAACTCAAAACAAGCACGAACACTTCAGTACCTGAGTCACTGCAGAGAGTGTGGCTGACCACTTGTTCCTGCTGGTCCAGGCAGAGCAGGGCTCTGTACCTCAGGCCCTGGCCACACTCTCTGGCCTCCCTCTGGGCCTCGGTCAGGCCCTCCCCCTTGCCTCTCCAGCCTAGCATGGTGCTCAGTCCTGGGGACTCAGGCAGGATGCAGGATGACCAGTTCCCATATGGCCTGGACAGGAAGTTGTCACAGGGACACGCCTCCGTCTCCACCAGCGGGTATAGCTCCGCCCTTAGGCAGCGGCCCTTCTTCTTGCTCCGCCCTGTTCACAGACAGTTCACAGACATCCTCAAAAAAACTTGAGGCACTTTCCGAGGAAAGGCCTCTGGATTCCTGTGTAAAAACACTAAGGAATAACCATTTTTTGTAGGCGGATTACATTATTTGTAATATATGTCTATATTGACAAGGATCTAAGATGAGAGAAAATAATGGTTGTGGATGCAATGAAAACAAGTTGCAATGTGTTTCAATGTGTGGCATCATCAGGACACATGTATTTTTGAAAGCTGTGTATGTTTCTCTGAGGCCTGAGGAACTCATGGGAAGGAGTTCACACGGAATATTGACCATGCATTTCTTTTTATTTTCTAAAGACGTGATGTTGTGTAGAGTACCGGTGGGGTTGTTCAAACCACACTACCTAGAACTCTAAGAAAGAACGATAATCTTCTTTCATTGAGAAAGAGTGCTTCAAACATGTGTTGGTTTACATCACAAAGTAGTAGAAGTAGTAGAAAGAGTAGGAATAGTAGTAGTAGAACGAGCAACCGGCCTTTGCACTCAAGGTTTGGAGTCAAATTACAAAATAAATGTTAGTTTGTTTCACTCAGAACAATACATTTTGTAGAAGATGCCATGACTGCACTCTTAAAGCGAATACAAATAAATAAGAGAAAGAAAATATTATCTTTAACTTTGGATGGAGTCCAAATGACATAACCTCTCTTCAATCTCCCAACAGTGTACTTCAGTTAAAGAAGCACTTTTCTTCCTGTCATTGTGAACCTGTGTTCTGTCTGAGCCATCCATCCATTCATTCCATTTCTTTTGTCATTCTGTTTGTGTGCTTGGATAGATAGGGTCCCATTATCATCCACCGTTTTACGAACATTTCGATATTATACAAATTAAAAACGTTTTGTCACAACATTGTACTTTAATATATAGATACACACCAATATTATAACATTTATAACATTCCGGTTTTAAAATCCAATAGGTATATGCCTAAAAAAATATTTTCCTATTTTTGGCAGTTAAAGGGGGCCCCATATCGTCCATTCAAACTTTCCAGACCCGATTATCGGCCAAGACCGTTTTTTAGCTAGTTTGTTAAAGAGAAAGAAAGTATTCAATGTGTATACACCTTTTATTGCATGTACCAAATTGCAGCCTCCTACCTTGTTATTTGAATATATAAACACGATCTCAAACCATGGGCTTATGTGCAGTGCAGAGCGTCCAGAGCTAGCCTAGCTCAGTCTTGGTGTAATGTTATTGTTATGCAACCTCAAACTTCACGAGTGGTTGAAAGGACGGAAGAGATTCCCCATGGTTAGCCTAGCTAGTCTAGCTCTGTCAAAATGAGAAACATTGACTAACGTGGACTAACCTAGTAATGGGGGATCCCTTCCTCATTCGACCATTTTTTGCAAACCTTACATTTTCCGGTTTAGGCTACGCTTCCTTTAATTGTCTCTCTTTTTCAGCCGAGGACATTGTTCCCAATTTGAGTGTAGCCTATCGATGCCCTCTTGGTATAAACTGGGTCTCTTAGCCTCTAACTACTAAAAGTACCTTTTTGTGCCATACATTTGCACATTATTTATATTAGGTTACGTTTTATGGGAAAATGTGTCCATACTTGACTGGTATTGTATGTTTATAATTTTGGTTGTTTACATTAAGCCAAGCATAATAAGACACAGCAGAACAAACTAGAGAGGGTACAATTTCTGGAGAAATTGTAGGGTGTGCTTGCTTGCGTCGGTTGCAGAGGGGTCCGTTTTTTAATGACATTTTTACAACTGATATTTATGTAGGCTATATTTTATATAAAAATGCATACTTATTATTTATAAAGATTACATAGATTTAAAAGCATAATTTTTCTGCTGATCATTTACAACGCAAAATACTAAGAGTGAAGTGTAGAATGAAATAGTTGTCTTCTCATTTCCCCTGCAAGAGGGAATGGTGATCGGCTTCATCAGCCTCATACTTGAATCAAAACATATACATTTGGCAGACCGGTGTAAAAATGGTCCTAATCTCTATGACTTAAACATCCTTTTAAGTTTTTTTTTCAGGCATTTAGCCTACTCATATTGCATTCATTCATTAATAAAGAACCCCCTTAGCTTATTCTAACAGATGGAATCGCGATTCAAACAGTACCATCTGCTAACTGAAAATATGCCCCCAAAAACGTAAATAAGCTTGACATTTATTTAGGGGAAAATCGCTCGTTCATAAAAAGATCACTGGTAGCGACCATTGTCAGTAACAACTCAAAATGCGATATAGCCCTGTGTAGAGAAGCTGACACCGGTAAATTGTACTTGGCTACTACTAACAACTACTGTTGTGTTCGTCTTGGTAGCGATTGCGTTGCTTGAATTCGATTTAAGGTTCCGTTGTACGGTTTAGGCAGAAATTACGTTTTTTTATGAACAGATTTACAAAGTTTAGGCTGTGGAAATGAAGTTCAGGTTGGTAGTCTGATAGTTAAATCAAGTTTTTCATTAGTGGAAACTAAGGGGAGTTCCGAACATGTTCTGTCGCCGTTTGGCTTCCGAGATGTTTGCTGTCTGGCATACAGCGTTGCAGTGAGCTACATTGGTTTGAAACCACAGCATGGGCGGATCTACAGGGTGCCAGCTGCCCCCCTAACTTTGGTGATCCAAAAACTGTACTAAACAAACCGCCACTATGTCCACAAGCTTCTCAAAACATTGAACTGAACAATACATTTACCAAAAGTGAACAATTAAATGTTTTATTTTAAACGTAATCTTAGCCCCCTGCCCCTCAAATAGCTACGTCCCTGCATCAAACGTGCAGAGTGGCGTTCACACAGTCTGGCTCGCACACAGCGAGTCTGCTGCGGTGCGGTGGCACTGCAGCCCGGCAAAGACTGGAGCAACTGAGCTGTCCTCGAGCCTTTGAAGGTGAAGTCAGTTTCCCCAGGTGAAGTTTAAACACACGTTTAACTTAAATTTACATTGGTAATGAATGTAATGTATGCTATAGACAATTCAACGTCAGCAAAAAGTCTATTACGTTAGCCAAAAGTCAAATCGCTTCATTTGTAAGACCACTGTCCTTTGATTAGTATTGATTTTAGTAAAGACAAGAACAGTTTAATATATAATATAAACTCTTGTTTGTATCCATAACGTTTACTGATGGTCGCTGTTTTGCCGACCTTACGTTACAACACACAATAATATAGTGCCAGTTGGGAGATCAATCATTTATATGATTAAGCAGCCCTATAAATAAATCCACTTACTCTCACATGTTTGTGAAATGTTAGCTGCAAAGCATAACAACTGTCGCCTTAAGCTTTCCTAAAAAAGATGGGTGATCATGGGTCATTTGTGGACTGTAATGATACGTTTTTAATTAGGCTATAATAAGTAGGCCTACTTGAGTATTGTCTGCTGTTTTATACTTGTAGTCCACTGCATCTTGGACACAAATATTGTACTTTGAATTTTCATTTAGCTTTTTATACTTTGACTTTTTAAAAGATGTTTTGTTTCGTTTGAACACTGGGCTCAGGCCCGGAGTGGCCATCGGGAGAATTCCCGATGGGCCGCTCTGCCCGCTCATAAATTGGACCAGCTTGTTTTTTTCACACACCGAATAAAACGATATGTGTTAAGTTTGTTAACTACTATGTGACTGATAAGTAAGCTAATAAGCTACACTAGGTTTTAATTTAAATAAACGCATGATCAGACTGCATTAAAAAGTGCAGTTTTTCAGTTGTCGCGCATGCTCTCTTTCTCAAACACAAGTGCGTGTACCAAGGTTGTTGCCATGGAGACAACCATAAACCGTCATTTATTGTTGTGGAAGGAGTTAGCAAGATGAAGATGATGCGAAAATAATAAAATGGATGGGAAAAAGATGCCAGGAGGAACTGAAAAAGCCAGGTAAAAAAAAGAAAGATCTGTCACTTCATAAATCTAGGTTCTTGCAAGGGTGGGAAAAATATGTTTTCTCAAAAGCCCCGAATCTTTCAGGTAAACATTTTGGTTGTAATTTCTGGAAATATAACAATACGAGTCTAACGTAATGTTCATATATTACATAATGCAAAAAGAAAAATTTGCACTGAAATTAATGCAAAAAAATTGGCGCTCGCATTACTGTCAACTTCTGATTTCAAATAACGTCATCAACAGCACCTAGGTCCTAGGTTCGTGTTAAGCCCCGAATGTTCAAGTATGGCTCGGCCCTTGGTGGGGGTGGGCTGGTTTGGCCCATTACACTCCCGTGCTGAAAATTGGTCCTTTTTTTGTTTTGTTAAAGCCATTCACATATAGGGATTCCCACGTACCGTTTACCCATGCTACCCTGCCAAGACCTCTTGCCCCCCCTTTGCCACCCCATGTAAAATGTTCTAGATCCACCACTGAACCACAGGTAATGATAATTTCACCAAAAAATTGTTTACTTGTAATCTAATGTCATAATAAATCCTACAACGAAAATGTATTTGTGAATGTACTGTTTCCGAAAGTAGATGTACTTCTTAATTATATCAGCTCATATTGTACATTACATTTCACATCACAAATTAAAATAGTAAATAGTTAACAGCCTAGCTTTTTTGCTTGTGGTGTTTCTGCAGCTGTCTGCCGTTTTAGGTAAAGCCTAGCTATATCTCCCAGAAGTTAACGAGCTGCTAAACTAATGTTCCGCTACAGGTAGTCACACGTGTTTAGGTAGTCACACGTGTTTTCGTGACGTTAGTGACTGTGGCTAGCAAGTTAGCCACCGTTAGCTTCACTTTCGCCACAAAAACTTAACTCAAACCTAAACCGTGCAACGGAACGTAAATCCCAATAGAAGCAACGCAATCGTGACCAAGACGAACATTTTGACACCGCCGTTGTCTATGTAGTCCAAATATTGACTGATCCTTAGGAGTGGGAAAATAATAATAATAATAACTAGAGAGGGTACAATTTCTGGGGAAATTGTAGGGTGTGGCTTGCTTGCGTCGGTTGCAGGTGGGTCCGTCCCTTTAAGTTTTTCTCTTCTAGTGAAATTGTTCAAGCATTTAGCCTACTCATATTGCGTAATTCATTAAAAAAAAACTTTGAAACAAACGACTGTAACAACGCTGTCACCGGCAGTATTTCAGATGGAATCGCGATTCAAACAGTACCATCTGCCTACTGAAAATATGCCCCCAAAAACGTAAATAAGCTTGACATCTATTTAGGGAGAATTGGCTATTTCAAAAGAGGTTTGCTACCAGCAAGCTAGTTGTGAGGGGATGTTTGAAAGCGCCGGAAATGAGAATGTTTCTTTTGACATTAAGTTTAGGCTGTGGCACTGAAGCCAGCGACGCACCACACAAGCTTGAGTTTAATACATTATTTAATGTTACATTACTTACTGTACATGCAAGTCTTGATTTGCTTAAATGTACATGTATGATGCTGTTAGTACACCACGGCACGATACTCGCTGTATCGTGCAACATCTACGCACGTTGTATCCATGCGTCGTTGCTAACGTGTGCTGACGCTGTGACGTAGGCTAGCACTGATACCCTTTGTTGACAAAAGGCACTTTTTGCCACAAAAACTTAAGTTCAGCCTAAACCGTGCAACGAAACGTAAATCCCAATAGAAGCAACGCAATCGAGACCAAGACGAACATTTTGACACCACCGTTTTCTATGTAGTCCAAATATATAAAAATAATAATAATAATAAGATATATGTGAGAGAACAAAGGTTGTGCCCTTGCCGAAGGCAAAGCACACCCAATAAGATATATGTGAGAGAACAAAGGTTGTGCCCTTGCCGAAGGCAAAGCACACCCAATAAATGCATTTCATTACAAATATTCATTCTGTACAAAATGTACAATAAAAGTTCCCATCCTCCTCATCTTCCCAATCCACACAGGAGGAGTGGAACCAGCACTCACAGTATTCACACTGGACCCATGACACCACCTCTTCATTTTCTTTGGTGGGTCAGTCTCCAAACACGACCGACAGAGACTGACCCCATCCTCTGACATTGTTTTTGATCCAGCTAAGAAGACAAAGGAGATGGAAATACACTGATTCTATAATCATTGTGTAACACTTACTACTAGTTGCAAGTTAAGCAGGTAAAGAGGACCAGAGTCTAGGTTCGGAGGAGCAGTTGGTATAGTTAAACAATGGAAATATTAATATAGTAAACACACCACAGATCATAGAATGAATTGAAATGCCGGCTTCTTTTATATAAGAATAGAAAAGAAATTAGTTGTTTAGATAGAATAAAGAATTGGTACCATATGACACATTTACAATACAATTAACATAACACACGTTACATACACATCTTCAAATTAATTAAATTCAAGCTCAATCATTTTCTTTTAGACAACGAAATGATTTACTATTTACTTTTTTTTTGTTGGTTTTATCAATTCCTAATTTGACTTCTGTTTTAATTAGTTTTTAAACAGTAACTTGGAATTATTATTTACCTTCTATTTAAGTTAACTCTATTTATGAATAAGTTCTATTAAGTTCTCAAATTATATTGAATTAGGCCTATTTATTTATCTAGTTTACTTTCCTATGTTACACCTCAGCATTAGCATAACACAACATTGCCTCATCAACATACATAGGGAAAATAATATGCATACAATCAAAATCAAGTTTCAAGTATAACATTCAAATATCAAAAGAACACATTCTAAACATACTGTGAATGTAATGGTGTATATTCAGTTCAGTGTGTGGTAACTCGCTCGTTAACAAGTTCAGACGGATTCTTTCTTACGACCACGTTGTGCAGTTAGTAAATTCCACTTGAGGTAGAAACAGTCTGTCGATCTGAGAACCACGAAATCCAACGTTCATGCGAACTTCTGGTTGAAGTAATGAAGGTTTCTGTCAGTCCTACCGTTCGTTGGACAAAAGGATTGATGCTCGTGACAGAAAAGCTTTGCTCCGATGGAACAGGATTCAGTTCAGTGCGGTTACTCGCTGGGAAGGCTCGCCATCCATTCTTCTGCAAGCATGGAGCTAGGATGCTAGCATGGATGCAGCTGCATGGATGCTTAGCTCCACGCGATTTCTCTGTGTCTCTCAATAACTTAATAACTAATGCCAAAATAACCACAGTCTACCGACGTAGACAGAACACAACTCAAAACACTTTTAGAAAATAAAAGCTTACAACAATACAAATCTAGTATTTTCAAGTTATTTAGCTCACTGGTTTCAAACAAGCATCTTTCGTCTATATCACGGTCTTCAATATCTTGCAACTACGTTCTTCCCGCCAGAGGAAGAGCTACAGTTATTCTGATTGGCTGATACAACAGCAGCATCTTAAAGTACCAGGATAACTTTTATTTATTTTTACATTTTAATCAGATTAAATCATGGATTGTATAACTACTATAACTTTACTCAGGTAAATTTTAATACTATTTATTCACTTATTTATTAACTAAATCATATTTCTTTTTAACCTGGGTTACACACTCCCATCTATGCAAGTCTCTTTGCATATAGGCTATACTATCTTGGGTTCAGGTAAGGGCGTTAAGATAGACTCTACCAGGGAATTAGTGATAGCTGTACTCAGACTTTGAAGTAATGTTTGAACAATGGTCACTAAAGGGTTCCCAAACTGAGGATATGTGAGTCTTTTTGGTGGTTCTCTTTGCCTTAAAGATCTTCTCACTGTACTCTGTGTTTCTCCTTCATTGATCTCCGTTCGATTTTGATGTGTGATTTCAATGTTATCCACAGGTTTGTCTGGTGATTGTTCAGGGCTGCGTTTCCCGATAACGATGGATCGTAGCAACGATCGAGCAAAAAACGAAACCATCGATATTTCTTACGTGCGTTTCCCAAACATGCTCGTAAGGAGTAGGCTAATCTATGCACTTTCAAGAGTTACAAATTTTCAAGAGACACTTTAGGAACGGCCCATAAAACTAAGATTCGTCCTAAGATGGATTCTACGATCAACTTAGGCTTACGACGCTTTCGGGAAACGCACCCCAGGTAAGTTTTCCCTTTCAGGTTGGTCAGTTATAGATCTGGGTTCTACTTCAGGTGAGCATTCTCTCTCTGGTAAGGATGGACTCCTAGGAGGGATTTCATCAGATTCCTCTGGAACACTGTTGGGGACTGCAGCAGTATCCAAACAAGTAGGCTCAACAGAAGAACTGGATTGCTCCCTGAGAGGCATAGTCACATGGTATTCATGAGTAGAACTTGTGAATCTTGAGACTGGATCATGGAAAGAGACCGGATCATGGAAAGAGACCGGTATTACTACTACCCTTCTTTTCTAAAACAATTGAACGCGCTGTATCTAACCAACTGCCAAACTTCCTCTCTCAGAACAACCTGCTTGACCCCAACCAATCGGGCTTCAAGACTGGCCACTCCACAGAAACTGCCCTCCTGTCAGTCACCACTGCCCTCCAGTCTGCCAGAGTGGCTTCGAGGTCATCCGTCATCATTCTGCTGGACCTTTCTGCAGCGTTTGATACGGTTAACCATCAAATCCTGCTGGCCAGACTTTCTGAGATGGGCATCACTGGCACTGCACTTCAGTGGATCTCAGTGGATCTTCAGTGGATCTCAAGCATTTTGCTACAGTTCGAGCCTTTTGATTAGGAGTGGGAACTGCTACAGCATACTTATTGAAGTAATCTGTGATCACAAGCACATCTTGTGTATTACTCCGATCAGGTTCTATGGATAGAAAGTCCATACAGACAAATTCAAGAGGTCTAGTTACCTGAATGCTTACTATAGGAGCTGCTTTCTCTGGCGGTGTTTTACGACGAACACAGCGGCTGCAACTCTTCATCTTTCTCTCTATGTCAGTAGCCATTCTTGGCCAAAAGAATCTGGCTTGGGTGAGGTCAAGAGTACGGTCGAAGCCCAAGTGACCCATGTCATCGTGAAGAATTGACATCACTATACCTCTGAACTTTTCTGGTAAAACTATCTGGTATTGAGTTATGTCCCCGACTTGCCTCTTCCTGTAGAGAATGTTATTCTTTAACTCAAGCTTGTTCAACTCTCGTAGGAAGATGGGAAGGTCTGGCAACTCTTTCCTTACAGCTGGAGGAGGGCTTTCCCCAGTCTCTATCAAACGGATGATTTCAAAGATGGCAGGATCGAGACTGTTGTTGTTTCAAATCTTCCTCTGATATACTGGAGATGACTGGAAATCCATCACAGTGCTCAAAGCTGTCAGGAATAGCTTCAGCAGACATGGCAAGGGATACGATAAGAGAACTGGTGGGATCATTACTGTTGGCATCTGCAGGAGGGCAGATTAGATGTTTCTCACAGATGGCGCTAACAGTCTTACAGGAGATACGAGTTAATTCGTCAGACTCAGGTAGGTGTCGGTAGATGAACTGGCTTATCCGCTCCTCCTCTTTCTGTGAGACCAGATCATTGACGGGCTCAACATGTGGATGTTGCGAGAGACCATCAGCATTGCTCTTCCCTGCACAGTACTGAAGCTGGAATCTGAAGGTGGAGAGGGCAGACAGCCAACGGTAGCTTGTTGCATCCAACTTTGCTGTGGTGAGCAGGTAAGTTAGTGGGTTACTGTCTGTGACCACTGTAAATGAAGTTCCGTACAGGTAATCTGAGAGCTTTTCCGTTACAGCCCACTTCAGTGCTAGGAATTCGAGTTTGTGAGCTGGATAGCATGATTCACTTCTGGACAATCCACGACTGGCATAGGCTATAACACGCATTTCCCCTTCCTGCTCCTGATAGAGTGCTGCCCCTAATCCAGTTGTGCTTGCATCTGTATGGAGTACATATGGCAGCTTCGGGTTGGCAAACCCTAATACGGGAGCAGTAGTGAGCCTGTCAATGCTGGTTTCAAAGGCTTGTTGACAGCTGTCTGTCCACCGGTTTCCAAAAAGCTCTTTTGGCTTGTAGTACAGGCCATTACTCTCTTTAGATCTGGCACTCTTGCGGAGTGGAGGATAACCGACTGTGAGGTGTTATGGCATTTTTTGATATAGTTACTAAGAATGTATTTTTAATAGACTGAGGTTGTGTTTAAACAAATGGATGTTGCAGTTGGTCTTAAGGTATTTATGGTATTGGTTTATGATGCCTGATTGAGAAGCTAGGGGCACAGAGGTTGGGGGATGTTTGAGTTCTGTGGCCTAAAGGGAGATGGATAGATGGATTCAGTTGATCTAGCAGCCCTGACCTTTTGGCCGAGGAGATTGTGTCCTGTGTCCTGTTTGTGTTTCATTAAGGGTATCTTTACTGTCCTCATTTAGAGAAAGAGCCGTGACATCAAAAGACTTTGGTCACTTGACCTGGGGGGTTATATTGTCTTAACTGTCACTGAGCAGTGCTGACCAATCACAGAGTTCAGAAAAACCATTTGATCTAAAGTTTATATAAGGCAGGGTTTTGGGGTTGTTCTGTATCACTCTGGCGAACGACCTGTGGCTAGCACCTCCTTCGTTATGACTGATCACAAAGTACTTTGTTAAATCATGATCTGTATAAGCAAAATAAATTTATTGTAACCGCCATCTCTTGACTATTCAAATCTACACAGTGCCGCTAGAATTTTTCCATATCACTTGGTGGCCAGTAGGGGGATCCTCGATTGGTCTACGGCGTTCAGCAGGCGGCTCCCCTCGGCGAATTGATCTTCCGGCAAAAAGCCGCCTTTCCTTCCGCCATGCGTGAGACAGCAGGGCCAGGGGGGGGCGCCCGTTGGACGTTTTGTGGCTGACGCGGGGTCTTCAAAAGAACCGGTGAGATATTCTTTTGGTTACTGTGTAATTTGAGTTGTCTAAATGTGTGTTTTTTAGGCTATTGTCAATAATTCGGTTAAGTAAGTAATTGGGCAGAGGTAAAACTGTCCTGTACGTGTAAAGTCGTACGAATTAATAAGGTAAGGTTGTTGAACCTATCTTTTACGTGAAAGTCGTAAAAAAAATGTCTGCAGAAGTGTGTCGACGGACACACATAGAGGTAGTGTTGTTGACGAACAAACACATAGAGGGAGATAAATTCACATGTTATATCGTGTTATGTGTCTTTTTGAGACCCTAAGGATTAGAATATGTTGGGTTAGTGATAGTTTGAGAAATTGTATTGGCATTGGTGCAGTTCTTATTTATTAACGGCCTAAACGTGATTCTAAGTCCCGAGAGAAAAGTATACTTGTGAGGAAATCAGCTGTGTGAGTGAGTGTTTACAAAGGGTTTGAGTCCCTGAAGGTGGAGAACAAAGAAAAGAAAAAGTTTAGGAAGTATAGGCCTGTGAAATTTCAAAGTAAAGGTTTTAAGTTTGCAACACGCGTGTTCATTTTTGTTTTATGTTTTTTGAGGTTAAAAGAAGTATGAGTAACTAATGGTGTCTATTATTCAAGCTATATACAAATTACAAAAATCAAAATTTTAATTACTTTTCAAAATGTTAATTATTTTTCGGTTTGAATATTTGTAATTTAAGATTGTGCAGTTATTTTCATTGAAAGTTGGGAAGTCGGAATTTAATTGTTTTTAGAAAAGAAAAGGGGTAATTGTGTCTTTATTTTCCGTTGTTGGTTATCGTTTATGGATTGTAATTCTGAAAATGAATGGTCTGGAGACAGAATTGACCTGTCCAAACATCGATTACATGAAGCAAAAGTATGGTAACGATAGTTTATTGCAAATGCAAATATGGATTGATAAATGTGGATTTTCGAGTGTAGAGTCGTTTTGTTTTAAGGACCTTATTGTATTGCGAAATGGGTTCGTGTAGAGAAATAGATACACGATTTTTTTTGAAGTGGAGAAAAGAATAGATTTTAGCCTGATTGGAGAGCTTTTTTTCTGATTGGATAGGACAGAATAGTGTGGGGAATTTTTCATCTATTTCCCCACAGATTCACGATTGAGATTTTCTGGCTGTTCCGCAAACAAATTTCGCCTCATCCGCAGCCAGGGGTGTTGCGGCAGGATGCGCGGGCGCATGAGGGTTTGCGGGAATGCGAGAACAGAATACGAAGAGGTCAGACATTTGCCATTTCTTCTGACAGCCGGTTATATCTAGGAAAAGTCAAGAAAGTAGGATCCTGGAATGTTTTTTATAGATTTGCTTTGGATTCCCGCGAAGATTGAAGCTTGTGCCTTGACTTGCAATTGCCATTGTGTTTCCAAGAAGGAAAGGTTAAAGTCCTCTCCGGAACAAAGGGTTTGAGTCCCTGTTGTGTTTGGAATAAGCGTGTTGTGGGCTATGGTCAAAGCTGATGCAGAGCGTGTTGACATGCTGTTGAAAAAACATGTAGGCCAACACGAATTGCTAGGTAAGGTCAATCCAAAATGCGTGCTTTAATTGTGGGAATTTGAGCAAAATGTACGTGAATGTCCGGAGATGTGTCATCTTTGTTGAAAGTTTTCTGGAAATTGTGAGCGAACTCTCGCAAAATCAGAGGGGTTCGTGACCGGAAGTTGAGTTTCGAAATGGTGGCGTACAATGTTTATCGGTTGACACTGTTGGTAGAGGAGAGACGATTGTTTTACAACTCTGTGTTAACCGTTATATGTTTGATGTTAGACTTTACATCGGTCTGATTACCGCCAGAAGGCATTTGTTTTTGAAGACGGAGGCATTCTGTTTTGAAAATGCTAATGTTTATTCTTTGACTGAATTCTCCACTTGAAAAGAGGCGCATGCGCTTGAGCCTAGCGGAAGTTGATTCTTTCAATAAAGCTCATTCTGCGTGCAGTGCCCACACGTGAGTGCAAAAAAAAAAAAAAAAAAATATCACTCATTTTATTGAGAATTTGACGTTGAATTGTGAAGTATATTGGTTGGGAAAACAGATGTGTGTTTCTGTTTCTTTGTCGAACTTAAGAACATATTGTGAGTTGCCATACTCTTGATTTGGAAATTATGTACAGACCGATTTTCTATATTATGAGCTTGATTCGTTATTGAATAACGCGCTGGAAATTTAGTGTTTGGGTAGGATAATTGGTAAAAGGCCAGTTTTGGCAATGAAAGCGGTATTCATTTTAGGAATTACAATCCCGGGGTTATTGAAACTTTTATAGAAAGTTATGTGTTCAAACGGAAATGTTATGTTGTTTAAGGAATATTTTTGTTTATGTCTGGAAATGTTCGATGGTTTTTAATTAATTTTGTGGAAGTTCACAGATGTTACTGTTGTTTAAAGAAATATGTAAAGGGTTATGAAGAAGTGATTAGAAAGATTGAGCCAGTCCGAGGGACTTAAGTGTATACAAGGGGAACTAGTTAGAGAGACTGAATTGCGATTGTTGTCAAGGGCAAAGGTACTACATATGTGTGTTTATTGCTGCTGAGATGATTTGTTGAAATGTGTTGGGTTTGGTGGTATTCGTATTTACCTATTTAAATGGACTTGAAGTTGAAGCTTTGTCCAACCAGAATGCTAATACATGGGTAAACTGTCATTCTCTGACGAGTGATATTAGGTGCATTTGTAGATTTCGGAGCCAAATTTTTATGTTGAAAATAAAATAGTACTAATGGTTGATAGAATTGTAAAGGTTGTAATTGTAAAGAAAATCTAGGCTGTGACTGTTGGTTAATGGCTAATGGTGAAAACGTGGAGGAAGTGCATTTTGTTCTGTCCTGAGACAAAGGAGAGTCCAGGAAGTTGAATTTGCAACTATGGCAACGACATTGGCTAACAAACTAACAAACCGACAGGCGGGTACAGGCTAGTGAAGGAATTGTAGCTTGATATTTGAGATCCAGGATGAGTAACCGCATGACGCATGCGCAGACGGAAGTTGAGAATTTTACAAAGACGCAAATTTAGAGAAATAGATACATTTGGAGCGAATTTTACATATTAATTTGGTTACTTTTGAAATATGTTACGTGATGAGTATTTTGAAACAAGGTTTTGTTTGTTTGAGGACATTTTAAATGAGTTTCAGAAATTCCGAGGAAAGGTGGGGGCTAAAAAAGTCCCGTTACGTTGAGTTTTACAAAGGTGATCCCAGAGGGTGTAATTCTGCATAATTATGTGAGTATTAATGGTGAAAGATGTGTCCGTTTAGATGAATTCAAAGTTTGGTGGTTTACAAATGTATGATTTAACATTTGTTCTAAATCCTAGCCAAACAGGGAGGTAGGAGCCTTTCAGACCAGAACTTGTATTTACGAGCGGAAAATCTGTGGTGTGTGATGGTATCCATAAAAATGCAGAAATTAGACCCTGGTTCATAAATTAGTTCTAATTGGATTGGAAAAGTTATACTTTAGCAAAATTAAGTGAATAGATGGTAAACGCCAACCATCTGTGTTGTTTAAAAGAAATGAAAAAAGGTTGAGAGTTTTTGCTTTGTTCCAGAGCGCGCTGTTTGATGCGAGTTTTGAAATGCGCGATGGTTTATTTGAGTTGATACACTAACAACGAGTAATTGAGATAGCTGGTAAATATAGGAATATTCAAAGGTGTATACATTACATGCTTTGATAAAACTTTTGAGGTGTTAAAGAATAAGGTTGTGTTTTACGGGTTTATGTTAAATTGTGAATTTAAAGGTTTAAAAGAAAAAGGGAGAGTTTATATTTTCTTTTGTCTTAAGGGCATGGTACAATGTTTTGGGATAAACAGTTAGGCTGTGATGAGGTTGTATCATTATGGTATTGGTTCATAAAGAGGGTTATGATAATTTGGTTTTGAAATAATTTGGGAAGACTCATTAAGTCTGATAAATTGTGGTGTGATGGTTGTGCTAAGTAGCTTGTTCTGGACTGCAGCCAAAGCAAGTTATGAAGTTCTACCTATCTAACCTATATAGTAATATAGATGGGGTATAAGTTTGGTTAATGGTTACATTAAGAACATTTTATGGTCTATGTTTTATTTTGGAATCATACAGATTAAATTCTGGTTTAGGGTAGTGATGCTAGTTTTCTACATGTCTTGGAAAAAGAGAGAGTTGATTTGGTGAATTTAAATACAGGGAAAAATTAAAAGGGAATCTGAAATTTAAAGGTATTCATTTGAACTGTTCCTAAAGGTTTTTTTGAAGAAAAGATAATAAGAGACTAAAAGTTGAGGTTATTCGTAATTTGGCTGTTTTCTAAAATAGTTTTATTTTATACAAATTGGTTCAAAAGTAGTTTGCTTCAGTGTAAGCTTGTTAATTCATAAAAGGGAAAAGAGTTAAAATATGTACTGATAGTTAAATACGTCATTGGTGTTACATATGATTTTGGGAAAGGTATGGAAACAGGAAGTTTCTTAGTTTGATCTGGGACACAACTTGCTGTATGCAAATGTGGAATTCACTCTAACAATTATGATTATTCCACAGGGAAAATGCTAGTGCTGATACTAGCTGGAGCAGTTTCTAGATTGCCTGAATGCATTGATGAACTAACTAGAATATGTTTTTGATGTTGATATGTTTACAGGAAGTGATGAGATGATGTTGCTATGTCCGGATGAGCCTAACTTGACAAATTTGGGCTTACAGGACTCTTTTGAGGAAAATTGTTGTGTGACCTTGATACAACATTTGTTATGGATTCTTTAAGGGAAGCGCAGGCTTCTTAGAGAGGAAGAGATGACGTTTAGGAATTTATGACTGACTGATGACTGACTGATCTAAACAGAGAGTGACTATGGGGGTTTTATGAATTTAGCTTCAGTAGTTTGGATTTGTGATAGGATTGTGAGGGTTTGACATGATATTGCTGAGTTGAAAATATTGGACTGTATTTAACCCAGAGTGAGAATTTTGTTTTGTTTGAGTATATTTGATAAGAATTACAGAATACAGCGGACAGATGGAGAAAGGAATGGTGGAATGGAGATTTGAACTTGGACAAATCCACAAGAAAATGCGTTTTGGAAAAAGGAAGGATATGAGAATAAAAAATGGAGGTTGTATGGTCTGCATAAAACATTTATCTTGAGATTTTGCTAAGTTAACACATGGAAAGATCATGCCTCTACAGTTTGTGTGATATCAAGAAGAATGCATTATTTTAGCATACAAGAGGATTTGTAATGGATGCATGGTCATTTTGTTAATACTTCATATGTGGGACAAGTATTATGAGAAAAGGAATTTAAACACGATAAGCTTCACAGTTAAGGTTAGAGAAACCATTTGGGTATTGATAGATGGATTTTGTAGAGTTCAATTTTTGGAGAAGTGATACAAGAAGTCAGTTACCTTTAACTGACCTCTGTGAGAATGTGTTATCACTGTGCAACCTTTTTGGAGTCTATTTTGTGTGAGATTCACAGGCAGGTGAAGGAGACTATTCCTATGACTGGACCGCTGCATGATTTGATACCAGATGACTGGATCGTGGTGAAGGACCTGAAACGCCTGGAGGAATCCAAGGTGGACGGGGCCATACCAGATTCTCCTGACGACTAATCCGGCGGTTAAGATCGAGGGGAGAGCAACGTGGATACACGCTAACCATTGCAAGCGTGCACCTTGTCTGGAGACGGAAGCAGAGGATACGCGTTCTGCGTAGTACCAAGGAAATTTCCGAGCTGTACGTGAAGTGCAGTGTCGTTGAAAGTTGCCCTGAGCAATTTGATCGTCGTTTGCAATCGATTCGACTAGACTACACCGCCAGACAGAAGTTTGTCTACAAGCCAACTGAAGATGGCCACTACGGATGCACGACCATGGCATCAGTTCCGACAACCTGGACTTTGTGGTATACGGGGTGCAGTGGGTTTTGTCTTGGGAATGGCATTTCTTATTGCTCTTAATGTATTTTCGCTTTTGTATTTTAATAACAGTATGCATAATTATGATGATACTATGACAATAGATCCAATGACTTCAACTGTTTCACCTGCAACGTTCCAGATGTTGAAAAGTGATGAGAGAGAGGTTGTAGATGAAATGGAATCGGAGATGGAGTTTAATTCTTGGTATAAGTTAGCAACATATTCAGTAAAACAAGTTTTAGGCGAAGAACACCCACCATGTGTGTATTGCCAGCCACTTAAGGATGTTTCACTGATTATGCCAGCACCATTTAATTCAACTAGTTGTTATGATTTTAATTACCATCGAATTATTTCAGGTGACATTGATAAAACGAGATGTGTGGACAGTAGTCATCTGGTTTTGTTCAGGAATTGTCCAGTCTGTCCCACTAACTGCTATCATTACCAGAGTTCTAGTGCTTGGTATTTATCTAGGATGTGCAGCAGTACGTCCTATGCTTACTGGACCAATTGAGAACGAGGGAACGGAAGATGTTCTGATTGATTTTGTTATAGTTCCAGGGCAAAAGTTTGAGTGTTTTGAGAAAAGTTCCGATATTGTTAAAACAGTATTCGTGGGGAACTTTAGTGAAGGGAAAGTAAAGATTGGAACTTGTGGACATACTTGGGTCTTAAATCCATACTGTGAGGCGATGCAGCTTAGAGATGTTAATGGGACTTTACACCCTTGTTACAAGTATAGAAGCTCTGTTCGTGTGGATAGTGAGGGAAAACATCATACTCCACCACCTTCTGGCCCATTGGTATATCCAGGACGCGATATAGCTGATATATTTTGGTATTGTGGGGGTAGAATTAGATCACGTTTACCAAAAGGATGGGTGGGAGTGTGTGCTAAGGTGATGTTAGTTAGTAAGACATTGATTAAGCCTTTAGGAAATGTGACGGTTGATTCAGGCAGACAGAGACGAGCTGCTCCTGTTGGTTCTTTTGATAGTGGAATTTACATAGATGATATTGGAGTACCAAGAGGGGTGCCTACTGAGTTTAAAGCTAGAAATCAGGTAGCTGCAGGACTAGAATCATTCTTTTGCGTACATTGTACGGTTAACAAAAATGTGGATTGGATTAATTATATATATTATAATCAGCAAAGTTTTATTAATTACACTGTTGATGCGATTTCTGGATTATCAGAACAATTGGCTAAGACTTCAGAGATGGCATGGCAAAACAGGATTGCTCTAGACATGTTGTTGGCTGAAAAAGGGGGTGTTTGTGTACTTTTCAATAATACATGTTGTACGTACATTCCCAATAATACAGCGAGTGATGGGTCAGTCACTAAAGCATTATCAAGCATGCGTACTTTGAGATTAGAATTGTCTGAACATTCTGGATTTGATGATTCAAAAGGAGTTTGGTCATGGATTGACGGTTCTTGGGAAATGTTTGGTAAATGGAAGGCAGTTCTTCTGTCTGTTTGTGTGGAATAGGTGTCATTTTGTTGATACTATTGTTTTTGGCTTGTTGTCTGTTTCCCTGTGTAAGGAAGATTGTGGAAAAGACAATGGCTAAATCATTTGCTGTTCAAATGATGAACTATAGTCCCTTAGAGGATTCTGACTGGGTTCCACCATTTAAGGATGAAGAGTCTACTGTGAGTGATATGTAATTCTCTTGTTATTTTTGGGGTTATGTTTTGATTAAAGGGGGTTACTTTATTTTCTTGCATCCATATCTGTATGGATGTTTTTATATTTTTGTATGCTTATGCTTTTGTATGCCTTTGTTGTTTAAAAAAAAAAAGTAAGGAATGTTATGGCATTTTTTGATATAGTTACTAAGAATGTATTTTTAATAGACTGAGGTTGTGTTTAAACAAATGGATGTTGCAGTTGGTCTTAAGGTATTTATGGTATTGGTTTATGATGCCTGATTGAGAAGCTAGGGGCACAGAGGTTGGGGGATGTTTGAGTTCTGTGGCCTAAAGGGAGATGGATAGATGGATTCAGTTGATCTAGCAGCCCTGACCTTTTGGCCGAGGAGATTGTGTCCTGTGTCCTGTTTGTGTTTCATTAAGGGTATCTTTACTGTCCTCATTTAGAGAAAGAGCCGTGACATCAAAAGACTTTGGTCACTTGACCTGGGGGGTTATATTGTCTTAACTGTCACTGAGCAGTGCTGACCAATCACAGAGTTCAGAAAAACCATTTGATCTAAAGTTTATATAAGGCAGGGTTTTGGGGTTGTTCTGTATCACTCTGGCGAACGACCTGTGGCTAGCACCTCCTTCGTTATGACTGATCACAAAGTACTTTGTTAAATCATGATCTGTATAAGCAAAATAAATTTATTGTAACCGCCATCTCTTGACTATTCAAATCTACACAGTGCCGCTAGAATTTTTCCATATCAGAGGTCATTTAACGGCTTCACTATCTTAGTTTAATAAGATAGTTTTGAATGAACCGCCTGTAATATCCAGCAAATCCCAAAAATTAGCGTAACACCATGTTGCGACACAATGTGCCCTAAGTATTTCACAGACGTCTGTAAAAATGTCATGCTCTTAAAAGGTTTCTGAAAAGATTATTAGATCGTCTAAGAACACTGTCCCCCCTATTTTGACGATCTGAAACGCAAGTATCAAAACGCAAAGCGCAAGTAACTTTGTGGGCGGGACTCCGGCTCGGTTGCTATTTTGCCGGCGGGATAAATGACTTTGCGCCTGGCGCAAATCTAAAATGAGTAGGTCCGAAGTAGCTACATTAATAATGGGTGTGGTTTGGGCGTAACGTGCAATAAACCAATCAGAGCGTCATCTCACATTCCCTTTAAGAGCAGCGCTTGTTCCATGGCGGATTGTTATTATAACGGCGGATTTGCCAGGCGCACGCCAGGAGCGGTTCACAGCCAAGGAGACCGACGTTCTAGTCAGGGCCGTAACAGATACATAAGTGACATTGTATGGGAAAGGCAGAGCAGTTTTCTCATTGCACTAAATTGCCCGCTCATGCCGCTCATTCAAATTCTTATTCTTATATAGCCTACCCTATATAATTTTTTTTTAATTGTTTAGTTCTTGGAATTAGTTTAACTATTGTACTTTTTACTTAATTTAAGTCCCGTATATGTTTATTGTTTGCACCTTCCTGCCACAGTAAATTCTGTGTTTGTGTAACATAGGCTACATGGCGAATAAACCAAATTCTGATTCTGATTCTGATGGAGAAGGGAGAATAAACCCACCCAAATTAGCTTCGGTTAAACAGGCGTGGGAGAAAATTGCCACAATTGTTACAAATCATGTTCACATACATAGAGATTTCTCATGAAAATCTTTTTATAAACATTGAAGAAATGTAACACGCCATAAATCAAAACAATGTAACGTAGCTTCGCAGAAAGAAGACCCTGGCCTCGCCAGCAGTGTGCACGGACCAAGCTTGCGCCCTTAAAATAGCATCTGAATAATGCGCCATTGACTTTAGACCACGTTTTTCCTGGTCAGTGGCGGAATTGTTTTTCGGAAACTGCAAAATAGCACCAGGGAACGTTTGCGCCGGAACACGCCTCCTTTTTCGCTGAACCGCCCACGGGAGCGCAAGGTCATTTCGACGTGCGTCTGTGGAGGGAAAAGTCCGCTTTGCGTCGAGTGCAAACTAGGAATGATACTTGCGTCGTTGACAAAGTCAATTGCGCTGGGTGCAAGATCGGGCCCTAAGACTTCTTTTAGGTTGATATCACCCATGCACTTCTCCATTAACCTTTGGAATGTACTGGGAGCGTTAGTTATTCCTTGGGGCATCCTATTAAACTCCCAGAACCCCAATGGACACACAAAAGCAGTTTTGGGTTCGTCAGCCTCCTCAACCTCGATCTGATAATAACCTGACTTGAGGTCCAGGACGGAGAACCACTTTGAGCCTGTGAGCGCAGAGAAAGTTTCTTCCAGATTTGGAAGAGCGTAGGCATCCTTGATAGTCTGCAGTTTCAGTTTTCGGTAATCAATACAAAGTCGTACGTCTCCATTTTTCTTTCTAACAACCACTATTGGTGAGGAGAACGGTGACTCTGACTCCTGAATTACTCCTGCCTCACTTAGCTCCTGCAGGTGCAGGAGGCCGCACTGCATCGAGGTCTTGTGGACGTATGGGTCGAGGTCGATGCTTAAAGGGGGTTTGGTCACTTAACTTGATTTGGTGTTTAACTTTCTGTTCGACCAAAGTCTGAGTCGTGAAGAGCAAATACTTCTGGCATAGCACCTAACTTTTGCTCTATTCTCTCCCTCCATTCAGCCGAAAGAGGAGAGCCATCAAAGTTGAATTTCAGCTTCACATCTTCAGGAGACTTTGGTGGACTATCTTGGTGAGCTGCATTGGGTGGCCCTTGGTTACCTGGCACCACTGTCTGCAAAGCATGTATTTCAGCTATAACACTCTTTGCTGGAATGATTATGTCATGCTTACTTTCGTTGCGTAACACCACTGGTACTTTCTTAAATGGAGTGTCGGGGAGACTAATTAAACAGCTGGTAACTAACAAGCCTCCAGGTAAAGAAGAGGACACGGGTGGTTCAATAACAATCCACCGGTCGGGGACTTTATCTTTTACATGCACCAATCCTTCTGTCACACAGCTTCGTCCAGCAGGTACGACTGTAGGAGCTGTCCCTGACAACCTCACTAACCCTAGGCTGTTATTTTCTTTTTGCTTATTTCTCTGCTGCATCACTTTCATAACAACTCTGCAACCATAGGGTAGAGCTTGCAGGTTTGTGTTTTCACTAGAGCAGTTCTCATAAACTATGTCCAAAGTATTTGTGCCTATCAAGAGTTTTGACTATGCGCTAGACTGCATGTCTGGTACGACTAAAGCAAGGGTGGGCACAGTAATCTCAGAGCCTAAGCAGCTCTCAGGGAAGGTGATATCTGCTTCTATGAAGCCTGAATAGGGTATGGCTTGACCATTTGCAGCCTCTACTTCTAAAAGCTCATTCAAAGGGTGGATCTTTAAGTTTGAGAGGTTGCTCTCATGGAAAGACTGTGACACTGTCGTTACTTGAGATCCGATGTCAAGAAGGCAGTTACATGTTTGTACATTTATGAGCACTTGAGCAGTGTATTTAGCTCCAATCAACCCCTTTGGTAGTTCCACATCCAGGGTTTCTGCAGGTTTCAGTAAGTCAAATTTAAGACTTTAAGACCAGTGGCTAACCTTGGTTAGGGATGGGTATTGAGAACCGGTTTTTGTTTAGAACCGGTTCCCAGTGAATCAATTCCTTGAAATCGTTAGCAAAATTCCTTAACGATTCTGTTAACGATTCTCTGTGCCGTTAAACAATTAAAATGCTAAGTTTAATAATGGATTAAAAATCGATATGCTCAGTTTAATAATGACACACGCGAACGTCTGTCTGAATAAACTATAAAAGTTTGCGCATGCAGCAAACATGGCAACTAGGAAGAAGCGTTCTAAAGTTTGGTTGTATTTCACACGACAAAATGACAACAACACCACTTGTAACGCGTGTAAAAAGTCTATTTCGTCGAAAGGAGGAAATGCTACAAATATGAAGAAGCATTTGAACATACAGCATGGAATGAAGTTACTGGAACGTCATGTGCTCGATGCATGCAGCAGCGCAGCTAACGTTCAACGCTTCATCTTTAACTATCTAAGGTAGAGCTAAACTGCTCAAAAGGGATCACAACCACTTGTTACTGTGTGAAGCAATTTGCCTTTATTGTGTGTAGTCGATCTAGTGTCGTGGAAATTTGGAATACAGTTATAATGTGTATGTTTTATATATGAGGAATGTGATTTAATAGAAGTCTAAAGTTGCCTAAGAAGAGTCAACTCCATTTGGTAGAGATGCCATTTGCAGTTTATGACACCTGGCGAGGAGGAGACAGCTGGTCTGGAGACAATGTGGATTCAACTGTATTGTTATTGTGATCTGAGGGAGCAGTTTAACTGATCAAGCTGCTCTGACCCTTCCTGTTGCATTGGGTGGGGTTCATCAAATACTTGTTTGAAGTTGCCCACACAAAGGACAGTTGACCATTTGACTGGTGAACTCCTGTGGTTTTACTATCTACTGGTTTGGGGAGAGATATCTAAGAACTGTGGTATAAAGTCAAACTGTCACTGAGCAGTGCTGACCAATCACAGAGTTCAGAGGAACCATTTGATCTAAAGTTTATATAAGGCAGGGTTTTGGGGTTGTTCTTCATCACTCTGGCGAACGACCTGTGGCTAGCACCTCCTTCGTTATGACTGATCACAAAGTACTTTGTTAATTCATGATCTGTATAAGCAAAATACATTTATTGTAACCGCCATCTCTTGACTATTCAAATCTACACAGTGCCACTAGAATTTTTCCATAACACTAGTTATCTTCTGTCCCGTCGTTTGAAGCATACATTTTAGCTCCGGCATTCGTCTCCCATTAGTAGGCTATTGATATTATTGATCATTTCACGTTATCGGGGCGGCGTGTGTTATAAGCAAACGTTCGCGTGTCGCATTATTAAACTGAGCATATTGATTTTTAATCCATTATTAAACTTAGCATTTTAATTGTTTAACCTTTTAATAGTCCTGTTAAATGTGCCTGAAAACGCCTAAACAACATACCCAAAGTACATTGAAAGCTGTTGTTGAACCATTTGGAGTACATGCATGTAAATGGTCTCTTTTGAAAGGTGACACTGAAGTTATTTCCCCTGTTGTTAGCACCCCTGTAAACACCTACTGGTGTTGAGTAATAGAAGCTTGAACACAAGGAAACTGAAAGTTTCTATCTCCGACTAGATTTTGTTTTGAAAACAGAGGCCTGAAGAGGCCTAGAGGTGGTAGGTATTAGCTCATTTCAGATCCAGTCAAAGCCAGTTTGAGAAATTTGTTTAGAACGAGTGTGTGTGTGGGGGGGTGCAGGACGCACAGACCTAGTTGGCTGTAGAGGGGAACATCGATAAGAGAATCGAATCGATAAGCAGGAATTGATAAGGAGTCGGAATCGTTAAAATCTTATCAATACGCATCCCTATTCCTGAAATTATTATGAAATGTTGTGTTCTACTAGCCATTTGCTTACTTTAGCAAGTCACTGTATTTCCAAGCCCTGATAGTGTAACTGAGACGACACAGTAAATAATTCTTCTTTCAAGTAATAAGCCCCCGTTCAAGTGTTGAGCATTAAAGATCCCATGTCCCCTAATACTGTATCTGAAGTCTTTTTCACGAAATTCATCCTTGGTGCAGAATTAGACCCACTAAGAGCAGTCCCACAGTGAGCTTTCCTCAGGACGTGCCGTTTCTGTGTCTGTAGCTTTAAATGTTATGAGGAAGAAAGAGGCGGGGCTAACTGCCATGCTTCGGTCGTTTGCAAGCCATGATGTCTTGAGGAAAAACAAATATCGCGCTCGCACGGTCGTAGCTCATTTTCTCATTGGTGGGCCAAATTCTCTGTGCGGCAAAGCAGAGAAAGGGGAGGTAACCTTCCTCCTTATGACGACTTAAGGATTTTCAAAACCGAGCGTTTCAGCTTTCATTTTCTCAAAGGCGGAGAAGAATACCCAGGGCTTGGTTTACACCAATCGAAATTTCTAGCCACTGGGGGACCAAAGGCAGGTTAGGGGAACTCATATTAATGTTAAATAACCTCCTTAAGTGAATATTTCATGTCATGGGACCTTTAAATTAGCTGCACGGTCTGTAGAAATCTTGGGACGAAGCCACTTTTTTGTTCTAAAACTGGGCTATAAGCCGCTTCGAAATTTAAGCCGTACAACCACAAGAAAACTGTAAAATCTGGGTACAAGCCACGGCTTTATTTCCGAAAAATATGGTAGGCTAGGCCTACTGTACTGTTCAACTCAAACTAACCCATAACTTCTCTGGTACTTGTTCATTATAATTACATTTTATTAAATATTATAAATGATTGTGTATAATACTCGTGTTATCCCTCACGTTATCTGGTCTGCTCTACTTTCATAGAATTCACTATTAAGATTATAGACTGATTATTACGAAGGCTAGTATTAAATATTATTAAATAAGGTTTCCCTTTACTGGACATGAAAGTGATTTGTCAGACAATTTATCTGAGGTAGATACTGATCTATCGAACTATGACTCAGAAGCCGAAGATTTCTTTCTGGAAGGAGGAGATATTACACTGGATAAGTAAGTTTTGTTTTATATTATACAACATATTTTACTGTATATTGCGCACAAATACGGTTTAGTTTGAATTACAAAAAAAACATGTTTTGTTCCATATTTCACTGAATCAGATCAGATAGCTCCATTTGTAATGATATAACATTGTTTTTACATAGGCATAGCACATAGTATTTCCTTTAGCACCATAACACATATATGTGTATATATAGTATAATAAGTTACAACAGAAGTTCAAGTTGTGTGTGTGTTTCAATTATTGAACTGCATTTGGGGGAGGTGTGTGTCTCTTTGTTGTAAGGTTTGAACTGAGTCTGTGGGGGTGGGGGTGTCTTTGTGTCAATGTGTGAACTGCTGATGTTTGAGGCAGTAACCTGTGAAAAGTAGAATACAGAAAATAGGGGAATGTTTTGTAACTGACTGTTTATTTTGTCATTATAGGAAAACATCTGATGAGGACTACGAGCCGGATACTCCTGCTCAAGTCAGCAAGCGGCCCCGTACAGCAGCAGGACAGCAGCAGGAAACAAGTAGCTCATCAAGTGATGACCCTCCACAGAGAGGTTCTGCCAGCAGGAGAAGGCCAAGAGGAAGAGGACGGGGGAGGGGCAGCAGCAGAACCAAAGCTGGAGCGTCAACGAGCCCATCTGGAGAGAGATGGAATGATGTTGACATTCCTGACATAACACCACCTCAGCCCACATTCAGGCCAACAAACCCACCTGGACCCCAGCTAATTCGAACAGCGACCTACACAGCCCTGCAGCTTTTCCAACTTTTTTGGACAAACTCAGTTTTACAGACTATCCTTCTAAACACCAATGAGTTTGGATCGACTCACCACTCCACACCCACTCACCCCTGGATTGACCTGACATTGCAGGACATGTTTACCTTCATGTCCATGGTCATCTACATGGGTCTAGTAAAATGCTCTGCATTTACTGATTACTGGCAAAAGGACAAACTGCACAGCTTCCCTTTCCCAAAACAGGTGATGACCGGGAAGAAGTTCCTCCGAATCACCCGATCCCTTCATCTCAGTAGCATGGCGGACGATGCTACTAATGAGCAGAGGAGAGGCACAGCAGCCTTCAACCGCCTTTGCAAGATCAACCCAGTTTACCAGGAGATAAGAGAAGCCTGCAAACGGAACTATCACCCAGGCCAGGATATTGCCATTGACGAGAGGATGGTTGCCTCCAAAGCACGCATCGGCCTAAAACAATACATGAACAATAAGCCTGTTCGGTGGGGATACAAACTGTTTGTTCTGGCTGACTCGAAGAACGGTTACACATGGGACTTTTTTGTGTATTAAGGAAAGCTCCAGGGAAACACTGGCAAGGGTCTGAGCTATGAGTCAGTGATGGAGCTAATTGACACAAAGTTGCTGGGCACCGGGTACAAACTCTTTGTTGACAATTTTTACACAAGTCCCACCCTTTTCCGAGACCTCCTTCAGAATAGGATCTGGGCATGCGGAACCATCCGCACAAACAGAATTGGATTCCCGAAAACAAAAGAAAACTGTTTGGACTCTAAATCTCCCCCAGCAGCATTCGCTGGATAAGGAACGACTCCCTCCTCTTTGTCCAGTGGCGAGACACAAGGGACGTCTTCCTGTGTTCAACGCTCCACCCGGCACATGCACAGGACACGGTGCAGAGGAGGGTCAAAGGAGCAGATCAGCGCTGGGTACTGAAAGACATCCCAGTTCTGCCAGTGGTAAAGAACTACAACCAGTGCATGGGTGGAGTGGACCTTTCTGATGCACTGATAGGATACTATAAAGTACTCCACAAGACCCAGAGATGGTACAAGACCTTCTTTTATCATTTCCTGGACATTGGGATTGTGAACGCCTTCCCCCTTCACAAAGACATTGCAAAAGGAAAAGGACAGGTACCTCTGACCCAGAAGGCCTTCAGAGAGACCCTTTCTGTTGAGCTGGCAGAGTTGGGGTCTCAAGCCTTACCCGGTCCCTCATCTTCCATTGTGCCTCAACCCACAGCTAGTCACAGGCCAGTGCATATCAGTGGAGACAGCACCACTGGTCGGCGGAGGTGCAAACACTGTGGTTTACAGACACCAGTGAAGTGTTCAACCTGTGATGTGGTTTTGTGCTTTGTCCCCAAACGTGACTGTTACAATAACTGGCATGTTGCCCAAAATATTTTGTGAAATTGTAAATAATTAGTGTCACAGTTCACTGTATGTAAATAGTTTGGTGTGTTTTTCTTATATAAACTAGCTTTTCCACAATAGCTCTTGTTTTGACTCTTATTTGCACACAGTTTAGTTTGAAGAAGGTAAAAAGCACTCTTATGCCTCAGTTACTCTGTTTCAACAACACTAATGGTGAATCTGAATATGGGATATGATAGCTCTGAGTGTCACCTTTCATTAGAGCCCAAACTTATGACTGTATGTGAAAGAGTTCAAAAGTTGTAGCCTTTTTATGCTAGATATGTGGCCATGGTTATCAAGGGTCCTTTTGGAGTCTCCAAAGGGCACTTTTAGAAAACGCCTGGATACACCCTTAGAAAAACATGTGTATAACATTCATTTATCATGGTATTATAACCTACTTTTGAGTTGGATCGGGTCAGGCTTCGTGCTGTGGTCCAATTTTGTCTTCCAGCTTATACCTACCACTTCTAGGCCTCTTCAGGCATGTGTTTTCATAACAAAATCTAGGCGGAAATAGAAACTTTCAATTTCCTTGTGTTCAAGCTTCTATTACTCAACACCAGTAGGACTTAAAGTGGTCCTGACAACAGGGGAAATCACTTCAGAGTGTCAGCTTTCAAAAGAGAACATTTACATGCATGTACTCCAAATGGTGCAAGAACAGCTTTCAATTTACTTTGGGTATGCTGTTTAGGCGTTTTCAGGCACATTTAACAGGATTCTATGAGGTGGTGCCCTTTTAACGAGACTTTATTATAGATTAAGTATTGCTAATCTTAACCGAGAAAACCCTGCTACAGTTTCAAGATGTGACATCCACATTTGTTTTATTCCAACAAAAAAATCTATACTGAGCTAATACAAAACATAATAATTACATTACAGCAATATTATACCTGCTGATTTGCTCTTTTTCTCTGAGAGTGGAGGAGGGCAATTCAAAGGTACAAGCAGGCAGTCAAATTGAAGGACGCTGGACCCTTGATGTTAATGAAGGAGCCTTGTGGCCAGGTGTGTGGCAGTAGGCTGAGGGCCTGGTGATGACGTTGCCAGAGATGGCAGAGTAGAGGTGCTGGGGAGTGCAGAGGCTGGAGGCTGGGGGGGACGTCTTTCTGCCGGCGGTGGCTCCAGGACGGGTGGTGGTGGAAGAGGTTGAGGGGGGGTTACTCCTGCCGGCAGCAGTCCTTTGGTGGATGGTGGGGCGGACCGCCTTTAACTGGGCATGTTCGCTCCTCTCAGCTGCCATTCTGTGCCCTGAGCGTAGCTGCCGCCTGCTCCTTCTCTTTGCGCTCCCGGAGGAGCCGCTGGTAGTCCTCTCCAGTGATGACCCTTGCAGCCACAGTCAGTCGCCACTGTTATTTTAAATAGCTGCGGGGTGCCAGATCCGGTGGGATGAGCCCTAACGGAGAGTTTGAATGGACGATAAAGGGGACCCCTTACACTACAACAATTTAGAATAGGAGGCTGGCAGGGTCTTATGAAACGGCTACAACAAAGTCAACCATGGAGTCAAAAGGTTAGTGTGAAATCATGTACTACGAAATTAAATGATAAGTGTTGGGTAGATAATTAGCTTGATAGCTTTTACTTTAAAGTCAGCTAACACCACTATCGATTGAAGACCTCTGCCTTCTTAGTAACTCTAGAGTCTTTGTTTATGTGTACACAAAGACGTTGTAATGGAATTACTAGAACACAGACACAGCCTTTGTATCAAGTGTTCTCTCTGACAGTGGAGGGGTGAGGGCTCGTCCCAGCATCTGTCACACGCACTACAGACCCTCTCAATTATACTTCTCTCATGAGGGAGATGAAAATGAAAGGATTTCATACAGTAAAGAGCTCTATTTGAGTGGCTATTAGTGCCTCTCATTGGGCCTTGCTTTCCGGCAGTTATAATTAGACTTGTCCATTACATCTGATGAGAATTATTAGGTTACCATGGAAGTTTTTGTCCGGGTGAGACAAATGTGTTAGCTTCAGACTCATTGCCACTCATCCTGCCGGAGAATAGAAAGAAAAAATCCAACTGACCTTTCCTCTCAAACATCTTTTAGGTGTCATGCTGTGTCCAGGGGCATTTTGAATCAGTGGAAAAAAGCTGTAATTTCCAAATGTATTTGCCGGATTTATGTGGTGCTGTTCTTTAGGGCTGTCTCCACTCAGTCGACTAGTCGATTTTCTGGTCGATATGCTCTTGGTCAACTAGGATTTTTTTAGTCGAGCTGCCGTATGGCAGTGTGAGATCTGATTCCCGCTTGTGTCATCATTGCTGATTTAACGACATGTTCTACAGAAATTGTAGATTATATTATTTAAGACAAATAAAGCAACTCTAAAAATATATAATTGAAAAGAAAAGGTGTTACTGTTTCCCCTTTCGTTAATCTGCGCTTTGTTTTGGTATTTTGCACACGGCACGAGCACAATTGGCTGCCGAACTACAAACTCTGCCACAGCCTACTTTGTCCGTGTTATTAGTCAAAATGGCAAAGAAATCTGTGGTATGGCAGCATTTCATTAAAGTACATTTACATTTACAAAGTAAATGTGACTCGAAAAACTTTGAATGCAAACTCTGCCAACAACGGTTTATTTTTCATAGTTCGACGTTGAATATGATGTAGCCTACCACCTGAAAAACGTAAGTTGGCCTAGCCCTACTTTGCTCATGCTAACGTGCTGGATTGAAAAATGAATATGCCTATTATAAGAATCAAATCCAAATCGAATGACATTATCTTCTCCGGCCAAGACAACAAAATCTTTCTCTGTTGCACCGTTCCCCACTCAGGCAGTGATAAGCGCGCTCTGATGATTTGCATGTTAAACAAACAATATTTGTAATTTGTAGTACATTGTAAGAGATACTAAATACCATCGGCATTCGGTTACAACAGGACTGGTGATACGAGTCTTATTATTAGTAGGCTATTAGCGGCTGAATCTGCAATGTCCAGCAGCCATTGAGTCAGATCGGGAAAATGTTTGTAAGTTTTTTTTTGTGAAAAAAAAAAGCGTTTCAAATTTCGATTAGTCGATTTTCAGACGTTTTTGTCGAGTCTTGGTCGACCAAAGAAAATCTTAGTCGGGGACAGCCCTACTGTTCTTACTGTCTGTTGACATCTTGAAGCTTTATAGTTTGTTGACAAACTATAGAATTAAATGTAGCACTAGTATTCCTTAAAGATGACAGATGGTGAACAATCTTAACCCTATGTGGAAAATTTCCCATTGTCAAGACATATTTGGCTCTGAAAAAGTTATGCTGTTTGACTGTAGCATTGGCTTGTATGTTCAGGCATGAAATTACAGCCCAACGTGTTTAATAACACAGATCCAGCCAAGCCCAAAGAAAGATAGTGAAAATAGTTTCTAACTATACGAGCGGCACAGTGTGGATCTGGGTTGGTAAGACACTGTCAAGTCAGTCAGGGGAGAGAGAGGCCTCTGTCAAACACAGCCAGCCGGGTTCACCCAGCTTCGTCAGTCAGGCAGACACTTCATTCACACAGCAGGTTTAAAGACTTAGCAGAGCTGCTCTCAAGCTGACAGAGACACAACACTCCATATCCAAGCACTTCCACTTGTGTTTACCCAATGGAGTGTTACATGGTAAAAATAAAATACAATGCCTGACGCTCTCTACTTAAAGTCAAGCTTCCTGGTTTGGAGAGTACTGGCTCTCATCAGAAGTCCGGTGTATGTCCCACATGTTACACAGAGCAGCTCTGAAATCTAACTGTAGAGATAGCAGCTCCAGCAGTCCGGCCAGAAGGCCAGATGGCATGAACATGGGAGAATATTGCTCTGCAGTAGCCCCGATGTGTTCCCAGACATGAGATTCTTCTAGACTGGTTCCAGGGCCGTAATCATAATCATCCCCCCCAATATAAAATCCCCCCCCCCACCAATATATTGATATAAAAATATAAATAAAATATAAATGGCAACCACGCACGCTGTCCGAAATGATCATATTAATAACTAAACGTAAAAGGTTTTCAAGGGAGGTCCCTCAGACTCCCAAGCAGATTTCGTCCCCCCCAATGTTGACTCTGGCTACAGCCTTGGCTGGTTCTGCTACTGGTGGGAGGTGCCCAACCACCTGACAGTGCCCCCCCCCCCCCCCCCCGGCTCCCGCCCTCCCTGACAAGCCCCATCCACCGGGCCTATTAATAGATTTTTTTCAAATACAGTTAAAGTGGCCGGAAATGGGGTGGGACAACATATATAAAGGTGTTGTCATTTCTACATGTTGAAACCAAAATGTTTGAATTGACCCTTTAGTAGTAAAATATCTGGGAGGACACTGCAAGGGTTTTTGGATGGGTGAGGAGGGTGGAGGAGAGGAAAGCTTTCTGCTATCAAGCTCCCCCAAGCCCCACACTAAATTGCTTTCTAATCTGCTGCTGAAATTGTTCTCAGCAGGTAATCTTTGAATATGGAAATGACTGTCAAATGAGTACTGCAAACAACACTGCAGACACATTAGAGCAGGGAAATTACCTCTCTCTCTCTCTCTCTGCTTGTTCTCTGTTTACCTGTTCAGACACTAACACATCCTAATTCAAATTGATCAGTTTGTCAACTCTTGTTTCTACTTTTCAATGGCAGTGGATTATGCTGCTCTGCCAGTCCTCAGAGATCAGACTGATATGCTTCTTGCCTCCTCTCTCAATATTTTCTCTGTCCTGAGTTCTCTTTGGACACAAACACATCTCATAAGGGTGATACTGTATCTACGTTGTCTTAGAGTGACCAGAAGAGTGACAGGAAGCATCCATCCAGAAGCATTCCTGACTAGCTAACCCTGTAGTGGCACACAAGACTGATGTCAGCTTTTAAAACCTATACAGATAAAGACTGTGATACTCACTTTGGGCTTAAAGGCGACAGATCAAATATTCAAATGATAGCAGGCTCGCTGTGGAACCACACCATGTAACACAGTCAGAAGAGTTTGTCATCTGTGCTGAAATAAAGGGATTGCTTAGTGTAGATGCAAGGCTGCCTAATTTAGTCCCGGGACAAGAAGCGAGTCGGCTGCTGTATAAACAGGGAAGTGATATAGCGTTTATACAGACGCCATAGAGTGAGCATGGAAATTGGCTAATATTTGTAGTAGGCTACAGTGCATACAAACCTAGATATACTAAGACTGCCTACCTAAACTGTGTGAAGTAAAGGAATTAATGAAGACAGATTCAAGGCAGAAACCTAATAAACAGTGCATCTACTGGGTGCCTGAGCTTCTCTTACCTCAAAAGAGGGTTTCATGTCCTACGATGGCTGGAACCAAGAGTCAGGGGCTTAGGTCTAGTTTATACATTGGTGAGGACAAACATTTTTCATCACTATAATTACAACTCCACCCCTGCTCTGGTGCTGATTATTGATGGGGATGTTTCAGTGGTCTCTTGACATTGGTAGGGACATCCCTTACAAAAAAGAAGTATACTTCAAGTTTAATTTGTAAGTATACTTAAGTATTTAAAGTATACTAGCAGTGTACTTATTTATATACTAGAAGTGCACTTATTTATACACTATTTTTGTACTAAGTAAACTCAATTGGCCCACTTTTTAGGTCATTTAGTACACTTAGTGTATTTGAAGTTTACTTTTGAATACATTAAGTAGCCTGTGTAGTTCACTTTTAGTTTATTAAGTATACTTTGTAAAGTACCTCAAAATATACCTTTGAATACTCTAAAGTAACCTGTGTAGTGCACTTTCAGTTCATGAACTTCCTAAAGTACCTCAAAATATACTTTGGAATACTTTCAAGTGCACTTTCAATTAATGTAAGTATTTCAAGAAGTAAACTTAATAAATGTCCATTTACTATGATTTACTAATATATTTAAATGTTTAGGGCAGGGCTCTACGCTAATGTTTTCACCAAGGAGTACATGTGCTCCTAAATGAAAACATTTAGGAGCACACAAAGAAATTTAGGAGCACAGTGTTTTTTTATTGTATTTGTTTATTAAACATAACTTAACACAGGGGCGTCGTTAGACCCTTTTTACAGGGGCACGTGCCCAGTATAAATCTGCTGCGCCCCATTAAATCTTGAAAGTTTGAGTTGTAAAAATATTAACGCAATATCTCAATCAACGCTTGTAAAATCAAAGCAGTTTAACCGAAGGGAGTCAGATGGCTGAGCGGTGAGGGAGTCGGGCTAGTAATCTGAAGGTTGCCAGTTTGATTCCCTGCTGTGTCAATTGACGTTGTGTCCTTGAGCAAGGCACTTCACCCTACTTGCCTCGGGGGAATGTCCCTGTACTTACTGTAAGTCGCTCTGGATAAGAGCGTCTGCTAAATGACTAAATGTAATGTAAATGTAAACCGAAAACACAAACCGATGCATGTCAGCATGCTCTTCTGAGCTTGCCAAATAGCCACTGCAGCACGCACACAGAAGTCCAGGTGTCGGACTCAGCACACAAGTCAGAATTGAGGTAGGCTAAGAAAACATTACAAAACTAAAGAAAGTTTCTAAATGATAGGCCTACCGATCATCTTATTTTTACTAAAACATAAAAACAATATTACATGAAGCTAAAAACAATTGTAGCTTGCATTAAATATAGGTGTCCCTGCCAAAGCTGATATCAAACTTGTGTCCCTGAACTGTTACATAGTGGGTTAAGCAAGGGGAGTTTCTATAGCCTAGTAGTGCATTGTGTGCAACACGCTTGGAAGAAGGGTTATGAATAGAGGCCTGTGCCCCAGTACAGTTTTATGTCTAACAACGCCACTGACTTAACAGTTAATGCTGTTAGACAACTATAGACTTTCACTCTGATAGAACTAGAACAAATACTTTATGAAACATGAATATAGTTTATAATATTTTCTTAAAACACTGGGACATTATAGACTATGTAAGCACGCCACGGATTAAAAGGCTTGGTAGTCAAAGCTAGGTAGACCCAGAGCCATATAAAAAGAATTGCAACACTTCCATAGACATCCATTGTAATCGAAGAAGGAGGCAGTAAAGCGTGTCATTTGCGACCTATAGTCCCAAACATTGTATTTTCCAACGTTCAACCCCATTCATGTTCAGTGTTCCAAAGCAAGTTAGCTGGTAAATTGATCAAATTACTGCATTATTTATAATATTTTCAAAACTTGTAAGGGCGTAATAGTTTGTGAAAGACCCAGAGAAACACAAATATCCGACGAGGCAAAATCCCGGACAATTTTGGAATCCCTGCTGGACGCATTGTTTAGGTCTCGAAAAGAGGACATGTCCGGGTAAAAGAGGACGTCTGGTCACCCACATTTTATATAGCCAGCTTTACTTAAAGTGTATTGTAAGATATAGCTTGTTAGATTATAAATGCAGTTAGAGCTAGACTGTAGGTCTAGTATCTAACGTAAGCAACACTTTTACTGTAACTAGCTAGAGAGCACGAGTATCATAAACAGAAGGTCGTTGGTTTATAGTCTGTCAAATTAGTTCTAGTTATTGCTGTTCGTTGGCATACAAAGTTAGTCTTCTCTTATTAGCATAGTTAGTACATCTAATTAGAGCTAGCAAGTGATCACGTGTCGGCGAGATCAGTGTCGTAACTCTCTTTTTATATGGCTCTGGGCCATTGGTTGCGAATCATGCCATGTTCACATCGTGCAGTCGCGACTCTGTCACTTGCTTTCCATGTGAAATCAATGGTATACTTGAATACTTCACTTCATCGCGCTGTTGTTCCGTGTATTGACAACAGCCCATCACTCGCGCACTGTGCTCGTAAATTATTTTTCAAGTTTGCACATACCTATTTTTAGGCGCAAATGCGAGTGAAATACTCGCACTGTAGCGCCCTGTAGGGGCACCTCAAACACCGCCGATCTTGCGTCACTTAACGAGGACGGGGGCCCTCGCCAAATGAGACTGCAGATCAGCTGAAAGACGCTATTTACTCAGGGTTTTTCCTGGGTCAAAATGGGTCTTCTGTGCTCCAAAAAAAAACATGCACATATCTTCGTCCTATTTCCCCTAAAGCAATAAAGTTAGGCTACTTAAAGACACCGTACACTCAAAGTATGTTCTAAATGGCATAAATGCTGCCATTTAATAATTGACGTAACAACTTATTGTAAATGGTCAGTAGCCTAGCCTATCAATTAAGGTAGGCCACTCTGAAGCCTGTACACTGCCTGCTTCATTTGATCTTGATAGGTTAAGCATTCTGTAGCAAATAATAACAATAAACCCACTTTTTATCAATTAAAACTACTTTAGCATAATAATGCACCTAAAATACAAACCTGAGCAAGGGCAGCAATCGCTATCGAATCAACAGACAATTTAGCTAGCAGGGGAAGAATACAAACAACGAAAATCACCAGTTAACTTGATTTAAATGTGCAAGAACTATAGACTTATACAATAACAGGCTTAAATTAACTGACAACATAAGTTATACGACTTACAGTTCTCAAGGACGCACACACGCAATCTCAACTGCGGTGTGAAGTGCGTGTCCGTGCAATTCTCCGACATGCACTAACAATCACTGATAGACGGCCTAAAATTTTGTACAACCTGATTTCTGATACCATGGCAGCAGACATTTAGCCATAGAGGAAACACTGCACTATATATTATCATTCCAGGTTAAGAATACCAATGGAGGCTGCGTTGGAAATCGTTAATCAAACTTTTGTCAGCATTTTGAGTGGAAATTTCATTTGCACAGGTGTATTTGTGCACGTCGGGCTGGCCCTCGCAGCGGAAAGCGTTTACTGGCCGCTCTGTCCATTCGCGCACCTCACAGTTGCGTATTGATCAGACAAGAAGACACGCTTATCAACTCGATTACTATTGATCAAAACAGAACGAGGGTTCGGCTGTAGCTACTTGAAACATACTATTGAGAACATATTCGCTGACATGCATTGCACGCGTGATGAACACAGCTTCTTTTTTTCATCGCAGACTTTTTTTTTTGCGTTTGGCGCTCGGGATTTGTCATTGGCGCTCGGGAAAACGGCTTTGGCGTGCGCCAAAATTTTCTCTATGCAGGAAAAACCCTGTTACTGCGTAGGCACTCACGTTGTAATAATCCAGCTCTTATCAAACGTAATAGTCATTTAACAGATGGTTACAATGGTAAACCAGCACAACAATGACAATTACCACGCAACAAAACACTACATTCTAAGCAGACACATTAAAAAAACGACATTCATGAAGTTACATTTGTATTTCAAACAAATGGCAAACTTATCAGCACATTTTAACACCATTTACCGCCTTGCATCATGGGAATTGACCAGCCAATGAGCCACGCTATCTTCATTTTTTCACATCGTTATTTCGTTCTTTGGTCAGTTTGACAGTATAACCTTTAAATGCATAATATGCAAAAAAGCTGCCATTCAGCTTCAGTACCAAAAAAGATTCAATGTGCAATGCATAATAGAATTTCCGAGACATGAAGTAGAATATACAAGATGAATATAAAAAATGTAACTTGTAATGTACTTTAAAAGTATTTTGACTGTTTTTGCTGTATAATAAAAGAAAACGTACATCCTACTCCAGAAGAAATGTATACCATTGTTTGTTTCTAACCATACTTCTTATAAGTATATCAAAAGTGAACTATTTTCTAAGTATACTTCTTAAAAGTATGTCAAAAGTGAATTATTTTCTAAGCATACTTCTTAAAAGTATAACAAAAGTTAACTAAAAGTGTACTATGAAGTTTGCTTCACTGGTGGAAAAGGAGTCCGCCCTAAAGCTGTGGATGCTTGTGTGAGATACCTGAAACCTATCAGGCTGTACCTGTGAGAGAGCGCTTGCGGCTCCGTGAGCCTCCACATCCCGAGCACTCTGAGAACTTGGACCAGGCGCTGAGGGTGCAGTCGTCTGGGCAGGGAACCCGGCACTCCCAGACCCGGTCAGGGACGGCGCCGGCCCACTGCAGGCACTCCGCCATGTCGGCTGGACGATCGTCTTCTCCCACGCAGCTGAGCCCTGGAGGAGGACAGCACATTTTACATTTGATGCGTGAAGCGTAACACGCTTTGGGACTCAAGTTTGGCATACAAATGTGAAAGCACATTCTACACTTCAATACAGTTTTTTTGGCGTCCAACCTTCTACGGAGTTCACCCAAAACCGAAGGATAATCCTAACCCTGAGGATGACCCTAACCCAGGGCTCCAGCGCACAGTAGCCCCTGCCCAGCTAACACAGTTACGTTGCCCTTACATTGCCGCAACGTCACTCGATGACCAAACATACGTTGCCGCAACGTCTTTGGCGACGTTGCGGGACCGTGCATCTGTGGGACGCCAGAACGTAACCGCCAACGTAATCTTGTGACGTTGCCAGTCCGTAACCGCGACGTCGTGGCAACGTTATTTTCCGACGTTGCCAGTCTGTAACCGCGACCTCCTAGCAACGTAATTTTCCGACGTTGCCAGTCCGTAACCGCGACCTCCTAGCAACGTAATTTTCCGACGTTGCCAGTCCGTAACCGCGACCTCCTAGCAACGTAATTTTCCGACGTTGCCAGTCCGTAACCGCGACCTCCTAGCAACGTAATTTTGTGACGTTGCCAGTCCGTAACTGCAACGTTAACTAAGTAACCTATATTTCTCAATTCTACTGCTTATATTGGGGCGGTTCATATGCAGACCTCATTTGCCCAAAATGCTACTTGTTCTTGTATAATAGGCTACATGGTAGCCAACTTTAGGAGGACTATGTTTGTGTGATGTGTAGCCTAACTCCAGCTAATCATAAACAAGGCAGCATTTCCATGTAACATTGTCATTTTATTTCAAACAAAGTGCCAAACAGTGAATTAAAATCTTCTGCCAGTCCCCGCTACAGGTCCTGTCTGTTGGCCCTGACAATGAAGCACAAAATAAGTTAGTGTTCTATCAACATAATTGCACGTGTAAAAAGGCGCTATACAAGTCATAAAAAAATCACATCTAAAATAATATACATCATCAAAAAAACATGTGATTCCAGATTTTTGTCACATAGCCATGTGAAAGGTTGGATATGGAAGCTGCAATCATGATTCATTCACCTGGCTTGTTTTGAATGGGCTGCCGGGGTGTGTTTGAGTGTCTCCTCTATGAGGAGCTCCACAGCTTTCTCTCCCAGTCCCGTCTTCCACTTCATCACAGCGTCTGGAATTAGAAGTCATTAACTTATTGTCAGCACCAATGTGAACGTTGAACACTGCGTGTAAGCCATAGTTCATGGCATCTCCAAACACTTACCACTCTCTTTCGCAACTCTCTCTTTCGCAACTCCAGCACCTTAAGGCGCTCCTCAAGGTCTTGGAGTTCAGCCTGTGTTTGGGCCACCTGTAGGTCCATCACTGGCACCTCTTCAGTGTGTCTGCCCTGTAGTCGCCTGAATAGGAGAGTCTCTCGCTGGTTCTCCTCCAATGTCTCCATCTTCCGGAGCATAACCTGTAATGTGTCTGTCATTAAAGACAAGTAAAACAAGTTTACAAGAGTTAGCATGATTGGCATACACTGTGGTTCTTCTAGATTAGCTGTAACATTGATGTAAATAACAAATGTTACCTTGAATGGTTGTATACAAAGCATATATTTGTTTGAGTGTCTTATATTTGCACTTGCCTGGCTGCCAGCTGTTTTCCTGGGCCCCCAATTGGTTCACCTCCACCAGACCAGAGTTGACATCTAGGGGTATGGAATCTGGTGATGCAAAAGTTTTAAGTCATGCTTTTGCTTCAAAACATAGCCTTTAGGTTGCCATGGCTCATACAATTATTGTCACTGTTTTAAACGGTCATTCATTACTTTACCATCATTTCCCAGGGACACAGTGCTAGGCCGTGTGACGGTGGTAGGATAATCTGTACATAAATGAAAATGGAATGTAGTTTAAGTACATAGTTATAGCATATTGATATTAAAGGAGTAGCGTCGCACATGTGTGATTCTGAACATTCCAACCGACTGTTTTCCGATAGACAAAAACTATATGACAAACGCTATAGTATGGCTTCAAAATGTACAATTAGTAGGCTAACAAGTAACACTAGCAGGTAGTAGCATTGCTACGAGTATTATGCTAGGTTGCTAGGTAACGGAAGCTAATTAAAGCTACCTAGCTGCCGTTTTGGAAAAATAACTGGTGGAAGCGTCGGAAATATTTAAAACTCACGCATCTAAAAGGTTAAAACGAATAAACTTATCCAAAAAAAGATGTCATGTACAAATTGGAAAAATTAGTGACATGATACTTTTATAGACGCCATTGCTGTGCATGCCATGGCTGACTGTGATTGAAACGTGATCAGCCACGCTAGCTCCACAGTCTTTGAAAATTCCGGGCTAAATAAACTATTTTGGGACAAGGTTTTTTAACAGTTCTGAACGTTTATTTTCACTGATTCTTTTGTGGGTGATTTGTGAGACGCTAAACTTTGATAACATGTAGGCCTATGCATTTTCAGTATTTCAACATAACTTTCTGGAGGGTTTAACCTCCACTGTGTGATGGCATTTTTTGATATAGTTACTAAGAATGTATTTTTAATAGACTGAGGTTGTGTTTAAACAAATGGATGTTGCAGTTGGTCTTAAGGTATTTATGGTGTTGGGTTATGATGCCTGATTGAGAAGCTAGGGGCACGGAGGTTGGGGGATGTTTGAGTTCTGTGGCCTAAAGGGAGATGGATCAGTTGATCTAGCAGCCCTGACCTTTTGGCCGAGGAGATTGTGTCCTGTGTCCTGTTTGTGTTTCATTAAGGGTATCTTTACTGTCCTCATTTAGAGAAAGAGCCGTGACATCAAAAGACTTTGGTCACTTGACCTGGGGGGTTATATTGTCTTAACTGTCACTGAGAAGTGCTGACCAATCAACAGAGTTCAGAGGAATCATTTGATCTAAAGTTTATATAAGGCAGGGGTTTATGATTGTTCTTCATCACTCTGGCGAACGACCTGTGGCTAGCACCTCCTTCGTTATGACTGATCACAAAGTACTTTATTAAATCATGATCTGTATAAGCAAAATAAATTGTAATAAACCCACATCTCTTGACTACTCAGATCTACACAGTGCCGCTTGAATTTCCGCCTTTACACTTGGTGGCCAGTAGGGGGATCCTCATTGGTCTACGGCGTTCAGCAGGCGGCTCCCCTCTGCGAATTGATCTTCCGGCAAAAAGCCGCCTTTCCTTCCGCCATGCGTGAGACAGCAGGGCCAGGGGGGGCGCCCGTTGGACGTTTTGTGGCTGACGCGGGGTCTTCAAAAGAACCGGTGAGATATTCTTTTGGTTACTGTGTGATATTGAATTGTCTAAATGTGTGTTTTTTTTTAGGCTATTGTCAATAATTCGGTTAAGTAAGTAATTGGGCAGAGGTAAAACTGTCCTGTACGTGTAAAGTCGTACGAATTAATAAGGTAAGGTTGTTGAACCTACCTTTTACGTGAAAGTCGTAAAAGAAATGTCTGCAGAAGTGTGTCGACGGACACACACAGAGGTAGTGTTGTTGACGAACAAACACATAGAGGGAGATAAATTCACATGTTATATCGTGTTATGTGTCTTTTTGAGACCCTAAGGATTAGAATATGTTGGGTTAGTGATAGTTTGAGAAATTGTATTGGCATTGGTGCAGTTCTTATTTATTAACGGCCTAAACGTGATTCTAAGTCCCGAGAGAAAAGTATACTTGTGAGGAAATCAGCTGTGTGAGTGAGAGTGTTTACAAAGGGTTTGAGTCCCTGAAGGTGGAGAACAAAGAAAAAAAAAGGTTAGGAAGTATAGGCCTGTGAAATTTCAAAGTAGAGGTTTTAAGTTTGCAACACGCGTGTTCATTTTTTGTTTTAATTGCAAGTTATGTTTTTTTGAGGTTAAAAGAAGTATGAGTAACTAATGATGTCTACTATTCAAGCTATATACAAATTACAAAAATCGAAATTTAAATTATTTTTTCGGTTTGAATATTTGTAATTTATGATTGTGCAGTTATTTTCATTGAAAGTTGTGAAGTCGGAATTTAATTGTTTTTAGAAAAGAAAAGGGGTAATTGTGTCTTTATTTTCCGTCGTTGGTTATCGTTTATGGATTGTAATTCTGAAAATGAATGGTCTGGAGGCAGAATTGACCTGTCCAAACATCGATTACATGAAACAAAAGTATGGTAACGATAGTTTATTGCAAATGCAAATATGGATTGATAAATGTGGATTTTCGAGTGTGGAGTCGTTTTGTTTTAAGGACCTTATTGTATTGCGAAATAGGTTCGTGGGGAGAAATAGATACACGATTTTTTTTGAAGTGGAGAAAAGAATAGATTTTAGCCTGATTGGAGAGCTTTTTCTGATTGGATGGAGATAGGTAGAGAGATAAAGAAATATTAGGACAGAATAGTGTGGGGAATTTTTCATCTATTTCCCCACAGATTCACGATTGAGGTTTTCTGGCTGTTCCGCAAACAAATTTCGCCTCATCCGCAGCCAGGGGTGTTGCGGCAGGATGCGCGGGCGCATGAGGGTTTGCGGGAATGCGAGAACAGAATACGAAGAGGTCAGACATTTGCCATTTCTTCTGACAGTCGGTTATGTCTAGGAAAAGTCAAGAAAGTAGGATCCTGGAATGTTTTTTATAGATTTGCTTTGGATTCCCGCAAAGATTGAAGCTTGTGCCTTGACTTGCAATTGCCATTGTGTTTCAAAGAAGGAAAGGTTAAAGTCCTCTCCGGAACAAAGGGTTTGAGTCCCTGTTGTGTTTGGAATAAGCGTGTTGTGGGCTATGGTCAAAGCTGATGCAGAGCGTGTTGACATGCTGTTGAAAAACATGTAGGCCAACACGAATTGCTAGGTATGGTCAATCCAAAATGCGTGCTTTAATTTTGGGAATTTGAGCAAAATGTACGTGAATGTCCGGAGATGTGTCATCACTGTTGAAAGTTTTTTTTGGAAATTGTGAGCGAACTCTCAAATCAGAGGGGTTCGTGACCGGAAGTTGAGTTCCGAACTGGTGACGTACAATGTTTATCGGTTATGACACTGTTCGTAGAGGAGAGACGATTGACTTGTTATATTGTTTTACAACTCTGTGTTAACCGTTATATATTTGATGTTAGACTTTACATCGGTCTGATTACCGCCAGAAGGCATTTGTTTTTGAAGACGGAGACATTCTGTTTTGAAAATGCTAATGCTAATTCTTTGACTGAATTCTCCACTTGAAAAGAGGCGCATGCGCTTGAGCCTAGCGGAAGTTGATTCTTTCAGTGAAGCTCATTCTGCGTGCAGTACCCACACATGAGTGCAAAAAAACAAAAGATAAAAAAAAAAACACTAATTTTATAGAGAATTTGACGTTGAATTGAGAAGTATATTGGTTGGGAAAACAGATGTGTGTTTCTGTTTCTTTGTCGAACTTAAGAAAATATTGTGAGTTGCCATACTCTTGATTTGGAAATTATGTACAGACCGATTTTCTATATTATGAGCTTGATTCGTTATTGAATAATGCGTTGGAATTTTTTTTTTGGGGGTAGGATAATTGGTAAAAGGCCAGTTTTGGCAATAAAAGCGGTAGTCATTTGAAGAATTACAATCCCGGGGTTATTGAAACTTTTATAGAAAGTTATGTGTTCAAACGGAAATGTTATGTTGTTTAAGGAATATTTTTGTTTATGTCTGGAAATGTTCGATGGTTTTATTTTTAATTTTGTGGGAGTTCAGTTCACAGATGTTACTGTTGTTTAAAGAAATATGTAAAGGGTTATGAAGAAGTGATTAGAAAGATTGAGCCAGTCCGAGGGACTGAAGTGTATACAAGGGGAACTAGTTCGAGAGACCGAATTGCGTTTGTTGTTAAGGGCAAAGGTGCTACATATGTGTGTTTATTGCTGCTGAGATGATTTGTTGAAATGCGTTGGGTTTGGTGGTATTCATATTTACCTATTTAAATGGACTTGAAGTTGAAGCTTTGTCCAACCAGAATGCTAATACATGGGTAAACTGTCGTTCTCTGACGAGTGATATTAGGAGCATATGTAGATTTCGGAGCCTAATTTTTATGTTGAAATTAAAATAGTACTAAAGGTTGATAGACTTGTAAAGAAAATCCAGGCTGTGACTGTTGGTTAATGGCTAATGGTGAAAACGTGGAGGAAGTGCATTTTGCTCTGTCCTGAGACAAAGGAGAGTCCAGGAAGTTGAATTTGCAACTATGGCAACGACATTGGCTAACAAACTAACAAACCGACAGGCGGGTACAGGCTAGTAAAGGAATTGCAGCTTGATATTTGAGATCCAGGATGAGTAACCGCATGACACATGCGCAGATGGAAATTGAGAAATTGACTAAGACGAAAATTTAGAGAAATAGATAAATTTGAAGCGAATTTTACATATTAATTTGGTTACTTTTGAAATATGTTACGTGATGAGTATTTTGAAACATTTGCTAACAAGGTTTTTGTTTGTTTGAGGACATTTTAAATGAGTTTCAGAAATTCAGAGGAAAGGTGGGGGCTAAAAAAAAGGTCCCGTTACGTTGAGTTTTACTAAGGTGATCCCAGAGGGTGTAATTCTGCATAATTATGTGAGTATTAATGGTGAAAGATGTGTCCGTTTAGATGAATTCGAAGTTTGGTGGTTTACGAATGTATGATTTAACATTTGTTCTAAATCCTAGCCAAACAGGGAGGTAGAAGCCTTTCAGACCAGGACTTGTATTTACGAGCGGAACATCTGTGGTGTGTGATGGTATCCATAAAAATGCAGAAATTAGACCCTGGTTCATAAATTAGTTCTAATTGGATTGGAAAAGTTATACTTTAGCAAAATTAAGTGAATAGATGGTAAACGCCAACCATCTGTGTTGTTTAAAAGAAATGAAAAAAGGTTGAGAGTTTTTGCTTTGTTCCAGAGCGCGCTGTTTGATGCGAGTTTGAAATGCGCGATTGTTTATTTGAGTTGATTCACTAACAAAGAGTAATTGAGATAGCTGGTAAATATAGGAATATTCAAAGGTGTATACATTACATGCTTTGATAAAACTTTTGAGGAGTTAAAGAATAAGGTTTTGTTTTACGGGTTTGTTAAATTGTGAATTTAAAGGTTTAAAAGAAAAAGGGAGAGTTTATATTTTCTTTTGTCTTAAGGGCATGGTACAATGTTTTGGGATAAACAGTTAGGCTGTGATGAGGTTGTTTTATTATGCTATTGGTTCATAAAGAGGGTTATGATGACTTGGTTTTGAAATAATTTGGGAAGACTCATTAAGTCTGATAAATTGTGGTTATGATGGTTTGTGCTAAGTAGCTTGTTCTGGACTGCAGCCAAAGCAAGTTATGAAGTTCTACCTATCTAACCTATATAGAAATATAGATGGGGTATAAGTTTGGCTAATGGTTACATTAAGAACATTTTATGGTCTATGTTTTATTTTGGAATCATACAGATTAAATTCTGGTTTAGGGTAGTGATGCTGGTTTTCTACATGTCTTGGAAAAAGAGAGATTTGATTTGGTGAATTTAAATACAGAAAAAATTAAAAGGGAATCTGAAATTTAAAGGTATTCATTTGAACTGTTCCTAAAGGTTTTTGAAGAAAAGATAATAAGAGACTAAAAGTTGAGGTTATTCGTAATTTGGCTGTTTTCTAAAAATAGTTTTATTTTATACAAATTGGTTCAAAGGTTGGTTGCTTCAGTGTAAGCTTGTTAATTCATAAAAGGGAAAAGAGTTAAAATATGTACTGATAGTTAAATACATCATTGGTGTTACATATGATTTTGGGAAAGGTATGGAAACAGGAAGTTTCTTAGTTTGATCTGGGACACAACTTGCTGTGTGCAAATGTGGAATTCACTCTAACAATTTTGATTATTCCACAGGGAAAATGCTAGTGCTGATACTAGCTGGAGCAGTTTCTAGATTGTCTGAATGCATTGATGAACTAACTAGAATATGTTTTTGATGTTGATATGTTTACAGGAAGTGATGATATTATGTTGCTATGTCCGGATGAGCCTAACTTGACAAATTTGGGCTTACAGGACTCTTTTGAGGAAAATTGTTGTGTGACCTTGATACAACATTTGTTACAGGTTCTTTAAGGGAAGCGCAGGCTTCTTAGAGAGGAAGAGATGACGTTTAGGAATTTATGACTGACTGATGACTGACTGATCCAAACAGAGAGTGACTATGGGGGTTTTATGGTTTTATGAATTTAGCTTCAGTAGTTTGGATTTGTGATAGGATTGTGAGGGTTTGATATGATATTGCTGAGTTGAAAATATCGGACTGTATTTAACCCAGAGTGAGAATTTTGTTTTGTTTGAGTATATTTGATAAGAATTACAGAATACAGCGGACAGATGGAGAAAGGAATGGTGGAATGGAGATTTGAACTTGGACAAATCCACAAGAAAATGCGTTTTGGAAAAAGGAAGGATATGAGAATAAAAAATGGAGGTTGTATGGTCTCCATAAAACATTTATCTTGAGATTTTGCTAAGTTAACACATGGAAAGATCATGCCTCTACAGTTTGTGTGATATCAAGAAGAATGCATTATTTTAGCATACAAGAGGATTTGTAATGGATGCATAGTCATTTTGTTAATACTTCATATGTGGGAGAGTATTATGAGAAAAGGAATTTAAACACGATAAGCTTCACAGTTAAGGTTAGAGAAACCATTTGGGTATTGATAGATGGATTTTGTAGAGTTCAATTTTTGGAGAAGTGATACTGTTTTGATGGTTGTTGGATGGAAAGAAGTTTTAGACTTCTCAGGGGCTCAGTGATCAAGCTTTTGTTAATTTAGATTATTTTCGATGGGATTTTTCTTTGAGGTTATGTAATGATAATGGGTCACACTTGTTTATGGAAGTTATTTTGGTGTTGATAGGATTCAACATTGTGTTAATCACTTCAGTTGAATGAGAGAACAGAACTTTGAAGACTAAGTCAGACGACAAGAAGTCAGTTACCTTTAACTGACCTCTGTGAGAATGTGCTTGTTTATCACTGTGCAACCTTTTTGGAGTCTATTTTGTGTGAGATTCACAGGCAGGTGAAGGAGGCTATTCCTATGACTGGACCGCTGCATGATTTGATACCAGATGACTGGATCGTGGTGAAGGACCTGAAACGCCTGGTAAAACCCAAGGTGGACGGGGCCATACCAGATTCTCCTGACGACCAATTCGGCGGTTAAGATCGAGGGGAGAGCAACGTGGATACACGCTAACCATTGCAAGCGTGCACCTTGTCTGGAGACGGAAGCAGAGGATACGCGTTCTGCGTAGTACCAAGGAAATTTCCGAGCTGTACGCGAAGTGCAGTGTCGTTGAAAGTTGCCCTGAGCAATTTGATCGTCGTTTGCAATCGATTCGACTAGACTACACCGCCTGACAGAAGTTTGCCTACATTCAACTGAAGATGGCCACTACGGATGCACGACCATGGCATCAGTTCCGACAACCTGGACTTTGTGGTATACGGGGTGCAGTGGGTTTTGTCTTGGGAATGGCATTTCTTATTGCTCTTAATGTATTTTCGCTTTTGTATTTTAATAAAAGTATGCATAATTATGATGATACTATGACAATAGATCCAATGACTTCAACTGTTTCACCTGCAACGTTCCAGATGTTGAAAAGTGATGAGAGAGAGGTTGTAGATGAAATGGAATCGGAGATGGAGTTTAATTCTTGGTATAAGTTAGCAACATATTCAGTAAAACAAGTTTTAGGCGAAGAACACCCACCATGTGTGTATTGCCAGCCACTTAAGGATGTTCCACTGATTATGCCAGCACCATTTAATTCAACTAGTTATGATTTTAATTACCATCGAATTATTTCAGGTGACATAGATAAAACGAGATGTGTGGACAGTAGTCATCTGGTTTTGTTCAGGAATTGTCCAGTCTGTCCCACTAACTGCTATCATTACCAGAGTTCTAGTGCTTGGTATTTAAATTCCAATCTAGGATGTGCAGCAGTACGTCCTATGCTTACTGGACCAATTGAGAACGAGGGAACGGAAGATGTTCTGATTGATTTTGTTATAGTTCCAGGGCAAAAGTTTGAGTGTTTCGAGAAAAGTTCCGATATTGTTAAAACAGTATTCGTGGGGAACTTTAGTGAAGGGAAAGTAAAGATTGGAACTTGTGGACATACTTGGGTGGTAAATCCATACTGTGAGGCGATGCAGTTTAGAGATGTTAATGGGACTTTACACCCTTGTTACAAGTATAGAAGCTCTGTTCGTGTGGATAGTGAGGGAAAACATCATACTCCACCACCTTCTGGCCCATTGGTATATCCAGGACGCGATATAGCTGATATATTTTGGTATTGTGGGGGTAGAATTAGACGTTACTAATTATCACGTTTACCAGAAGGATGGGTGGGAGGTGATGGTGCTAAGGTGATGTTAGTTAGTAAGACATTGATTAAGCCTTTAGGTAATGTGACGGTTGATTCAGGCAGACAGAGACAAGCTGCTCCTGTTGGATCTTTTGATAGTGGAATTTGTATAGATGATATTGGAGTACCAAGAGGGGTGCCTACTGAGTTTAAAGCTAGAAATCAGGTAGCTGCAGGATTAGAATCATTCTTTTGCGTACATTGTACGGTTAACAAAAATGTGGATTGGATTAATTATATATATTATAATCAGCAACGTTTTATTAATTACACTGTTGATGCGATTTCTGGATTATCAGAACAATTGGCTAAGACTTCAGAGATGGCATGGCAAAACAGGATTGCTCTAGACATGTTGTTGGCTGAAAAAGGGGGTGTTTGTGTACTTTTCAATAATACATGTTGTACGTACATTCCCAATAATATGCTTAATATGCTTATGCTTTTGTATGCCTTTGTTGTTTAAAAAAAAAAAGTAAGGAATGTGATGGCATTTTTTGATATAGTTACTAAGAATGTATTTTTAATAGACTGAGGTTGTGTTTAAACAAATGGATGTTGCAGTTGGTCTTAAGGTATTTATGGTATTGGTTTATGATGCCTGATTGAGAAGCTAGGGGCACAGAGGTTGGGGGATGTTTGAGTTCTGTGGCCTAAAGGGAGATGGATAGATGGATTCAGTTGATCTAGCAGCCCTGACCTTTTGGCCGAGGAGATTGTGTCCTGTGTCCTGTTTGTGTTTCATTAAGGGTATCTTTACTGTCCTCATTTAGAGAAAGAGCCGTGACATCAAAAGACTTTGGTCACTTGACCTCGGGGGTTACATTGTCTTAACTGTCACTGAGCAGTGCTGACCAATCAACAGAGTTCAGAGGAATCATTTGATCTAAAGTTTATATAAGGCAGGGGTTTATGATTGTTCTTCATCACTCTGGCGAACGACCTGTGGCTAGCACCTCCTTCGTTATGACTGATCACAAAGTACTTTGTTAAATCATGATCTGTATAAGCAAAATAAATTGTAATAAACCCACATCTCTTGACTACTCAGATCTACACAGTGCCGCTTGAATTTCCGCCTTTACAACTGTACTGTAGCTATCGAAATCCTAACGTAAACAATGTGAATCTGATAGCACATAAACAGGCTAAATGGCCTAAACTTCAAACATATACGTATTAGCATGCCCCATCCAATTTCTTAAAATATGTTTATATATTTCTGTAAAGAAACTCACCTTTGAAGTAGCTAATTTCCAATCGAAATCCAATGCGTACAAGACGGTGTTGAACCCCTGCAAAATCTCTTCTGAAACCCCAGTTTGAGCGATGCGTTGAAATGGGCATGCGCAAAGTTGTTGCTCAGGGGCAGACTGAGGGGCAGGTTTGCTAAGGAAGAATTGTAATATTCTGTGATGACTTGTCTTTGGAAATGAACCTCTTAAGAGTCGCTTACCTTTTGGTCACATTTAACAATTTTGTATCACAAAAATTATTGGAGCACAAATTTGCATTGTGTGTCATACAGCTTTGGTGTGCTATACAAAGAATGTTTGCTTAATCATGTTACACATCACACATTGATTGCTTTTGTACATGTTTATAGTAAAGAATGAAAGACTAAATTATATTCCAAATTCAGTCTTTTATTTATTAAAGCTATGTTTCTGCATATGAGAAAATTGATGACCAATGACATGCTGGGGCTGAGCTGCACATGAATTACATGCATTGTCTACATTTATACGTGCTGGGTGCAACATTTAATATTGTGTGTGATTGAAATTCATGTAGACTATGGCTACATTGCAAAAGTTTCAGAACTGAGAGCAGTCCAGTGTGATCTCTCCATCTCTGGATAAACCACTATATGCACTCGAGATCCGTTGTCCTGCGACCAAAGAGCGACTTAGCCGCAACTTAACCCATGGTACCAAAATTAATGTATCCAGCCGACCAAGGTACAACGTCACGGCAACGTTGTTCACGGGACCAAAAAATAACGTAACCAGCCGACCAAGGTACGACGTCGCGGCAACGTTGTCCACAGGTCTAAAAATAAGGTAATTAGCCGACCAAGGTACAACGTCGCGGCAACGTTGTCCATGGGACCAAAAAATAACGTAACCAGCCGACCATGGTACAACGTCGCGGCAACGTTGCCCACGGGTCTAAAAATAACGTAACCAGCCGACCAAGGTACAACGTCGCGGCAACGTTGTCCAGGGGACCAAAAAATAACGTAACCAGCCGACCAAGGTACGACGTCGCGGCAACGTTGCCCACGGGTCTAAAAATAACGTAACCAGCTGACCAAGGTACAACGTCGCGGCAACGTTGTCCAGGGGACCAAAAAATAACGGAACCAGCCGACCAAGGTACGACGTCGCGGCAACGTTGTCCACGGGTCTAAAAATAACGTAACCAGCCGACCAAGGTACGACGTCGTGGCAACGTTGTCCATGGGACCAACTGTCAACATTCCCTTTATAACGTTGCTACGACGTTGCCACGACGTTGCCAGAAGGTAACGTCGCGGGTTACCAACTGAGCACTTACTGGCAACGTTGCCGCAACGTCATGTGTTAGCTGGGTGACTGAAAATTTTAGGAGCACAAGCAGAAAATTGAGGGGCACACCTTATCTCTTATTAACCTGCAATGCAATTATTAATGTCACTAGAGAGGGTACAATTCAGTGGCAATTTTAGACCCTTTTTAGGGCTCGCCAAGCACTCAATATTTTGCATAATAATACATAAATGTATGAATTGTTATCCAGTGAAATTAGGGATTTATATTAGCAAAGGGGTTTAGCACTTTTGCAAGGCCCTGTATTCATGTCACATTCTCATTGGGGTCTGAGCACCCCTAAAGGTCTGATCCTAGAATCACCCCTGGTACAATTTCTGGGGAAATTGTGGGGTGTGCTTGCGTCGGTTGCAGATGGGTCCGTTTTTTACAGACATTTTTACAACTGATATACAGCGACGCACCACATAAGTTAGAGTTTAAATACATTATTTAATGGGACATTACATACTGCAAGTCTTAGCTAAATGACTTAAATGTATGATGCGCTTTTCGATCAGTCCTCCGACACCACGATACTTGCTGAGTATAACAGTGCAACAGCGCAAACCCAGGCAGGGATACAGTAGCAACGCTAGTGCTAATAAGTATTTAGCTGCTCAGCTCCATGACGCCGGGTAAGAAGGGCTTGTGAAACTGCTCACCAGAAGAACGAAGGGGAACCCACTTGTCTGGCAGATTAAGACTGGCTACGATACTAAAGCTGAGGACTCGCTGATATCGCTGTATTACTAGAACGTTGTATCTATGTGTCGTTGCTAACGTGTGCTGACGTTGTGCACACCCAATGTAAGGATGAGATATCTCAGCAGGCAGGCCGGAAAGAGTCACGACAATTATAAAAAGGGTTGACTCGGTTTTATTAGCTTGACGTCGGATCATGCCACCAATCCACAACAGAGTGGCTAGCATGAGTGAAGACTCTCTTACAAGAGTGCTTAAATACAGTATCTGGACATGTTCAAACATAGAATGCACAGTATCGCTTCCTTAACGGGTCTTCAGTGGTCAGTACACTGATACACTAGAACGTTCAGCAGGTGAAGTGGTCGTTAAGTCCCAGTTTGTACATGTTTTGCCTTACTGTCTCCTAACTGTCTGGGCTGTGTGCTATATTCTGCTCAGAGGGGGCCTCGCTGTATGACCTCTTGACCTTATAGAGACTCAAGCTGTACATGTACACAGAAAATCTGCATATCACCCAATAAATTCCAAATTTGTAGGTCGCACATGCGCGAGTGATGTACAAAATGCTCGCACTGTCTCAAAAACTGGTCGCAAAATGCGACCATTTGGTCGCAGTCTGGAGCCCTGCCCTAACCCCAAGCCTATCGATTGCCATTCTGTGAACAAAGAAACACAGGTGATGATAATACCGAGCGTGGGAGATGGTGGAGTTCCCATTTACATGTACCAACAGCAAGCTACCTCAGCCTTTATTCTCTGTGGGACTGTTCAGGTGTGGCTGTGATTGTGAGTTACTGTTAAAGCAACTGAAGAATCGATTCTTCTAGCTTTTACATGTACTTTACTGGAGGTCACAACCTCAACAAACCAACTATTCCTGAGGTCTCGGAGTTTGACAGTAGGCTGGTTGATGGAATCAGCAAAAGACAACTTGTCCATTCTTTTGGTTTTGTTTTGGTAACATTGTTGCCTGCCAGAAAGCAACATTTAGATAACAATACCAGCAGAGGAACAGGAGGGAAGAAAACAGTAGGAGACCACTGAATGCAGCATGGTATCTGGGAGACCTTCAACATATTTTTGAGTTTTACAAATGCACAGATGCCTAGTCACTGAAACCTGTTAAGAACTCTACAATGATAAACTGAATGAAGGTGTAATTGTATGAAATTCTATGAAATGTTCTATATATGAAGTATAAAAAAATGCAACTAAAGAAACACGTTTTAGACCAGATGTGTTCTACGGTCTGATAAAGAAAAAGCACATCTGAGACTGCTAATAAAATTCAAGAGCCAGTCCAATTCTGTTATTGTCGCAGTTAATATTCAGAATATCCCCTGCATAAGCTTCAAGTACTGGTATTCGAGAGAGTAAAATAAATTATCATGGAAGTGAACGCATTACATGACAAGAGAACAACCAGCTAAGTCACAGCTTTTACATAGATTAAATGCCTCATTATGTCATGTGAATGGCACTAGGTAGAGAAAACATGGACATGAATGCCACCTTGGTGTACAGGCGGACATATTTTTGAAATGGAAAGAAAGAAAAAGAAGTTTGGAATTATAATGGTAGCTAACCATATGGGCAAGATCTCATTTTCCCTTTATGAGCGAAGCAAGTTCATGCATGGCACTCGGGCAGCACGCGCCATATCACCCATCGCCGTGGTCTTAGCCCATAGGCTTAGCTTGATAGGCGGCGCAAAAAAAGTAGCACACATGTAAGCACACGCGTCCTTGATTACCTGTGTTCTGCGCTGCTGCCATTGCTGGTCGCTTCCCTTTCTCTGTGTTGTGTTGGCCTGTCTGTCGTTCGCGTTTCCCTGTCCGTCTTTTCAGTCCCGGACGGCGTGTTTTGGGGATCTGAACGAAGGTTCGAGCTGCTTCCTGATGATTCTCCAACTGAGGAGCCCTGCACCGATGGGGTCGGTGAAAACTCGGGGCGCTGAGTCTGGCGCAGTTCCCGTTTGGCCTTGTTTAGGACTGGCCAACATTAAGGACTGTCCGTTGTACAACATGGGGTTCGGCCACGAGTAGCTGTTTGTTCCTCGAGTGCGGCGAGGCCGTTCCATCCGCTCCCCTGCATACTCCCCGGGGACGGCTCCGGCGAAGGGCAGCTCCGTTTCCCGTGCTGCTGTTGTGCTGTCCAAAAAGGGGGCTCGCGTCCAGGAGACGACCACGAGCACTCGCGGCATATCTGGCATATCCGAGGAGCAACATTTGCAGGTACTGACGTGAATCACGTTCAGGTTTTCTCGGTGCACTGACCTGTTGGACAGGCGTCTGATCGATTGCGGGGTGTAGTTGTTGACTGCTAGTAGTAATGCTAGTAGTAATGCTGCATTACAAGATGCATTGCTGCACAAGCCCGCATTCGAAGAAGCAGCCAGAGTTCGCTAGGTAGCCTTCTTTAGCCAGTAGTAGTGTTACTGTTACTAAAAGCTGCCCTGTTTGTCACTACTTGACCGAGCCGAACAGACGTGTTTGCTGTATTCGCGCCGTTTAAATTGGTTGTTAGAATCGTGATCTACTCGCTCGCATTTGATGACGTTTCATTCAATTCCGAAGCAGTGGTATGATGAATACAGCGGAAACACTGGAGTACATCGTCCTAGTGACGTTTTAAGTAGCCAAAGGCCGTGTTCACACTTGACTTCTTTTTTCTGAAAAAAGCGCTGCCTTCAGCGCCTTTTTACATGCAACCCTATGGGAAAAGGAAAAAGCTTAAAAACTTCTAAAAAAGCGCTGAGCCCGACGCCTTTTTGAGTTCAATTTTCTCAACTTTTCAGAAAAGCGCTGGGTGACGTCAAGCGCCTTTTTGACAGCTGACCAATCAGGACGAGGAGAGTAGGTACGAATGTACCTTCCCTAGTAACCTTCTACCTTAGTTACCAGGCTATGGCTCCTCAAACGCCAAAGCTAAAGCAAGTAATTGCATTTTATTGGCCATAGTAGCTAGCTGTCGATAAGTAACCAACGGAAAATAACGGATACTAATGTATCGCTAGAATGTATGACTCCCGTTCAGGTTACAAAAATTCTCGTCAGAAAGGCGCTTGACGTCACCCAGCGCTTTTCTGAAAAGGCAGAAGGCGCTCAAAAGGCGCTCAAAAGGCGCTGAAGGCAGCGCTTTTTTCTAAAAAAAGAAGTCAAGTGTGAACACAGCCTAACAATGGAGACAGCAAACGTTGTCGGTTAATAGCTTATGTAGCACTTATTACGAGTAGTAGATAAGTTGGTAAACAGGACCAGAGTCTAGGTTCGGAGGAGCAGTTGGTAGTTAAATAATAATAACACCCCAGACCAAGAAAGTGAGTCTAAATGCCGGCTTGTTTATATAAAAGAGTAGAAAGAATTTAGAAGCAGATAGAATTAGTAAATGGTACCAAATAACAGTTTACATACACAATTTACATAACAGACAAAATCTTTGCATTTAAATGCGATCTATCCAAGTTTCACTTGTATGAAAAGCTATGGTGAAGCAGTTAAGCAGTCTCTTGTCAACAAAATGCAAACGTTGCTTGCGACCACGTTGTGCAGTCCAATGCTAATTCTGCTTGATGTGACGCAGAAGGAAAGTTGTAATGGGTTAGGTATACGCAGAAATACTTCTGCGTTTTTACGAAGACAGGGAACGCCCTCTCCGTCAAGGAATGCCCTCTCCGTGCCCTCTCCGAGCCCCTCGGAGAGCTCTACGTGCACCTCCTGATTTTCCTGACTATCCGTCCGTCCGTCATTTTACGGATACCCCTTGGCTGTGATTGGTCCGTATTAAGAACCGCTTGCGTCAGGGGCGGGGGCGGGGTTGCCGTGACCAACATGTGCTTATTTTATTGATGAAACGGCTAATTTGTAAATTTGCTATAACTTTTTGATAACCTAGTTAGCATCGCAGTGCAGCGCCAACTGCTCTTCTGGCAGTGAATTGTTTTCAGCACCCACAGCTTTCGGAGTACTATAAATTCAACCAATCCGTCCGATTCCGTGCGTGCGTCTGTCCGTAACGGAGTCGGAGAAGTATAATTCGGCCTTAACAGTGAGTCCGCTTGAGTCCACTCTGGCCATTGCACACTGAAGGCCATTGCACACTGAGTCCGAAATTCGTATCCAAAATGTTCGCACGTTAAAAAATATCTGTGCCCTCGTCAAAGGGCAAGTGAATACCGTCAACCCCTGCCTGGCTTCAATATTCTTATACATACCGTGGTGCGTTCTCTGTGAGCCCTCTGCCTGTAAACATGTCTGTGCTGTGCCTTTTGCAGGGTGCACCGTTCGAGTCCCGCAAGCTGCAACCGTGTCCATCAAAGCATTAGTGGAAGGTGTCCAGTTGTACGTTCGGTGTGTGGATCCTTCATCATGCAGCCTTCTGGGGAGCCCGTCTATCCGTCTTGTCATGAGCGGTGCACGGAAGCAGCGGGCTGAAAGCAGACAAACGTCTTCCTATCACCCCCCTTTACTGCACAAACTACTGTAGTGTCCGCTTTGAGACAGGGGTGCTTCGTGCTAAGTCGACACCCTGCTCGATACAGTGTTTCTCACGGGTTTCTGCGGTACGGTGAATACGCCTACATGCCCCTCTAGATACACTACTTTCTATCCGTCTTGCGATCTCACCATGCATGTCCGATTTCATACGGAGTAGGGCCTACTTCAAACTGATGTGATGTGTAAAGGCACCCCCACTGTGATGGTCCAAACTAACTACCTTTTGTCCCCTCTCCTTCTTGCGCAGGTACCTGCTGTACTGCCCCCGGGCGACACCTGATGAGCCCCTGTTTACCAGTGACGCAGCCGGCAAGGCCACGACCAGATCGTGGCTCACGCAACGCCACTGAGTTCTGTGCGAGCGCTATGGCCTGTCCCCGGAGCTGTATACGGTGTATTCCTTCCGGATCAGGGCGGCTGCTTCTGGTGTCCACGTCCGCGCTGGATGTTGTGGAAGCGCAGAACTCATGAGCGCTTGACAACAGAGACCGTGACTGTGTGTCGGGCGATGCTTGCAGCTGGTACACAATAGAGGCTTGCATTGGATAACGCTCAGCGACTATCTACTCTAGGCTGAGCAGCTGAGCAGGCGCTCCAGAAGAAGCCGAGCAGGCGCTCCAGAAGAAGCCGAGCAGGCGCTCCAGAAGAAGCCGAGCAGGCGCTCAAGAAGGAGCCGAGCAGGCGCTCAAGAAGGAGCCGAGCAGGCGCTCCAGAAGGAGCCGAGCAGGCGCTCAAGAAGGAGCCGAGCAGGCGCTCAAGAAGGAGCCGAGCAGGCGCTCAAGAAGGAACCGAGCAGGCGCTCAAGAAGGAGCCGAGCAGGCGCTCAAGAAGGAGCCGAGCAGGCGCTCAAGAAGGAGCCGAGCAGGCGCTCAAGAAGGAGCCGAGCAGGCGCTCAAGAAGGAGCCGAGCAGGCGCTCAAGCCGAGTGGGTCTGAGACCTCCGGTGACCAATGTGGTCCCCAGGTATCCTGTGGCTGGGTGGCTTCATACATTGCAATGCTAGTATGTCTCTTCAGATCTCCATGTAGCCGTAGTGATCCGCAGACGTGCTCAGCTGCGCTACGTTGCCATCAGAATCCACAGTGTCTACATGGGGATGTCTGTTAAGATGCCGTGGGAACAGCAGATGCATCGCTGACACATTTGTCTCACATCCTCATGTATGCGACATGAAGGATATGCACACATAGCCGTAGTCATCGTAATGATGGCATGACCTGGGCATCCAGAAAACACCTTGTTTGTCACTAGTAACAGTGGGATGTCATGTGGTCCTCCTGTGGTTCAGGAGGAGCGACGCTCTGCTCTACACATACCATAGACTGGTGGAGTGTCTGTGTTTTGGGGATTTAACCCTTGTGTTATCTTCGGGTCATTCTGACCCATCAGTCATTGTGACCCACCGTCGTATTGCGACAGATTTACCGCATACAAAGACAAAGTGAAGCATTTTCTTTTAACCGTTGGGCTGTCTCAGACCCCCCACATTGCAAAGGTTAAAAGAAAATTATTTTAAATTGTTTTTGTATTGGGTAAAATTGGGTAAACACAACGATGGTTCGTTATGAACCTTTGGGTCATGTGACCCGAAGGCAGCACGAGGGTTAACTTGTTGCTCCCTGCCTCATGTCATGCATGCTGCAGTGAAGGCAGGGAGCACTTCCCCAAGTACATCCATTCCGCCAATGTTAAACCATTTGTCATGTGTATGAATAAATGGTGAAGTCAATCACGTGAGTGTCTTGACTGAACAGTTAAGACTGACATGTCACAGCAAACAGTGATAAGGCTTGGAAGGAGGGAGATGTTCTTGTAACGAGGGTCAGAACCTCTCAAATACTACTCTGTTTGCTTAGCTAGCTTTTACAAAGAATCACAGGCCAAAAGATGTTACTCAAATGTAATCAAATTCATGGGAACAACTCCCCTCGCGCTGCCCCCCCCCTCCCCTCCTCCTTCCCCAAGGACACCCCCCACGCGCACACATTCAAACACACACACTACCACATCTTTGGAGTACAATTGATAGACATCCATACCTCTAACACATTGTATTGATTCCTATTTGACTTTTAAATCTTGCACTCTGACCAAAGCCCACAGGATTGTTTGTGTGGGTGGTCGGGGGGAGAATGCTCTGAGGCATTGCTCTTGTCGATGACTCTTACAAAAGATGCTAGTTCATATCCCTGATGATTACCTTAAGGCATCTTCATCCTTTCATATGGTCAATACAAGACGGTGGTCTCACTAGAGTTAAATATGATATACTTATTGGTGCCGTCAAATGTTTTCTGTTGAACAGCATTTTTTCAAACAGACACAATTGCACACATACATGTACAAACACCTATTCAATTCAGAATGTAAATAGTTTTTTGATGTACTATAGATAGTAACTAACTTTGTATATTTTGATATTTTGATTATAAGTCTTAGGGTTAGACTACCTGCAAATTAAATCTAATCTTAACTTGACTGCAATCAAAATCGGCTTGCTTATTGACTAATTTCAATTACCTCCCCCTTTGGCAAATTGTACAGCACTGTCAGTTTTATTTTCTCTCTCGCCCTCATTCTTTCCCCATCTCTCTTTCATTCTCTCGCTTTTATTTAATTCTCTCGTCTTTTATTCGCTTTTCCACAGCAAGGTGGGGGTTGACACGGCTGACATTCTGAGTTCAGAATCACGACTCATCCATTTTTTTGCGCAATTATTTCATCTTTTCTTAGCCTCAGCCCTTCCACCCAAGCACGACTTCCACTTTATCAACTCTCCAAATCGTTAACATTTTATTCTTATCTCTGCCCGTGACAGGGATCATCTTTAATAATACAGTACTTTAGAAAGGTGACAGTGTTTGCTGACTGTTTAAAGGACATTGTATCGGTCTACTCACCCCCCCCACAGCCCCATTCTGCTTCTCAACCTCTGAAGATGCAGACACAGTGCTCCATAATATTCACTTGTTTTACAGAAAAGATAAGAAAAAAGACAAATTCTACCTCAGATACCCTTTGTAATCAGGTTTGCTTTCTTTCTGTGGATTTGACAGATGCTCGACTGCTAGAAATGTATTTGGGAAAATATGTTAGGAAAAGTATAGGCCTTGTTCAAACCAAAAGTGACAGCCTTTTTTGATGGTACCTAACAAAATGGTAAAGCTTCTATGTATACTTCACATAGCTCTCCGTTCTTTAACTCCTTCCTTACGCTGCTGAGTCGAGAGCAGATTAAATAAGTGTTAAGTTCCTTTGTGTTTTTCTACGGCACCATCCTATCTCTGACCTTGAGAAAGAGAGGTCTATGAAGAAAACAGCTATTTCTGACAGTGTCACACACTTCTATCACAGACAACAGAACAGAAAACATTCCATGTAGCTAGCTAACGTTAGCTATATTTTCCTATAATTAAATCTGAAATATACCGTGTGAATACACTGTTGTTTACACAAAAGTGATGGTAGGTGGCACTGCACTGTTCCACTGACCTAGAGTAATATGGGGTGTCTATTAGAGCTGGGTAGTATTTAAAGATTAGCAGTCATTATCTCTCATACAGTCTTATGTACTACGTGATGAAGGTCAGTTTCATTGTCTTAGAAACCACAGCACTTTTCTCTGCCTTCTTGAAGAGATTCCACCATCGCTGGTTCACTGGATGCAATTTACTGCTTATACTATCCCTCACACAGATATTTTTTCAGTCCTATGCTGATGAATGTTTCAGCCAGACATTTCCAAGCTCGCTCACCTGAATCCCCCCTCCAGCGCCTCCAACTGCTGTGAAAGTCTCCTTTCTAAGACTGTTGATACACCTGAGAGTCGACATCTGCAAAGCATCCTCAGATTACAGCAGGTACCCTACTGCTGGGCTTGTGTTCCGCAGTGTTGTACAGCATGGTGACAAGGAAGACATTGTCATTGTCAATGCTGTTTTACTCCATGGAAAGCTGGCTTCTAAGAGCTGCCTCAGAAGGAGTTCAGGAGGATGACAGGAGTTCTTGTGTACCATGGGCACATTGTGATGCAAAGTTACACATTGGCGGACAAGGTTGTCAAAATATTAATAACATTTGGAAGCTGGATGGATTTTAGAAAGTTTTCTGTTGGTGACGTAAGCCAGTGTGGTTACAGGTCGGTGTCAAGAGCACCACAGTCTCCCTCTATGATAAGTTGTGGCAGATGGAGAGTACCTTTAGCCCATGGGCGGAAATCCCGGGGGGGACAGGGGGGACACGACCCCCCCCCCCCCAATCCTGGAAAAAATATGATTTGTCCCCCCCAATAAATCACTGTAAACATAACTATGTAATTTCAACAACATTGATAATATGCAATGAAAGCGCTTTGCTGATTATGGACACAATGGCGCTTTTTGAAGTTTAAAAAGATTTCGAACCCCGCCCTTGGTCCCACAATGGTTTGATCCACAGCCCCAGCCCTCGGCAGTGATGCAGGTGCGTGAAAATCGGACAGTATCTGTTTGTGTCGTTGGTGGCTGATGTCCAGTAAGTAGTTGTAATATCTGACAAGGTGACTTGAGTGTCTACCATTTGAAATGCACGTGGCTAACATGAAATTAATCCAGTTAATCGCACCATAGCGATTTCACTATGTTGGCAGGGTTCACACACACTAAGGTAGCTGCATTTGCATAGCTAGCAAACAAACCGATAGAGAAAACATTAGCTAGCACTATTCCATTTGGCGTCGTCAAAAGATGGAAACTTTTCTATCGTCAATTTAATCCAAGATCAGCACGGATATTGTAGTTCTTCTAAATCCATTTGCCATGCTTAGCGATACTGAACAGAACTATACTATATTCTACCATTGTCATAATTATCTTAAATGGTCTCGTTGCAAAAGCTAAATCGTCTCTAGGGACTTTGAAGCACCTGTGTGCCGATCTGGAGTAAACTGGCTATAACAAAGATGATGGCAAATACCACACAAACGGAATTGGGGCTCACTAGCTGCATATTCAGCTATTCTGGGAAGCCAGCCAAATATAAAACCAAAACATGAATTATATTAAAATGACAAAAGGTTGCAGTTTGCGTTGTGTAAAGGGTGAACTTATACAGCTGTCAATCCAGCTGTCAATGCAATCCGTTTCACCTTTCCTAACTGACTGTCTAGCTACCTGGTAGATCGAAGCCTATTATAGAAGAATGGTAATAAATGATAAAAGCCCATCTCCTACTGTAAATAACCTGTACATTGTGTGTGCGGCCAGCATGGTAGAAAAATTGCAGAAAAAATAAAGACGGACATCAGAGCATTTCAGGACACCAAAACGCAAAGAAAGAACCCTAGTGGCCTAATTTCAAAGACTAGTTGATAAAATGTTCATAAAAATGATGTGAAATGTGCTAAAATAATTTTGTTGAGTCTCTTGTTTGGCAATATGACGGGTTCTCTTCTTTAGACTTGTAAAATAGGGACATAATTGGACAATGCCAAGGATACCCCCACTCTCTACTTAAACTGGTGACTGAACCAAGATTAATTTGAGGCAATGGTATTGTTGTTGTGATTAATTGTGTAGTATTGGGTACTCGTAGTTAGGAGGATGGCAAACATCTTATTTATTTTCTAGGAGACAGACTGTGAGTCAGTGAGGGTGGTGAAAGGGAAAGAGCCAGGGAGAGACTTCAGATGATAGTGTCACAGCCATGGCAGGACCGGGGGTCAACCTTTTTGCCAGCAGCACCAGTATAGGAGACAGTGGCACAGCACTGTCTAGTCACCTCAGTGGTGGCACAGAACCATATCAGCCACACCCACAATTTATAGAACCGCAGACTCTTGCCAACAAAGTGTTGACATTTCAAGAGAAATGGTTTTGCGATTTCCCCCGACTTTATGATGGTTCAATTGAGATTATTTTAGATGAGACCATTGCCCATTGTAATTACATAAACTGCACCCATACAGTGTACAGTACATACTGGCCTTTCTTGGTATTGCTGGTTGTAAATACTGTACACCTGGATTCATACTTGACTGATAAGAAACACTACTATAACTACATTTGAACAAGTTGAGACAACCCTTCAGTTACTAACTATAAATGATCCAGGAGTATTAATTATGGTTCCTCAATATACATTTAACATATTACAATGTAGGCTGTGTTACAGCAGTCATTTTGGTGTCCCCCTCAGAAATTGCTCTTGAGAAAGTGTCATATAATTGTCCCCCCCAAAGTTGATAGCAGATTTTCGCCACTGCTTTAGCCACAGCCTTGTCCCACCAGGTGTCAGACTGAGCATCTCACCCTGACCTCGCCACAGCCATCATCTAATTCTCTGTATACTGTATATTGTACATGTGTTACATAGTATATTTTCTTTTCATTCGTTTTTTGCTTATGTTTACACTGGTGTCCTATATTTTTATTAGTGCTGTCAGTTTAACGCGTTATTAACGGCGTTAACACAAACCCATTTTAACAGCGTACATTGTTTTATCGCGAGATTAACGTTTTTTTTGGCCTATCAAACTTTGTAGTTTTCTTCACATACTGTTGCAACAACTACTGACGTTAGAAAAACTACAACACCACACGGGATCTAGCTAGACCGGAAACAAAACAACAGGCACGCCGCACACACTTGTTTGGGCTTGTGAGCCGGCTAAAGAGTAGTTGGCTAACGTTACGTTTTGAGTGGATGGCAAGCGCGAGACGCCAAAATGGATGCCAATAAGATTCTGAATGGAAAGTTTACTTTTAAAAAGTTGCCAAATGGTTCCATTGACAAGACCAAAGTGATCTGTGTGTTTTGTCGTTGTGAACTGAGCTATCATCGCAGCACGTCCAGTCTGAAATACCACTTGATGGCCAAGCAAACAGCTGATGCGAATTCTCCGCCCCCTCATCAAAGCCAGGTGATTGCAATGTTGTTTTCAATAAAAAAACATTTGCACTAAGCAATCCGATCCACTTTTCCATGTTGATAACATTTAGTCATTTAGCAGACGCTCTTATCCAGAGCGACTTACAGTAAGTACAGGGACATTCCCCCGAGGCAAGTAGGGTGAAGTGCCTTGCCCAAGGACACAACGTCAGTTGGCATGACCGGGAATAGAACTGGCAACCTACGGATTACTAGCCCGATTCCCTCACCGCTCAGCCATCTGACTCCCTTTTCCCTGACAAAAAGAAATCAAGGGACATTTAGAATAGATAAAAATGTGCGATTAATTGCGATTAATCGCGAGTTGACTTTGACGTGACTGCGATTAATCGCGTTTAAATATTTTAATCGTTTGACAGCACTTATTTTTATATGTCTATATTGTTGATCATGAAACCATTCATTGTTTATACTGTTTTTACTGTATGTTCATATTGTTTATATTATGTTCATATTGTTTAATTTGTATATTTATTATTTACGGAGCCCCTAAAGGGACATGGAGAAGAAAAAAAAATCTGGTGCGCACGAGAAACTTTCTGGTGTGCACAAGAAACTTTCTGGTGCGCACGAGAAAGTATCTTCTCAGACACTGTTACTTGTAGGCTAGGTGGAGGCTCGAAAACCACATTATTTGGTGGCCGGTGGATAACCAATAAAAACTGCGAGTTGCAGCATATTGCTGCTGCCATCAACTGTGCCAGTGATACCCCGAGTCGAGATACAATTTGAAAACAAAAGCGTTTTGTTATGAACAGTATTAACGTTTGGGCTGATAACGAGGACGTAGAGTGTAGCGATTGCGCCGAAGCTTAACTGTATTTCCAGTTTTTGACATATGATGATATATGCACATTATTAAAGAAATATATTTGGTTACACTGTGTAACCAACTGTATAATGTGGTTTTCGAGCCTCCACCTCGCCTACAGTGTCAGAGAAAGTTTCTTGTGCGCACCAGAAAGTTTCTCGTGCGCACCAGAAAGTTTCTCGTGCCCACCAGATTTTATTTTTTTCTCCATTTCCCTTTAGGGGCTCCGTAGTATTCTGCAGTTATCTATAGGTAGGATATATGATGTTATCCTGTATTCCATGCAGTCAGGGCATCTCCTCCTCATGCACCCATAGTGGATGTGATGTTGAGACAGCGCTGAATTTTGAGTTAAGATTTGAGTTGGATTTTCAAGGTGTTTGTGGAACAATTATCACTCAGTACAAGCGCAAATAACACTGCTGGATTTAATCTTCATGATAATGATGATATGGAGTGAAAAAAACGTGTGTGATGAAAACAAAACAAATATTATGAGTAATCGTTCTTCCCACATTTACTTTCTGCAGTCTGACTACAGTACGGTCATCTGTGTCGCCAATTCCCACTGTCTCCAAAATGTGCGTAAGCGTGGGGGGCCCCACATTCTCCCGTCAAGTTTGTTTCTTATACATCACAACCTTTGCGTGGGAAGTGGTGTACGCACATTTTCAGCCCCGTTTTGTGCGTACGCCACGTTTATAAATGAGACCCTTGGTCAAGACGGGTGTATCCCTTGAACCGAGGTGAAGTTAGTTTCATATTCGACATTCGTCTCACGTTCAGAAGACCCTACTTTGCAGCGTCGAGTTAGGGACCAGGTGAAAATTACCCATACAATTTTGAAAAATGATGACTTTTATAATGATTTTATGACTATAAAACCTCAAACAAACAGCAGAGTATTCCAACAATGTCTGGTATACTTCCACAGCCTTTAATTTCTATTAATAATGTTTTTAAAAGAATGATAGAAAATCGCTAATCTCTGAAAATAGCATGAAATCTTCACTAATCTCAATATCTTTTTCAAATTTGTGTCAATAAATCTCAAATATACACCAGATTATTCTAATAATGTCTGGCCTACTTCCACACCCTTTACTTTTTCAATAAAACTTTTTTTAAATGATAGAAAATCGCTAATCTCTGAAAATAGCATGAAATCCTTGTTAATCTCAATATCTTTTTCAAACTTGTGTCTAAAAATCTCAAATACACACCAGATTATTCTAATAATGTCTGGCCTACTTCCACACCCTTTACTTTTTCAATAATGTTTAAAAAAATGATAGAAAATCGCTAATCTCTGAAAATAGCATGAAATCTTCACTAATCTCAACATCTTTTTCAAATTAGTGTCAAAAAATCTCAAATATACACCAGATTATTCTAATAATGTCTGGCCTACTTCCACACCCTTTACTTTTTCAATAAAACTTTTTAAAAAATGATAGAAAATCGCTAATCTCTGAAAATAGCATGAAATCCTTGCTAATCTCAATATCTTTTCCAGACTTGTGTCTAAAAATGTCAAATATACACCAGAATATTCTAATAATGTCTGGCCTACTTCCCCAGCTTTTACTTTTTCAATTATGTTTTTAAAAGAATGATAGAAAATCCTTGCTAATCTCAATATCTTTTTCAAACTTGTGTCTAAAAATCTCAAATACACACCATATTATTCTAATAATGTCTGGCCTACTTCCACACCCTTTACTTTTTCAATAATACTTTTTAAAAAATTATAGAAAATTGCTAATCTCTGAAAATAGCATGAAATCCTTGCTAATCTCAATATCTTTTTCAAACTTGTTTCAAAAAATCTCAAATACACACCAGATTATTCTAATAATGTCTGGCCTACTTCCACAACCTTTACTTTTCCAATAAAGTTTTGAAAAAAAAATCAAATTAATCGCTAATCTCAATATCTTTTTCAAACTTGTTTCAAAAAATCTCAAATACACACCAGATTATTCTAATAATGTCTGTCCTACTTCCACAACCTTTACTTTTCCAATAACGTTTTGAATAAAATTCCAATTAATCGCTAATCTCTGAAAATAGCATGAAATCCTCGCTAATCTCAATATCTTTTTCAAACTTGTTTCAAAAAATCTCAAATATACACCATATTATTCTAATAATGTCTGGCCTACTTCCACACCCTTTACTTTTTCAATTATGATTTTAAAAGAATGATAGAAAATCACTAATCTCAATATCTTTTCCAGACTTGTGTCTAAAAATCTCAAATATACACCAGATTACTCTAATAATGTCTGGCCTACTTCCACACCCTTTACTTTTTCAATAATGTTTTTAAAAGAATGATAGAAAATCGCTAATCTCTGAAAATAGCATGAAATCTTCACCAATCTCAATAACTTTTCCAGATTTGTGTCTAAAAATCTCAAATATTATTAGAATAATCTGGTGTATGTCTGGCCTACTTCCACACCCTTTACTTTTTCAATTATGTTTTTAAAGGAATGATAGAAAATCGCTAATCTCTGAAAATAGCATGAAATCCACGCTAAACATCATAACTCAAGTCTTTATTACTGTGGTATTAGTCATTTATTAAAACAAAGACATTATTTTTAGTGCAGGACATTTTCAGATTCTCCTTCTGTTGCAGGCAAGGCATTTCCAGTCTGTTTCTTTTCTTGCGGCATTGAACTCTCTGTGGGTCATGTCCAAGCACTCTGCATGATACCACCTCATGCATTCAGAGCATGCAATCTATATAATGTCAAGTAGAAGAGTATTAATGAGAGTAGCAATTGTTGTTCATTCAGACGTCAATAGATTATTCCAAAAACTATTCACTGAATAAAAACTGTGTTTAAGACATAGCAAAACTGTTCATTATTATGGGATTAACATCATCCAATTTCAAAAGACTAGTTATACTTTCTCATTACAAGCTAAGCAAGGGACTATGCAATTTGTAATACTGTAGTCTGACCTTCATGCCAGAGGGAGAAATGTTGCCATTATCACTGTATGTTTAGCCTGGTCTTTATTGTTTTTAAAGTATGTAGAGACTCTATAATCATCTGGTTGCTTTGTAGTTACACATTTCTAGACTAAACTGATAGTCATGCAGTTCCAGTGGAGACATACATTTAGTCATTTAGCATACGCTCTTATGCAGAGCGATTTACATTGAGTACAGGGACATTCCCCCGAGGCAAGTAGGGTGAAGTGCCTTGCCCAAGGACACAACGTCATTTGGCACAGCCGGGAATCGAACTAGCAACATTCTGATTACTAGCCCGATTCCCTAACCGCTCAGCCACTTGACTCCCTTGACAATTTCTTCCACACTCTTCTTTCATTGGCTCCCTTGCATAGACCTGGCGCGCGCGTGTGTGTGTTTGCGTCATCAACCCTAGTTGAATCTCTGGTTCAGGTGTCGTAAAAACTCATTTGCTTAACACCATATAGGTGTCAAGCAAATAGTCACCAGAGTTTGCGTCTCCATCTAGCCCTTGTCAAACAGTATCTCTTTAAAACAAACCAACCCCCCCTTAGTCCTCAGCCCCAAGATAAGGGTCTTGTGTGTGTACCCAGAGTTCAGATTTGGGGGTAGGCCTCTCTTTGCACACAAGGAATGCTGAACACAGTATCATTTTATTCAGAATAAAAAAGTTACATCTTCAATTTTTCTGACAGGCAGACACTCCATGTGATGGGGTGTGTCGAGGGGTTACATCAGAGTAATCTTACACATACACCTCTCTCTCTCTCTCTCTCTCTCTCTCTCTCTCTCTCTCTCTCTCTCTCTCTCTCTCTCTCTCTCTCTCTCTCTCTCTCAGTATTGACTGGATTCAAAATATTCCTTACATATAAAGTGTTTTACCTAAGACTTGACAACTGAGACTGTCAATGGAACCGTTGTGGTGGATGTGATCCTGTCTTCTTGTATGAAATGATTACTCGTCTTCTATAAAATTAGCGAGGATTTCATGCTATTTTCATAGATTAGCGATTAATTGGAATTTTATTCAAAACTTTATTGGAAAAGTAAAGGTTGTGGAAGTAGGCCAGACATTATTAGAATAATCTGGTGTGTATTTGAGATTTTTTGAAACAAGTTTGAAAAAGATATTGAGATTAGCGAGGATTTCATGCTATTTTCATAGATTAGCGATTAATTGGAATTTTATTCAAAACTTTATTGGAAAAGTAAAGGTTGTGGAAGTAGGCCAGACATTATTAGAATAATCTGGTGTGTATTTGAGATTTTTTGAAACAAGTTTGAAAAAGATATTGAGATTAGCGAGGATTTCATGCTATTTTCATAGATTAGCGATTAATTGGAATTTTATTCAAAACTTTATTGGAAAAGTAAAGGTTTTGGAAGTAGGCCAGACATTATTAGAATAATCTGGTGTATATTTGAGATTTTTTGACACAAGTTTGAAAAAGATATTGAGATTAGCAACAATCTCATGCTATTTTCAGAGATTAGCGATTAATTGGAATTTTATTCAAAACGTTATTGAAAAAGTAAAGGGTGTGGAAGTAGGCCAGACATTATTAGAATAATCTGGTGTGTATTTGAGATTTCTTTAAACAAGTTTGAAAAAGATATTGAGATCAGCAAGGATTTCATGCTATTTTCAGAGATTAGCAATTTTCTATCATTTAAAAAAAAGTTTTATTGAAAAAGTAAAGGGTGTGGAAGTAGGCCAGACATTATTAGAATAATCTGTGTATATTTGAGATTTTTTGACACAAGTTTGAAAAAGATATTGAGATTAGCGAGGATTTCATGGTATTTTAATAGATTAACGATTAATTGGAATTTTATTCAAAATTTTATTGAAAAAATAAAGGGTGTGGAAGTAGGCCAGACATTATTAGAATAATCTGGTGACTGTTTGGTTTAAATATCCATAAAAATATTATAAAAGTAATAATTTTTCAAAATTGCATGGGTAATTTTCACCCGGTCCCTAACTCGATGCTGCAAAGTAGCGTTTTCCGAATGTGAGACGAATGTCGAATATGAAACTAACTTCACCTCGCTATCCCTTGAGCCAAAACAGACGACACCAGACGACAACAAGTATCTCGTGCGCACCAGAAACTTTCTGGTGCGCACCAGAAAGTGAGCACGAGAAAGTATCTCGTCTGATTTTTTCATGTCCCTTTAGGGGCTCCGTAATTATTTGTCTGTTGTATTTATTATTTTGTATTTATTAATTTCATTCATAACAGTATTATCTCTCTTTATTTCTGTTGTTGCAAAGTCCCCATCCTGGTGATTAATAAAGTGCTATCTTGTCTTATCGTATCTCTGTTTTAAATAATACTCTCACTTTCTCATTATTTTTAATGACTGCCTTCTACCACTGTCATAAGCCATTCTGACCTAAAACTTAGTTCTTGAAATGTCACAGGTAATTTGCTGATATTCTAATCATATTCAAATAATAAGTACTAAAGGTCAGTTCAGGTTATTCTCAACCCAGCACAGCCAACTGACAATGCCTATTCAGAATCATCTCCATACTCTTGAAGATATTCAACTCTTACTCTTGGTTTGAAAAAAAAAGTCTAAAATAATTTGAGATAACCTGTTATTTTGTCACAGAGTATATTATCACTGGATAGCAGCATAGAGAACACCTATTACACAACAATATTATGATAATATAACATGAAAACTTATGAATAGTATTATATAATAAATTCCCTCTAACAAGTAGTTTCTTGGAATAACAGTATAAGAACTTTGTCTCCCAAGTCTGAAATGATCTAATTGACACTTCGGGTTTTTTAACTATTTGGTGCATGTGCTGTCTGATCTACAGAACTGTTGTCTGTCTGTTTCCTACTCCTGTTAGAACTCCGAACTATTGCGCATTGAAGTAAGAACTGTCCAACAAAACACATGACTGGTGTAAAGCAAGTATTGGTTCCTGACATTGTACTTGAGGCCAGTTCAGTCTCTAGGCATAACGAAGGAAGTAATTTATTTTAACAACCACTATAAATCTCCATTGATGGGGCTTCTTGGTCTTACAAGGTTTTTTTAAATGGCTGTGAACATGCCATGGCTGATATATGGTTGTGTAATTGGTTTGTCTGCATCTTGTGTTCGATTGCCTCAATGCAAACCACAAGTTGTGATGCAGGAACAAAATGTGTGGGGGGACGCCACATAAATCAGTGAAAAGTGTGTGTGTCTAAGATAGGTGTAGGTGTGTGTGTGTGAGAATGTGTGTACAGTTAGGTCCATAAGTATTTGGACATTGACACAATTTTCATCATTTTGGCTCTGTATACCACCACAATGGATTTGAAATGAAACAATCAAGATGTGCTTTAAGTGCAGACTTTCAGCTTTAATTTCAGGGTATTTACATCCAAATCAGGTGAACGGTGTAGGAATTACAACACATTTTATATGTGCCCCCCCCCTTTTTAAGGGACCAAAAATAATTGGACAAACTAACATAATCATAAATCTAATTGTCACTTTTAATACTTGGTTGCAAATCATTTGCAGTCAATGACAGCCTAAGGTCTGGAACCCATAGACATCACCAGACACTGGGTTTCGTCCCTGGTGATGCTCTGCCAGGCCTCTACTGCAACTGTCTTCAGTTCATGCTTGTTCTTGGGGCATTTTCCCTTCAGTTTTGTCTTTAGCAAGTGAAATGCATGCTCAATTGGATTTAGGTCAGGTGATTGACTTGGCCATTGCAGAACATTCCACTTCTTTGCCTTAAAAAACTCTTTGGTTGCTTTCGCAGTATGCTTCGGGTCATTGTCCATCTGCACTGTGAAGCGCCGTCCTATGAGTTCTGAAGCATTTGGCTGAATCTGAGCAGATAATATTGCCCGAAACACTTCAGAATTCATCCTACTGCTTTTGTCAGCAGTCACATCATCGATAAATACAAGGGAACCAGTTCCATTGGCAGCCATACATGCCCACGCCATAACACTACCTCCACCATGCTTCACTGATGAGGTGGTATGCTTTGGATCATGAGCAGTTCCTTCCCTTCTCCATACTCTTCTCTTCCCATCATTCTGGTACAAGTTGATCTTGGTCTCATCTGTCCATAGGATGTTGTTCCAGAACTGTACAGGGTCTTTTAGATGTTTTTTGGCAAACTCTAATCTGGTCTTCCTGTTTTTGAGACTCACCAATGGTTTACATCTTGTGGTGAACCCTCTGTATTTACTCTGGTGAAGTCTTCTCTTAATTGTTGACTTTGACACAGATACGCCTACCTCCTGGAGAGTGTTCTTGATCTGGCCAACTGTTGTGAAGCGGTTTTTCTTCACCAGGGAAAGAATTCTTCTGTCATCCACCACAGTTGTTTTCCGTGGTCTTCCGGGTCTTTTGGTGTTGCTGAGCTCACCAGTGCGTTCTTTCTTTTTAAGAATGTACCAAACAGTTGATTTGGCCACACCTAATGTTTTTGCTATCTTTCTGATAGGTTTGTTTTGATTTTTCAGCCTAACGATGGCATGCTTCACTGATGGTGACAGCTCTTTGGACTTCATATTGAGAGTTGACAGCAACAGATTCCAAACACAAATACCATACTTGAAATGAACTCTAGACCTTTTATCTGCTCCTTGTCAATGAAATAACGAACTCCCTTTATGAGGGAATAACATACATGGCCATGGAACAGCTGAGCAGCCAATTGTCCAATTACTTTTGGTCCCTTAAAAAGGGGGGGGGGCACATATAAAATGTATTGTAATTCCTACACCGTTCACCTGATTTGGATGTAAATACCCTGAAATTAAAGCTGAAAGTCTGCACTTAAAGCACATCTTGATTGTTTCATTTCAAATCCATTGTGGTGGTATACAGAGCCAAAATGATGAAAATTGTGTCAATGTCCAAATACTTATGGACCTAACTGTATACGGTATGTTTGTGTGTTTCCCACACATGGCAGTGTAGGGGTTAATTATTCCTCTATCTCTGTAAGAGCTCCTGTCATCTCCAGGGGTGCATGCATTCACTGTGAATCACCGTGGTGACGTGAGGTTTTTCTGCCCTGCTATTCTTCGCCTCCTGACAGTTTCCACTGCCCAGACCTCATGTTCAGTGGAGAAAATTGGCAGCTTCTTTGTGCTGCAATCACTAGCGTGTCGTCACAATTAAGGACAATGTCAGAGAACTATCCTCAGAAGGCTGTTACAGCTCTGATGGGGAAGAGGGGAGAGTGATAGGAGCTGCAACAGGGGATGGCGCAATAAAGAGATCTGCTAAAACTATCTCTGGAGAGGGGAGGGGTGAAGAGAGAAAACTCACCTCTTGTCTCTAAACCGTTGCCACATGCTTCTACTGGTCCTGCCATTCCTTGACGGACTGAGTCTGGGACCAGTGTGCATGCTTGCCACTTGTGTGTCTTCCACCTACACGTGTGTCAAGGCATGGACATTACACAACTAAAAACAGTAGGCTTGGATGGCAATATGAAAATATATTTCTTCACTTATGGTCTACTTTCATATCTCATGTTTTCTTAAAGGGGTCATTGACTGCAAAACCGAGTTTACCTTGTCATAGTTGAATAACGACAGTTCGGTGGGTAAAATGGACATACAGTGAACCTCAAAGTCCATTGACACCTCTTTCCTATGCAAATCTCCCAATTTGAAACCGCTGCTGTAAAACGGTAGCCTGGCTCTGCCCTCCTACGTACTTCCGCTCAATTTTGATTTTGCTTTTGCTTCTGTATTAGGTCTGGGATTTCAGTGTATTAGTCGGTTTTTGGAAACAACATTTTTGTAGGTCCAATCAGCGAACAGAGGGAGTGGCTGAGAACGATGACGTTGATGTTGTGTGCTAGTTTGAGTTGTAGTTCAGTAATGGCAGCGGAGAAAGATACGAGCGAAGCCATTCATTCGGTCTGTTGTGGCAACGCTGCCGACAGTTAAAGCCGGAGCAAGAACAATCTTTGCTAAGTTTTGTTGGTGGCCATGATGTTGTGGCCCTCCTCCCCACGGGGTTTGGGAAAAGTTTGATTTTCCAGCTACGGCAGCTAGCTCCATTACAGTAGTGGTGAAGGAGTTGGCTAAGGCGAACGCTAGCGATTGGTTATGGCAGATCAGAGTGGCTCTGGGCAGATCCAATCGTTTTAAACTTCATCAGAGTACCCGCCTTCAAGGAAGTTAATGCTTGTCAATGGAGCGATCCCAGACCCTATGTACAAATGAAATGTACTAGGGTCTGGTTAGGACCAGGCTAGTAAAACAGTTGGTTTCCACCTTTTTTGCCTTTGTCACGCCCCAAAATTTGCTGCACGCTGCTCTGTGTACTTCCACGGGAATTACAAAGAAGAAAGTTTAGAAGTTTTTCAAGGATATTGAAAATGGACCACGGTCGTAAATGCAGTGTTCCAGGCTATACAGGGAATGTTGACACTTTTCATAGTCTTCCCAAGGAACAAAACACTCAACGGGCATGGCTGATGTTTGTCTATGACAAGATCCCTGTGAAGTTCGACACAATTATTAATTTGCTCGAACCATTTAACCAAAGACAGTTTTGAATACCTTGGACAATTTAAAGCAGGATTTGCTAAGCCGCTGTTGCTGAAAAGAGGTGCTGTTCCGACCGTATGCTCATCGCAACCACAAGCTGTAAGTATGATTTTGTCGGTAACAGTTATTAGCAATGCTAACATCTCCTGTATCTAGCATAGGTAGAATGTGTGATGATTTAGTTGATTGGCAATGGGGCTAACGTTATTTCATTTTCCTGACTGTTTCATTCAAATAAATAACCTGTGTTGTCATGTAAATCTACAATTCACAATGCATGTTTGGCTATGTTGCGTCTTTGCTCCGCAGCTTCGCTCGTTGTAAACCAACAAATCAGCACGCAGCTGTCGTGGAAATTTTGGAATACAGTTATAATATGTGTGTTTTATATGAGGAAGGTGTTTTAAGGGAAGTCTAAGAAGCTTAATACAGTGACAGTCGATTCAACCCATTTGGTAGAGATGCCATTTGCAGTTTTATAACTAGGAGACGTGAAGTCTAAGAGACGGGAAGTCTGGGTGACCTGAGAGGGTTCTTGTCACCTGGGGAGGAAGAGACAGCTGGTCTGGAGACAATGTGGATTCAACTGTATTGTTATTGTGATCTGCTGCTCTGACCCTTCCTGTAGACTTGTTTGAAGTGGCCCACACAAAGGACAGTTGACCATTTGACTGGTGAACTCCTGTGGTTTTACTATCTACTGGTTTGGGGAGAGAGGCCACATTAATAACCTCTTAAGCATCCTGTTAAATGTGCCTAAAAACGCCTAAACAGCATACCCAAAGTAAATTGGAAGCTGTTCCTGAACCATTTGGAGTACATGCATGTAAATGATCTCTTTTGACACTCTGAAGTTATGTCCCCTGTTGTCAGGACCCCTGTCAGTCCTTCTAGTGTTGAGTAATAGAAGCTTGAACACAAGGAAAGTGAACATTTCTATTTCCGCCTAGATTTTGTTTTGAAAACAGAGGCCTGAAGAGGCCTAGAGGTGGTAGGTATTATCTGGAAGACTAAATTGGACCACAGGTTGAAGCCTTACCCAATTCAAATCAAAAGTCAAACATAATACCACAATATATTCATATTTGACACATGTTTTTTTAAGAGTACATCCAGGAATTTTCTAAAAGGGTCTTTTGGAGACTCCAAAATGACCCTTTGTAACCAAGGTCAAGGTCAAATAAAAAGGTATTATTTTTCATAATTGTTATCTCTAATGAAAGGTGGTACTTAGAACTATAATATATAATAGCTAAATCCCTAATTAGTATTACTGAAACACAAAAACTGAAGCATGAACACATTGGAGTGCTTTATCTGATTCCAAGGATTGGCGCACAAAGAACACTGATTCTGTCAACCATATTGCGCAATCGACTGTTATTTTGAAGGCTCCACAGACGCATACAAATGAGGTATTGGCATTTTCAGCTAGCTGTCAGCTACAAGGCTAACGAGCTAATTTCAGAGCCAGTCGAAGCCAGTTCGAGAAATTTGTTTAGAACGAGTGTGGGGGGGGGGGGCAGGACGCACAGACCTAGTTGGCTTTAGAGGGCTGTCAACGGGGCATGGAAGCTCCTATTGGGTCAAACAAGGTGTCAATCAAAAGGGGAGGGTTCAACGGACATTTTGATACCTTCATATTGTAAATACTCCGTTGCTAACCGGAGAAAATAACACTTTTATGTGAACAAGTTGTTTCTTCCGTCGGCTAACTTGCATAATGAAACAAAGGATAATGGCTATTCATGAACGTAAAACATTGTATTTGGACGAATTACTTTACATGGTTAGATACTTTGAACCCTTGGGACTTACGCAGATCAAGTTTTGATGGCATGATTTGCACACCTGGACCTATTTGAACCACTTACAGTGCGTTCACACTGCAGCGTTTTTTAACGCTCTGCATCGCTTGCCTTCCCACAGTACACCACGCTCGGGGGCGTGTTAGACAAGTTAATACAGAGTTGTAGTTCTCTAAGGTCACTGTTGTAGTCATGGCCAAGCGTGCAGATTTGGGTTCATGTACTCACAATATCGATCAAAATACCACTTTTACACAACATTTATGTAAGTGCAAGATTTTACTAGTGCAAGATTACAGTAGAATACATGTTACGCCACCGGTCACTCAACCAGTCGTTTGTAGGCTGGGCTAGTAGTGGCACAGAACAGTCACGTAATGTGACGAGACTGAATTTAAAAGTAGGCTATAAAAACACACTAGGAACAATGACGACATCGGCAACCATGCACCATGCATTATTAGTTTAATGTAATCTTTAAATTCAGGCTCGTCATATTAGTAACTTTGTTCTGAACAGAACTGGGTGTGCAGACACATACGAAAAGTTTCTCCTCCATCTTGAAATTGTGAAACCTAGAAATGTTTATCATGACCAAAGGTTGCTACGTTACAAGAAACAAGAAAACAATCCGATTGGCCAACGCTAGCGTTTTCACGCTCCTCATTTACATAAAGTTGAGAAAATACAACTTGCAACGCTCCGCTCCGCTCGCCTTCCCACAATGCCCTACGCGAGCGTCAACGCCTGGTTTAATTGAAAATTAATTGGAAGCCGACGCCACGCGCCGCCCGCTCCGCTGCAGTGTGAACGCACTGTTAGGGTGAGTACAACTTTTTTCTTTGGCATTGTTGAAGGAATGTTCACCGGAAAAAGACGTTGACTTTGCTTGCTATTGCGACTTGATCTTGAATTGGTTTATTTCAATGGAAGCACAAGAATCGTAACTTTCCAACGATGTATAACATGTGTAGCGTCTAAAAAATATATTTGTTAGAATTTAGTGCGTCGTAACTGAGGGAGGGGGAGGCAGCATTTTTGTCACGCGGGCAAAACAGGAGCGTAAACAGGTTAAAGAACCGTGGGAACTTGATATGAAGTCAAACTGTCACCAGAGATGTATTGTTTCAAACTGTCACTGAGCAGTGCTGACCAATCAACAGAGTTCAGAGGAATCATTTGATCTAAAGTTTATATAAGGCAGGGTTTTATGATTGTTCTTGATCACTCTGGCGAACGACCTGTGGCTAGCACCTCCTTCGTTATGACTGATCACAAAGTACTTTGTTAAATCTTGATTTGTACAAGCAAAATAAATTTATTGTAACCGCCATCTCTTGACTATTCAAATCTACACAGTGCCACTAGAATTTTTCCATATCACTTGGTGGCCCGTAAGGGGATCCTCATTGGTCTACGGCGTTCAGCAGGCGGCTCCCCTCGGCGAATTGATCTTCCGGCAAAAGCCGCCTTTCCTTCCGCCATGCGTGAGACAGCAGGGCCAGGGGGGGCGCCCGTTGGACGTTTTGTGGCTGACGCGGGATCCTGAAAGAACCGGTGAGAAATCCTTTTTGGCCACTGTGTAATTTGAATTGTCTAAATGTGTGTTGTTTAGACTATGGTCAATAATTCGGTTTAGTTAGTAATAGGACAGAGACCGGAGGAGAGCTTTGTCCTGTACGTGCAAGTCGTACGAAATTAATAGGGCAGAGACCGGAGGAGAGCTTTTGTCCTGTACGTGCAAGTCGTACAAATTAATCGGGTAAGGCCGGAGAACTTATCCTTTACGTGAAAGTCGTAAAAAAGCATGCAGGGAAAGTGTGCTGACGAGCGCACAAAAGGGTGATAAATTCACATGTTATATCGTGTTATGTGTCTTTTGAGACCCTAGGATTAGAATATGTTGGGTTAGTGATAGTTTGAGAAATTGTATTGGCTTTGGTGGTCATAACAGTTCTTATTTATTTACGGCCTAAACGTGATTCTAAGTCCCGAGAGAAAAGTATACTAGTCAGCTGAGTGTTTAAGAAAAAAAAAAGTTAGGAAGTATGGGCCTATGAAATTTCAAAGTAGAGGTTTTAAGTTTGCAACACGCGTGTTCATTTTTTGTTTTAATTACAAGTTATGTTTTTTGAGGTTAAAAGAAGTATGAGTAACTAATGGTGTCTATTATTCAACCTATATACAAATTACAAAAATCAAAATGTTAATTATTTTTCAAAACTTTAATTATTTTTCGGTTTGAATATTTGTAATTTATGATTGTGCAGTTATTTTCATTGAAAGTTGTGAAGTCGGAATTTAATTGTTTTTAGAAAAGAAAAGGGGTAATTGTGTCTTTATTTTCCGTTGTTGGTTATCGTTTATGGATTGTAATTCTAAAAATGAATGGTCTGGAGGCAGAATTGACCTGTCCAAACATCGATTACATGAAACAAAAGTATGGTAACGATAGTTTATTGCAAATGCAAATATGGATTGATAAATGTGGATTTTCGAGTGTGGAGTCGTTTTGTTTTAAGGACTTTATTGTATTGCGAAATGGGTTCGTGGGGAGAAATAGATACACGATTTTTTTTTGAAGTGGAGAAAAGAATAGATTTTAGCCTGATTGGAGAGCTTTTTCTGATTGGATGGAGATAGGTAGAGAGATAAAGAAATATTAGGACAGAATAGTGTGGGGAATTTTTCATCTATTTCCCCACAGATTCACGATTGAGGTTTTCTGGCTGTTCCGCAAACAAATTTCCGCAGCCAGGGGTGTTGCGGCAGGATGCGCAGGCGCATGAGGTTTTGCGGGAATGCGAGAACAGAATATGAACATGAGGTCAGACATTTGCCATTTCTCTATGACTCCGATGTCTTCTGACAGCCGGTTATATCTAGGAAAAGTCAAGAAAGCAGGATCCTGGAATTTGTTTATAAATTTGCTTTGGATTCCCGCAAAGATTGAAGCTTGTGCCTTGACTTGCAATTGCCATTGTGTTTCAAAGAAGGAGAGGTTAAAGTCCTCTCCGGAACAAAGGGTTTGAGTCCCTGTTGTGTTTGGAATAAGCGTGTTGTGGGCTATGGTCAAAGCTGATGCAGAGCGTGTTGACATGCTGTTGAAAAACATGTAGGCCAACACGAATTGCTAGGTATGGTCAATCCAAAATGCGTGCTTTAATTTTGGGAATTTGAGCAAAATGTACGTGAATGTCCGGAGATGTGTCATCACTGTTGAAAGTTTTTTTGGGAAATTGTGAGCGAACTCTCAAATCAGAGGGGTTCGTGACCGGAAGTTGAGTTCCGAACTGGTGACGTACAATGTTTATCGGTTATGACACTGTTCGTAGAGGAGAGACGATTGACTTGTTATATTGTTTTACAACTCTGTGTTAACCGTTATATATTTGATGTTAGACTTTACATCGGTCTGATTACCGCCAGAAGGCATTTGTTTTTGAAGACGGAGACATTCTGTTTTGAAAATGCTAATGCTAATTCTTTGACTGAATTCTCCACTTGAAAAGAGGCGCATGCGCTTGAGCCTAGCGGAAGTTGATTCTTTCAGTGAAGCTCATTCTGCGTGCAGTACCCACACATGAGTGCAAAAAAACAAAAGATAAAAAAAAAAACACTAATTTTATAGAGAATTTGACGTTGAATTGAGAAGTATATTGGTTGGGAAAACAGATGTGTGTTTCTGTTTCTTTGTCGAACTTAAGAAAATATTGTGAGTTGCCATACTCTTGATTTGGAAATTATGTACAGACCGATTTTCTATATTATGAGCTTGATTCGTTATTGAATAATGCGTTGGAATTTTTTTTTTGGGGGTAGGATAATTGGTAAAAGGCCAGTTTTGGCAATAAAAGCGGTATTCATTTGAAGAATTACAATCCCGGGGTTATTGAAACTTTTATAGAAAGTTATGTGTTCAAACGGAAATGTTATGTTGTTTAAGGAATATTTTTGTTTATGTCTGGAAATGTTCGATGGTTTTATTTTTAATTTTGTGGGAGTTCAGTTCACAGATGTTACTGTTGTTTAAAGAAATATGTAAAGGGTTATGAAGAAGTGATTAGAAAGATTGAGCCAGTCCGAGGGACTGAAGTGTATACAAGGGGAACTAGTTCGAGAGACCGAATTGCGTTTGTTGTTAAGGGCAAAGGTGCTACATATGTGTGTTTATTGCTGCTGAGATGATTTGTTGAAATGCGTTGGGTTTGGTGGTATTCATATTTACCTATTTAAATGGACTTGAAGTTGAAGCTTTGTCCAACCAGAATGCTAATACATGGGTAAACTGTCGTTCTCTGACGAGTGATATTAGGAGCATATGTAGATTTCGGAGCCTAATTTTTATGTTGAAATTAAAATAGTACTAAAGGTTGATAGACTTGTAAAGAAAATCCAGGCTGTGACTGTTGGTTAATGGCTAATGGTGAAAACGTGGAGGAAGTGCATTTTGCTCTGTCCTGAGACAAAGGAGAGTCCAGGAAGTTGAATTTGCAACTATGGCAACGACATTGGCTAACAAACTAACAAACCGACAGGCGGGTACAGGCTAGTAAAGGAATTGCAGCTTGATATTTGAGATCCAGGATGAGTAACCGCATGACACATGCGCAGATGGAAATTGAGAAATTGACTAAGACGAAAATTTAGAGAAATAGATAAATTTGAAGCGAATTTTACATATTAATTTGGTTACTTTTGAAATATGTTACGTGATGAGTATTTTGAAACATTTGCTAACAAGGTTTTTGTTTGTTTGAGGACATTTTAAATGAGTTTCAGAAATTCAGAGGAAAGGTGGGGGCTAAAAAAAAGGTCCCGTTACGTTGAGTTTTACTAAGGTGATCCCAGAGGGTGTAATTCTGCATAATTATGTGAGTATTAATGGTGAAAGATGTGTCCGTTTAGATGAATTCGAAGTTTGGTGGTTTACGAATGTATGATTTAACATTTGTTCTAAATCCTAGCCAAACAGGGAGGTAGAAGCCTTTCAGACCAGGACTTGTATTTACGAGCGGAACATCTGTGGTGTGTGATGGTATCCATAAAAATGCAGAAATTAGACCCTGGTTCATAAATTAGTTCTAATTGGATTGGAAAAGTTATACTTTAGCAAAATTAAGTGAATAGATGGTAAACGCCAACCATCTGTGTTGTTTAAAAGAAATGAAAAAAGGTTGAGAGTTTTTGCTTTGTTCCAGAGCGCGCTGTTTGATGCGAGTTTGAAATGCGCGATTGTTTATTTGAGTTGATTCACTAACAAAGAGTAATTGAGATAGCTGGTAAATATAGGAATATTCAAAGGTGTATACATTACATGCTTTGATAAAACTTTTGAGGAGTTAAAGAATAAGGTTTTGTTTTACGGGTTTGTTAAATTGTGAATTTAAAGGTTTAAAAGAAAAAGGGAGAGTTTATATTTTCTTTTGTCTTAAGGGCATGGTACAATGTTTTGGGATAAACAGTTAGGCTGTGATGAGGTTGTTTTATTATGCTATTGGTTCATAAAGAGGGTTATGATGACTTGGTTTTGAAATAATTTGGGAAGACTCATTAAGTCTGATAAATTGTGGTTATGATGGTTTGTGCTAAGTAGCTTGTTCTGGACTGCAGCCAAAGCAAGTTATGAAGTTCTACCTATCTAACCTATATAGAAATATAGATGGGGTATAAGTTTGGCTAATGGTTACATTAAGAACATTTTATGGTCTATGTTTTATTTTGGAATCATACAGATTAAATTCTGGTTTAGGGTAGTGATGCTGGTTTTCTACATGTCTTGGAAAAAGAGAGATTTGATTTGGTGAATTTAAATACAGAAAAAATTAAAAGGGAATCTGAAATTTAAAGGTATTCATTTGAACTGTTCCTAAAGGTTTTTATAAGAAAAGATAATATGAGACTAAAAGATGGGGTAATTTGGTTGTTTTCTAAAATAGTTTTATTTTATACAAATTGGTTCAATAGTTGGTTGCTTCAGTGTAAGCTTGTTAATTCATAAAAGGGAAAAGAGTTAAAATATTTACTGATAGTTAAATACATCATTGGTGTTACATATGATTTTGGGAAAGGTATGGAAACAGGAAGTTTCTTAGTTTGATCTGGGACACAACTTGCTGTATGCAAATGTGGAATTCACTAACAATTATGATTATTCCACAGGGAAAATGCTAGTGCTGATACTAGCTGGAGCAGTTTCTGGATTGCCTGAATGCATTGATGAACTAACTAGAATATGTTTTTGATGTTGATATGTTTACAGGAAGTGATGAGATGATGTTGCTATGTCCGGATGAGCCTAACTTGACAAATTTGGGCTTACAGGAGTCTTTTGAGGAAAATTGTTGTGTGACCTTGATACAACATTTGTTACAGATTCTTTAAGGGAAGCGCAGGCTTCTTAGAGAGGAAGAGATGACGTTTAGGAATTTATGACTGACTGATGACTGACTGATCCAAACAGAGAGTGATTATGGGGGTTTTATGGTTTTATGAATTTAGTTTCAGTAGTTTGGATTTGTGATAGGATTGTGAGGGTTTGATATGATATTGCTGAGTTGAAAATATTGGACTGTATTTAACCCAGAGTGAGAATTTTGTTTTGTTTGAGTATATTTGATAAGAATTACAGAATACAGCGGACAGATGGAGAAAGGAATGGTGGAATGGAGATTCGAACTTGGACTAATCCACAAGAAAATGCGTTTTGGAAAAAGGAAGGATATGAGAATAAAAATGGAGGTTGTATGGTCTGCATAAAACATTTATCTTGAGATTTTGCTAAGTTAACACATGGAAAGATCATGCCTCTACAGTTTGTGTGATATCAAGAATGCATTATTTTAGCATACAAGAGGATTTGTAATGGATCCATAGTCATTTTGTCAGTATTTCATATGTGGGACAAGTATTATGAGAAAAGGAATTTAAACACGATAAGCTTCACAGTTAAGGTTAGAGAAACTATTTGGGTATTGATAGATGGATTTTGTAGAGTTCAATTTTTGGAGAAGTGATACTGTTTTGATGGTTGTTGGATGGGAAGAAGTTTTAGACTTCTCTTGGGCTCAGTGATCAAGCTTTTGTTAATTTAGATTATTTTCGATGGGATTTTTCTTTGAGGTTATGTAATGATAATGGGTCACACTTGTTTAAGGAAGTTATTTTGGTGTTGATAGGATTCAACATTGTGTTAATCACTTCAGTTGAATGAGAGAACAGAACTTTGAAGACTAAGTCAGACGACAAGAAGTCAGTTACCTTTAACTGACCTCTGTGAGAATGTGCTTGTTTATCACTGCAACCTTTTTGGAGTCTATTTTGTGTGAGATTCACAGGCAGGTGAAGGAGGCTATTCCTATGACTGGACCGCTGCATGATTTGATACCAGATGACTGGATCGTGGTGAAGGACCTGAAGTCCTGGTGGAACCCAAGGTGGACGGGGCCATACCAGATTCTCCTGACGACTAATCCGGTGGTTAAGATCGGAGGGGAGAGCAACGTGGATACACGCTAACCATTGCAAGCGTGCACCTTGTCTGGAGACGGAAGCAGGGGATACGCGTTCTGCGTAGTACCAAGGAAATTTCCGAGCTGTACGCGAAGTGCAGTGTCGTTGAAAGTTGCCCTGAGCAATTTGATCGTCGTTTGAAATTGGTTGAAAGTCGACTACACTGACTGAAAGAAGTTTGTCTACAAGCCAACTGAAGATGGCATCCGTTCCGACAACCTGGACTTTGTGGTGTACGGGGTACAATGGGTTTTGTCTTGGGACTAGCATTTCTTATGTTAATGTTTGAATTTAATTTTTCTTGATTAATTGTTTGGGTTTATGCTATTGTAAAAAAAAAAAAAAAAAATTGTGGCATTGTCGTGGAAATTTTGGAATACAGTTATAATATGTGTGTTTTATATGAGGAAGGTGTTTTAAGGGAAGTCTAAGAAGCTTAATACAGTGACAGTCGATTCAACCCATTTGGTAGAGATGCCATTTGCAGTTTTATAACTAGGAGACGTGAAGTCTAAGAGACGGGAAGTCTGGGTGACCTGAGAGGGTTCTTGTCACCTGGGGAGGAAGAGACAGCTGGTCTGGAGACAATGTGGATTCAACTGTATTGTTATTGTGATCTGCTGCTCTGACCCTTCCTGTAGACTTGTTTGAAGTGGCCCACACAAAGGACAGTTGACCATTTGACTGGTGAACTCCTGTGGTTTTACTATCTACTGGTTTGGGGAGAGAGGCCACATTAAAGAACCGTGGGAACTTGATATGAAGTCAAACTGTCACCAGAGATGTATTGTTTCAAACTGTCACTGAGCAGTGCTGACCAATCAACAGAGTTCAGAGGAATCATTTGATCTAATTGATCTTATATAAGGCAGGGTTTTATGATTGTTCTTGATCACTCTGGCGAACGACCTGTGGCTAGCACCTCCTTCGTTATGACTGATCACAAAGTACTTTGTTATATCTTGATTTGTACAAGCAAAATAAATTTATTGTAACCGCCATCTCTTGACTATTCAAATCTACACAGTGCCACTAGAATCTTTCCATATCACAGCTCATCTATATATTCATGAGCATACCATTAGGGCTGAACGATTAATTGCATTTGCGATAATATCGCAATGTGACAAAACAAGATTTTGTAATCGCAAAACTGCGTTTTTACTTTGGTCACGTGACACACAAGAGTAACGCAGTTTGCAGACAAAGTATCAACTTTGCACGTTACACTTTACCTTGATCGCTAGGCTCGACAGAACCTGACACTACAGACACTTTGACAATTTTGCCTTTAAAGATCCTGTAAAGTGGAATTGAAAACAAGTTTTAAGTTCACCACACCACAGAAGAATGTGTTGTTAATTACCCATCAAAATTCGAATGAAAAAAAACACCGACAAGTATGTTAAATTAGGCTTTGAAATTGTGAGAAAGTCAGCACTCTTCTCTGCTTGAGGCTGGGGGGTCGTGTTGCCTGAAGGAGCTGAAGCTCCGCCCCTCGCTGCCTACCTACGACCCAGATAATGGACGCTACGTCAAGCCGAACAAAACCATATAGAATTAGAATTTATTTGTTCAATGAGTGAAACATACAGATGCATATAAATGAAATGTTCCCCTGAGCTGTAGCCTAACAGTCAAAATGGCCACCAGAGACAGCAGACAGTGAGCTCTCCAACTAGGCTACTTCTAACACATTAGCTACCATTTCACCAAAATACCATCATTCTACACCAAGTAGCCTAATATCAATTTAGCGGTTTGCACTAACTCATAGCAGAGATACCTCTGGAAAAGTTATCTAGTATAACTATAAAGGCATTTCTTGCAGAAATTGCGTGGAAATGCTGAAAGATGAAATTATTTTTTTTAAATGGCTGAAAATACAGAAATGAGAAAATACCCGCAAGCTGAAATGAATTTCAAAAATGTGTGAGTCACACAAAAGAGGCAGTGTGGAAACTGAACTGCATCATCTAACAATGCTAAGAGCTGAAATACAATGCGGGAGAAGCTGAAAGCTGAACTGTTAAACTGTAGAAGTAGTAGAAGTAGAATATTCGTTTAAATAGCTGAAATTATAGTGCTCTTAGTCTTTAATGAGACGAGTTGACTGAATAGCTCTGTCTTGTGACTCCACTAATCAGCTAATACCAATCACCTGTGTAAGAGACTGAGTAGCGTGTCTGTGTGGTTGCCACGATGATGGTGCAGCTAAGATTGCTAATGCGCTGAGGGCGAGAGAATAACAGAAATTTAACTAGAATCCACACCTCAAACAAATTAATCTAGACGCAAAACTATACATCCAATCCAAAAAATAAGGATATTTTCCGAGACCCAAGACCCTGCCGAAACCAGAGATGTCCTTTATATGTATGTGCGGACAGAAATACGACTCTACCGGCAGTTTCAAAATCTTGTTCTTTTTGCTTTCTCTGGCTTGTCACCAGATTTGCATTGGTCTCTATGGGGCGAGAGTTGGACTTTGTTTCGCTTTCGTGGGGCTCTGAACAAATGTGTAAGTCTGTTGGATTCCACAGACAACTGTCTACGACCAGCACAAAATTAGCTATCTATTGATCCAAAAATGAAGCATGAAGAGTGAAAATTGTGGCAATGCTGGCAAACTAGATATATTTTTTTAAGAAGATTTCGAAGCTCCCCTCCACTCTAAGCGTTTCAGTCAGCACTCTAGGCTCTCACATACACACCCATATAAATCTCAGAAACGGTTTGAAAAACTCATGAAACATAATCAGTGATATTGAAAAAAGTTGAATAGATATCCAAAAGCTGAATTTTAAAAAAATAGTTTAGGTTTTTGTCAACATTTTTTTTGTTTAAATGGTGGCTCTAGCTGAAAGATTGAGGAAGAAGAAGGATTTGGAAGTTGAAGAAGTTTTAAGAAGTTTGAGAGGATTTGAAAAAAAAACTCAATTGGAAAACCATGTTAAAAATATTATGAATATGGATTTATATTAATTCAAACATAAGAGGTAGAAAGCTGAAAAGTCATAGCAGTCATAGTCTGAAACTGCTGAATCTTTTGATAGCTGAAAGGTTTTAACCCTTGGGCTGCCTTCGGGTCACATGACCCAAAGGTTCATAACGAACCATCGTTGGTGTTTACCCAATTTTACCCCCCCCCCCAAAAAAACCCCAGCTTTATTTCAGCTTTCAGCATTGCAACGCATTTTCTGCAGGAAATGCACTTTCTAGTTAGCCTACGTTATCTTTGATTTACCAAAATATTTTCGAAAAGGTACAGGCGGTATGTTTTTTTTCTAAACTTTGTGTGTTATGTTGCTGATTGGAGATCAGTAGTATATATCTATATTTATAAATAATAAATCATATAATAATCGCAATTGCAATATTAGTCAAAATATTCACAAGTAGCTAATTTTCCGAAATCGTTCAGCCCTACATAGCATAAAAGGGAGAAAACCTCTCGTTTCATTCTAGGGCTATTTCACAGGGTTGCATTAAGGTGCATAGAACAGCAGCCGGGCCATTTTCAGCCCAACCAATGTTACATGCCCTATTCGGAGACCTTAAGGAACAGTGTGAAATACCCTATACAATCAGTCAATGACCTCTTTAACATAATTGTAAAATAAGCTGCCACTCTCTCTTAAAGTGTTTCTAAACCTGCAGTCAGAAAGCTGAAGTTTTAACAAAATACTTGAAAATTAGTGTTTGTGTGTTTACCTGTAGATGGGACAAACAGGAAGGGATTCACACTCTCGTTCCTCATAGAGCGTGTCAGGACACTCCTGGCCCCCGTGGGCTGGCCTATGGATGATGGTCCTGTACCGGGATTGGCTGGCAGCTGTGACATTGGCTGGTAGAATCACAAACACCTTTAATGTAGCTCAAAGAAATATCAAGGATGGTCAGACTACATTTAGAATATGAATAAAAGGTCTGCATAAACACTACTCAACAATTCAAACCAAACCTTGGTTCTGTGGGTAAATAAGACACCACTGGAAGCATTCAGTTTGAGTTGGAATGATTTAAATGAGCTCAGACACATTCAGCAATCAAGCTGCAGTTATTCTGTAGGTGTTTTGCTGATGGGGCTGAAGTAGAAGAAGATCATAGAAGTCTACATGATGCAAAGTCCTACACTTCGCTGCCATTTAATTTATTAGTAAGAACCAGACTGATGTAACAACTTAATTAGGCTGAGGCTCAAGGCTTATTACACCATGCTAATGAATAAATATGGAAAAGAGTGAAATTAAGAAAGCTGCCAACAGGCTAAAGTGTACTTACAGATGAAATCCTTACCTAGTTCTCTAAAACAATTACACTTTTGATTTCCAAAACGCTGTAACATATTGGTCAAATCCCCTTCATTATTTTTCTTTTCACAAACTATTACATTTACATTACATTATCCAGAGCGACTTACAGTAAGTACAGGGACATTCCCCCGAGGCAAGTAGGGTGAAGTGCCTTGCCCAAGGACACAACGTCATTTCGCACGGCCGGGAATCGAACCGGCGACCTTCTGATTACCAGCCCGATTCCCTAACCGCTCGGCCACCTGACTCCCTATTACAACTAACAGTTGTTGTCATTGAACATCTTGGAAGAAACCATTTCCCCAGAGATAGCCTCTTTAATACAACAACTTTAATTTCAAATGAGCTCCTAAAGATTCAATCTTAAGATGCTTCCACTCCAATTTTCATGAATATATTTCTAGGGACACTGCATAATTATGTTTTAATAAGACTCTAAGGCTATATTTGCTTTACTTCTTCATTTACAGCTCTGAATGTGCACTGGTTATGCTTTGTGGGGAGAGTTCTAGACCCAGGGGTACTGTCTACCTGGCTGGCAGGGTGAGGGACAGGCTGTCCATTCGCTGAAGGGAGTCACCACGCAGTCTTTCTTACAGGGAAGTAAACAGGGCCTGATGTTTTCCGGTCGGGCGGAATCTGGACACCTAGGGCACAGAGAGGGGTCTCAAATCCTGTTCTTTCACAGGCGCTGAATGATGAGTGATGAGAGTCACAGGACACCAGCCGCAGAGGAACAACTGCCCTGTCCTTGACATCTCTCACACGCTGCAAACATGACAGATTCTCTCCTCCCCGTCGGAGCTGTGTGGAAACGTATGTAAAGATTTACAGTTTTCACACTATCGAAGTCGCTTTTGTAAAGCATCTAAAGAATTTACTCAAAACCTCACATTCTGTAGAGCCAGATATAACAGCATGCAATGGTATATACCCCTCATAAGTGTAATATGTCCATATGCTTATTCAGGCGTACAGTATGGTCTGTTAGGACATTTCACTTGGGAATATCAATTAGCAGGCTTAAACTTCATTAGTATGCAGCCTCAGCCAAGGACACTGCTCCAGAATGTCAGCCCATCCTCACTTCCTGATGAACACACCAGATTCATCACTACAGCTCACTCAGGGATGTACTGTGTGAAGGAGAGGCCTTCCACATGTCTTTTGAACATATACATAAGAATTATAATGTGTGTGCGTGCATGTAAGAAACCGAAAAGAGAGTGAAAGAGTGAGAGCAAGAGTGTGCGCAAGAGAAAGAAGAATGAGTTTGAGAGCGAGAGAGAGAGAAAGTGAAAGAGAGCAAAATAGTGAGAGAGACAGTGAGTGAGAGAGACAGCGAGTGTTATCTCTCTATCTGAACACAGAGAGCATCACCCAGCAGCCTCCAGCAGCCACCCAGGAGACAGAGTCCTGGAGGAGGGGAATCAATCAGAGTCCGTGACACGCCCGCTAATTAAAGCAGAGAAAAGTGAAGATATGCAAACTGTTCACCAATGAATTAGTCTTGCTCTTGACAGGGATGACTTAGCAAAAGCCTTTAAAGAGATAGTTCATTTACTTATAGCACTCATATTCATATTCATAGTCATATTACGTATGGCCTCTGTAAGGGAGAAGTCTATGGGCTGGTAAAGTAACTAACTGTGTAGTTGTATAGCGCAGGCCCTGGGGGACTACTTCATGGGGGTCTTCACTGTGATTATGCCAAATCAAGCACACCTTACCATGCTGGACTAAAAACAAACAATATTTTCCACGGAGGCGTGCTGTCATCTGTTTCCAGTACCTTGAGCAGTGAGCAGCCCTGATGTCCCCCCTCCCCCACACACACCTGACGAGGCTCGCCGCGGCTCTGACCCCCGCGGTCTCCTAGGGTCTTACTGCTGAAGCAACGTGGTGTCACATGCCTGCAGTACCCCGATGACAACGTGGAACTCACATCAAAATACAGCAGAGCAGAAAGACAGCAGTATTCCTAAATGACCTAACCCCCCCTCGCCTTCTCATACTCTCTCTAACTCTCCCTCTTCCTCCCTCACTACCTCTCTTCCTCTCTTGAAGAACAGGGGGAGAGGAGCAGTTTGTTGGAATGACCTCCCAGTGAATGGACCAGGGCTGGGATAAAGGTCAACCAAACAAACATCAGGGAAATGGAATAGCTAATTCTGATTCAAATGTCAATCAGTGAACTGGATCCAACCTCAAACTCTGGCATAAGCGATGCAGTGGCTCATGTTTGTACACACACAAACACACACACTTCACACACTTCAGTATGTAGAATATGACTAGAATATGGTTTGCCAACAGACAGCCTAGATTGTCTATCTAGTCAATCATTGATAAAGACAAAAAATGCAAATGTTTTAGCTGTGGAGAAGAGCCTTAGAAGTGCTCTCTTTCAAAATTCGACTTTAATGAGATGGAAAACATCAGACACAGTTCTGAGGGCTTTTCCAGGAGCAGAGCTGTTCCCTGGATTCCTGACCCTCCACATCAACACTCGCAAATGGTGCTGCTGGAGAGATGCTGAAAAACTAATGTCCTCATGACTCATACAGCAGAATCTCTCAGCACCGTTTTGTCTAGTACAGGTCTACGTGCTTGAGAAGCTTACTACATGGGTTGAGACACGTGGTATCTAAGTTCTGTGCACAAAGAGCTGTTGTGTCAGGCCGCTGCAGAAGCAACAGCACCACAACACAGTCCTACAGGAAGTATTGTAGACAAGGACCAGCACCCCAGCTCTACTGTATACACCCACACACACAGAAACACTATGCATTCTCCACGTCGAAGACAGCTTTGATGAATATGACAATATACGCAGGCAGTTGCTTTGTCACGTGAACAATGTGTTCCCAGAGGAACGAAGAACAGGAATGTGTGCTCTAAATCAGTGCCAGCTTTCATTAAAGTCTTCTTAGAAATAGAGGAGGGGGGGTTAGTGGGGTAGGGAAGCATACTTCAAACAACAAGCGCATGAAATACACCTATCCATAAACCGCTTTATGTCCCTGTCAATAACATATTGAGCTAAAGCAGGACAAACCATTTGAATTATTTATCCACCTAGCTTCCTGGTGTACGACACATCATAAATCCCCCCACAATGCTTTGCAACACAATGCCTCCTCTTGCTGGGCAGGAACTGATAGATACTCTGTTTCTGAAACAAGATCAGATGATGGTGGAGCCCAAACTAAAAGAACCGTTAAACCGTAAACACTTGGACCACAACAACTTTCTCAGTCAAGGGCTTTCTGGCATGCAAGGTTTTAGGGAGGCTCCGGGACCATGTCGATCCCAGCAGGATGAGAAGGACAACAATATGAACAGTTTAACATACATAGCTCAATACGTACAGTCATCATAACCCAAAATGCTGTCTGTCTTGTAACCCACAATGTGATAGGGTGCCCTGTATGTTCAGTCAAAAGGGTGGAATGTACCTTTTGGGGATCACCTGTCCGGCGTTCATCTTCATGCAAGTCACTTTGCGTCTCTGGGCTCCAACGGCACAGGTGGTGGTGCCGTTCCACAGGATGCTTCCATTGAGGCTCACGGCCACGTCTTCCATGCAGGGTCCCCACAGCAATGCCTCCCAGTAAAACACCATGCAGGGGTGGTTGTTACACGGCCTCCACTCCTCCAGAGCTGGGCCTGCAGGACATGCCCTCCCTCCTGGCAGGGAGGACCAACGACACACAGAGGGTCACAACAAGTTTAATATCCACTTTAATGTGGCTTTAATCTCTTCTTACCCTTCTCAACATTGTCACCTCAATGTAGTGATGACATATTAATGTACCACAGAGATGCTTCACAGTACCTTGTCTAAAACATCCGAAAATAATTATGTAGACAAACTATGATTTAGTAGTAGTGATGTGAATACACCAAAAGCACGCTTCAGCATCAAACAACCGTCCAGTTACAGGTTTTGTTCCTCAGAATAACTGACCGCAATTTCTCAGCGTGTTCCGATGGTGACACAGTGACCTTGAAGACGAAACCAGGAGCACCTCCTGTGCCGAGGTTCAAAGATGAAGGGATAAAACACATCTTCCTACAGTACATACACATCTCAGTGATCTAATCCATTGGGATTTATCTCCAGGGTCCACTATGGGGTGAAGTGGTCATTCCAGCCAGGTGTGCCCTTGAACGCAGCGTGACTCCAGAAACTGACAGTCTCTCTTGTTTTGGCCAGCAGATACACAGCCTTCCACAGCGATCGAAAATGATGAATGACACAGCAGACTGGCGGAATATTAATGTGAAAGAGAGGGAGAGAAGGCGGGTGTACTGGCTAATAACAATGAACTGCTGCTCTGCGGAGAAAAAACCAGAACAAAAACGTTCTGGTTCTTTTGTTAGAGCTCTGGACAGACACAGGGAATCTGGAACAGTATCATCAGCGGTGTGGCATGGCAGCCCAGGTGTATTTTTGTTTTAATAACTCAACTCTTTTGAGTCACCAAACTGGGATGTTTTCTCTTGCTGAACCAGAGCCACACAGCTAGCCACCCACCTGTTTACCACCAGCGTGTGTTCAATTCACACACAAACATGCACGCACACACATTAAATAAATACCAAGAAACACATATACACAGTATACACACATATATTGTACTATACAGTCACACAATACACAACACACAGACACACACATACACACACTTAGTCCAAGTCCATTCTGCCAGCAAGGAGATATTCAAGGATAGGTTATCCAGGTTAGCGTTTTTAGACCTGCTTAATCGGCTGGCATTCCAGATATGCACTCGGTTACAGGGATTCATTAGTTGTACTTGGCTGCTAACAACTTCCCTGTCTAAGAGGACAGTTTCAGCAAAAAATGACTCTTTACAGAAGATACAGAGTATTTAGTTGTATTTGGTACTTTTTGACCAAAACAGCCTGTGAAATTTGTAACAACCATGAGTCAGCCACACTGAGAGACAGATCACAGACAGCTAACTTCTTCTGGAAATACAATCAGAGTTGCCTTCTACCAAGATCACAGACATGGTTACTTTCTCTGGACAATGCTTCTAATAAAGAATGATATTATGCAGTTACCTATCTTAGATAGTGATCGGATGTTATCCAAGATCCCTATTTCCATGTAAACACATACAGGATCATTGGTCTAATGATGTTGTCCAGAGGCAGGAGGATCACAGTTACCTTCCCCTGGCAGTGCCAAGACAGTGCGGGTACGGCTCTGCCTGCCCTCAGCGTTCTTGGTCGAGCAAGAGTTGGAGCAGGAGGACCAGGGGGACCAGGACCCCACTACACAGTCCCCAAGGCAGGCCACCTCACAGGCTACCTCCGGGGGAGGAGTGGGGCTGTCCTGACACAGTGCTGATGACGCCTCCATTCCTGGGGGATGACAAGAGATGATCAACACAGAGGGAGTCTGACAGCAGAGCTGATAGGGTACAATGGCACAGAAACATCACCTACAGTCCTGTTACCTACAGTAACTTTGGCAACAGTAACATGTAGTTCATCATCTACAGTAACATCACCCAGTACACAGTAACTATGTACAGTAATGTTATGTATATTTTACCTACATTAACAGCATCTATAGTACACTAACTGCATCTAATATACAGTAACACCAACAGCAACATCAACAACATGTTAAATAACTGTATCTCCTGTAACAAGCTGCTTTGGTCTCAAATTATTTTCATTTTGCTGGAGATAAAAGGTTTAACAGCACAGTATTCAACAGAGGCTGAACAGTTTGACAAAATAAAAACCAACCCCATAACACTGGCAGTTTGAGTTTCATAAAGTCTTATTTTTGAGAGTAATAGGGAGAAAAAGTACTGCAATAGGTCTTTGATCACGATCAGAGGAGTGTGAAGTTCCTCTTTTCTCAAGAGAGTGAGATCCAGAGCTAACTCGTCCAGACACCAACTCAAAGAAAACACGCTTGCATACGCTGTCATATGCAATATCAGTTTTAATCTCATTACCATTACAGACTTGTGTCATTAATATTCTACACGTCCCTTCTGCCAAACTCCCAGTTAGTCATCACTTCGATGAGAGATTCAAGGCTACACATTAACATTACACTCCATTAGTTAAAAAAAATTACAGATATTTTGTTAACCTTGTCCTTCAAAGTAGTAAAAAAACAAATTACAACAAAAACATAACAACCCACACCAATCGCAACATAACACTAGCAAGAGATAATTTAAAGGAAGCTTTAACAGTCATTCGGCAGCAGTTGCTGAACGGTACTCCTCTCCCTGGGTTAACCCTCTCAGCTCTCTTGGTCCTCACAATGTGACACAATCGTTTCAAAACCGGGACAGCGCTCAGATGCAACGTACTGCCAGGAGCATGAGTGGCGGTGGTGCACTCCCTTGCAGGGTAGGAATCATTACTTCTGTTAAACTCTGTCTGCCACTATCACACACCTGGGTTCAACAATAACAACCCAAGGGCAGATTTGTCACTATGTTATCACTTTCTTCCTCCTCCCTGCTCTCCCCCTCCCACTCCCGCTGCTCTCCACCCTCCCTCCCTGCTGTCTCCCCCTCCCTCCCCAGGTGTGGAAATGGGAGACATGACGAAACAGAGAGAGTGAGATAGTAAATGGGAGAGAGAAAAACAGAGAGAGAGAAAATTAGTTACAGAGAGAGAAACAGAGAGAAAAAGAAAAGGTTCTTTCCGAACTCAAAGCGGTGGTAAAGAAACTCCACAAGCCACCACATGACATGTTGAGTTCAGATAAACTAGTGCACAGTGCCTGTGATGCAGTCAGTGATTAAGATGTCAGTGAAACACACAAATACAGATTCCTTGAACTATAGATAGTGCATAGTGCTCATGATATAATTGGTGGTACACACACAGAGATTCCTGGAATTATAGATAGGGCACAGTGCCAGCGATGATGTTGATGACACACACAGATTTCTGGAATTATAGATAGATGGTGCTGTGCCCGTGATGCAGCTGGTGATGACAGTTTCTCAGTGGTTTTGGTACCCATATTTCTCAGATCACAAATGAAATTCTCTGTCATCTCTGAAGTGCTTGTTCAACCTCCACATTTATTCTAGTCAAATTGCCAATGCTGTGGTAGCCTACATTCATGCAAATGATTATGTAGCATTCATTTGTCGGCTGTTTCCTATGTTATAAATTGCTTATGTTATGTTGATAAAAATGTACTATGTTAGTTCTCTGTTAAATTGTCTTACCAGCACAAACATCTAAACAATTAGTTCATAACATAAGTCATTACATGCACAATGGTTGTGCCAGTCATAATTGTAGGCGTAATTCACCATACAGCGCTTGTACATTTGCAATGTGCTGGCAACTTTGACATCAGTAAACACAATAATTTATGTAAGAAAATTCACATATCTATACTGAAAGTATATCCACTTTATATTGTCATTATCTTAGCTAGCCATCCCCTTTGAAAGCAGCAGAATATCGGTTGTAAAAGTAAATTTGCTTTCAGAAGAAACAGAATTTCCTTATTTTCCTTACTACACTTAGTTTCAGCTCATTGCAAATGCCTTTGTTAATCACACTACTTCAATTGCGGTAGCCTTCTGCACGTTGGATTATAAAAAGGTTCTCAAAATATCAGACCAGACTCACTGCAGACCAGTGGACCAATCAGAGTGAAGGGGCTGTGACACGAAGAGAGCAAGCCAAGCTGTGGCAAATTCTTTTTTCATTATTTTTCATTATTAGGATTCCTCCGTCAGGAGGAACAAAAAAGCCTCAAGGACCGCCATGATGGATTTTCCTGTACAGTGATAATTTGGGAAAACAAAATTATCTCTCTCTTGAACTAAAGGTCCAATTGACTTGACATATTGTATAGTTATGTAGAATTGATGTATTTCAAAACATTACTTGGGAGAATTGAATCAAATACAACATGGCTGAAAGGGGTGTATTGATGTAAATGTCCACATTGCCTAAATATGTTTGTGTCACTAAATCAAATGTCATTTTGAATGATGGTTTTTCAAACCTAATAGGCTTTTAGGTGACCACCTGTCGTGGACATTTGGAATACAGTTATAATATGTGTGTTTCATATATGAGGAATGTGTTTTAATGGAAGTCTAAAGTTGCCTAAGAAGAGTCAACTCCATTTGGTAGAGATGCCATTTGCAGTTTATGACACCTGGGGAGGAGGAGACAGCTGGTCTGGAGACAATGTGGATTCAACTGTATTGTTATTGTGATCTGAGGGAGCAGTTTAACTTATCAAGCTGCTCTGACCCTTCCTGTTGCATTGGGTGGGGTTAATCAAATACTTGTTTGAAGTTGCCCACACAAAGGACAGTTGACCATTTGACTGGTGAACTCCTGTGGTTTTACTATCTACTGGTTTGGGGAGAGATGCCACATCTAAGAACTGTGGGACACTTGGTATTGAGTCAAACTGTCATTGAGCAGTGCTGACCAATCAACAGAGTTCAGAGGAACCATTTGATCTAAAGTTTATATAAGGCAGGGTTTTGGGGTTGTTCTTCATCACTCTGGCGAACGACCTGTGGCTAGCACCTCCTTCGTTATGACTGATCACAAAGTACTTTGTTAATTCATGATCTGTATAAGCAAAATAAATTTATTGTAACCGCCATCTCTTGACTATTCAAATTTACACAGTGCCACTAGAATTCTTCCTTTACACCACCCCCCTGAAGTACCGTGCAAAGTTTCACCTTGATATGTGAAAATATGGCTGAATTACAGCTGTTTGAGCTTGGACCAAATCTGACCATGCTTGCCATAGGAGAAACGTCTTATTTTATTATCCATTTACTGAAAATGGCAAAGTCCAGATCTGGGAATGGCTCAATTGGATGAGATGTCATGCTGGTAGATGAAGGGTTGTAGGTTCAAAACCAGTCGGAGGCATTGTTTTTTTATATTCCGACAGAAGGGTTTCTAGTCTTCTGGTCAATCCTCTGGTTGTAAAACATAGCAATGAGTATTTATTTGAGCCCATCAAAACACTCCGATCATCTGTTTAGCAAGACTGTGTAAACCACTGCAAAACAAGCCAGGTTCACCACAGTAGCTAGCTACTTGTAGTCTACGCATGGTGGTGTCAGATTCACAACCGAGTTAACTCTAATGAAGTATATATATTGTTCAGGTGGATCCCTTGCCTGTTGCGCAAATTCATTTCAGTAACTTAAGCCAGGACACATCGCCATTGGCCTGGTCCTAACCAGATCCTCGTACATTTCATTTGTACAGTGTGTCTGGGATCGCTCCATTGACAAGCGTTAACTTCCTTGAAGGCGGGTACTCTGATGAAGTTTAAAACTATTGGACTTGCCCAGAGCCACTCTGATCTGCCATAACCAATCGCTAGCGTTCGCCTTAGCCAACTCCTTCACCACTACTGTAACGGAGCTAGCTGCCGTAGCTGGAAAATCAAACTTTTCCCGAACCCCAAGGGGTATGGAGGAGGGCCACAACATCATGGCCACCAACAAAACTTAGCAAAGATTGTTCTTGCTCCGGCTTTAACTTTTTTGATATTCGGCAGCGACTCCGCCGCCATTACTGAACTACAACTCAAACTAGCGAACAACATCAACGTCATCGTTCTCAGCCACTCCCTCTGTTCGCTGATTGGACCTACAAAAATGTTGTTTCCAAAAAATGACTAATACACTGAAATCCCAGACCTAATACAGAAGCAAAATCAAAATTGAGCAGAAGTACGTAGGAGGGCACCCCAAACAACCTATAGGCATTCTATACAAATTCAAAGTTTTACACATTGCCGGTAACATTTAGTCTACAATCTTTCTATATCACAGTAGCCTAGGCTATGTCACGGTCTGTAGTTATCCAGCTAATAGGCTATATACATTGTGAATTTGGTCTATGTTGCAATTGAGTACTGACGTTGTGTTTGAAGAAGCAGATAGTCTACGAATTAAGTAAATCATTATTGAAGTAAAGGAGCTTTTCTTATCTTTTAACATTTACATCAACGGCCTAGTTTGTGTTTTTGGTCAATACTGCAGACTTCATGCAAATCACCTTTTTCAACATCTGGCAAAGCCTGACTGAATTACAGCTGTTTGAACTTTAACCAAATCTGACAATGCTTGCCATTGGAGAAACGGCTCCGACACAATGCTGATGTGCAAATGGTTGTAGGTTTGAATCTAGTCAGAGTTATATATAATTTTGGGGGGATTCTGACAGAAATTACAGTTTCAAGTCTTCTGGTTAATCCCAGTGTAACTATCTATCATGTCAACATTACAACATTTTGCCATTTTGTGGGAGGAATCAGCCATTGCTGCTTGCAGATATATTTTGATGTCGAAATGCTTGTCCACATAACGTCAATCCCAGGACTGCACTCCGTTGGGTTATAAAGAGAACACATGCAGAATATAAACTTTGCTGAGTGCCCTGTTCTTGAGTTGATTGTGGGAAACCCATTCGATTTTGTACACACACAGAGAGAGAGAGAGAGAGAGAGAGATTCCTGGCATTATTAAAGAAATGGTGTGGACCTAGCATAATTTAAGAAGCAGAACTATTTCAGGCTGACTGTAGACTTGAAGTTATTGGGGTTGTACAGTAAGCTGAAGGCCATGGCCTCACATCCCAGGTCTATGGAGCCCCTAAAGGGACATGGAGAGAAAGAAAAAAAATCTGGTGCACACGAGATACTTTCTGGTGTGCACGAGAAACTTTCTGGTGCGCACGAGAAAGTATCTTCTCAGACACTGTTACTTGTAGGCGAGGTGGAGGCTCGAAAACCACATTATTTGCTGGCCGGTGGATCCCCAATAAAAACTGTGCGAGTTGCAGCATATTGCTGCTGCCATCAACTGTGCCAGTGATACCCCGAGTCGAGATACAATTTGAAAACAAAAGCGTTTTGTTATGAACAGTATTAACGTTTGGACTGATAACGAGGACGTAGAGTGTAGCGATTGCGCCGAAGCTTAACTGTATTTCCAGTTTTTGACATATGATGATATATGCACATTATTAATGAAATATATTTGGTTACACTGTGTTCTGCAGTTATCTATAGGTAGGATATATGATGTTATCCTGTATTCCATGCAGTCAGGGCATCTCCTCCTCATGCACCCATAGTGGATGTGATGTTGAGACAGCGCTGAATTTTGAGTTAAGATTTGAGTTGGATTTTACAAGGTGTTTGTGGAACAATTATCACTCAGTACAAGCGCAAATAACACTGCTGGATTTAATCTTCATGATAATGATGATATGGAGTGAAAAAAACGTGTGTGATGAAAACAAAACATAAATATTATGAGTAATCGTTCTTCCCACATTTACTTTCTGCAGTCTGACTACAGTACGGTCATCTGTGTCGCCAATTCCCACTGTCTCCAAAATGTGCATAAGCTTGGGGGGCCGCACATTCTCCTGTCAAGTTTGTTTCTTATAAATCACAACCTTTGCGTGGGAAGTGGTGTACGCACATTTTCCAGCCCAGTTTTGTGCGTACGCCACGTTTATAAATGAGACCCCTGGTCAAGACGGGTGTATCCCTTGAGCCAAAACAGACGACACCAGACGACGACAAGTTTCTCGTGCGCACCAGAAAGTTTCTCGTGCTCACCAGAAAGTTTCTCGTGAGCACGAGAAAGTATCTCGATTTTTTTTTTCATGTCCCTTTAGGGGCTCTGTACAGGTCAACAAGTCACTAACACAAACTATTCACCCTTCTATGTTCCCAGTCAACCTTACTTTCAGATATCTGGTAAAAAAAAATATACCAATAGTAAAATAGCAAACACAGGACTGTCTGTCTTTACACGAATAATAAATATAAACACGGTTTGGGCGGTTAACATTTTTTGGTTTTTAAGAAAACAGGGAAGATGGCACAATACTTTTACCACTTGCAGACGTATAGTACAGCACCACAGGTCATGGTCATAGACACAGGTCACTGATAACCATTGAAACGTCCTGCATTTCACAAAGTAAAATATTCCATTGATGAGAAAACGACAGCAATTTATATGGTTACACTTTGCAAATTTGACCACTTGAGTACAGTAGACTGTGGGAATGGGACATGAATGTGACTCGATCAGCACGGTGCTGATCGAGTCACATTGCAAGCAATTATCCCTGCTCAGCACTACGCTGTCTAACAGAACAAAGGTGGCAATTGTAAAAGTTTGAAGCTTACATATTTTATGCTAACATAGCGCATGAATAAAAGTGCATGTAGATTATCAAAATTAACCCCCCGAACTCGTATAGAAACGGAGAACCACGCCAACTACCTTTCCTGTGTGTTTCATCTCTGGTAATAACAGGAACGCTGGGCTTGACATTCACATGAAAAGTTGAGACGATGAACACTGACTCAGAGAGCTGGAGGACTGTGTAACAATGGCAGAAGGAAAAGTTCTCAAAAGTAAAAGTAATGTGTTCTACAAAGAGCAATGATTGATCAGTGATACACTTGGATACAGCGCATGGTCTGAACGTAGCCCTGCGAGGGCGGAGTCTTCACGTGGGTCAACATACAGCTTCTATACAGGTATGTAGCTTTGGTAAATATTAATCCCCTCATTATTTTAACTAGGGTGACCAGACGTCCTCTTTTACCCGGAGATGTCCTCTTTTTGAGACCTAAAAAATGCGTCCGGCAGGGATTCCAAAATTGTCCGGAATTTTGCATCATCGGATATTTGTGTTTCTCTGGGTCTTTCACAAACTATTAGGCCCTTACAAGTTTTGGAAAGGGTATTTCCCTTACGTTCCACCTTCTTGCGCGAGCTCTGACTGTAGAGAGAACTGTCAATTTGATCAGATAGTGCGGCATACAATACACGACCAGCACCCCCCCCCCCCCCCCCACATTGTGTAGTTAGGTTTAATATAGGGTGAATATTGGTAAAGTACTACGTAGGCCTCCAAAGTAATATTATTAGTATGTATGTTCACTGTAGTAACATGGTATTTTATTCAAATATATCAACTAATATGGTGTATTTTATCATCCTGCAGCCGATTTCGCAAGTGTCTCGCGAAGAAATTCGACCAGCTGCCGAAACGATCGCTGCAGATCGCAGGCAATCGCGAAGCGCTGCGCAGTCAGGTCGGTCCCATTTGATAACATAGGTGCCAAAAGAAAAAAGGCGGCGCTTCCAGGCGTGTCGCAGCAGATCGCAGCTAATCGCAGGCAGTGTGTCTCAGGCGTTAGTCGACCTACTCAACTAAATCTATATTTCTAAAAATCCTTCAATGTTTGAAAAATTTGATTTTAAATTAAATATGAATGCTGTTAGTCATTCAGTGTAATTTCTACAGTGCATGGTGTCCACTACAGCGGAGTGGGCAGCACGAAACGTCTTCTTCAAATTAATTTTTAATGAATCCGGGCGTTAACGCTCGCGTGGGGCATTGTGGGAAGGCGAGCGGTGCATTGCAAGTTGAAATTTCTCAACTTTATGTAAATGAGAAGCGTTAAACGCTAACGTTGGCCAATCGGATTGGTTTCTTGTAACGTAGCAACCGTTAGTCATGGTAAACATTTCTAAGTTTCAGTTTCAAGATGGAGGAGAAACGTATTGTGTGTGGCTGCACACCCAGTCCTGTTCAGAACAAAGTTACGTAATGTGACAAGCCTGAATTTAAAGATTACATTAAAATAATAATGCATGGTGCAGGTTTGCCGATGTTGTCAGTGTCCCTGGTGTGTTTTTATACTTTTAAACGTGATTGTTCTGTGCCACTGCTAGCTCGCTAGCCCAGCCGACACATGACTGGTTGACTGACCGGTGGCGTGACATGTAGCGTGACATGTAGCCTAGTCTACTGTAATCTTGCACTAGTAAAATAGTGTGTATTTTTACACAAATGGTGTGTAAAAGTGGTATTTTGATCGATATTGTGAGTACATGAACCCAAGTCTGCACGCCTGGCCATGACTACAACAGTGACCTTTGAGAACTACAGCTGTATTAACTTGTCTAACACGCCCCCGAGCGTGGTGTACTGTGGAAAGGCAAGCGGTGCAGAGCGTTGAAAAACGCTGTAGTGGACACGTACCGTAAGTATTTGTGTAGTTTGGGAAAAATGTTCTTAATGGGATTAATACCAAACATATCTTTCACATGTCTTGGCAGTGTGATTTTTTTAACCCTCGTGCTGCCTTCGGGTCACATGACCCAAAGGTTCATAACGAACCATCGTTGTGTTTACCCAATTTTACCCAAAACAAAAACAAATTAAAATAATTTTCTTTTAACCATCGCAATGTGGGGGGTCTGAGACAGCCTAGCTGTTAAAAGAAAATGCTTCACTTTGTCTTTGTATGCGGTAAATTTGTCGCAATACGACGGTGGGTCACAATGACTGATGGGTCAGAATGACCCGAAGATAACACAAGGGTTAAATGGCACTATGGAAACTGAAGTTCAGACTTCAGACAGAGACCAGGTGACAACTCCACCTGTGTCAGACAGGGACGACCCTGCGACACAGAGACAACCCAGGGCATTGATCAAAGCCGGCCTGAGTCAGAGCAGATGTCTGCACTCCCAGAATCCTCTCCTGAGAGAATACATCGTTTAACAGATTACTGCCAGCGCTATTGACTGGACACACCGATAACACTGGCACGTCTCTGAATGACCACACAGCAGCAGTAACAAAGCAGACAGTTTGGTTCTCCTTCAATGGCATCAACCTCATCACATGTCAGTGACAGGTTTTCTACTGTGCACAACTAATTTCACTGCTGTGAGGAGTAGAGAGGTATTGGACAGGACAGAGACACATCAGGTTTGTTTGTAAGGAAGAAGTCATGAATAGAATCATTTTTGTCACACAGCTTTCTCAAATAATCCCCAAAAATCTGTGTATCTATGTACTTTTTGACATTTAGAAGTTGATAATTCATGAGAAGGATTCTCCAGTTTGGGGGCAAATGTGTGTCTTTGTGTATGTCTGTGTAAGTGTACGTGGGGGGGTGGGGGACTCGTGTAAATAGATCTCAACCCTAGGGGAGTCACTGCATTATTAATACATTATATGGATTTGTCGACAGGGCTCCTACTCAGATATAATACCACTGCTTGCTGCATGCAGCTCCAGATTTATTTGTCTTGGCACACCTACACAGTGTTTTAAACCCACTGTTATCATACAGGAAACCACCCACTCAGGGATGGGAACCCTGGAAGCCTTCCTGTAAAAGTTTTGAAGACTTCACAAATGCTGAGAGAGAAAGAGAAAGAGGAGTGAGAGAGAGTGAATGAGTGTGGATGAGAGTAAGAGAGGCACAGAGAAAGTGAGAAAAAGAGTGAGAATGAGAGATAGTGAGAGAGAGGGAGAGTGAGTGAGTGAAAGAGAGAGAGAGAAATAGTAGAAGGGGAGAGTTTTCAGTGACCTGCGAGGATATTGCTTCTGTGCAGTTACATTACATTTATTAATTTAGCAGACACTTTTATCCAAAGCGACTTCCAAGAGAGAGCTTTACAAAAGTGCATAGGTCACTGATCATGAACAACGAGATAGCCCCAAAAACATTGTGGGTAGCCAAAACATGAAGCATACATTGTGAAAAGCAAATAAGTGCCAATGGGAAGAAACATAAGAGCATGTAGTTAAACAAGTTACAATTAAACATCAACCTCAAAAGTGCAAGAGTGTACCTGTGGGAAAGCAAGCAACAATAATATAATTCAAAGCGAGTACAAGAAGTTAAATCAGTTACAACTAGCCAACAAGAGAAAAAAGTCCCTCAATAAGAGTCATTGTTTTCCTGAAGGAAACTAACATCAGATCTAGCAAATCAAGTACGTTCTACTCCCGGAACAAGTGCGTCTTTAGCCTTTTCTTGAAGGTGGAGAGACAGTCAGTGTCTCTGATGGAGGTGATTCCACCATTGGGGGGCCAGACAGTAGAAAAGCTTGGGTTGGGAGCGGGCACTCTTGAGCGGTGGGACCACCAGACGGTTGTCAGAAGTAGACCGTAGGTGGCGGGTGGGGGTGTAAGGCTGGAGGAGAGACTTGATGTAATCGGGTGCAGTCCCGTTCACCGCTCGGAAGGTCACTACCAGGGTCTTGAATCTGATACGGGCCGTGATGGGAAGCCAGTGGAGGGAGATGAGGAGTGGGGTGACATGGGAGCGTCTGGGTAGGTTGAAGACCAGGCGGGCTGCTGCGTTCTGAATCCTCTGAAGAGGGCGGGTTGCGCATGCTTGGAGACCTGCAAGCAGCGAGTTGCAGTAGTCTAACTTGGAGAGGACAAGTGCTTGGACTAGCAGCTGGGTGGAATGCTCAGACAGGTATCTCCTGATCTTCCGGATGTTGTAGAGGGTGAATCTACACGACCGGGAGACTGTAGCAATGTGGGCTGTGAGGGAGAGCTTGTCGTCCATGGTAACCCCGAGGTTCCTGGCAGAGGAAGAAGGGGTCACAGTCGCAGATCCCAGGGTGATTGAGAGGTCGTGGGAGATGGAGGGTTTGGCCGGGATGATGAGAAGTTCAGTTTTGGCAAGGTTCAGCTGGAGGTGGTGCTTGGTCATCCAGGCAGAGATGTCTGAGAGGCAGGCCTCGATTCTAGCTGAGATCCCCGGATCAGTCGGGGGGAACGACAGGTACAGCTGCGTGTCATCAGCGTAGCAGTGGTAGGAGAAGCCGTGGGAGGTGATGATCGGTCCAAGTGAGGTGGTGTACAGGGAGAAGAGGAGGGGTCCAAGGACAGAGCCCTGTGGGACACCAGTGGAGAGCTGGCGGGGGCCTGACACTTTGCCTACCCAGGAGACCTGGTAGGATCTTCCCAACAGGTAGGATGAGATCCACTGAAGTGCAGTGCCAGAGATGCCCATCCCAGAAAGTCTGGCGAGCAGGATCTTATGGTTAACCGTATCAAATGCTGCAGAGAGGTCCAGCAGAATGATGACGGATGATCTTGAGGCCGCTCTGGCAGACAGGAGGGTGGTGGTGACTGACAGGAGGGCAGTTTCTGTGGAGTGGCCAGTCTTGAAGCCCGATTGGTTGGGGTCAAGCAGGTTGTTCTGAGAGAGAAAGTTTGACAGTTGGTTAGATACAGCGCGTTCAATTGTTTTTGAAAAAAAGGGTAGCAGTGATACCGGTCTGTAGTTCTGGAGGACGGCAGGGTTAAGGGAGGGTTTTTTGAGTAGAGGGGTAACTCTGGCCTGTTTGAAGGCTGAGGGGAAGGTGCCGGAAGTAAGAGAGGAGTTAAAGACATGGAGAAGAAAGGTTATGATGGAGGGAGAGATGGTTTGAAAGAGAGGATAGGGGACTGGATCAAGGGGACAGGAGGTGGGGGCGATGAGAGAGAATGAGGTCAGAGATCTCTGCGAGAGAAGGGGAGAGAAAGAGTTTAGACATTTAGATGGGTCAGTCATAGAGGGTGAGTGGGTAGTTCACGAGTTCGTTGGGGTTACCAACTTCATGCGTATGAAGTTGATTGGAGTTGGTGGGGGGGAGGTGGGTTAAGAAGAGTGGAGAAGCTGGAGAAAAGTTTGTGACGGTTTGAGGCAGAGTTAATTTGTTCATCATGGCCACTTGCCACTGGATGCGTAATTCACTGCTCCTGATAATTGATAGTCCTGGCAGCATCACCAACTGACACACCAACGCACCCAAACACTATATGGCCCTCATGCTGGTTTTGTTATAGTTTATACTTCTGCAGTATGCAGTGACCCTTGGGAAAGGACGCAAGAGAGACTGCTTTTTTTGTCATGTTCTGACCCTGGTAGTTATAATAAGTAAAATAAACACACACACATACCCGTTATTTGCAGTTTCGAGGAAGAATTGTTAAATGTTGAGTCCAACTCAACATTTAAAAAGAGCAAAAGAAGAAAGTCTTTGAATCACACGTTTGAATTGACTGTGATGATCTTAGAGAAACGCACATTCTGTATCAAGCTTTGGGCAATTCTTTAAAACAGGAAGTGGGAATCAGTCACTGAAGTATACCCAGTCAGATGTTCACACAGTGTTAATGGTTTTGAAATGAAGTATTTTGAACCAAGCCCTATCTCTGTGTATCAGTAGGTGCAGTGAGCAGTCATCACTAAGGCGTACAACCTAATCTGATGACCGACTGTCACTTCTATTGATCAACAAGTCCGCCAGTCATGTGACCTTAGATACCTTGCCAAGGGCATTAGCATTTTAATGGCAGATGTGACAAAAGCACAGGTGTTCATCTGGGAGATAACACAGATGAAGCCTGCACCCAATTTAGCGGAGAGGAACGGGCAGGTAGAGAGAACATTTCTGAAGCAAACTGTTGATTGTGTTTGTTTTTTTTCATGTGTAAGGTAACCTTGAGTGTGAATCCATCCACACCGCTGAGGCGATATCGCGGCGGGATTGATGAGAGGTTTAATCAGTGAGAGGGCCGTCTCCCGGGAGGGATAAAGAAGTAAGGAAGAAGGGGATCAGCTACTGTACATATTTCACATGAGAAATTGATTTTCTGGCGAATATCGTCCCAGTTTGTTCTCTCTTCCTCGTATCTATCAGCTGCAGAGCTCTTCACTTTGACATCAGTAATAATTACAGACAGATTGGGAGATGGATAAATCTCTGAGCGTTCAATATGACTGAATTAGTCTGAGGCCAGACAAGATTGGGAAGCTTTGAGAATTCCAGCTTAATCCAGAGTGAGACTCGGGAGATAGGCCTACATAGGAAAAAAGCAGGGGCGGCGCCAGATAATTTTTAATGCAGGTGCTGAGGGGGTGCTGTCATTGACAGGGGGAGCTGCGCAATTATATATATATAATTACTATTAATAAATTAGCAAAACTTGGCCACTCGTGATGCTAATTTGAATGGAACTGCAGTGGTGCTAGCTGCCATCTCTGCATCTGCGGCAAACGCATCAGTGGACTGCTCCGTGTCAGACTCCGTACAATTAACATCCGATTCTCCGATTGGATTTTCCAGAAATAATTTTTGGGGGTGCTATCGGGGTGCTTTGGTCTTTCTTGGGGGTGCTGAAGCAGCTAGCCCCTCCGTAGCGCCGCCCATGGAAAAAAGTGACTCCAACTGGAACATAATTGCTTACATCAATTTAAAGGAAAAGCCATGTGGGGTTATATTACTTGGTAAATATCCTAGAAATCAGGGTAACATAGATAATGAGAAAACAGATATTAAAATATGCCGAAGAGTAAATTGATATAGCCTACTTCAAGTCATCTTGTCTTTTTTAACTACACCTTATCTTTTTTTGTTCACACCCAGCGCTAGTGTCACGGCCATGGCCGTGCCTTTATTTAATTAGGATTTTCCTTGCCCTGGGCCCTCATTTATAAACGTTGCATATGCACAAAAAAATGCGTAGCCTACGCCAGTTCGCATGCAAACTTTTTTGAAAAACAAACTTCACGTGAGAATGTGCTGTCATCCACGCACACTGTGACCGATGTGACAAAACTTATAGAAATGGGAAACTGCGAGGATGAAACTCGAAGCCTTCAAGTTGATAACATTGTGAAAAAGAAATTGAAATGTACATCTCACGTGTTACATGTGAAGAGTTCCCTGGAGTGCCTGCACAAAAAACATGATTTCCGCACCTAAGTAAGTATCTTTTTTGCAGCGATGTGAAGTGTCTGAGCTGGTAGAGAAGAGCTTCAAACTGTTGCACTGAGTCTTAAAGGAAAGTTATCAGTCTCACAGTCGGCTCTCTTCAAAGATCTACAGCCAACCACACCAACACTACCAGTGTTATAAAACCACTTGATAGACTGCACCATTATTCACTTGATCCTTGTATCTACTGATAGTGTTATTTTAGAAAAAGTTTTATATTTTACAATACATATGTGGAACAAAAACAAAAATAGCTCATGTGAGAAAAAGGAGACACAAATGCATGTGAAGCTTCATATAAACTCTAGTACAAGAAAGAAACATACTGTTTCATCTGAGGTGCCCATCAACCACTTCAAATTTACAAACTGAACTCAGTAATACTACAGCAGTCGGTTAAATTGCTGGCTTCAAATTCAAGTATGGTACCGTAATTTCATGCATTTTTTTAATGTAAATTCAACACATTTCACCACAAACTAAATCTTGTATGTGGGTATTCACGATAAGGCTCTGATTTCCATCCTAGATCTCTCACACTTGTCTGTCTCTGGTTCCACCAGAGCGCTGCAGCAATGGCCCAGAGCCCTTCAAATGGTCTAGGTAAAACTCACACAACATCCTGGATAATCCTGATGTCCAGTTGGAACATGCCCATACGCTTCTAGTGTTTTTTTCACACCTCTGTTGTAGTCCCACTTGAAGCTGAGGTTGCTCACTCGACTGTGCCTTCACACCAACCATCCATGAGTGCTGCTCCTTTAGTCTTGTTGACATGAACATAAGTTTGTGAGCTGAAGCTGTCCAGCTTGAGACAAGCAAGAGGTTATAATAAATAGCCTCCAGGGATTAAAAAAAGCTCTGAACGTTTTATTTTTTCTAACCCTAACCCTAAGTAAGTCTGCATGTCTCGCATGGGCCGAAGTGCTGAGGGCTGTGTCTACCTGCCTCGAGTCTTTGTGTCCTGGGTAGGGATTAAGTCCATCTCAGACCCAGATAGAAGACAGGTGGGAGAGCTGAATACTCTGGTCGCAGGGCAGTGACGGACTTGTAGCTGGATGCGACTCCTCTGTAAAGACTCCGTCACACCATAACGTTCTGGTTAACGTTCTCTGAAAGTTCTAATCGTTCAATTTCGAGCGTTCTAGGTCGAGGTGGACACATCTGGCGTGTGACTAACGTGTGACTATAACGCATGACTAGTGTGGGACTGACGCATGAGGAGCGTGTAACAGCGACCAAGTAAGACACCCCTGAAAACTATTAGCGTGTGACGACGTGTCACTGGGTCACGACGACGTGTGACGAAAGCAAACAATGAAAGCAAACGATGAAAACAACGTTTGCTTTCGGGGCCTTAAGGGCTGATAAATTAATCTGTCACGCACACTTATGGAACAGGGTATACAAGGTGGACAGGAACACTCCAGCAGCATTCACTAGCCGGATAAAGAGGCATTGACTATCCCGACAATAACTCACCTACAGCGGAAAATGAAGACCAGAAGAGATTCTACTTCTTTCTCCAGAGTATGAGTCTGGTATTTTCCGCTTAATTAAGTTATAAGTTAATTTGTGTTGATGAACTAATGCTCTTGAGACAGGACATGACCATGAACAATTTAAGGCAATAGCATTTCACCAGCCTACATTTTATCAGTCAACCCATTCCTCAGTCTATTCTGTTGCAAAACTTTCTTCCCTGAAGTGAACACATACTTTTAAAAGTGGCCAGTGGGCTGTAGGAAGTGTATTGTGGGTGTAGTAGACCCTCACTTCCAAGGAGCGATTTGATTTCTCTCAGGGACCTTTCCAGAATATAAAAGAGATATAATATTCAGTTTTCTCTGGGGGCTGATAAAACTTCCTCCTCATGTGAGCTCTTATTTGTGGCAACATGTTATCTCTTCTTGGGAGCCTTCTGGGTGAATGGGAACACTCACAACAGCAAACTCCATTACACTATCTCTCTGTAACAAAAACACTCTCACTGAAAGCTCAGTAATGGCCCTGAAATCTCCAATACGGTATGTGTCCACCAATCTAAAATCCAATACAATTATGAGCTGATAAGCAAAAGGGCAACGTTCATTGTAATGACAAGGTCCATTATCTGGTTTCGCAGCTCCTATTAGCCAGTCATTATTGAAGGCAGTTATATTCAGTATCATATGGATGTACTTAATGAGGCTTTTTTCCATGGCTTGCAGCTGCTCCAGGGGAGACGCAGCAAATTGCTGGTGAATGATGGCCTGTCTAAAGGTGGAAGGAGCCTATCTAAGCTACGTTGCTGTAGTTAATAACCATCAGTTCGAAACCAACTATTCTGATTTAATAACAGCTAAAACACACTTAAGATAAAACACGCAGTTTGGTCTCCTAGACAAATAATAATCATTCCCTGGATGAGGCAAAACTCTAATGCGTGGGTGATTTCTTCAAGCCAATTAAAACTTTAAATTCGGAACAACTTCAACAACGGGGTCAGATGGCTGAGCGGTTAGGGAGTCGGGCTATTAATCAGAAGGTGGTTGGTTTGATTCCCGGCCGTGCAAAATGATGTTGTGTCCTTGGGCAAGGCACTTCACCCTACTTGCCTCGGGGAGAATGTCCCTGTACTTACTGTATGTCGCTCTGGATAAGAGCATCTGCTAAATGACTAAATGTAAATGTAAACTTGTCGAACATATTCGACAACAAAGAGTGAGGGCTGATAATTGAATCAACTTTTCCTTTTCCAACCCATTTGGCTCTCGGGTGTTGTGTCAAACCTCGTTAGCGTCTCTCTCTGGGTAATTCATCTGGACCCTCCGCTGTCTCACTAGTAAACATACAAGTAATCTATTGTGACAGAATAATAAAACATGCTAAAAAAGATGCAATTAGGTGGAGATGAGCAATTAAGGGCTTGCGCAAAGCCCCGAATAAGACTTTTAATCAGGTTTGGGTGTGTTCACCGTGCACGTACACTACAGGATTATCCCCTCATACATAATGAATAATCTGTTAGCGCTGTTCTGAAGGTCTGGGAACAGCAACATGCTCATTCTAACTGAACTCTGACGATTAACGATGCTTAAAGACAAGATTAGAACTGTCAGTTACACTGCGTCAGTCTTCCTGTCTGTGTCGTGTTTTAATCTTGCTAGGGGAGTAAAACTTTGTTAATGTAGTTTATATCAATGTGGGCCAGTCTTACATCATATTAACATATTAATAAGTTTGTGTACTGTATCCACAGATATGTCAGAAGCTAGTACGAAATACAGGTAAGAAAGCCCCAGTCCTCAGACTAGTTTGAGAGTTTGTGAGAGAACTCACAGTCCTGTCAAAAACTGGATCCACTACTCTGATTCAGAATAAAGTGAGAAGTGAGAAGGAAAGTGAGAAGCATAGGTATCAGCAACATAAAGGCTCTGGTACCTTGAGTGTTGACACAGAGGACGGTGTAGACTATGATGCCAGGGCCACAGCCTCCTGTGCTGGGCACACACAGGGCCCCTGGCTGGCTCTGCCACAGGTAGCACGCTGGCTCCTCACAGGGAATGGACTCCACCAGGTGGACACAGCTGTCTGGGGAACCAGGAGGAGACCAGAGGACCACCCTCCTCCTCTGTCTGAACCCTGCAGAAAGGGACACAGGGTGGGGAGGGTGCAATTAAGAGAGAGAAAGAGAAAAAGTGAGAGAGAAAGAAACAGAAAGAAAGAGAGAAAGAGAGAAAGAAAGGGGGAGTAAGGGAGAGAGAAACAATGCAGAGAGGGGGTCATGGATGAGGCAAAAGGTTGTAGGGGGTTTAATATTTGGCAAACAACTAAAACTATTCCCCTAAGTTTAAAGGAAGAGGGGTAAACTGAAAAGTGAATTAACCTAATATGCTGGAAGTGCAGTTATTTGACTGCGAGAGCAAAAATGGTCAAAGTAAGGTTAAATGAAATAAATATTTAATTACATGGCAAATGAATTAAATCAATTACAAGGCTAACATGTTACAAAATGAAGGCTTACAATCTTACCTACTCTACCCTGATTATTGTAAATCAGAGATAAAGAGTAAGAGGTAAGGAAGGAGAAGGACAAGCCAGAGCTGAGGAGAAGTCAGGAGATTGAGAATCCAAAGAACAATGCTTCACAATTCCCAACTATTATACCCAACTATTATTTGTAGAACAACCAATCAGACCGATTCTTGACCCTTACTTATCAACATATGACTAGCAATGCAACAGTAAGTTACACAATGAGGTGTGAGACCCATCAAGTAGAAACTCTGTCCGGCAACTCCAGATTTTGGCAAATGGGAGGTGGGGGCAGGGTGACACCCAGCCTTACATTGTAAAGGGGAGTGTGAGTGGAGAAAAAGAAGGATGGGAAGAGAAAAGAAGGGAAGAGCATTACAACAAAAGAGAGAGGGAGAGATAGACAAAAAGCGATTTCAAAGCGTTGTGGATGACCTCACACCTTCACATCACTTCCCTCCACCTCACCAGCCCCAAACACCCCTCCCAGGGCCCCCCGAGGTGTGTGAAAGGGATGGGAAGACCTGATGAGAACACTCCTTCCTGCCTCCCCATACTCACATCCCCACACTTCAGACAACCCTGCTCTCTCCACCACCTGCTGCAAGCTGAGGGTCAGCCTGGGCTAGACTCATCTATAGCTGGACTGTACACATTACACACACACACAACAGGAGATGGATTACAGATGCATAATTCTACATCTACTGTATATTATTATAGGATTGTCAACTGAAAGAAAAGAATAGTGAATGTGAGAACACAACAGTGGTATTTTAAACTGTTTTTTTTTGTTCACTGTCATCTCCATATTGGAAGGAGCAAGTGAGAAAAAGGCTTGTTTTCCCCTTGTGATTGAATCTCAACACACTTGATCTCACCTCACTTTGTCTCCACTTCACTCTTTTCATTGTGTTGACAGCCTCTAACATTATATATGACAGGGTGCTTAGGTGCTCCCCAGCACTGCACAGGGCCTAAAGACAATGATTGTGGAGATCTAAGACTTAGAAAATAATCACTAAAGCCCTGCAGTCTGAGGTACTGAGCCAACACGAGACTCTGCAAAACCTCCGATACATCAATGTCGAGTACCTGGAGGCTGAAAGCGGGGGTGGTGGGGGGGTTTCTCACCAGGTTTTTACTTTTTATTCTCTCGTCTCGTTTCCCTTAATAAATCTCAGGCATCAGTGGCCTGGTGTTGGCTTGCCTTGGATGCACTCGTAAAGCACTTGGAGTACATGTTCTATTCCTCCTGTCACAGCACACATTGTTGAGGCCGCGTGCCGGGCCCTTGATAAGAGGATAACATCAACATGTGTAAGCACAGCTGGTGACATTGATAAAAGTTTATCATCCATAAATGTTACAGTTTGATCTTCAGACTCTCTCTTCCCACATCCTCTGAAAGCGCACCGTAGAGCAAGAGTTTCATACCCGTATCTATGTCTGTATAGTATGTATGTGTACAGTGAAAGCAGGGCTCCATATCTGCAAAACTCCCTGCCAAAATGATTGAGTAAAAAAAAGTTATGTGATTAACTGAACAAGGAAATTGGATTGGATGGGATCGAGGATGGTGACAATGGTCAGTCACTGATCCTGTTTAGTGACAGCAGCGGAGCTCTCAAGTATACCCAGCAGACAGAGAGCTCTGGGTCCTACCAACCCTGTCATTATAACCATTATGGTAAACGCTAGAAGGTTGCCAGTCCATCGGATGCCTCCTCCTCTCCAGATAGTGTGTTTTCTCAGCGTGTTCTTAGGTAGTACTGCCAGGTAGAAACTACTGTGTTTAATTTTATAAAGCCCTTTTTTAATTCAAAAATGAACCCCCACCACGGATGACACCAGCTAACCCCAGGATACCCCACAGACAAATTACTTCCACCACTCATCCACATCCTTGAAGGCCCCCTTCTCCAGGGGAGTCTCTCCCTTTCCAACATGCTACCCCTCTTTCTCACTCTCTCTTGCCATCTTCCTCTTCTCCCCACTCTCTCTCTTGCCCTCTCCCTCTCTCACAAACCCTCTCCCCACTCTGATTCCCTCTGCCAACACCCTCTCACTCCAGCCATTGATCCCTGAACCTCCACCCATCCCCTTTCCCCAAACCTTACCACATCCCCCTGCTCAAACCTCTCCCACCAACCCCACACCCATCTCAGAACTGTGAGAGAAAAAAGAATTTGGCATGGCACATCCCTCTGGATATGAATAATTGAAAGCTGCTGGCGGTCATATCAGATTGTATTCCTGCAAAGGAGGGAGAGTGTCTCAGCTGGCTGGCCGTTGCTTGCTTCTTATCAGTCCTGCTTCACTGCCCGCCTCTGGTCTGAGAAGCAATGTTATTACGTCTCTCCGACATTCACATTCACAAGTCCGGGATAACATAACAAAAAGGCTAGAATGTTGCTTTGGGAAATGTACATTTTAAATGTGTTGGGGTAAAACTGAAGAACACGTTTTTCTTTGGAGGATCGTGTCGTGAATAATCTTCTACGTCTTCAATCAATATAAAAATTTAAAAAACAGCACTGGAACTCAACAAAGTTTGACGCAAAGTGTTTATTGGAATTCAGAGTGACAGAGATTCCAACAAACGTGAGAAAGATCCCGGGGATCAGGCTGAAGTTTTCTCCGGACATTTCACTTTTAGTCTTCTTCCCATTGTATGGTCAGTGTTTCCTCTATGTTGATTTCTGAATTTCTGCCGCCACGGTAACAGAAATCGGGCTGTACAAAAATGTAAGCCGTCTATCAGCAGTGAATGTTAGAGTGCATGTCGGAGAATAGCACGGACACGCGCTTCATACCGCAGTTGAGATTGGGTGTGTGCGTCTTTGAGAACTGTAAGTCGTATAATTTTATGTTGTCAGTTCATTTAAGTCTGTTATTGTATTAGTCTATAGTTCTTGCAAATTTAAATTAAGTTAACTGGTGATTTTCGTTGTTTGTATTCTTCCCCTGCTAGCTAAATTGCACGTCTGTTGATTCGACAGCGATTGCTGCCCTTGCTCACGTTTGTATTTTAGAACCAGAAATCACGATGTATGATTTTTTTAACTATTTATTTGTATGATACAGCTGCAAATAAGTATTTGAACACCTGAGAAAGTCAATGTTAATATTTGGTACAGTAGCCTTTGTTTGCAATTACAGAGGTCAAACGTTTCCTGTAGTTTTTTACCAGGTTTGCACACACTGCAGGAGGGATTTTGGCCCACTCCTCCACACAGATCTTCTCTAGATCAGTCAGGTTTCCGGCCTGTCACTGAGAAACACGGAGTTTGAGCTCCCTCCAAAGATTCTCTATTGGGTTTAGGTCTGGAGACTGGCTAGGCCACGCCAGAACCTTGATATGCTTCTTACGGAGCCACTCCTTGGTTATCCTGGCTGTGTGCTTCGGGTCATTGTCATGTTGGAAGACCCAGCCTCGACCCATCTTTAATGCTCTAACTGAGGGAAGGAGGTTGTTCCCCAAAATCTCGCAATACATGGCCCCGGTCATCCTCTCCTTAATACAGTGCAGTTGCCCTGTCCCATGTGCAGAAAAACACCCCCAAAGCATGATGCTACCACCCCCATGCTTCACAGTAGGGATGGTGTTCTTAGGATGGTACTCATCATTCTTCTTCCTCCAAACACGTTTAGTGGAATTATGACCCCAAAGTTCTATTTTGGTCTCATCTGACCACATGACTTTCTCCCATGACTCCTCTGGATCATTCAAATGGTCATTGGCAAACTTAAGACGTGCCTGGACATGTGCTGGTTTAAGCAGGGGAACCTTCCGTGCCATGCATGATTTCAAACCATGACGTCTAGTGTATTACCAACAGTAACTTTGGAAACTGTGGTCCCAGCTCTTTTCAGGTCATTGACCAGCTCCTCCCGTGTAGTTCTGGGCTGATTTCTCACCTTCCTTAGGATCATTGAAACCCCACGAGGTGAGATCTTGCATGGAGCCCCAGTCCGAGGGAGATTGACAGTCATGTTTAGCTTCTTCCATTTTCTAATGATTGCTCCAACAGTGGACCTTTTCTCACCAAGCTGCTTGGAAATTTCCCCGTAGCCCTTTCCAGCCTTGTGGAGGTGTACAATTTTGTCTCTAGTGTCTTTGGACAGCTCTTTGGTCTTGGCCATGTTAGTAGTTGGATTCTTACTGATTGTATGGGGTGGACAGGTGGCTTTATGCAGCTAAAGACCTCAAACAGGTGCATCTAGGGAGGGAGTCAGGTGGCTGAGCGGTGAGGGAATCGGGCTAGTAATCCGAAGGTTGCCAGTTCGATTCCCGGTCATGCCAACTGACGCTGTGTCCTTGGGCAAGACACTTCACCCTACTTGCCTCGGGGGAATGTCCCTGTACTTACTGTAAGTCGCTCTGGATAAGAGCGTCTGCTAAATGACTAAATGTAAATGTAAATCTAATTTAGGATAATAAATGTAGTGGAGGTGGACATTTTAAAGGCAGACTAACAGGTCTTTGAGGGTCAGAATTCTAGCTGATAAACAGGTGTTCAAATACTTATTTGCAGCTGTATCATACAAATAAATAGTGAAAAAATCATACATTGTGATTTCTGGATTTTTTTTTTAGATTATGTCTCTCACAGTGGACATGCACCTACGATGACAATTTCAGACCCCTCCATGATTTCTAAGTGGAAGAACTTGCAAAATAGCAGGGTGTTCAAATACTTATTTTCCTCACTGTACATTATGCATTCTTACCCAACTAGTCCCTTGTTCTAGGGGATTCAAAATCCAGGTACTTTCCTTCATAGACAAATCTCCCAATTTAGGCCCACCCGACCTTGAACAGCCAGCTGCACTAGGCTCCTGGGCTTAAGGCCACAAATATGTCTCATAAGTTATAGCTCGGCTTCCTGGTTCTTTATGGAAGCACACACATATTCTTCTCCCCCACTCAGCCCCTAATTATCCAGATCTTCATATTTTGGGCTTTATTTCTTCTACCATTGTCTAGGGATAACAATAATCAGTCAACAGCTTTGCATTTGGTTTCCAATAATATAGCATGTACTAGAAAAGTGATTACAAGTTTCATTAAATCCATAATCATTCATTACCCATCTTCATAATTACAACAGTAAGATGTTTTTCCCACCACACTCGGAACAGCACCTCTGCTCCACCATGCTCTGAGCCTGTGGACGGGAGTGAAGGATTGTGGGTAGTTACAGTGATTAGCTGTAACATAGTAGATAACAGCTTCAGAGAACCAACAGATCAAAAGCAGGGGTCTACTTGTAAACAACAATAATCACACACTCCATTACATTACAGGAATGGGACTGTATCATATAATAATATACCATTATTTAATTATTTGAATCGTTTTTTTTATAAATGCTGTTGAATAATCTGTGATTTAATGCACATGCACTGTAGAGCCCAGTTAAAATGAGAGCCTAGTTTATTTTGTGTACACTAAAGGTGAAGTTAGGTCAGTCAGTTAAGTTCAGTACTGTGTGTCTGCGTGGACAGGGTCTGAATGCTGTGGTGATGGCCGTCAACAATACAGTCTCTGAGACCCATGGGGACACTTATGGTCCTTCACTCATATGAGGAAGGAGGTCATTCTGTCCTTTAGCACACTTTTCATCCCTACACACGCGCGCGCACACACACACACACAAACACACATCTCTACACTGGAAACAAGCAGAATACAAGGACACATCGCACAAACTGATGTGTGCACACACACCTCTAAAATGGATACACACACAAGTGTGTATCCGCGCACACACACTCAGCCTCAAGGCCGATTTATACTACTCCGTTTTCACGGACACGGACACAGGGAACGCCCTCTCCGACGTGGAACGCCCTCTCCGAGCCCCTCGGAGAGCTCTACGTGCACCTCATGATTTTCCTGACTATCCGTCCGTCATTTTACGGATACCCCTTGGCTGTGATTGGTCCGTATTAAGAACGGCTTGCGTCAGGGGCGGGGGCGGGGTTGCCGTGACCAACAACAAGACGAACAGAAACCTTTGACTGCCATTGCTGTAAGTTTTTACAATTCATATTTCAGCTAAACAGTACATGTAAATCAGCATCTGAATTAAAATGTCACTGCCCCCCCCCCCGCCAGTCCATACCTTTGCGTCCCTGGGCCTCCAGGCAGTTGTCGTGCAGGCAGGGCCCCCAAGGGCCCCAGGGGGAGAACAGGCAGGTCTCAGGACACGGGAGGGAGCATGGCTGGACAGCAGAGGGAAGCTCCGTGCCAGCACACAGACGCCGGCTCACAGGCTTGGATACTGCCGTGGGAGAGGAGGGAGTGAGGAGGGACAGGGGAAAGACAGGGAGAGACCGGTGGGGAGGAGACAGGAGTGATGAGTGATCCAGGCGGAGAAACAGGAGTAGCAGGAGAGTGTTAAAACTAGGGTGCAGAGGAGGAGAAGAATGAGGTTTCAGACTCTCCTCATCCCCCCCAGTCCCAGTGCAGTGTGTGGGGGTGTGTAGGGAGAGAGACAGGGGCTGTTAGCATGCTGCTGTCAAGGGGGCTGGGACTGGGGGCTTGATGGGAGTGAGAAACGTTATTACAGCACAGTTAGCAGGGTCTTAGGTAATCACTAGTGCAGTGCCCCGTGCCTGTGATGCAGCTGGTGATTAAGATATCGGTTAGTTGATTCGGTCTTAACATAATTGGAGTTTGTGCGCATTAGCATTAAAGGGCACGTTTGGGAACGCAGGCAGAGTTTTTACATAATGGCTTGTGCTCCGTATAATGACTAGTCCCCGGAAGGATGCTGATAATGTCAGGATATGAGGAGTTTAGAAAAAGATTAGGCTAAATCTAACACCCTGGTGGTCAATTTAGCCTGTTGGCAGTGCGTTGAGTAGGCAACATTTGAACAGTGTTCTTGTCTTAGCCTATGCCCATTGATGGCTTGCGAGATCAATGGCTCCACATGGTTGTATGTAGCCATTTTGGCTGTCTCTATTGAGATCCATGCAGCTCTACATGGAGGTTACGAGTTTATTTCTTTTTTCAAAAACTCAACCCACTCAGCCAACAACTTTAAACGCAGCACTGCACATTCTTGGGTCCTGTGCTATACACTTGCCGGATATCATATGATGTTTGCAAGCTGCTAGACCCTTTGATAAATTAGAGAGGATGGATAAAGATTTCAGTCACACTGAACCTTAGGTCAACTCCAGTAAACCTCTAATGGCTTCTGACAGAGCTCTTTCACTGCCTGTCTGCTGGGTCCGAGGAGCAGAATGTGTTACCGATCCACAATGAGGGGATTTATGTAAGGGATAATGCCCGACGAAGTGTACATTATCACCTGATAATGGACGATGCGGAGGCGTGAACCGTCCGACGCGCAGTGGAGTACATTATCAGGTGATAATGTACACCTTGAAGGGCATTATCCTGCTTATACCATGGTCACTTGCAAAACATTTTTTTTACAAACATTAATTTATGTTTTTCAATATAAATCTAACGTTTTTGAACGTTAAAACGTAAAAATATCAGAGTTAGCCAACTCTGATATTTCTAGTCCACTCAGCTCATAGAACCAACACCGGCTTTCCTTTGGCTGAGCTATTAGCCCGAAAGCTAACGTTATGCAAGATTCAAAGGCAATAACATTGTGCATGTAACACTCTCCTGCTACAGTATGTTTGACAAGAAGACTATCTAGCTGGCCAGCTATGTCATTGTCCACAATGAAAGCCCGAAGAGAAATATACTTAACACCAATTGTAGACTGTGTGTCTCACAAGATAGCGTCCTTTATAACGCACAATACGGCCTCCCTCCTTCCGCCAACTGTGAAACACAACCCTCCAGGGGAACAAATTGCTTTCCACATTACCAACGCCAGCTCGTTATAACCAACTGTACTGACGGCATTCTATTGAAATCAGCTGAAGCGGTGTGGGTCGTGTCTACACTTCAATATCACCACTGAGATCCATCTTCGTCTCTGCATCTTCATTGATTCCAAAACAGTGATTCTCGTTAAAATTCAACACCAGGATTCATTTGTTTAGACGGAGGCCAAACACAGTTGAGATCTCCTACCGGTGCACACATCGCTGTTGTGCAAGTAAAAGGCCAACCCCTTGTGTCTGCTTCCCCAGTGAGAGGTTTTATCTCAATAGTCCTAGAAAAACAAATGAATTCTCTCCAGAGCCCTCATGCATGCACCATAAAATCGATGGAGAGATTTAACAAGGTGACAAGATGAAATAACCATCAATGATGTTTATTAACCATGAAAGAGACTGCATGGGTCTGGCTGGGAATGGGGTATGTAGTGATGCATTCAAATCTAGGACGGGCTTTAATGGGGGCATAACTGAATTAATTACCATTGTGCATCATCGATTGATTTGGTCTTAAACAAGATCTTTGAAAAACTTAGGCCTGATCTCTGTGTAAGAGTTGCAGGACACTACTCAAATATATGTCATTGGAACACTAAATATAAATATTCTGTAGAGGTAAAAAAAACTTTTAAACAAGATTCAAAGATTAAGTTATTTTTGCAATCCAAATACATGGGGAAAACCGTTGATTGGCTTGTGAGTTCAGGAAGTGTCCTTACCCTCCTTCCTGTGGCGTGGTGCTGAGGTGTCGGGCACCTGGACACAGTAAGTGTCTCTGGTCTGCAGCCCTCCTCCACAGAGGACACTGGCATCGACCAGCCTCCTGTCCTGCTGACTGAGGAGGGGGGCGACGCGACACTCTCCCCAGTCTGTGGTCCTCCACACGTACCTGAGAGGGCACATACATATACATATACAAACACAGTCGCACGCACACACAGACATGCAGATACAGTCGCACGCCACACACAGACATACAGATACACATACACTCTCACACACACACATGCACAAATAGACATACACACATAGATGCAAGCGCGCACACAGACACAGGCGTACACACAGACATACACACAGAATAAGAAAGATTGATTATTGATTAAATATTATGGATAGGGCTATTGGGTGGCATTTAAAAGAAGATGCTTTCTTCTTGAGCATGCAAGCCTCTCAACACAATGAGACAGAAAAGCATGGTCATGATTTCACATAAAAGTGCCTACTCGTGGCAAATGGGTTGACTGTGAAAAATGCTGTGATGTGGGAAGTAATAATGTTGAGGGAATGTCACAGGACACCAGTCTGAAGTCATTTATCACATGCTTAATCTCAGTTTATGAGTATTTCCCTAATCACACCATGCAGCTGCTATGAATACATATTTATATTTCACAAAGGAACATTTATTTTCTGTTGGACCACTGTTTTTACATCACATATAGTGGTATAGAATTAAATGCAAAGATATTTGGGGTTCAAATACCCCCTGTCCATCGCTTTTGATTCAAGTGTCTGCTAAATATACGACCCTGAAACACTGAGTATCCATACAGTATGGAGCACCTGGGACAGTTTGGTAGCAGGTCTCCGATGATATTGCAAGCTTCCTTTTCCTCCAGGGTGGGACATTCTCTGCCTCCACCAATGGGGATCTGCGTCACACGCCGGGTCCTGATCCGGAAACCAGGTGATAGGTCCACGGCCCGGCAGGTCTTGGAACAAGGACTCCAGGAGGACCAATTGGAGGCAATGCAGTCTTTAGGCATGACGCAAGACCGGAAGGTCAAGGGGCCATCGTCATGTGTACAGAGGCTGTTGACAAAGAGGAAGTAAGTTCTGATGAACACAGAGAAGAGGACCCTGATCTGTGAATGTTCTGCGTCCTTCACTCCTTCAAAGTATGATGAATCAGGTATCCAGACCTAGGCATGGAGAGAACTGTGGCTGAGGATGATGGATGTCATCCAGATAGGGATGTGATTATAGACCTCAGACTGTCACAGGCTAAGCCATCAAGACAGGCTTCCTAAAATAGCGCATTGCAGAAGTAAGATCTAGCATCAATTGTGAGAAAATACAGATTGCAGAAGACTTTGAGCTCTGGATGAAGACATGATCAAACCGGAAAAAAAGTGAATAAATGCATTACATAACTCACATTAAAATTAAATTACAATAATTAAGACAATTTAATTAGAAACTGTATATGAATGTATAATTCTGTGTGTGTGTGTGTGTTTGTACTTGTCTGCGTGCATGTGCACAATGTTACTAATTAGAGTGAAATTGGAAAAGCAGAATGCTTCTGAACTCAAGTGGGAAATATATATTCAAAAGCTCCTGAGTTGAAACTTGTGAATAATAAATAATATATGTTAATTGGACTCCACAATTTTTTTTAGTTCACAGTCTAGTCTATCCATAAGCAAAACAGCCTCTATACACAGTATAAACAACTCAGACACTGCGACTGGCAAAGCACCTTCCAGGTGAACATTCAACAACCACTTTAAACTTTGTGGGTTGAACAAAGCCTTGAACTGCGCAGTTTAGGACTGGAAGTGACAAAAGGAAAACTAATCTGAATGTGATGACATTTACAACATGACTGAGAAAGAATGTCTGCCATCCCTCAAAAAATTATAACATGAAATGCAACCTTTGTACTGGTGTGCACTGAACAAGGGGACGCAAAGCAATAAAACAGTTTATTCCAGTGTGCTCCATGCAGCACAGCATGCATATGAAATAGATTTCAGCTGCTGTACATGAAACCATGGTAACCGATGTGAGTTGATTGGTGGAGGTCATTCGTTCATTCATCCATATTCCAACAGTCAGTTGATAACATCACTTAAAGCAGACAGATATGATAGTGGCACTGCATCAATATTCCATGAATGCCAGCCACACTACGATGCACTCACGGAGCACATGGAATACTAGAAAGCAGACTATATTCCAAAGAGTAGATATAGAGGTTGTGTGTATGTCAGTGTGTGCATCAGTATGTGTGTCAGTGTGTGTGCCAGTGTCTCTGTGTTAGTATGAGTGTGGAGGTATGTGTAAAAGTCACTCTTATCAAATGAAATAGCATGGTTAGCTGTGAGTCTCAGGACTGCAGTGCATTTGACATTTACAAGAATAGCATAGGGTTGTGAAAGCATCCCACCAAATCCCACAATAATTGAAACGTTGAAAACCATAAACAATTACGAATTAGGCCTTTTTGCAGAAAGCTCCTGTTCCCTCAGCAAGAAAAGAAACTGCAATATTGTAAAGTGATTTAGCATTGATTCTCACAGACCAAGAGAGACGTTACGCAACCACAAACTGTAAACATTACAAAAACAATCTTTTAAAATTTTGTTCCATTCAGGCTGCAGGTGTCTTTGCGTTGCCGACATTATGGAATTTATCTGAGGTGCTTGTGTTTGTATTGTACGCCAGCTTTGTCAGAGGAGAGGGAGGTGAATGTGGGACAATGTAATTCAGCCATGTCTGCGACCCAGCCCCGCTCACAGCTATCATTACAGCAGCTGCCGCAGACCCACCCTGCTTTCATGACACTAATCTGGGATTTAGACCTTAAAATGACTTGTTTTCACAGCCAACTCATCTCTGGAGTACACATACTGTCTGATCTCTCATTTGATGGTACAGAGACGTGTGCTTGTGTCTGGCTTACCTCAGCATGGCGTTCTTTCCGTCGCTCCGTGTGCAGCGGACCTGCCGTGTCTGGTAGCCAACCTCGATGTCCCACGCCTTAGGGTTGAGGTCAGGGTTGGGGCTGAGGTCAGGGTTGAGGTCAGAGTTGGGGTTGAGGTCGGGGTTGTGGCTAGGGTTGGGCTTGGGGTTAGGGCCATGTTCAGAGTTGGTGTTGGGTTTGAGGTCAGGGTTGAGGTCAGGGTTGGTGTCAGAGTTGGGGTCAGGTTCGGGGTCAAGGTAGTGCTGGTCATGGTGGGAGCTCTGAGTATGCCGTTTGACTGTGTTTTTCTCCTTAGAGTTGGAGCTGAAATCTACCATGGTCCTCCCGTTCAACCAGACCCCTCTCTGCAGGGGCAGACGACACTCGCTCCAGGCGCCCACCTTCAAGCTGTAGTGGAACTCGCCCTCCCCTGGAGGGCAGGGGGTAATATTGGAGCATGTCCTGGTCTGGGTAAGTTTGGGACAACTGGCCCCTCCGTACATGGGCGTCGCTAGAACGTGACGAGTCTGATGCTGAAGCCCCACCCCACAGCTCCGGCTGCAGCTGGACCAGGAAGTGAAAAGCGACACCACACAGTCCTGGGGACAGGGAATGAGACACGCCTGCTCCCCTGAGGGCTTCTGGGAAAAGAACTCGCAGATGCGTGAGGTCACCAATGTCCGGTTGTTGGTGCGGGAGCACTGGACGCGTCGCCGCTGGATGCCATGCTGCGCCGTCACACACTCTGCGGTTCGCAGCTTGAGCTCGTCGGAGAGGTAGGGCACGAGCAGGCAGGCACCCCACTCAGACACCTCCCACTCAAACAGGTCCTGGTGCCACTCGCACACCTTGAAGCAATGGCGCTGGCCCTCTGGCTTGTCCGCCTGCAGGCAGTTGGAGTGGTGGGTGGTCCAGCCTTCTGCATGAACGCACCACACCATCCTGGTCTGGATCCCACCCGAGCCACATTCCTCCCCCAGGCAGCGACCCCACTGGCCTATCACACAGACAGACAACCAGCAAAGAGACTACATGGGAATCACGGAACATAATTTCACAACACAATGTCAGCTGGCGCTGCACCTGTGTTTCATAACCAATCAAACAACTTGTTTTCAGTGGGTCAAGCAGGAAGAAAGAAATTTAAAGAAAAGTAAAGTTATTAAAAGGTAATCAAACAAACTAAAGATCCCTGGGTAATGTATTTCCTATTGTGAACAGGAGGTGATCCTGGTCACCTAGCAGAAACATTACCATTTATCAATTACCATCCAATTCAAAGCAGCCAACGTGCAATTTTTTTGTTTGTTATTATTTGTTATCCAACCCTGGGGTTGAAATATAATCATCTACTCTCACAATCACCTACCACCTTGCCTTATATTTAAACCTATTATTTGACGTCAATTGTTAGAAAGAAATATGTTGAACACAGGCACATGATCAGAATCCTTAATTATAACTACAGTACAACCAGTCACATACTATAGTTCTGGTACTGAAGAAAAAAGAGAGCATTGCTTTACACTACCAGCATAACAATGAATGCCAGTTGACGTCACTTGAGAAAAATTATACTTTTAGTTATTGTTTTTCTCCGTCAAATTCCACTGATGAACAATTGCGAACATGAAAGCGTGAATGTCTATCTGTGCTCAATTTACGGATGTAATATCCTTACTGTACTGTAGTTGATAGCTCTTCCTATTCATTTCAGAGTCAATTAGCCACATGGTATGAACAGGATCATTCATTTCATCTATCATAACTGGAATTAAACTGATATAATAATGAGATCCTGTTGTGCACCAATGATTGGTTTAAAATGGTGACAGAGAAAAAGTAGATGTACAATATTGTTTTATAAGGCTGCCATCGTTAAACTTGTGCAATGACAAAGCTACAATGTGTGCCTTGAACACTGATCAGCATTAATGTTTTTTTTTTTTTTTTTTTTACCTATAAGTTGCTATACTCTAGCCTGGTCCAAACCAGACTCTCGTACATTGCATTTGTACAGAGAGTCTGGCCTCGCTCCATTGACAAGCGTTGACTTCCTTGTAGGCGGGTACTCTGTTGAAGTTTAAAACTATTGGATCTGCCCAGAGCCACTCTGATCTGCCATAACCAATCGCTAGCGTTCGCCTTAGCCAATTCCTTCTCCACTACTGTAACAGAGCTAGCTGCTGTAGCTGGAAAATCAAACTTTTCCCGAACCCCGTGGGGAGGAGGGCCACAATATCATGGCCACCAACAAAACTCAGCAAAACTTGTTCTTGCTCCAGCTTTAGCTGTTGGATATTCGGCAGCGTTGCCACAACGGACCGAATGGCTTTGCTCGCATCTTTCTCCGCCGCCATTACGGAACTACAACACAAACTATCGCACGACATCAACGTCATCGTTCTCAACCACTCCCTCTGTTCGCTGATTTGCCGGTAGAAAATCAACCTGAAGAATCTGACTTACGTACCTCATGGCCAGACCTTTGTACAGAAGCAAAAATAAATTTGAGCGGAAGTACGTAGGAGGGCAGAGCCAGGATGGCTATACTTTTGGGGGGGAAATATTTCAAACTGCTGAATTGTTTCATAGTTCATTGGAGCATATCATTGCCTTTATTTATCCTCACATTATAAAGGCCAGGGAGACATACCATGTGACTCATAATGGCTGCATTATCATAGTGCCTAGTTTGTACACTTCATTCACAGAACAGAATCAGCCTCAGCAAACTAAAAAGACATGTTTCAAGGATGAAAAGCCACCAGAAAAGCACAAAAGCAGAAGTTAAAATCTTTCCCCCTGCAGACTACCTTTCAGAGGAGACGCTCTGCAGACTATCCCTCGGAAGACACGTTCTGCAGACTAGCCCTGGAAAACACTTTCTGCAGACTACCCTTGGACGACAAGTTCTGCAGACTACCCCTGTAAGACACATCAGTCCATCAAACTATTGAAGTTTACGGATGACACCACCCTCATTGGGCTCATCTCTGATGGGGATGAGTCTGACTATATGTGGGAAGCTGACAACCTGGTGACCTGGTGTAGCCAGAACAACTTAGAGGTCAATGCTCTTAAGATAGTGAAGATGGTTGTGGACTTCAGGAAGAATACAGCCCCACTCACCCCCATCACACTGTGCCGCTCCCCAGTCAACACTGTGGAGTCCTTCCGCTTCCTGGGCACTATCCTCTCCCAGGACCTCAAGTGGGAACTGGACATCAGCTTCCTCACCAAGAAAGCACATCAGAGGATGTACTTCCTGCGGCAGCTGAAGAAATTTTACCTGCCAAAGACAATGATGGTGCACTTCTACACAGCCATCATTGAGTCCATCCTCACCTCCTCCATCACCATCTGGTACGCTGCTGCCAAGGACAAGAGCAGACTGCAGCATATCATCCGCACTGCTGAGAAGGTGATCGGCTGCAATCTGCCTACCCTCGAGGACCTGCACACCTCGAGGACCCTGAGGCGAGCTGTTCCAGTTACTCCCCTCTGGTAAAAGGCTGCGGTCCATCAGGACCAAACCTTACGCCCTAAGAACAGTTTCTTCCCATTTGCTACTGGCCTCTTCAACAAGGCCAAGGACTACCACTGACATTTAAATATTATCTATTGCACTACGCACAAGCCACCTGAATCTCATTTGCACTGTTACCCATTAATGCTGATCATTCATATTCTTATTCATACTCTTATTCTTATTCTTGTTTTTATACATTTTATATTCTAAATTCTTTAATTTTTTAGACTGTTTAGTCATTTAGTTATACTATTGTACTTTTATACTTAATTTAAGATCTGTATATGTTTATTGTTTGCACCTTGCACAGTAAATTCCGTGTTTGTGTAAACTTACATGGCGAATAAACCGAATTCTGATTCTTTCTCATTAACAGAGCACCACTGCTCATACAAAGAGTGACACGTGGTTAGCAATCAGACTTAAAGGGGTCATTGATTGCAGAACCGAATTTACCTTGTCAAAGTTGAATAACGACAGTTCAGTGGGTAAAATGGACATACAGTGAACCCCAAAATCCATTGACACCTTTTTCCTTTGCAAATCTCACAATTAAAAAATGTAGCTGTAAAACGTTTTCGGTGGCTCCACCTTTTTTGGCTCTGGTCTGTACCTTTGTCACGCCCAAAAATTTGCTGCGCGCTGCTCTGTGTACTTCCACAGAATTACAAAGAAGAACGTTTTTCTAGCATTTTTTAAATGGACTACGGTGGTAAATGCAGTGTTCCAGGCTGTACAGGGAATGCTGACACTTTTCAGAGTCTTCCTAAGGAACCAAACATTCGATGGGCTTTGATGTTTGTCTATGAGAAGATCCCTGTGCAGTTCGACCCTCAATTACACATTTGCTCGAACCATTTCACCGAGGACAGTTTTGAAAACCTGGGACAATGTAAAGCAGGATTTGCTTTTGTAGCGCCCCAACGCCTATCATATATAAGTATTAGGCCTTATATAAAAAGGGAAGTAACTAGATGGGACGTTTGAGTTCTTACATTTATCAGACCAATCTTTAAATGCCTATAAATAAGTAGGACCAGACACTGTATACCAAAACATTTATTTAATTAAAAGATTATAGATTGTTTCAATTTCCAATTATATTGACCAAAATAATTCAATTAAACAAATATTTAGTACATTGTAATCCAAATGAATGTCTTTTTTTCACTTAACAATACTATGTTATTTTACTATTTTACCTTATTTGACTATAACCCCTTATGTCTCCCTTTAGGTTTGGATCTCTATCAAATATAACAATCAAAACAATAGAATAGAATACAATCTCTTGTTTGTACACTAATTCTCAAATAGAATGCTCGCACCTTAATGATAAAGTATGTACTTTAACCATAAACGATCATAGTGGGCCCACACACACACACACACACACACACACACACACGCAAAATATCCGTGTGTATGCGTGGCGCAAATGTTCCAGGCCTGTTCGTTGCTGGGGTGCGTTGAGGCAAAAAAACACAATGCTGCTTCACTCTAGCCTGGCTCTGCCCTCTTACGTACTTCCGGTCAATTTTGATTTTGCTTCTGTACTGCGTCTGGGCATGAGGCACATAAGTCAGATGTCTCCGGTTAACTTTCTACCTGTCCAATCAGCGAACAGAGGGAGTGTCTGAGAACGATGACGTTGATTTTGTGCGCTAGTTTGTGTTGTAGTTCCGTAATGGCGTGGAGAAAGATGCGAGCTAAGCCATTCGGTCCGTTGTGGCAACGCTGCCGAATATCCAGACATTAAAGCTTCTTTAATGTCTGGTCTTTGATCCCCACGGGGTTCGTTTGATTTTCCAGCTAGCTCCGTTAGTCGTGAAGGAGTTGGCTAAGGCGAACGCTAGCGATTGGTTATGGCAGATCCAGAGTGGCTCTGGGCAGATCCAATAGTTTTCAACTCCGAGTACCTAGCCTGGTCCTAACCAGACTCTTGTACATTTCATTTTTACTGGCCTCGCTCCATTGACAAGCATTGACTTACTTGTAGGCGGGTACTCTGTTGAAGTTTAGTCACCCCCCCCCCTCCCCGGCTTTGTAAGTACAGTGACACCTCAGGGGGCGATGCAGACCTCTGGGTCACCCGTAGATTTACTTGCCCTAAAAGATGGGATGAGATGGAGAAGAAAGCATCCCTCTATCGCTGAACCCCTGTCAGAATGTTGGTGGGCCAGCAGCAGTGTTCCTCAACACCCGATAGTGCCATGAGATATCGTTACGTTTTACTGAACTTACACTTCCTCAGAAAGTGTTTATGTTAGTGAAGTTACATCAACATGGTAAGATGCACCTTCTGGGGGGTATTCCAGAAAGCGGGTTTTGTGAAAACCCTGAGTTGGGTAACCCTAAAATAAAATAAAGAGAGGTAACACAAACTTTTTGTCAGTGTCCATGGTAACTTATTCTGTGAACCGAACCTACTTGCTAGCAGGTTTTCCATGACAAACTCTGCATTTCTTCCTATTCCCTCCCACTTTCTGAGCCTGATACAGTTGGCAGACATGGGGTGTCCTTTCCTGGTTCAGCCGACCGATCTCGGACAAAATGTAATTCGCTTAGTATGCCGGGAGAGGATTTTAAAATTGCGATTCGATGTGCTTTAATTCACTGATGAATACCTAAGTTAACGTTTCCCGTCACACTCCAAAATGTATTTTAACAACATTCTCAGCCCTTCGCTAATTCTCAGCACATTGCTAATGTTACACACCGTGGACATGCACTCAGAACCGACCAAATGCTTTTTGGCACTGAAATCATTGAAATTGTATGAAGTCATTGCCTACAAATAGAAATCCAACAATGAGTGTATTGTTGGATATTGTTCCTACAATTTACATGATTCACCTGTGACCAAGTACCCTCCTGTAACTGGTGTTCCAGCAAATCAATTTCAAGATTGTAGGGGGTCAATATTGGCCAAACTAATTCCCCTATGGTTTGATGGAAGATGGGAAACTGAACAGTGTATTAACATGAACCAAATAATGCCAACCAATGGAATTACAGTTATTTGACTCTATGGGTTCAATCATAGCAAGAATGGTCAAAGTAACGTTAAATAAAATAATAATGTAATCATATTGCAAATTAATTAAATCAATTAGAAATGGAGGTTAGAAATTGAAATTAGAAATTGAGGAGGTCTCAGGAGACCTCCTCAATCTTGACCCTTACTTATCAACATGACTAGCAATACTACAGTAAGTTACACAATGATGTGTGAGAGCCATCAAGTTGAGACTCCATCCAGTAACTCCAGATTTTAGCATATGAGAGGTGGGGGCAGGTTGACACCCAGCCTTACAAGATCAGACTTTATTCTTCTGCCCTAAGTACACCATATCTTGGTCATTCTTTGGCACTTGCTTCATGAGATGCAGTTTGTACAACTCCTTTACTGGTAACTTGGAATACATGAGATTACATTAAATTCCACAGTTCCTCATGCGGAATTCACCTGCCATTAAATGACCATCTCACTGTGTACAGCATTCTGTTCAGCTCTGTTCAACAGGATCAGAATGTGGAAATAGTTTTTCTATTCATTATTCTCTTAATGTCAGTGTAACTGACAATTCCACACAAGCCTGTAAATAAAAGTAGGCTACATGGGGAGGGAACTACCAGTAGCTACCATACATAGGCTTCTCTGCATCCATTTCTGCAGCAGCAGTCTTGTAGCCTATACGTCACCTTGGTTTTAATCATATTCGACATGATACAAAGTAAATATCAGTTGGTGCCTATTTCATTAGCCAATGCTTAGCCAATGCTTTTGGCTGCCTAAACAAAGCGTATGTTTAGGGACCATCAACAACATGAACTAGGAGCGTCAAAATAATGTTAAACTGTTGAAGATGTATGCATTCATGCAGCACAGCCTTTATTTTGTTCATTTTCATCTCAGGTTATTAAAAATTAATTTTGTATTCAAAATAAATCTTCAAACTTCAATAGCTTTTTGGTCATGGGACCTATAATCCTCAAATTAATTTCAGAGTGTTCACTGACTATGCATACATGTTTCAAAGCCTTTAGTCTTTTCATTTTTATCTCACACTTCTGCCACGGGGTGCCACCCCTCAAAATCTCCTGCCACCCTCTTAACTTAGGTATTACAATAACTCAATGAAGCATCAGGAAAGAGCTACCTAAGTAAATACTTTTTAAAAGAATGCCAAATGCAAAGCTTTTATTTGGTTTAAACAGTTGTTTTACTAAATGTTTATTAAATACTGTGTGGTATTCATCTCTGGGTTTGTTTGTTCAGTTTTGCGTGAGTAATAATATGTGGTAGCAGAACCATCCCCCTTGAGCCATGCTTCAAATGAAGCTTAAACTCATCATAAACACACGCACTAATGAATTACCTTTAGGGTGTAATTTCCTTTTCAGCCTCACAGTCTAAATGCAAAACGTTCTTCTACGTTCAGTACTTGGATGTTCCACCGTGTGAATGAACATTAGTGTCTACAGTAAGAGTAGCCTATCCTAACAGCTGGAAAAGGTGTACATAACATTTCTGAAAATAATAATTAATCATCCTTTTGTAAGCCCCTCAGCCCCTCAACAAAACAAAACTATTTTTGTTCATGTAAGTTCATATAAGTAGGATCTGTGCATGTCTCCTAGGATCTAAGTGAAGTAAGCACAGTCTGACAGATGACTGCGGTAAACATCAGAGTGATTCAATTTAGCTTTTGTCCTTCAGGGAATGTCTCCTTATCAGAAAGGAGGCATATCTATTCACTACTCTGGTGTTGCTAAAGTTTTCACAGATTTGATTGATCAGAACATGTATCTGAGTAATAATGACAGTGTTTCAGTCTGTGCTCTCGCTGTTCAAACTCATGCAGAGTTCACCGTGGTGCATTCAAGTCTAGGGCGCTTCGTAGCCGCGCAGCTGGCTCATAATGCTATTTATTTTCAAGCAGACACATTTTTTTGGGGTCATTCCGTGATTCCCATTTGACTTAGTTTCCATTCTCTTTATTTTATAAGATACTCACAGCAGTTGACTCCTCAAAGCAGCTCAGACTAGCTCTTTTGACAGCTTGCATTTGGACGCTGTCCCACAGAGGGAATGAAACAACACCATAGATATGAGCATAAATAATGGCAGTGGTAGATGGAAACTGGCATGTGGGCACCATTGTTTGTCTGTTTTTCTGACCTGGAAAATCCTTGTAGACCAAGCGAGCAGACCATGACTGACAGCAGGGCTAAGAAACTGTGAGAGACACAGTCTGCCCCATATCTGTGTTTGACAAATGATTAATTCATTACACAGACATGTAAACACATGGTTATCTATAGGAGCAGTGTGCGAAATACGGGGGGGTCCGGGGGGGCTCGACCCCCCCGATTAACCCATGAGCCCCCCTGAAAGCCTCAAAAGCAAAATTTGAAGGCCGTCTCAATTTTTTTCAAAATAAATAAATATAGTCACTAATGGTCACAAAAATGTTTTTAAGCTCACCATGTTTAGTATTCAGAAATCAAAACATTTATTAACAATTTTTTTGGCCAAGCGGAGCCAGCCAGTCCTGTGCGCCAAACAGAAACGTTGAGAAGTCAATGGCTAGCAAGCGAAAGCTAACCAGAGTGTATCATTCACACATTTTGGGTTCACATCCAAAAAGGTGGCACTCAGAGATGAAGAGGCACCGAATGACAATGCACTTGTTATAAAACAACGTGCATCCAAACAACTTTAGCCAATGCAACCTCTTATGTCAGTGTTGCTTTACGAATACTAGCCTACCATATAGAACTAGAGAGGATACCATTTCTGGAGAAATTGTAGGGTGTGCTTGCTTGGGTCGGTTGCACAGGGGTCCGTTTTTTAATGACATTTTTACAACTGATATTTCTGTATATTTTATATAAAAATGCATACTTATTATTTATAAAGATTACATAGATTTAAAAGCATCTTTTTTTGCTGCTCATTTACAACTCAAAATACGAGTGAAGTGTAGAATGAAATATGATGTCTTCTTATTTCCCCTGCAAGAGGCAGCCTCATAGCTGAATCAAAACGAATACATTTGGCAGACCGGTGTAAAAATTGACCTAATCTCTATTACTTAAACGTCCTTTTAAGTTTTCCCTTCTCGTGATATTTTCAGGCATTTAGCCTACTCATATTGCATTCATTCATTAATAAAGAACCCCCTTTGAAGATTATTCTACGACGTTACCGGCAGTAGAATGCTGCGATTCAAACAGTACCATCTGCTAACTGAAAATATGCCCCCAAAATATGGAAGCAAATCGTTACCAAAATTCAAATGCAAATGCATTTCCAGAAATGCATTTGCATTTTAAGAATGTGGCTGCATTATTTGACTCATAAATGAAATTAGTAATCAATCATCCTATTTGCATTTTAATTTTCTTCTTCAAGAGTGCTCAATCTTTCACTTAATTAAAATGAAAAAGAAATAGACATTTGAGATTTAATTTTCAAAACATGCCCCAGCAAATAGATACCAAAATTCAATTTGAAATGTAAAATTTGAAAATTAAAATGCATTTCCAGAAATGCATTTTCATTTTAAGAACGTGGCTGCAAAATCGTGACCACAATTCAAATTCAAATGCATTTCCAGAAATGCATTTTCATTTTAAGAACGTGGCTGTAAAATCGTGACCACAATTCAAATTCAAATGCATTTGCAGAAATGCAAAATGAACGAAAAAGCATTCTGAGCTGCGCAGCAGAGTGACGTCAGTAGCCGCTCTTCTTCAGCTCCCTGCTGACCGAGCTACCCATCTTGTTCGGTAGGGAGCGGTGTGCACATCTGCATGGCATTACATTGCAAATGTGCCGGGAAATTGATTGAATTGCCTGGTAAAATTGGGTAAACACAACGATGGTTCGTTATGAACCTTTGGGTCATGAGACCTGAAGGCAGCACAAGGGTTAAGTGAAAGATTGAGCACTCTTGAAGAAGAAAATTAAAATGCAAATAGGATGATGGATTACTAATTTCATTTATGAGTCAAATAATGCAGCCACATTCTTAAAATGCAAATGCATTTCTGGAAATGCATTTGCATTTGAATTTTGGTAACGATTTTCTTCCATACCAAAAACGTAAATAAGCTTGACATTTATGTAGTGGAAAATCGCTCATTCATAAAAAGCTCACTGGTAGCGATCATTGTCAGTAACAACGCAAAATGCGATATAGCCCTGTGTGTAGAAGCTGCCCCGTAAATTCTACTACTACAGTACAGTACTAGACTACTGCTGTGTTCGTCTTGGTAGCGATTGCGTTGGCTGAATTCGATTTAACGTTCCGTTGTACGGTTTAGGCTGAAATTAATTATTTTCATGAACAGATTGACAAAGTTTAGGCTGTGGCAATGAAGTTCAGGTTAGTAGTCAGATAGTTTCACCTATTGAAAGACTTTTGATTTAAGTAAGGGGAGTGCCGAACATGTTCTGTCGCCGTTTGACTTCCTAAACAGCTGTGTAGATGTTTTTGTAGTGTGCCTCGCCTAGGCTACAGCGTTGCAGTGAGCAACACTGGTTTGAAACCACAGGTAATGATAATTTCACCAACAAATCGTTTACTTGTAATGTAATAATAAATCCTACAACGAAAATGTATTTGTGAGGAATGTTTATTTTAACGATTGAAAACAGATGCATCATAGACCACTGTAGTATGTGTTGCCCGGGCAACAGAGGCTAATGTCATGATGCTAATGCTTCAGTGAAATAGTAGACTACCGTTTCCTGTGGGCCTACTTCCTTAATAATATCAGCTAATATTGTACATTACATTTCACAATTGTGTTTCACATCAAAAAGTAAAATGAGTAAATAGTTATCACCCTGGCCTCTTTGCTTGTGGCGTTTCTGCAGCTGCCTTGCAGTAAAGCTATAGTTAGCCTAGCTATCCCCCAAGTTCTGCTACAGGTAGTCACGCGTGTTTTCGTGACGTTAGTGACGTAGTGACGTTAGTAACGTCAGTGACTGTGGCTAGAAAATTAGCCACCGTTAGCTTCACTTTTCGCCACAAAAACTTAACTTGAGCCTAAACCATGCAACGGAACGTAAATAAAAATACAAGCAACTCAATCGCTACCAAGACGAAACTTTTGACACCTAGGTTGTCTATGTAGGCCAAATATTGACGAAGATTTAGGGGGGCAAAAATAAATAATAATAATAAAAATATATGTGAGAGAACAAAGGTTGTGCCCTTGCCGAAGGCAAAGCACACCCAATAATAGTAGAATACTAGAATAATAGCATATCGGATTATCAAAAATGGTTAAGTGTGTGCGTGTGTGTGTTGTCATGTAGGCTATAGACTGATTGTCTTGGCTTGCATCCATAAAATAGTTACTGTAATGTTATACCTACTGCCAGTAGCGGACTGACCATCGGTTTATTTTACATAAAGCTCCCAATTTTTTTTTCCGCTCAAATCAGCCAAAAACTTTTGCTCGCGCACCATGCGCGCTCGCATTAACTGTAGAACTCCCTACTAGCATCACATCAAACCCAGAATGTGCATGCATTAGCAGGGCACTTTGGTGGCGTATACAGGGCCGGCTCTGGTGGGCCGGTCTGGATCAAAGTCCAAGGCCGATTTTTACTCCCAGTCCGTCCCTGCCTACTGCATATTGAGAAAATTTTGATTGGTATTGCGCAACAATTGAGAGATGGGGACCCCCCCGAATATTGACGGGTATTTCGCACACTGCATAGGAGCCTCTGCGGTACCTCCAGCGGGCAGGAGCTGGGCAGGGTGCGGCAGGGTAGAGCTTAAAAGGCATATCCTTCCTTTTCTCAATCAATGACTGGACATAACAAGTTCCTTTCCCCTGGCCTGAAATCATCATAAGACATTGTTGTAGTTATTGTGCTATTTGGGATTTAAAATAGAATCCAACATTTGTTGATGTAAAACAAATGACTTGAACAACAACACCGCCCAGCACCCCTTCATCTCCCTCAACCTTGATGCAAGAGTGTTGCAGAACCCAGAACCCTCCAGGTAAAATTGCTTGACTCACAAGGTCTCAAGAACAGACTTATGGAACGTAGCGAGTAATTGGATGGGATTACACTCAATCTTTCTCTCTCTCTGACTGGCTATTCTCTGTCTGGTCCTCTGTCAGGCCAGCAGGCAGGGGGCTAATAGCCACATCCAGACTCTAGAGTTGTGAAGGGAGGAAACACTGCTGTTGTGATGGCAGAGGTCACCTGAGGTCACATTGGAACAGAGACAGAAGAGGAGTAGGGGTTTATAAACAGACTTTCTGTGCTGACGGGGGGAAAGGGGGACAAGGCATGACAGCGCCGGTCACAGCTGCTCCTCATGGAGGTCTGTGTGGCTCTTCACATCACTTCAGCGATGCTGTTCACCTTTTGGTCAGGGTTGTCACTGAGTTGTATCCAAAATGTGTTTTGTGTTTGTAACCATCTACAAATTAGATTCCTATGTAATACACTGTGCTGACACACAGTGGCAAATATGACTAACAAATTATTTATGTTTGGCCTTACAATCTTTGCTGAAGTGCCCCAAAAATTCATTTGTAGCAAAGAGTCAAACCTTCAACACGGTCATAATCTGATCACTTCAGTAAGACACAGTACTGTCGACCACATTTGCACAAGAACCCCCGATTTTGCATTATATGGCGCCCATACAATGCTATCTTTCTGGTTGAGCCTCAAAGGGTTGATACCAGACCTGGTGTCCTTCTCCCCATGGGAGGGAGAAGGGCCAGCCAAGTGACCCACCTTCCTCAGCCTCTCCTTACTCCAGAGAAACTCTGGATAAAACAAAGGGACATCAAAAAGCTTTTAATGGATGTCCCAACATTTCTCAAGGACTACACTGTTTGTGGACACTAGAAGGATTACTGGAATTTATGTGTGACAATTTATGCTTTCCCTTTAATGCTGTGTTGATTTAATTTGATGTTTTAATGTAACTTCCTTTCATGTTGTGATAAATCAGTCAACCTTGCTATCAAATGTATTGTAATCTATGAATAGGGATGGGTATCGAGAACCGGTTCTTGTTTAGAACCGGTTCCCAGTGAATCGATTCCTTGGAATCGTTAGCAAAATTCCTTAACAATTCTGTTACTAGGAAGAAGCGTTCTAAAGTTTGGTTGTATTTCACACGACAAAATGACAACGCCACTTGTAACGTGTGTAAAAAGTCTATTTCGTCGGAAATACTACAAATATGAAGAACCATTTGAACACACAGCATGGAATGAAGTTACTGGAACGTCATGTGTTTGATGCATGCAGCAGCGCAGCTAACGTTCGCGCTTCATCTCTAACTATCTAAGGTAGAGCTAAAAGTGATCACAACCACTTGTTACTGTGTGAAGCAATTTGCCTTTATTGGGTGTAGTCGATCTAGTTAACTTCTGTCCCGTCGTTTGAAGCATACATTTTAGCTCCGGCATTCGTCTCCCATTAGTCATCTTATTGATCATTTCACGTTATCGGGGCGGCGTGTGTTATCAGCAAACGTTCGTGTGTCCCATTATTAAACTGAGCATATCGATTTTTAATCCATTATTAAACTTAGCATTTTAATTGTTTATCCTTTTAATAGTCCTGTTAAATGTGCCTGAAAACGCCTAAACAACATACCCAAAGTACATTGAAAGCTGTTGAACCATTTGGAGTACATGCATGTAAATGGTCTCTTTTGAGAGGTGACACTGAAGTTATTTCCCCTGTTGTTAGGACCCCTGTAAGTCCTACTGGTGTTGAGTAATAGAAGCTTGAACACAAGGAAACTGAAAGTTTCTATCTCCGACTAGATTTTGTTTTGAAAACAGAGGCCTGAAGAGGCCTAGAGGTGGTAGGTATTAGCTCATTTCAGAGCCAGTCAAAGCCAGTTTCAGAAATTCGTTTAGAACGAGTGTGTGTGTGGGGGGGTGCAGGACGCACAGACCTACTTGGCTGTAGAGGGGAGAATCGATAAGGAATCAAATCGATAAGCAGGAATTGATAAGGAGTCGGAATCGTTAAAATCTTATCAATATGCATCCCTATCTATGAACATTATTTTTTAAATCAATGTTGTGTTGATATATTATGACGTATATGCAAGGTATGAACATTTTAAGGACACAATCCAAAAGTTACATCCCCTTCCCACCTATCTGTGAAACTGTTTGGACTACACCCAGGCCAAGGACTTGACCAATTAACTGTTTTACCTGCCTCAAGACACTTCCCCTTTATTCAGAGTTTAAAGACCAACAACGAGTAATCACTCGCTGAGTCGCTGAGATACCGCAAGTCCTAACAACGGATAGGCATTCAAAAAGTATCTTGCCAAGCTCCTGAGGTTCAACAGTATAGTGATTGCAACACTTTCTGGACGAATCTGCAGAAGTAACCAAACGCAATTCTAATTGTGGCACTGAGATAACCAAACTCGGTCTCACCACGGATTAAAAGGAATACTTTCACGAAATAACCTTTTGATTGGATTACACAGATTTGTTTACTACAGCCAAGATTTAAACAGGCTCCGCTTTTGACCCACAACTTCAACACACCGATTATTACATGGTAAACCTAGGTTTCCCTGATGTCCTAACTCAATATCAGGGTGGTGCCCCCTCTAACTAAATAACTGATTATAGATCAAGTATATTAATTCTTAAACGAGCAAACCCTGCTACACAATAATAAGTTTAATTAAAGTTACTCTTAAATTTTTCATCTTTTCCAAAATCCTCTATGATTCTGCCAGTAAAAGTCTAAGAATACTGTACAAAGTCTAGGAGGGTGTTGGAGAGAGGGTAAAGTGATTACTTTAGGCAAGTATCCTGCAGGCAGTATCCTGCTGAGGCTAAATAAGTTAGCCAGCCTCCATCTGTCACCTCTGTCCCTGCAACATTAATCAGCGTTCTGCCACCTTTATTGGACATCTACAAAAGTATCTATCATGCATGGCCAACCAACATGGCCGCCAGCACACGGTGTTATGGGACAAGAACACATGCCTCTTCTTTGGGGCACAGCGGGGTCATTTGACATTTATCTGAATAAAAAGAAAGAGTAAGATGTCTTCAAGTGTAAAAAGTGTTGAGGGGCATGGTATTACTGCATGTGCAGTGCACTCTATTTGACCTGTAAAGCACAACTAGGGACACACCAATAAACATCCAGTACTTCTTTGACTTTACTGCTTTGCCTTTATTAATCTGCAAGCTATCAAAGACAACTAACATCCTGTGGTACAGAAAGTCAGACTGCTATCTGGGACTTGATGTTTAAAGATTCAGTGACCCGTTGAACTATCCATGCACAAAACAAACACGGGCCAGTCATTTGTTCTTATTTATTTTATTTGATCAGACAGCCAAACAAAGTCATTGGCTTCTACAGGGCCATGCAAGTGGTTATCAGCGAGTCCATTAGAGTTGGTCAGATGCTTCAGATTCTCTTGATCTATCTGTATTGGACACGACAGACAACTAATGGACCGTCTGGGAGTGCAGATAGATCAGGTGGGAGATTGCCCTTTCTCTTCCCTAGACAAGATGGACACTGCTGTGCCAGGTGACCGCAGCAAAACACCTGAAGTATGGCAGAAGGATATAAGGGCATGCTGTATGTTGAGGGTTGCTGTGGCCTTAATGAAGCAACAGACACTTTGTTCAAGGAGCCGAAGCAGGGCATGTTTCCTGGTTTCTTTATTACTATTCAGTTATCTTGGTAGTCACAGGAGATTTGCACTCCTGTGCAAATCTCAATAACCGTCTGGAGACATGACAGACAGACACAACTGAAGCAGAATCAAACCTGTCACATTGATATCAAGGGCTGCCAATCTTCTGTGTGTAAGTTTATCACAAGGTTCTTGTATTTGTACAGATACAATCTACTCTTTATTTTTGTGTTTTCTCTCTGTCTCTGAGCTGTGTACAGTCACTCTTCACTCTGGGCTGACATGCTGACAAGGTTTCTGTCGGCATGCAAATGTTTGCCTTCACGTTCCACCTCTCAACAAAATATGTTACAACAACACATCACTGAGTAACACGTGTCAAGGGAATGTGAAAACATAATTTACTGTACTTCCTGCATTGTTATTTTTATCTGTGACATCGCTTAAGATTGGCAAGGCAATCACGTGCGTAGGTGCACATTGCAGAGTGTCAGGAATAACATGGACGTGAAGCGATATTGGGCGAGCCGCCACAGTGAGTCCTCAGAGGCAGCTGTGGCCTCGCTGGTGTGATGCAGCTCTCTGAAGCATGACATAAGCTGAGACCAGGCTTTGGGAGAAGCTACTCTGTGATTCCAGGCAGATGGTGCTCTCGAGGTGATGCAATGAGAATACTTCCAGTACATTAGAGAGACTCCCTGAAAAAGAAACCCTTAAAACAACATTAGGTGGGGTTTTCATGCAAACTGTAAAATAAATGATATACCCCCGAGTAATTGAACAGTCAAATAATTAGCACAAATCATAGCCCATTTTTTTTGCTTATCCAATTCTACGCTTAACATTGAAAGGGCCATAGAAAGTGTTTGGCAAGCAACGACATGTAGCCTCCTTGAGCTTCAGTGAATGAGCATGAAAGTGCCAGTGACAAATTGGCTTTATGCAAATGTAAACTGTTATGTAATATACTGTTTAATTCAAAAGGTGCTCATAGAGGTACTTTACATACTAAATAACAATTTGACAATGTTAATTAGACCACCAACATGTTGCAGACATTTGAAAAAAGTGTCAATAAAGCCAATAGTAAACACTCACACAGACACTGATAACCCTCTCTGTTTTTGGAGAAAGTTCTCATAAAACCGTATTTCTTGGTTTGCTCTGAGCACGCCCAGACAGCTCATCAGATCCTCCGACATGAATTCAAGTCTGTAGCCGGATCACAGACACACCACCCTGGGGCGTATCACCTGTCACCCAGCCTCCAGCCCACAGGGGCCAGCCTCCAGCCCAGAACCAGAGCAGGTCATGCAGAAGAAACAGCAGGGATAATTGGTCTCATAATGAAGCAAATTGTCAGCCCATCGCCTACTGAGAAGCAGGAACAGTGGTGGTCTCTAAGTAGGTAACTTGATGTTTTTCACCTGAGGATGGATGTGACGGCTTGTTGTTTTTGAGTCTAATTGTATGGCTACTTATTATTCACGGAAGAGTTGATTCACAAGGCTCTTACTTGGAAGAAAGGTTGCCGTACCACAGTATTGTTTGGGTGATGTTCCAATTTCAGCGTTGTTGTGCCAATGGGAACACAACTAAGAGAACCTATCAACGACTCCAGTTCTAGTTCAATATTCTATCAGCCCACCTCTCATTTAGGGACCACAGTAATTGGGGAGGAAAATTATGCATGGCTTTTTGCATTTTCACAGGTACTAATTATATATCTCACTTGGCAGACGCCAACTTGACATTCTGAAAGCGAATGGCGAAACTGTCTCCCTTTTGCGTCCGCACTCAGAGGGAACTTGATTGATTGAGCCTCCTTGATATACCCAGCAGAACTTCAGACAATGGGAGGAGAGGAAGACCAGAAATGTAGGGTTGGTCAGAACAGGGCTGATGGACCTGCTCTCATTAAATCCCTGAGATTAATGATAGAAGCTGCCTCTGAATGGATGGAGTTCCCAGTACCCCCACTGACTAATAAACAGGAGCTGCTGGTGGAGGGAGGATGGGAGCCTTCCAGGTCTGCAGTTTCCCACATTACCAAATTCTGAGATGAAGGCTGGGATGCAGGATGGATAGTGTTCTTCAGGGAGACTGATGAGTCTGACACTACAGAGCAGGACATGACTACCTCCAGAAAAAACTGCTGTTTCTTAATTGTAACCTACTTAAAGGGGTCATATAATGATTTTATAGGGTATTTCACACTGTTCCTTAAGGTCTCCGAATAGGGTATGTAACATTGGTTTGGCTGAAAATGGCCCGGGTGCTGTTCTATGTGCCCTAATGTAAATTTCGGGGCGTGATAAAGGTACAGACCAGAGCCAAATAAGGTGGAGCCACGAGTTGACGTCAACTCGGTCGCTTTTTGGAAAAGTGAATGGACTTTGAGGTTCACTGTATGTCCATTTTACCCACGAACTGTCGTTATTCAAACTATGACAAGATAAACTCGGTTTTGCATTCAATGACTCCTTTAAAACATATGCCACATATATAACTACTGTAAAACAATGGAGACATGAGTACATTTAGTGGAATCTAACACCCACCACACAACCCATGCTACCAACCACCACAAAATCCATGCCATCACATAACCCATGCTAACCCATCACATAAATCTACACCCACTGGTCAGTGCATGCCATTTAACATTCGTTAAAACTGTGAGTTTGTAACACAAGAAGAATGTTTCACCACATTTTCACCTCTAGCAACTCCTCTAGCAACCCCTACCCAACTACTGGCCAACCCCACCACCCTCTGTAACCTGGCACCTCATTTTGCCTAGCCTAGCCACTCTAAGCTGTCTGATCATAGCCATGTAGCTCCAAACTCAGCCTGAAGGCACTGCTGTGGCCTTCCTCTTTCTTGCTTCATCCTAACAGGAGCTTTGACTCCTGCAGCCACGCATTATTGAAATGCATCCTCAAGGTACTCCCTCCCCTTGCCTCCCCCTCGCCTTACTTCCTGGAGACCAAGGTCCCTGCTGTGATGCACACATGTTCTGGCGATGAAACCACAGCCTGTTTGCAAAACAAAATATAGATTTTTGACTGGTTTTCAGGGGTGTTATGTAACTGCAGAATACCTAAGCGAAGGTTTGGCCCAGATGAATAATTTTGAGATCCAAAACATCGACATTCCCATAAGACTGCAAGATACTTTCTAACACTTTGCATGGATACTAATAGAACTGTTATAAAATTATAATTGAATTTTTACCGCAATCTCTGGAGCAAGATATCTCTAGTGGAAAAAATATGCTCACAGAAATGTAAGTGTTTAGTTAGTTAGTTAGTAATAAACATGGCGTCAGTTTTTCAGGACTTTGTCTGAACCTTGTTTTGGGTCAATAGTACAGCATTGAGCAAATCAATTATTTTATCAAACAAATTTGCTGTGGCCATATTTGAGACCTGGGAATCCCCTGGTCTTTGTTTCTTGCAGAAAATAAAAGGTGATAGAAGCAGACTGAAAAATGTTAACCCACCGCAGAGGTCCCAATCTCAGTTTGAAACATTGTAAATACCCTACCATAGACTCATTACAAACAAGAATTTTGACTGAATCATATTCATCACTGTGATCACTGCCTCTTTCCATCCCTCCTTTCCTCCATTTTTCCTGACCCCTCCTTCATCTACTCACTTATCTCTTCTGACGAACTATGGCTCATATAAAGGGCTTTCACAACACCACTTGAGGAAGAAAACCATCACACACTGATATACTAGAATACACTGTAACAGGAATGATATAACACACATTTGAAGCATGAACGTGATGCAATGTTTTCACCCAGAGCTTGAGTGGATCTGGGATCTCACACTGGGGGAAAAAAAGGACATTGCTTCTCCTCTCTGTCCCCCAAAACACCCTTTCAATACCCCCCACCACCACACTCGCCAGGGTAGGTTCTGCTAACTCGGGATCCATATGGATGCCTGCGGTTCTGCACTGAAGAGAATAATTTTGAATGAAAAAAGAGAGAGGGGGAGAGGCATTGGAGAGAAAGAAGGAGAGAGGAGAAAGAAAGAGGAGAGAGAAGGAGAGTGAGGAAGAGAAGGCAAAAGACAGAATAAGTGACAGAGCACGAGAGAGAAATAGTGCTTGCAACCAGAACAGCAGTCGTCTCAAAAACGAATGGAAGATATATAATTTTCAGTCACCACTCTGATTTTATTGGGTTTTCAGCCCTTATGCATGCTGTCTGGACACATGCAGACTTAATTTCGAGGAGAGCTGCATGCCTATGAGGAAAAATGTTTTTTAAATATTTATCACCTGCAATAAATTTGTCTCATTTGCCACTGGCTATGACTGCAGATATATAGCTAAGAAACAATTGAATGAAAATGTCATAAAGAAAATGTATGACAAAGTGAACAGTTAATTGTCTAACATTGTATCATCTGTTGTCGGTCTATACTGCCTACAGATGCTGAATTGCTGGTTTATTACCTATAAACCAAAAGTTCAATCACTATCATCCAGCTGTCAAACTGAGAAGCAGACATTCTGGTCAAAGACTCTTGGTAGTTAGAAGATTAGCTGAGATATGGTTACTTTGCAATGTGGCTAATAAATAAGACTCTGTTCCTTGACTCTGACCACCAGAATACTGTTAGAACATGGCACTTCAGATCCTCAATCTTCTGCTGTACTTTCTATATGCACTAGTACATAACTTTGGATAAAAGAAAATACATTGATCAAATATAAATTGTATGCACTCAGAGAGCTGTAGCCCTGTCTATCAAGCCACCACACACACACACCACGTGCCAGTAGTCTTCCAGTGGCAAGCCTTAAGGGGTCATTGACTGGGTTTTTGAGGTTATTTCACACTGTTCCTTAAAGGTCACATGACATGCTGTTTTTGGATGCTTTTATATAGGCCTTAGTGGTTCCCTAATACTGTATCTTAAGTCTCTTTCCCGAAATTCAGCCTTGGTGCAGAATTACAGCCACTACGAGTAGTCCCACAATGAGCTTGCCTCAGAACAAGCTGTTTCGGTGTCTGTTGCTTTAAATGCTAATGAGTAGGAGAGAGGCGGCACCATGCGCTAATGTTTACAGTGGATGTATCGCAATGGCTCATAGCCCCGTTGCTGTAAGATGATGATGAGGGGAAAGGCGGATATCGCGCGCGCCATAACACCAGAGGTGTCAAAAGTATTCACATTCATTACTCAAGTAGAAGTATAGATACTAGGGTTTAAAAATACTTCTGTAGAAGTTGAAGTATCAATTCAAGCTTTTTACTCAAGTAAAAGTATAAAAGTACTGGTTTCAAAACTACTTAAAGTATAAAAGTAGTAAGGGGAAAAAATGTCATTAAGGACAAAAGCTTAGGCACAGGGGTCTATAATGCACGACCCCACCTCCCCCCAAAAAAACATTTTTCCAAAGGCCATAATGACTTGTTATATTGAAATGTTAATGTTGAAAAATGTGGGCTGCACCTGTTTATGCCCATTGAAAATGAACGCATTTTAGTACAATGCAAATACATTAAAGAACCATATATGTGTAGCCTACTACTAAGCATTAACATGTGTTTCATGGAGCGGAAGATATGATGACTAGTTGCCTATAAGTATTGTAATGCTGCAAAAAGTCAAACTTCAGAGGCATGTTATCAATAGCCTTTATTCAAATTAGACGGCGAGTTTGTGAAAGCCATTAGCTTGTGGTAGCCTACTTGGGTGCGCAGAGCTTGCAGCGCATTCGAAAGGAGTTGTTTTTGCATCCAAACATGTCGAAAAATTCTTCCAGGTACGGCCAGGGATGTAGAAGGGTTGGCTTATTCCTAGCTACCAACCTCCTCGCTGGTGCTTGGTTCGGACATTTTGCTCGAGTTCTCTTGAGTCTCTACCACGGACATCTTCGTAGGCTACATACGTCTGCTATTTCCTTGCTGGAGTTTGACGTGATTTGTGTCTATCTACCTTTACATTAGCGACAGTAACTGAGCTGTTAGCTGTTAGCTGCAGAGCTAGTTTTACAGCCACATTCTGAAGGTGACATTCTGACATGATGAAGGGTAGCAAGCTAGGTACCATATACAGTAAAGCAACAACATGAGCGTTAGTTGACTTATCCGAGGTTTGTAGCCGAACCAAGGAGAGTTGGTTCTGATCCAGAATTTAATTTTAGACGGTCAGCAAGGCCAGCTTTGTATTGGCCCAAGTTGAGGAAACAGTCGTGGCTGAAATGTTTGGCGCAGACATACAAAACTTTGGGAAGTTGTGTCGGCGCATTTCCAGAGAAAATAAAATTAAGACACTGGTTCTTCAGAGGCTCGGATGAAGGAACTGTAAAAATACTTTTGTTTTCATTTGTACATCCAAACACTGAGCAACTGTTATGCTTTGTTCGTTTGCAAGCCATGATGTCTCTTGAGGAAAAAACGATATTGCACTCACATTGTCATAGCTCAGATTCTCATGGGCGGGCCAGAGAAAGGGGAGGTAACCTTCCTCTTTGTGACGTCACAAGCAGAGGATTTTCAAAACCGAGCGTTTGAGCTTTCATTTTCTCAAAGGCGGAGAAGAATACCCAGGGCTTGGTTTACACCTATCAACATTTCTAGCCACTGGGGGACCAAAGGCAGACTAGGGGAACTCATATTAACGTTAAATAACCTCCTAAAGTGAAGTTTTCATGTCATGGGACCTTTAAGGTCTCCGAATAGGGTATGTAACATTGGTTGGGCTGAAAATGGCACGGGTGCTGTTCTATGCCCCCTGATACATCCAGTGAAATGTTCCCGGGAAAAAATGCAAGGTTTTTTCCTTTTATGGTATGCTCATGAATATATAGATGATCTGCACCCTGATTGGTTGGTTTACAACGAGTGTAGCTGCGGAGCAAAGACGCAGCACGGCCAACAGCACTCACTGAAACAACGAAGGTGGAGACTTGAAATAAGACGTACAAATAAATCTATTGTGTCTACACAACACTGTTTTCAACAGATCGACTAGATATCATTTGAAATGATAAAGTTCGTTGTTTCCACTTCTGTTGTCAAAGCAAACAGGATCGCCTTAGGTGGGTAACGTTAGCACTAGCCTACAGCTTAGCAAACAAACTATTGTGATTCAACTCAGCTTCAGTTAGCTCTGGCTATCTTGCTGAAACATAGATCTGGACAAACATGCATCTTGAATTGTAGATTTACATGACAACACGGGTTATTTATTTGAATGAAACACAGTCAGGAACATGAAATAACATTATCCCCATTGCCAATAAACTAGGCTAAATCATCACACATTCTACCTATGCTCTTGCGTTAGCAAGCTAAACTAGTTTACATTTACATTTATGCATTTAGCAGACGCTTTTATCCAAAGCGACTTCCAAGAGAGAGCTTTACAAAAGAGCATAGGTCACTGATCATAACATGAGCATTACATGCCAGTCTAGGTGTTTTTGCTATCTAACTGTTCTTGCATTCCTTGCAAATCAGCGTTAATCAGACCCTCCAGGAATTCGCGATGTTGCGATCGCACCAATTCACGCGAATTCAACGATTCCCCGCGAATTCAGCGCGACGTTGCAATTTTAACCAATCACCGCAATTTTCCCGCAACTTTGACCAATCATCGGCGTCTCCCACAACTTTCTCCAGTAGGGGTTAAATCCAGTGTTGCGCCTGAACGCGTTCATTGAACGAAAGTTCATGAACTCGTTAATAATTTTGGTGAACGTGAACTGAACGTACTGTATTACTGCCTGATGAACGATACTGTGAACGCGTTCATTTTGGTGTCTGTGAAGTCTTTCACTCTTTTTAATTTCGTTCAATAAGGTGCCAGATTTCTAGAGACTTCCAGGCGAAAAACACACCGTTAACAGTCCTGTATCCAGGGTTGCACAACCAGTCAATTGCTGTGTGTGCTTTCTTCTACTGTCTATGCCTGGCAAGCGTGAGAGCGCCGAGTTGCGTAGAGGCGGAGAGCGGTATTGCAGACAGATAGAGATTTCAATCTTTTTTGTTAAAAAAAGGGAGATTCCTCCCTTCAATGCATGCGAATGTAAATCCTGGTTGGATAAGGATAAAAAATGGGATATGATGAAAATTGGCATGTTGGTAAGGTTATTTAGGGGACCATTTCTCAATGGTTTTATTATTTGATGAATGTTTGTTAATTACTTAATTTTGAAAAGAGGTGCGTTCCGACCTTATGTTCATCACAACCGCAAGCTGTAGTATGATGTTGTCGGTAACAATTAGCAATGCTAATGTATCCTGTATCTAGCACCTGCCTTTTCCAGTTCTTTCAAATAGATAATCTAGACAGGCGTCAGCAATAGGCTAGACTGCTATTCGTTTTCTGGCTATTTTTTCGGAAGCTTCCCTTCTAATGCCGACTACAGCTAGTCTAGCTAGAGTCATTTGCTAAATAAGGTATGTTGATGTGTTTAGAAACATATTTAGTCACTCTTGGAGTCAGGTGGCTGAGCGGTGAGGGAATCGGGCTAGTAATCCGAAGGTTGCCAGTTCGATTCCCGGTCATGCAAACTGACGTTGTGTCCTTGGGCAAGGCACTTCACCCTACTTGCCTCGGGGGAATGTCCCTGTACTTACTGTAAGTCGCTCTGGATAAGAGCGTCTGCTAAATGACTAAATGTAAATGTAAATTTAGCATTCTACCTATGCTAGACACAGGAGACGTTAGCATTGCTAATAGACTGTTAGCGACAAAATCATACTTACAGCTTGCGTTTGTGATGAGCATACGGTTGGAACAGCACCTCTTTTCAGCAACAGCGGCTTAGCAAATCCTTCTTTAAATTGTCCAAGGTTTTCATTCAAAACTGTCTTTGGTGAAATGGTTCGAACAAATGAATAAATGGAGTGTCGAACTTCACAGGAATCTTACATTTACATTTAGTCATTTCGCAGACGCTCTTATCCATTATCTTCTCATAGATAAACATCAGCCATGCCCGTCGAGTGTCTGGTTTCTTGGGAAGATATGAAACGTGTCAGCATTCCCAGTACAGCCTGGAATGCTGCATTTACGATGGTCCATTTTCGATATACTTTAAAAACGTTCAAACTTTCTCCTTTGTTGTTCGCGTGGAAGTACACAGAGCAGCACGCAGCTAAACTAGTGTCTGAGATCCTGGGCCAGAACACCAGAGGGCTGGTCTGTATGTAAATGTTGGGGCGTGACAAAGGTGATGCGGAATTTGTGACGTCACAAATTCCGCTTTTTCAAAACCGATCGTTTTAGGCCGTGTTCACACTTGACTTCTTTTTTTTTGAAAAAAGCACTGCCTTCAGCGCCTTTTGAGCGATTTCAGCGTGAGAATTCTGAAACCTGAACGGGAATCATACATTCTAGCAATACATTATTATCCGTTACTTATGGATAGCTAGCTACTATGGCGAATAAAATGCAATTACTTGCTTTAGCTTTGGCGTTTGAGGAGCCACAGCCTGGTAACTAAGGTAGAAGGTTACTAGGGAAGGTACACGCGTACCTACTCTCCTCGTCCTGATTGGTCAGTTGTCAGAAAGGCGCTTGACGTCACCCAGTGCTTTTTTGAAAAGTTGAGAAAATTGAACTCAAAAAGGCGTCGGGCGCTGCGCTTTTTTTTAGAAGTTTTTAAAAGGCGTCCGCCATTTTCCTTTTCCCATAGGGTTGCATGTAAAAAGGCACTGAAGGCAGCGCTTTTTTCTGAAAAAATAAGTCAAGTGTGAACACAGCCTTACAGCTGCAGTTTCAAGTTGTGAGATTTAGATAGGAAAGAGGTGTCAATGGACTTTGAGGTTCACTGTATGTCCATTTTACCCACCGAACTGTCGTTATTCAACTATGACAAGGTAAAATCTGTTTCTCAATCAATGACCCCTTTAAAAGACAGCCTTCATGAAAGGGTACACATTGGCCTGTGCAATGGTTTTATCAGGAGGCTTTTGGCTCACATCAGAAAGGTCAGACTTAGAAGCAACCAGAACATAACAAGGCTAGGTCCACAAGGAAACACCATAATGTTGGCAGGGATGATGGATATAAGGATAAAACACTGCTAGTTATGAGAGATTTTCAAACTGCCTGTGGGCGTTGGTCAATGTCAACATCCAGATAATTATGCTAATGAGATACGTCACTATTCGTCCATTTATTCTTAAATTGCAGCTTATCGACTTATATAAATAACTAAATAAACTAAACTAATAAAGTCATGGCCTTATTAGTGTTGGATATTTATAAGGGTTACATCATTCTTCAAGCACAATTATCATCCATTCCCCCTGCTCTGTGCTTCATCCTTCATTTGTAAAAAGTGTCCAGTAAAACTGGAGTGAAGCATCTCCAGGAACTGGTACTCTTAGCATAAGGCTGGCGTGAAAGCTCCTCACAACTTCAAGTTCTGAGGCCGGGGCTTCTCTGAGAAGCAAATTCCCCTCCAAGAATATTCTCAAGGGATTAAGATGGCTCTGCTTGGAAATTCCAACCCGATTGACCCCAGGACTCTCTGTAAGGCAGCTTTTATGACAACTTCAATCAGTTCCAGAGCAAGCCAGATAGCGGGCCATGAGGTTCGCTCACTGCCAGATCTCGATCGTATGATCAATGTTGAGAGCCATTTGAATATCTACCTTCAGATCCTCTCATGGTCGCTTTGATGACACAACAGTCACTGGCACATGATGCATGCATTAGTGTCTGTATCAAGAAAAACAATTTAGTCAGGAAAACAACTGGCTTTTTAGTCAAGATATCCACAACCTAATAGCCTTCTGTCTGTGTCATTAAGACAGGAAGAACATTATCAGTTAATTTGCTATACTTGATTAGTGTAGAGCAAGGGTTTGTAAACAGCCTGAAGAGATATCAAATTGGAGGAGTGCTTTAGCTTTCCGTATCAAATCAATAACCAGTTCTGAATTAATCAAACTTGATCAGAAACTGCCATTCCAGGCTGCTTAAAAGGATGCCCACAGGTGATAGTTAAACCAAGTAGTTTCCATTTAAAATGTGTAGGCTATAGACCTATGAGACAACTAATGAATCTTCCTGCAAAATATTCAAATTTAGATCTCAATCTTATCTCAAATTGTTTTGCAAACATACAGCAACATAAAAAACTTTGTCAACAACAAATGTATGAACTAGCTATTTTGGAAGAAAACACATTATTGATTTGTCTAAAAACATATATACACTTGCTTTTACCACATATCCTGTACCTTAAATGGAAAAAGCCCACATAATGTTTATTTGTTTCAAACAAAAACAGCATTAAAAACAGTTTCTTTGGGGACTTTATAAACGTACAGTAAACCACAGACATGACGGAAGTTTATTGCATCTCAGTTAAAAACCCAAATCTCCATGAATTTGAAGCAGATTTGCTGCAAGAAACTGTGAGGAAACTTATGAGCAAAGCTAGTTCAGGCAGGGCAATCGGGCAGCGCGCGTCATCCGCTCATTACCACACCTGTGGTAGCCAGCACAAGCCCATTGGGCCACGTCCGATAAGACGGCCTTAAAAGGGCACGCGGATACGCACACACTCACCCCGGTTGTTGTATGATCAGTGCTGCTGCCACCCACCACCATCCCATTCTCCCCCTTGCTGTCTGTATGTTCTATGTTCTATCCACCAGGGGGATTACATCTCTATTGCTCCCTGCCTCATATGTCATGTATGCATGCGTAGCATCGAGGAGGCAGGGAGTGCTTCCCTTAGATTATCCACTCCGCCAAAACCAAACCTATGTCCATGTCACGTTATCAATAAATGCTCAAATCTAATACGTGATTGTCTTGACTGAACTGGTCTTGTTGTCAAAGTATAGAATAGTATAGTGTAGTATAGTGAGTACTCCTCTGGGGGTAGATTTGAGAAAATCTCAAGACATGGTATGTCCCAGATTTATGTTGGACATATCTCAGCCAAAACCTAATCAATAAAAGTGAATTTTGTGAAAAGAGGGAGGAAGCTTTGAAGTGCAATGTAGCCTACAAGCCTGTCTGAGAGGAACTGAAGAATTCAGCAGCTTTTCCCCCAGACATTGAGAGCATGGCTATAAAGCATACATAAATAAAAGTCAAATGGACACTCATATTTAAAAGCAATCATCTGGAGATAGATTTAACTTTTTCCAAAGATGACAAATAGACCTAGTAAAATCAGATTCCTTGAGGACGTCAACATTCCTTCAGTGAGGTTGCTATTCAGTGGAGTTGAAATGAAGACGTATTCAAGCATACAGGTCAATTCAACTGAAACACTCTGTTTTAAGATACCACCCTCCCACCCCCTGATACAACACACAAACTAATAGCACCTGACATGGCTCCATGCCAAACATGATTTAAGGTGTTTACTTGTGTACTTGGGTTGCAGTACATTGGACCTGAACTCATTCAATTTGTTGGAACAAATACATTATCAAAAACTAATCTTATAGACAGTTTTTTTTTCCATTCTGAATCTCATATTCATGCAATCTGAAACACATCCAACTTTACCCTGCTTCTCTGCAGAATGCAATAGTCGTAGAGGAGCATAGGTATTGGTTTAATGCAATCTGAACACACTTATGACTGTTATAATGAAATCAATACCGGCATCCCAGAGAGAACCAATCATGTAAATGTGCATCAATCAAAGCCAGTGGTGTATTGAGGATAACTGAACACAGCACATGTTGACATTCAAGCAGAATAGAACCAGTCCATGGCAACTTGATGGGATTCAAAGTGTACATTAACTTCTACAGACTACTAGTGGTAGATTTTAAAAGCAATACAAGTTCGAAAATTGTAGTACTTTGTATGTGGTGCAGAACAAACGTGACATGTTTTGTCATGCTCACTTTGCAGCGACAAAATAACATGCACACATTCTGAGGTGCAGTGAGATTTAGGGCCTCATTTACTAACAGGATTGCGCCCATTTCAGGCGTACAATAGCGGGTAAAGACATAAAACCGTATTTACAAAGGCAGCGCACTTGAGTAAAAACGCAGATTACCGCTGCTGGGAGGGTATAAGGCAGTGGTTCCCAACCTTGGGGTCGCATGGAATTGAAATGGGGTCGCCAATTATTTTGTTGTTGAATTGTATCAATAACAATTATAATATTAATTATTATTAAAGATCCATTAAAGTGGAATTAAAAACGAGTTTCAAGTTCACCACACCACAGAATAAGGTGTTATTAACTACCCATCCAAATTCGAATGAAAAAAAAAACACGACAAGTATGTTAAATTTGGCTTTGAAAACGTAAGAAAATCAGCAGTCTTCTCTGTTCGAGACTGGGGGAGCGTGTCGCCTGAAGGAGCTGAAGCTCGGCCCCCTCTCTCAAGTAAGCTACCTACGACCCAGATAATGGACGCTACGTCAAGCCGAACAAAAGCCGAACAAAACAGTATAGAATTAGAATGTATTTGTTCAATGGGAGTCAGGTGGCTGAGCGGTTAGGGAATCGGGCTAGTAATCAGAAGGTTGCTGGTTCGATTCCGTGCCAGGCCGATGACGTTGTGTCCTTGGGCAAGGCACTTCACCCTACTTGCCTCGGGGGGAATGTCCCTGTACTTACTGTAAGTCGCTCTGGATAAGAGCGTCTGCTAAATGATTAAATGTAAATGTAACATACAGATGCATATAAATTAAATATTCCCCTGAGCTGTAACACTGGAGTAAACATTTACAGCAGAGACAGCAGACAGTGAGCTCTCCAACTACTTCTAGCACATTAGCTACCATTTCACCAAAATAGCATCATTCTACACCAAGTAGCCTAATATCAAGTTAGCGGTTTGCATTAATTATAGCAGAGATACCTCTGGAAAAGTTATCTAGTATAATTATAACAAGGACACAGAACTGAGTGATGAACTGCTGGCGGCGGTGGATGGTCCAGGTGCGACCGGAGGATGAACGGCCGGGGGGGCGATGCCCGGTACGGCTCCGCGCTGCAAGGGACGCCGTGTGTTGGTGAACCCCGTCTGTCTCTGGTCCATGTTAAAACTGTCCGCCGTGAAATGGTCAGTGGCGCAGAGGCGGCTGTTGGAGTTTATCCGAAGCTTTCCAAAATCTATCCACCTATTTTTCCTTTCATTATCAACAGGGAACTTAAATGGCGTTGCAGCGCAGCTGGAGTTCTTGCATCCAGGGAAGATGCAGTTGCGGGTGGTGGAAGACATCATGAAGCTAGTGTGGTGGGCCGAAAACTGGATATAAGACACCTCAGGTTAGAACTAAGGGGAAACACCATGATGCAGGGTTGTCTTGACATTTCTGTCTCTCAGTAGAAGACTGAGAGAACATCACATATTTACCAAACGCTTACAAGAGATAACGAGAGCTCAGACCTTGTACGAAGAACAGGGCAGGGCAAACTGACATTTTGGGGTTTAGAAGATAATCACACCATGGCAGGATAACTGCCATGGAGATCAGGGGCGTTCTGTGTGCTATATAAACTGACTGTATTCAATGATTAAGTAGGCTCTCAATCTCGTGTGCGGAGACCTAGTGTATGTTGCCTTTCTGACTTGATCAATAAACGTGAGTTTGCATCTGAAAACGTGGATTGACTCCCTGTGTCGGCCTTTTGCACCTGTTCGGCTAGAAAGCCAGCCACCACACTAGCTAGCTAGCTGATGTAAGCTACAATAACAGTACAGCAGGAGGAGCCATTCAGTGATCTGACGTAGATGGGGCGAAATGACGTAGATAGGGCATTTTTTGGCTCCGCCCATTAAAACCTGATCTGAAAACGGAAGAGAAACTGTTCTTCGGTCTAACTCCACATTTCAGTGCGACAAAGTTTTAGCGCTTTGCACATGCTTTCAGGAACTCATTTCACACGTATATAATGTACTTTACTACTGGAATATATGGAATTTACTTTACAGGATCTTTAAAACACCACACGCACGCTTTAAACAAACGAAACACATCTAACATCTTCCACTTTCCCTCATAAAAATTGAGGACTTGACTAAACTCAGCATACGTTGATTAACGTGATCACACGTGACGAGGCTAACATATTTTGAGCGCAAAGTTTGAATGGAAATCAGAACGGCGTAAAACAAAAAAGAAAATGGAAAGATTTCTTCACCGACCTATGTTTTCAACAGCCCCTTCAACTACAAATAAGAAACAGATATGTAAAAGACAAAGAAAATATGATGACACCTTCCTTCAGTAAGGATTTACTAGCATAACAGAAAACAACGAGGAGAAGCCTAAATGTCTGTTGTGTGGTAACGTCTTGTCGACAGAGAGCATGAAACCCAACAAGCTCAAAAGACATTTCGAGACAACACATAAAGAATATGTGGGCAAACCTATATCTTTCTTTGAAAAGAAACATGCCGAACTGAATAAGCAGCGAGTCCATTTCAAAAAGGCAATGACTGTCAATGAGCGAGCCTTAAAAGCATCTTTTGAGGTGAGCTATCTTGTTGCAAAGGCTATGAAGCCGCATACCATTGCAGAAACTTTAGTTTTGCCAGCAGCTATGGAAATGGTAAAAACGATGTGTGGGGAGGGAGAAGCACAAAAACTGAAGGCAATACCAGTGTCTGATAATACAATAAAAAGAAGAATCGATGCAATCGCTAACGATCAAGAGAGCACGCTAACGGAACGGTTGCGAAATTCCCCCGCCTATGCTCTACAAATGGATGTTAGCACAGAAGGGAAAAATGCCCATGTTTTGACATTTGTTCGTTACATGCAGCATAATGCTATTCACAAGGATATTTTGTACTGTCTCCCTCTTCCTGAGAATGAGACTGCCAAGGCCATGTATGATGTCCTCCACAGCTATATGGAGAAAGACAACATTCCATGGGAGTGTATGGTAGGATTTTGCACAGACGGGGCTCCGTCTATGGCGGGACGGCGAGCAGGCTTACGGACGTTAATCGTGGAACTGGCCCTCTCTGCAGTATGGAATCATTGCATGATTCATCGTGAGCAACTGGCATCTAAGGAACTGAGTGTGCCCATCGCAAACGTATTGCAGCAGGTTGTAACCATGGTTAACTACAAGCCACATCCACTGCGTGCACGTCTGTTTGCTAAATTATGCGGTGATATGGGATCTGAACACGACAATTTGCTCTTTCACACAGAAGCACGGTGGTTATCCAGAGGTAGGGTGCTGGAGCGATTTTTCAAGCTGAGAAATGAACTTTTAGCGTTTTCCATGGATGTGAAAAAGACAGATTTTGTCAACTTTTTGTGTGACCAGCAGAAAATGTGCCTCCTCGCATATGTAACGGATATCTTTGGAAAACTTAATGAACTTAACGTAAGCATGCAGGGGAAAAACAAGAGTATCCTGCAGATGAGTGACCGTATTGATGGATTCAGGGGGAAACTTTCATTCTGGAGAGAAAACCTTTCAAAAGCAAACTTTAACCCTTTTCCTCAGCTGAGTAAGTTTCTGACAACATCGATGACCAGTGCTCCACAAAGGTAATGTGTGACCACCTGAAACGCCTAGAAGAGCACTTTGCCACCTACTTCCCAGACTTGGATATGTCAAAGTTTGACTGGGTGAGGGACCCATTCCACTGTGATGCAAGCTCAGTGGATCTGCCTGTCATCGCTGTTGAACAGCTGATTGAACTATCATGTGACAGAACGCAACAGGGCCTGCATTCGCGAGTGGCGGTGGAAGAATTCTGGTTTGGAGCAAGGGAAGAGTACCCAAATATCTCACAGTGTGCTTTAAAGATTTTGGTACCTTTCGGAAGCACATATTTGTGTGAAGCTGGATTTAGTGCTCTTGTGTGCATGAAATCAAAATACCGTTCGCGGCTGGATGTAACGGCAGAGATGAGATGCGCTCTGTCAACTACATCACCTGACTTTGAAAGGCTGCAGCGAGATGCGCAAGCTCAACCGTCCCATTAAGTGTGGACATAATAAAGACATAATACAATTAAATAATAGAAAAGTATTTCTGCAGTAAGGTAGTGTCTGTTTATGAACTAAGTTAAACTGAATGGGATCCAAAATTTAAAAATTCACTTTGATAACCAATGTGTCTTGTCCTGGCTACACAATAATCATAAAATAACCGGTAACACTTTATAATAAGTCAACGCTTTTTGGCATTTACAAAGTGTTAACTAATAGTTAGTTAATCCTTTATAAAACATATTGAAACATTAACAATAGATTATTAAATAGTTAATAAGCTTATTATTAAACACTATGTTGATCATTAATAAACACTGTTAAAAATTATGCATTTTATTCATAATACAATTCATAAGGTGTTTGATAACTGCATTATCATACTTTATACACAGCTTGTTAATATAGTTGCAAACCAGTAGTTTAAAAGGTGTTAATGGTACATGAGCTGGTATAGAAAGCATTAGCAAATGGTTAACAAACCATTTACATTACCTTATAAAGCATGAGTAAATAACTAACAACATATTTACTAATGTCTTTAATTAATGTATGCCAAGTCGAATACAGGATGTACACAATGCTTTGCAGATATCTTAACAACTATTTTATAAAGACTTACTAATGATGCAACTTCTGATTAGTAATGCAAGTTATAAAGCATTTACTAACTGTTAGTTAAGGATTTTGCGTGACCTAATCTAAAGTGTGAACTATTTATGCCTTATTAAGCATTTATAGAAAGACTATAGGCCTATAGATGTTGTGTTTTTGTTTTTTAGAAGAAATAGCTGTTAATTTATTTACCTGGGTAATAAAATAGTATTTTATTTCCATTAATAAGCAATACAGTAGAATTGGTATAAAAGTTGGTTACCCGAAGCTGTATTTTATTTTCCAAAAATGTCTGTAATAAACTGCAAATGTTTCGCTACTCCTCGACAGGTCTGCAAACGCCTTTGAAAGCAGAGATTTGTTAAAACGTTTGTTAACCGAGATCGTAGGTCGAGGTTTACAAACAAATCGTTTTAACAAATTGAGGCGACAAAGCGTTTACTGACCTGTCGAAGAGTAAAAATTTGGTTTCTTATATACTACAACAATACGTGGGAAGATCCCAAATCAAACACGGCGAATCTGGAGCAGACGCCATCTTGTCAGAGCAATCAGCTGCACTTGTACTGGTGACGTCACTACATCTCCAAGGCAACATATCAACAACTCTTTTGAGAACGTCTTCTGAACCAATAAGAACAGCATATTGGTTCAATTGCAACAACAGTACGAGCGTTCTGATTGGCTAATGGGTAGTCATGCCAGCCGCGTATTAAGTCTTTATATATATATCTATGCGCGTATTGACCTCATCTGCGGTTATTGCCCTCCGATTATGTCATCTTCAAAATGAGCGAGATCGAGGAGTTTTACTATCCAGATGACAATGAAGACATCAACAGCGACGAGGAAATTCTTAACTTTCTAAAAGAGCAGAAAAGTGTGAACACAGAGAGATAAACGACAAGCGCTAGGCAGATTGCTAGGTTTGGTTGCTCAGATTTCAGATTGGTTGATAGATGCTAACACCTGAAACACACCGTGAGAAGACTTGAGTAGAGCTAAACAAAACATGTTTTAAATGAAAAGAGCTAAAAATGCCATATAATACAACTTACTAACCTCGACCGTTCAGTCATGCCGGGAAATATCAAACTGAGGTTTTAATGTATCAAAGAGAATGGACAAGAATACCTTAATAAATAACACAAAAGCCTTAACTAACAGTTAGTAAATGCTTTATAACTTGCATTACTAATCACAAGTTGCATCATTAGTAAGTGTTTATAAAATAGTTGTTAAGACATCTGCTAAGTATTAGTGTACATCATGTATTCGACTTGGCGTACATTAATTAAAGACATAAGTTAATATGTTGTTAGTTATTTACTCATGCTTTGTAAAGATAATGTAAATGGTTTGTTCACCATTTGCTAATGCTTTCTATACCAGCTCATGTACCATTAACAGATTATAAACTACTGGTTTGCAACTATATTAACAAGCTGTCTATAAAGTATGGTAATGCAGTTATCAAACACCTTATGAATTGTATTATGAATCAAATCCATAATGTTTAACAGTGTTTATTAATGATTAACATAGCATTTAATAATAAGCTTATTAACTATTTAATAATGTATTGTTAATGTTTCAAAATGTTTTATAAAGGGTTAACTACCTATTAGTTAACACTTTGTAAATGCCAAAAAGCGTTGACCCATTATAAAGTGTTACCAAATAACCTAAATGTGTTTCATTAGTTTTTTTATTTTACAATTAACATTTACTTAAATATATCATTACAAGTTATATTACATGATCAAAAACACTTCTGTAATAGATTCTGTTCTGAATGATTGGGGTCACAAGCCAAAAAAGGTTGGGAACCACTGGTATAAGGGAAAGTGGGCGTGTGCCGCAAAGAGATGGGAGGAGAGGTGTATTTTTCCTTGTAACATGTTTATGTTAGCTGTAACTTCGTGAACCAATATTTCTATCTCCTGTTCGCTGAACCTTCTTTTTCTTTTCCTCGAATCACCCATGGTGGCAGTAACATGCAGGCGATTTCTCTAGTCTTTATACGGCGCGCTAATTAACACTAAAGGGCGGAGTAAGGCGCTGATTGCCCAACGAGGATCTGGTTTGATAAATACCACGCAAAATGTGGAAATACACCGTGCGCTATTTGCGGTTGGGCAAAGGCGCAGATTAAGCTGCGGTCGCAATGTTAGTAAATGAGGCCCTTAGTTTCATAAAGCGATTTCTTATTTCCGTTAAACACCAACCAGCAAAAGTATTCTTAGAGCCTGCAAGGGTGTCAAATCCTCACTCCCTGGTTCTCTGATTACATTCCCTTTGAACATACACCCTTTGAAGTGAAATTAATCAATCTCTTTATCACTTGGGCAGTATCATTATCCAACCACAAACTGAGAAATGAAAGGGCTAATCGCACAGCGAGAGCTTTTTTAGAGGGAAGGGGCGGTTTCCTGCACCAGGTGCTTTAAAGTAGGGACATGTTAAGTTCGGAAGAAATTAGGAAGGAATCCGTCGAACTATGAGATTACCTGAAGTTCAAGGAATGATTACTCACGTTAATTTCTAAAGCTCCCCCAAAAAATCTCTCATAGTGCTAACCTAACAACAACAACAAGAAGCACTGCTGGAGCTGAATCATGGACTCCAGTATCACTCCCCCAGTGTGGTAGGGGAGACCGGGGATGGAAGTAACACTTTTTGTTTGAGCCCATATCTGTCTTCTATAAATATAACTCACTTGGACATCTACTACGCAATCACAGATTATGTTAGTTAGTGCCAAATACAAAGAGTTCCATTGTTACAACCTACCCCACAACTGGGGTGAGTTGTAACACTAGCTGGGGATGGATGTAACAACAAGAGGTAATTTTCTAAATAAGGTCCACACTAAGGTCTAAAACATAAATACTTAATAAAAAAACAAACAATATGTTTTAAATTACATGTCCTTCATGGGCATATGAAAAGCCTGTTCCTGGCCTAAATCTTTCAGATCTTTGCAAGCCTGGCCTCTTTCTGATTTACCTGTCTCCAAATGTACTTTATCAGTCCCTTAAAAACAAGACCCACGCTTTGTGTATTGTAATGGCATGAATTCATGGTCTTGTATGTTTTAACACAGGTGCCAGGTAGGTAGGGATGCTCATTGTATATTACATATATTTATATATATTGCATTCTTTGTCACCTTAGGGCTGTAGATAGATCATCTCAACAGCACACATTGCTATGCCAACCACCCCTCAAGTCCAGGCTTCATCTTTTGATCATGCATTCAGCTGGGAGGGCCCCGTTTCCTTTAAAGATGGTGTGAGTAAATCACTCAAATGTAAGCTGCTGGTCGAAATGAGGCTGAATCAAACCAACAATGCAGTGTCCATCTGAGAGTCCACACCATGTTTTGTTCACTGACTGAAGATTCTTTCCCAACAGTGAAGCTTTTGTGAAAAAATGAATGAACCTCAGCCAATCAGACTGCAGGGTTTATATATTTCTTTACATTTGCGCTGTAATTATGATTTGGTCACCGCATCATGAAATTTGCTGGATGTACCTGTATTAGAGGCAGAAGTCCATGGCAGGGATAAATACTCCTGTGTTCTTTTCATAACAATGCTCGACAGCAGCAGCTACAAATCCTTGCAAAACATAGACCTAATTATACCTCAAAGTGCTACAATTAATATAATTGCGTAATTAGAGGCCTCATTCTCCTGCAATGCCGCTTTGGTGTATAATTGAGCTGACCCAACAAGAGATGGATTAACCTGGCAGCCCCAGTATTTAGGCATCCACAATCCTGTGCTCAAGTAGCATGCGACAGTGATGCTGGTAGCTCAGCTATCTTACCTGTTTTCCATGAGAAGTGCTGACTGTCCTTGGGAAAATCAATGTCTGAATGGACGCGGATGGCAGTGAGAGACAGGAGGAGGAGGAGGTGGTGGCCATCTGGTCGCATCCAGGCAGATACACCCGAGTCATCTTTTAGAATCATAGTCCTGCCAATTGACTTTTTGCCCTCTTCTACTCCTGTGAAAGAGTAAACGCAGGTTATTCAGCACACATCACTTAACTCCAATGCACATCCAGGAGGGGTTTGACTGAAGGAATCTAGCAATGGAGACAAAACTCCCTTAAACAAACTGATGAAAGATGAAAGTAATGACAAACAACAGCGTCATAATTGATTACTTACTACTTCCTCATTAACTATTTATTTAATTTAGTTCAATCAAAATATTGATTTAAAAGTTTTCAGTTGAAGCATGTGATGAGTTAAGAGTTTTTAACCCTTGTGTTATCTTCGGGTCATTCTGACCCATCAGTCATTGTGACCCACCATCGTATTGCGACAACTTTACCGCATACAAAAACAAAGTGAAGCATTTTCTTTTAACCGCCGGGCTGTCTCAGACCCCCCACATTGCGAAGGTTAAAAGAAAATGCTATTTATTTGTTTTTGTATTGGGTAAAATTGGGTAAACACAACAATGGTTCGTTGTGAACCTTTGGGTCATGTGACCCGAAGGCAGCACAAGGGTTAAAAGGCCTCAAAAGAAAAGAAATGCTGACAAACCTTTAACTTGCCATGACTTTAATACCAAACAGTTAGGAATTCTAAACATGAGGGGCACAGCTAATTGGTCAAAGCAGCCTGAATACCATGGTGATCCCCAAGGTAAAATGCATGCTTGTAATGAAGGTGGGGAGATTTCAAGATAGGATTAATGGATGGTATTAACACCTTTTTATTGCAGCTAATTTATTCCTCTCCTCTGTCAGCACCATTCCCGTCCTGCGAGCAAGAGGGATTATCCCTGGTCTCCGGCGGCGCTTGCAGAGTATCATATGGACAACAACGGTAATAAACCTTTTTTTACGACATGACAACTTGCTTTTTTAATGCATATCACAGCAATCATGGAGTTTGTGATTTAATTAAGGAGTGAATCCTCTCAGCAGAACCGTCGCATGGGTAGTGCCAACTGTGAGACCGCACAGGGCCTCGCGCCACTGGGGGCCTCGCGCCACTGGGGGCCTCGCGCCACTGGGGGCCTCGCGCCACTGGGGGCCTCGCGCCACTGGGGGCCTCGCGCCACTGGGGGCCTCGCGCCACTGGGGGCCTCGCGCCACTGGGGGCCTCGCGCCACTGGGGGCCTCGCGCCACTGGGGGCCTCGCGCCTGCCTGGTTTGCTATCAGGTTTTTTTTCTACTTTCAATATTTTTGTATTCCTGTTCTTGACTTGATGTGCTCTAAAATGAAATTACCGTTCATCATATCATTCATGATTTACGTTAAAGATCCTGAAAAGTGGAATTAAAAACGAGTTTCAAGTTCACCACACCACAGAATAATGTGTTATTAACTACCCATCCAAATTCTAATGGAAAAAAAACACAGACAAGTATGTTAAATTAGGCTTTGAAATCGTGAAAAAATCTGCAGTCTTCTCTGTTAGAGACTGGGGGGGCGTGTCGCCTGAAGGAGCTGAAGCTCGGCCCCCTCGCTGGAAGGCGCCACCTCTCTCAAGTAAGCTACCTACGACCCAGATAATGGACGCTACGTCAAGCCGAACAAAACAGTATGGAATTAGAATTTATTTGTTCATTGAGTGAAACATACAGATGCATATAAATGAAATGTTCCCCTGAGCCGTAACACAGGAGTAAAAATTGACACCAGAGACAGCAGACAGTGAGCTCTCCAACTACTTCTAGCACATTAGCTACCATTTCACCAAAATACCATCATTCTACACCGAGTAGCCTAATATCAAGTTAGCGGTTTGCACAAACTCATAGCAGAGATACCTCTGGAAAAGTTATCTAGTATAATTATAACAAGCACACAGAACTGAGTGATGAACTGCTGGCGGCGGTGGATGGTCCAGGTGCGACCGGAGGATGAATGGCCGGGGGGGCGATGCTCGGTACGTCTCCGCGCTGCAAGAGAAGCCGTGTGTTGGTGAACCCCGTCTGTCTCTGGTCCATGTTAAAACTGTTCGCCGTGAAATGGTCAGTGCAGAGGCGGCTGTTGGAGTTTATCCGAAGCTTTCCATGAGCGTGGTTCTTCACAAAATCTATCCACCTTTTCCTTTCATTATCAATAGGGAACTTAAATGGCGTCTTGCATCAGGGAAGATGCAGTTGCGGGTGGTGGGAGACATCCTGAAGCTAGCTAGCTAGCTGATGTAAGCCACAATAACAGTACAGCAGGAGGAGCCATTCAGTGATCTGACGTAGATAGGTCAAAATGACGTAGATAGGTAGTTTTTTGGCTCCGCCCATTAAAACCTGATCTGAAAATGGAAGAGAAACAGTTCTTCTCCACATTTCAGTGCAACAAAGTTTTAGCGCTTTGCACATTTTCAGGAACTAATTTCACACGTATATAATGTACTTAGAAGCAAAACATGGAATTTACTTTACAGGATCTTTAAGCCACAGGGCGTTAGTGCACGCCCTGTGAGAGTGCAAGGAGGAAGGAGACGGCCAGGAGAAACAATGTCAGCTACAAGAGAACGCGACCGATTTTGCAAACATGAGTCGGGTGCTGAGAAAAGGAATAAAACTAAAAAGAAGCAAGAATATATAGCTATATAAAACTGTCAGAATTATGGACAGTCCCTGTGCGGGTTGAAAGTGATTCTTGCACGTGCATCACGGTGTATGTCTCAGAATGTGTTGCCGGGTGTGTATTTTGAGATTACCCATCATAAAGGGAAGGCTAAACCTATAACCCTTTCAGGTGTGAACCTAACATTTCAGAACACCTACATCTGGATTAAAACCTGCACGCTGCTGTCATCTAAACCCGTGGGATCATTGAGTCATTGAGCAGACAATCTCATGCAGTACTCTGCATCATATACAAATTTGATTTCTAATTACTATTCCTCTTTCAGCAGCCCACCTCCTATTGTGATCATTCAATTTTGCCTGCATAACTGAATACAACACGTGTGTTGATGGGAGAATAAATATTGAAGGCAAGTGCCCTATTTCTCTGTAAAACTTTCATTTAGGAAACATTTATTTTGATCTTTAACTCTGTCTCAGCATTGGAGAGAGAGCAGATCTTGACAGATTGAAAGCATTCGTTACACTCTTCTCAGTCCAACATTACTGATAGAACATTTGGAATTAGAATGCATCCAAGGATCCTAAAATTGACACCTCAGTTTCAAGGTGCAGATGACCAGAGACTGGCCAACCTTCCTGCAAAGCCTGATGTGAGTGAAGACACTCACCAGTTAGCAGTGTTGGGAATACTCCACTACTTTTGGCGGTAACTAGTAATGTAACTAATTACTTTTTTCAATTAAATAACGCAGTTACATTACTGAAATTTAAATGGGCTCGTTACTCGTTACTTTTTTCTTGCATGAATTCCCCAATTTCCTGTTTTTAATCTAACTTAAACAAGTTTACGGCGACGCAATCTATGAATGAATCAATCCGCATTTTATCACACAATCACACAATGGCCGACAGTTCGGACCATGCAAGCTTTTTGTCATGGATTCGTTTACGAATCTGGGAAACCCGGCCAATATTTTTCCCTTGTCCAGATCAAGGATAAAAATATACTGGTTAGTTGTAGTTTGTGTGCAGGTGCGAGAACTTTATCCACTGCGAAGAATAGTAATTATAATCTTCACAAGCACCTAGTAAAACAACACGCTTCTACAAAGCTAATCGTAAAAGAACCCAGTGCTAGCTCCGCTGATCAAGCAGTCGGAGCCACTTCATAAAAACAGCCGAGGCTTGATTTTAAACAGAAGTATTTCCAGTCTCAGGTGGTGGGCCGAAGCTCAAAATCGTGCGATATGCACCTATCTCTACCAGAAATGACCATTAGACAGTCTCTCGCTCGCTCGAAATACAAAATCCCCGATTTCCGGGAGATTGTACAGCATTTGCGGGCGTCAGGGAGCCGCTATTGAAATGCGGGAGACTCCCGGACCTTCCGGGAGACATGGGATGTCTGGTATTGTTTTATGTGTGTGTTGCCTAAACATATAATAATGACATGAATCAATGACATACGTAATTATAATTGGTCAAGAGTAGGTATACCACATCAGTAACACTTATCAATACATATTGACATCTCTGCACACTTAGAAAACAAACCTCATTAGCATAATACACGCATGTGCACAATTAATTGTATTGCTAGCAGTGTATTCAAGGCCACAAGTAGTTGCAATCATGCTGTATGCATGTATCATGTATGCTAGGTAGCAAACCAAAAGATTTAATATACCCATTTACTGAAGCTAGTTGGTCCAAGTTTGTTCAGAGTCCATTGCAATTGCAAAATTGACAGTAAGGAAAGCATTCTTGCAGAAAAAGCAGTGGAAAGATTTAACTTAAATTCAGCACCTCAGAACCATTATGCCAGTGGTTCCCAACCCTGGTCCTCAGGGCACGCCTGGCCTGCATGTTTTAGATGTTTCCCTGCTCCAACACACCTGATTCAAATGAATGGGTCGTTATCCAGCTCTGCAGAAGCCTGCTTATGACCATTCATTTGAATCAGGTGTGTTGGAGCAGGGAAACATCTAAAACATGCAGGACAGGGCTGCAGATACGGCCCACCACCTTTCTAAGCCAGGCAAAACTAAACAGACTGATTGCCAGGTATGTTGTCAAGACATGCGACCTATGTCAACAGTTGAGTCCGTTGCCTTCAGGCAACTAATTAGCAACATACAATGATATAACATTTTACAGTTGTCTTGTCCCACACTGTGCCACTGCAACACTAAAATATTGTAACTATCTGTGTGCGTTAATTTGATAATAGAAGAAGGAATTAAAAGTAACGCAAACGTTACTTTCCCTTGTAACTAATTACTTTTCTATGCAGTAACTACTAAAGTAATGCAGTTACTTCTGAAATAAGTAACTAGTAACTGTAACTAATTACAAATTTTCGGTAACGTTCCCAACACTGCCAGTTAGACACCTCTGCTGGTTGATTACCAGCCAAGCCCTCAAATGCACCAGACATACCTGACTGAACACAACTTACATCCTCCCTCTGGGCTGTATCATTTCCAACATTCACAGGTACAGGAGAGAATTCTTTACGGGCAGACAGAGCAAGCTAGATTGGAAAATGATTTTCTATGGGCTATGGACCGCAGTGAAGAGAAGCTCAGAACTCCAGAACTCCCAAGCTCAGAACTCCCACAGTTTGATATGGTTAATCAAATATTAGCACACTCGGTGGGAGAGCCAGATGAATAGATGGCTGACAGGCTAGCTATCTGCAGGAATGTCAGTTCTGAGGATGGGGTGAATACTAAATTCCCGCTCACAGGAGATTTCTCTGGATGCCCTGTGTGCGGCCGTCCACAGAACAAACAAGGACTCAGCTATCCAGAGAAATCTCCTGTGTCCTCAAAAATTGAAGCAGCTTTTAAGCAATAACTGGGTCAAAGGATGCATGTGGAGGTGCCTTGCGGAAAGCTGGAGCTAGCCTTCTGAGGGATATTTGGCTTGAAAGCTGTGGTTTGGAGAAACCGTCGTGAAGATCCCCATTAGAAACCCTATGATCTGATGGAATGATATCTTAGGCTGTATCTCCTGTGGCTTTCTCTGTGTTTCCCTGTGTCTGTGTGTGAAGATATACAAGAAGGTGTGGGGGGAGTGGGTTGTTAGCAGGTTTCCCGTCTCACAGCAAGCAGATTCTCCATAGCTCAACAGCGAAGGATGACTCTGGGCTAATCCACTCTCTGCAAAGGTGGTCCCCATAATTAATATTTGATCAGGTTTAACCAAATCAATGGCGTGAGACATTTGCATGCCCGGAACCCTCCTGACTTCCCCTACAAACACCATTCCATCTTCCATTCCATGGAAAGACAGGAGGCGGTTTTGGCTGTGAGTAAAACAAAGGATTCTAATCCCAGCCTGTTTAACACATCCACCCTCATTTCCATACAATTATACAGCCAGGCCGGCTTGTTTGCCTCCCATACAGCCAAGCCTGTGTCTCTGACTGGGACATTCCTGTGAAGTCTTCCAACCCTTTCTCCACACATAGTCTCCAGAGAACCATGGTAAGCCCTCCAAAAATGTTGATTCAAATGGTTTGTGAATTTAATGGGACTCTGTGAGAGAAGACAAATTGAAATAGAAAAAGACAGAAACTGATCACTGTCTGGGAACTAAGAAGTGTTAGCTTCTTTCATTGGCAGACTACGAACACCTTGAAAGATTTAAAGAAAAACATGAAAATAAAAATCTTAATATTCATGTTGGTTCATTTCTTTAATTTGAACCCAGAACATTTGAGTGGAGATTAAAATGATAAGATTTTAACGTTGAATCTTTATTTAATGAATTCCTCTCAACTGTAATGAATTTCATATGTAATCATTAGTCCCATTCATATTCAGGGTGATGTAACACAAAATAAAAAACACTTTCCAACAAAATACTGGCTCTTTCTTTACAAGTTATAGCAATAACCCCTGCACCGTTTGGGATAATCCCTTTCTAAACCATACACAAAAATATCACAGAATTTCCTACTAATATTTTAAATATGTTTCCTGTATTTCAAAATGACAAGGAAATCATATTTAAATAATTATAAAAAACAATAACAAAAAAGATCTGTATAAATGGAATACAGTAAATATCTGTATTTTAACAGCTTTAAATTACAATTGGAATAAAATGTATGACAAAAGTTGATGCATTTTCTGTAATTGTACCCCCCAAAAAATTGTTAGGGCAATATATCACTGTCAAACAAATCAAAATACTGTTAAAAATACAGTTAAAAACATATAATTGCAAGAAAATCTATGAGAAAAGAAAGAAATATTTTGTCATTTTGCATAACTTAACCATTACTTTACATAAATAAACTGAAGGAACAAGTATTGAGCATTCCCCTCCCTTCACACAACGCACCACGCAAGCGATTTGCCTGGCTCCATTGAAAACTAATGGAAAGCTTTGCTTCGCTCAAATCGCTTTGCTGTTGTGGACACCTGCCCACACCTCTCATATGCTAAAGTCTGGAGTTTCTGGACCGTCTCAACTTGATGGGTCTCACACCCCATTCAAGATTTGGTCTGATTGGTTGTCCTTGTGTATAAAGGGAATTGTAATGCATTGTTCTGTGGATTCTTCATCTCCTGAGACCTTCTCCTCAGTTCTGGCTTGTCCTACTGTCTTACTCCTTGCTCACCTCTTTCTCTCTCTCTGATTTACAATGATCATGGTAGAGTAGGTAAGATTTAAAGCTTTCATTTTGTAACATGTTTCCTTGTAATTGATTTCATTCATTTGCAATGTTATTAAATGCGTATTTCATTTAACCGTACTTTGACCATTCTTGCTCTGATTCAACCCAGTCAAATAATAACCTAATTCTATTTGTATTGGCATTATTTGGTTCATGCTAATACACTGTTCCGTTTCCCATCTTCCTTTAAACCATAGGGGAATTTGTTTTGGTTGTTTGGCAAATATTTAACCCCCTACAACACTAAAGGCCAAAATATGCTACTCAGACTCCGTTTACGGATGGGTGGGCGGACGGATAGACTTCATTTGTGGTTCTCTGTAGGCTGTGGATGCTGAAAACAATTCACCGCCAGAAGAGTAGGTGGCGCTGCACTGCGATGCTAGCTAGGTTATCGAAAAGTCGGAGCAAATTTAAAAATTAGCCGTTTCATCAATAAAATAAGCACATTTTCAGCAACTAGACTGCCCATTTCTCGTCACATTTTAATTCAGATGCTGATTTACATGTACTGCAGGGATGGAAATAAAAAATGTTGTCCACCGGCCACTGTGGCTGGTGGATTTCAAAATCTACCAGCCACTTTCTTGTTTTTAACCGACAATGTGTAACTGCATGTAAAAATTAATACTACAAGATCTACAATACTTATGCAGTTTATTTAATCTCAAGTCTCAATGAAACACTGACACTTTCTCTTTCTCTCTTATACATACACAAACCACGAACTGATATACATTTCATTAAATGAGTGATGAATAAAACTATTAGTTTTGGCATCTTCTGAAGCGTGTTGACGACATATAGGCCATAAGGTGAACCCTATTATCGTTTAATCCCGCTCCACAGTCTGGCATCTACACAATCTTTAGCTAATAAAAAAGAACGAGTCGTGCTTAGCTACCAAAAAAAAGTTTGTCGCTAACATTCCAGTCGATTGTCGATGCGTCTATGTTTTATGCAGAACTAGTTTCTTCAGAGCGTAATAGGATTTTGGTGGCACGGTCGACACGTGATCGTTCTACACCAATAAGGTAGCTGCTTTTTGTCCACATGGATGGATATGGTTGGCAAATAGAGGATGGGACCTTGCACGTCACCTGGATGACCAGAAATTCGGCCCCTGACAGTGTTTTGCATGTGATACACTGCGGCTGCAAAAGTGCGTGTGAGACAGGCAGATGTTCCTGTTTTTCGCTAGGACTGTGTTGCACAGACTTATGTCGTTGTTGTAACATTCAATTCACTTGGGAGTACAACGGCACTTAGGAATGATTGGCTGGACCTGATGTTAGTTTCCTCCAGGATCACAAAGACTCTTAGCCCCAGGTGCCTAATCAAGTGTGTGCCTAATCAAGTATAAAGTGGGTGAGAAACGCCTCAGAACGCTGAGAACAGCTTGCGCTGTATGTATGGAGCATTGTGCACATCTGAAATATCTACAGTCTGGAAAGGCAGCCGGTAAGAGAAGGAGTTTTCAATCGTGTTTTAAATCTTACCTCCGTCAAAGTCTGAGGCTGCTCTGCATTGTGGCTTATTGTGCTAAAAATAGTCACTGCAGCGACCGTCTGCTTCCTGGTCGGGTTTTAAGTGGGCATGAAATTGTTTAGTTATTTGTAAATGCCAAATTACTTATGTTTATACTTGTTGTAAAATAATGTTGCGCGAATTTGCACGTCGATTTGCACTTTTCGATTTGCAATTTACATTTAAGCTGTTAAAACTTTCAACTACATTTTCAAAGTGTTTTCTACAGTGGTTTATTTCAAACGTAAAGTTAAATATTTAAAGCATCTTTTCTTTCACATGTTGGTTACTGTGTACTGCTGGGGAGTTGTGTGCTCTGTTTCTGTTTTCTAAAGGTTTTTTACCTAATTGATTGCTGTTGAACTGACCAAAAATGCTGCTAACCTGAAAAGAAGTGGAAACGTAGCTATTGCCTGGGACTCAGTTATTCAGCACTTGGAGGTGTAATTCACTGGATTCCACTCAATGTAGATCATTTCAGTCTCTTATTCAAGTTGGGGAAGTGCATCAAGTGTAAAACTCCGGAAAACTTGACAATGGGAAACTCCCACTTTCCCCTTGACCCTCCCGTGAATGCATATGCATGTCACGGAAAAGCGCAATTTGCCATTTTCGGTTCCCACGACAGGCAGTCTGCGCTTTTACCTCAGTGCGGCATGTTATTACATGCCTCGCCATGCTTTTACGCGCAAATTGCGAAACAAATACGCCTGAAGTGGGCGCAAAAGCGTTAGTACATGAGGCCCTAACTGTTATAGTCTCTGAGGGCATCCTGAGTCTTAGGCCACAAGGTGAACCACGAAAAGTCTTTTAGAAAATGATTCCCGCTCCAGTCTGGCATCTACACGATCTTTAGCTCATAAAAAAGAACGAGTCGTGCTAAGCTACCAAAAAAAGTTTGTCGCTGAAATTCCAGCCGATTATCGTTGCGTCTATGTTTTATGCAGAACTAGTTTCTTCAGAGCGTAATAGGATTTTGGTGGCACGGTTCAACACGTGATCGTTCTACACCAATAAGGTAGCTGCTTTTTGTCAACATGGATGGAAATGTTTGGCAAATAGAGGATGGGACCTTGCACGTAACAGAAATTCGGCCCCTGACAGTGTTTTGCATGTGATACACTGCGGCTGCAAAAGTGCCTGTGAGACAGGCAGATGTTCATGTTTTTCTGCAAGACTGTGTTGCACAGACTTATGTCGTTGTTGTAATTGTGCCAACATAAAAGAAACAGAGGAACTGGAAGATAACTTTCCTGACACTGACAGTGAGGACTGAGTGTCCTTAATCTGTTATTCCTTATTCTGTTTTGTACAGTTTTATATATCATATTTTTCATAACGATTGTTTTTATGATTGATCAGTGTTTTCATTTGTGGAAGAATGAATGAATTGAATGTTACAACAACGACATAAGTCTGCCTGCCCCCCCCCCCCCCCAGGTTAATGTAATAGTTTAATAACTAATGTAATATTGCACATATTTTCTTACTATTTCCCCTAAAGCAATAAGGTTAGGCTACTTGGAGACCTTCCACTCAAAGTATTTTCTAAATGGCATAAATGCTGCCAATTATTAATTGACGTATTAATAATTGACGTTGGTCAGTAGCCTATAGCCTATCGATTAAGGTACTCAAAAGCATGTACACCGTCTGCTTCATTTGAGCTTGATAGGCTAAGCATTCTGTAGCAAATAATAACAATAAACCCACTATTTATTAATTAAAACTACTTCTGCATAGTAATGCACCGAAAATACAAACGTAAGCAAAGGCAGCAATCGGTATCGAATCAACAGACATGTGCAATTTAGCTAGCAGGGGAATAATACAAACAACGAAGATCACCAGTTAATTTAAATTAGCAAGAACTATAGACTAATACAATAACAGGCTTAAATTAACTGACAAGTTAGCTATACGACTTCTCAAAGACGCACAATCTCAATTGCGGTGTGAAGCGTGTATCCGTGCTATTCTCCAACATGCACTCTAACAATCACATAGACGTCCTAAAATATTGTACAGCCCTATTTCTGATACCATGGCGGCAGAAATTTTGTCGTGGCGGGCTGCCACGGCAAAATAAACATAGAGGAAACACTGTAACGTGCAAGGTCCCATCCTCTATTTGCCAACCATATCCATCCATGTTGACAAAAAGCAGCTACCTTATTGGTGTAGAACGATCACGTGTCAAACCGTGCCACCAAAATCCATATTACGCTCTGAAGAAACTAGTTCTGCATAAAACATAGACGCATCAACAATCGACTGGAGTTTCAGCAACAAACTTTTTTTGGTAGCTTAGCACGACTCGTTCTTTTTTACGAGTTAAAGATTGTGTAGATGCCAGACTGTGGAGCAGGTTGAAACGATAACAGGGTTCACCTTACGGCCTATCTGGACCCACTCACTATCTTCACACTTCCCCCTACCCCATCTCTGTGTAACTATGTGAAATGATTAGGTGTATTCTCTCTTCCACATGGGAGAGATTTGGGGAAAAAATTGCACTTTTGAGGTTCATGTTGTTTAATTTGTAACTTGTTTAACTACTTGCTCTTATGTTTCTTCCCATTGGCACTTGGTTGCTTATCACAATGTATGCTCATGTTTTGGCTTCCCGCAATGTTTTTTGGGGATATCTCGTTGTTTATGGACGCTTTGGATAAAAGCGTCTGCTGAATGAATAAATGTAAATGTAATTACAGTAAAGCGAATGACAGTTTTTGTTTACATTTGATCTATGTTTTTAATCTGACTTTTTTTACGTCATTTTTTTTGTGTACCTGAACCAGTGGACTGCCAATCATTCCTTTCCACGGACTGGCAGGTGTTCGAGGTTCTGTCAGATGTCCCGTCCCAGGAGTTGTTGTTCGCTAGGGCTGACGGTTGACAAACACAGCCTTGTCTTCCTCCTGACGCATCATGCAGCGGCGTGTCCTCTGTGAGGCTCTGTACACGACTTTGGGAGATGTCCCCTCGTCACAGCATTCCCAGAACACTGCCCTCCAGTCACCTCTCACTGATCGCACCGTCAAGTATCCACCGGATCAAATCTCCCTGGGGAGTATTGGAGGTGGGAGATGGTGAGCCTGTGCAGAGAGCAATGGAGGGAGAGAGAGAGAGGGAGGGTGGAGTTAAAAAAAAGAGAATGATTCGTCATGTTTCCTGGAAAACATCCGTCAGACCATCCACAGAGACAATAAACAGTCTGAACAACACTGAGAGGGAGAGGAAGTTGAGACCCTGTTTTGTTATTGCGTCCGAGAGGTATTAGTATTCACCTCTTTAATGCCAGTCTCACTTTTCACTTCCTATGGGGGAAGAATTCAAAACTGAATGAGGTTTGTGAAACAAGTCTTGTCCCCTCCACTGATGGTTTGGGACATTGAAACCAGACTCACAAGTGCAAAGAAAAGTATTACAGCCATATTAAAATAACACTGGTTAGAGCCAGATATTTTTGATAAAGATCCATGATACACATGCAACAATCCTCTCATTTTCTACACAATCCAGAAAAATTACCTTCCTGTGATGTCTAATCCTTCTGGATGTTTCTCTGTTTATTTCATTGCCTCGCTGCACTATGAGATCTCTGAGAAGTTGTGTCGCACAAATCCAGGATTATGTGTCCTGAATTCAGTCTGATTACAGAGTAGACATCTCAGAGAAGGGACCACTTTCTCAATCTCTTAGGATAAAAAAAAACACATTCAAGCTAGCTTTTTTTGTTAGCAAATTTCAAGCAAACCGTGAGTATTGCGGCGACAGCTCCCTGCCATCTGTCACAGTCTGTCAGCAATATCAAAAACATGAGTACAATCAAAGACTTGCAGTTTCCATAACTGTACCTCTCCTTTGACATTCTGGGAATACCTTTCACCACTACCGCTTGGGTCCTCTACTAAGAACTCATCCTGCTGAAAGAGAATCCCTCATTCCCCATCTCATGCCCTCTTTCCCATCTCTTCTCTTCTTCATCCATCACTCCATGCTCCTACCACTCCAATCTACCAATCTACTACTACTCCCTTCCAACCTACCCTTATTCACCCCCCCCACCTCTCCCTTCCTCACAAAAAACCCTCATCTACCACTCCCTTACAACACATACTCATTCACTTCCCCACCTCTACCTCCCCACCTATGGAGCTAAATCAGGGGCAAATGTTTTGTGAATTCGAAAAAAAAATCTATAGTTGAAAAACTAAAGCTTGACATTGAAAATTTTTGTTTTGGTCTAAAACTTGAAAAATAAAACCATTTATTCAAACAAAAAATACGTTTTTTTTCAGGTTGAATACAATTTCAATTAAATTCTGGAATTATTTTGAATAAATTATAAATTTTCATTTCACTTTATTATTTTCACAGTTTCACATTTCATGTTTTCAGATTCCATTTTTTTTTACGGCTTCAAATATTTTTTTTGAGTTTCATACTTTTTTTTTCAGTTTCAGACTTTGGCCCCGATTTTGCGTAGGGGGCGTGGCTTCAACTCAGAGGCGGGAATTACGAGTGACAGCCTCGGCTACCAATGGCTCAAGGCTGTTCATACCAGATGCGCATTTCTCCGCGCCGGTCACCAAGCTTTTCCTTTACGCTGACACATGGGCGGCGCTAGGGAGGGGCTAGCAGGTGCTTCAGCACCCCCAAGAAAGACCAAAGCACCCCAATAGCACCCCCAAAAATATTGCTCATTTATTAATAATATTCAGGCCCGGAGTGGCCATCGGGAGAATCGGGAGAATTCACGGTGGGCCGCTCTGCCCGCTCATAAATTGGCCCAGCAGATCGCCTGCTTTCTCTTTGTTTTTTTCACACACCGAATAAAACGATGTGTTAAGTTACTGTGACTGATAAGTAAGCTAATAGGCTACACTAGGTTTTAATCTAAATAAGCGCATGATCAGACCGTGGATTAAAAAGTGCAGTTTTCAGTTGTGGCGCATGCTCTCTTTCTCAAACACAAGTGCGTGTACCAAGTTTGTTGCCACGGAGACAACCCTAAACAATCATTTATTGTTGTGGAGTTAGCAAGATTAAGCTGATGCAAAAAGAATAAAATAGATGGGGAAAAGATACCAGGAGGAACTGAAAAAGCCAGGTAAAAAAAGAAAGATCTGTCACTTCATCAATCTAGGTTCCTGCAAGGGTGGGAAAAATATGTTTTCTCAAAAGCCCTCAATCTTTCAGGTACAAATTTGGGTTGTAATTTCCGGAAAATATTACAATATGAGTCCAACGAAATATTTATATTAGCCTACAGAAAGCTCCAAAAACTATTTTGCACAGAAATTAATGCAAACAATTGCGCCCACGTGCTATGCACGCTCGCATTCACGTGAAGTTACGATTTCACCTTGCATCAAAACCTTGACTAGGTTCTAGATTCGGGTTAAGCCCCGATTGTTCAATGTATGGCTCGGCCCCTGGTGGGGGATGGGCTGGCTTTGGCCATTACACTGCCGGGCTGAAAATGGGTCACACTCCGGCCCAGGCGGCCCTGATAGTATTTATATATAATATATAGAATTGCGCAGCTCCCTCTGTCAATGATCTAGCACCTGCATTAAAAAATCTCTGGCGCCGCCCCTGCGCTGACATGGTACATAAACATGGCATTGGCTATATCCCAGCATTGATCCATATCTACGTTGTCCTTGTCAAATTGGTGCTGGGGGTCATACAACTCCCTGTGCTTTTCAACTTCGAGAATTAATTTGATGTCATCCATCTCCTTGAATTTCTCGCTGATTTTAGAAATATCTGCACGCGTGTGTTGTGTGCAACCTGTGACAACTTGTATTTCTCAAACAAACACAACAACTACGGGCATGCTGGCTAAACAGATCAATCCGTTTATTTTCATTCGTTTTTATCAGGGTAACCACATGGAACGGCCGTTCGTTACCAACATTAGTTAGGTTTTATAACGGGTGAATATTGGTACGTAGGCCTACAAAGTAATATTTAAAAAATTATAAAGTCTACAACTTTACAAATGTTCACCGTAGTCTACAATTAATGTAGTAAAATCTTAATAACATGGTTTTTTATTTCAAATATATCAACTAATATGGTGTATTTTATCATCCTGCAGCCGATTTCGCAAGCGTCTCGCGAAAAAATTCGACCAGCTGCCGAAACAATCGCTTTTTTTATTTTTTGTTTGAATAAATGGTTTTATTTTTTAAGTTTTAGACCAAAACTTACATTTTCAATGTCAAGCTTTAGTTTTTCAACTATAGATTTTTTTTTAATTAGCAAAACATTTTGCCCTGATTTAGCACCATACCCTCCACCCTCATTTATTGACTTTCCAGGCCATACTTCTGCCCCCAACATCCTCTCTGACCCCAGTTTGCTTCAACAAGCATTGTGCCTTGTGGGCAGAGTTTCAGAAGTCCACAAGTTTCACAAACCCTTTCTGACTTGAGAAGGGGTTTTCTGAGAGTAGAAACAAAATCTATTTTAAACATGTACTCCCGGCTAAGTAAAAATATCCCCCTGCTGAGTCATTTGTTTTAGGAACCATGTTATGTGGATGGGGTTATATTGTTAGTACTTTTTAACATAATGGTGAACAGTCCTGCTGGAATGTAAGTGCAAAGTGAGTAATTTCATCAAATTATAACGACAGCTTTGGAAATATTCTTTTGTAGACTTCTTCCTTCATGGTCTTAAATGTTCTGATTCCTGGCTTTTGGGGAAACACACGACAACTGAACTGAAAGGTGCCATAGAGTTCAGGGCTAGGCAAGGTATCTCTATCCTCACAGCTGGTCCCAGATACAGGGAGCCTGGCTGTCTGTACCTAAAGGCCAGGAATGTGAACTCAATCAACTGTGTGTTTACTGTCAGGCTGTGGACCCTGCCATGGCCGGGCTGCCTGGCTGACTGGAATGCAGGTGCACAGATATGGGTGGTTAAACAAGCAGGCAGGGCAGGTCACAGATGACATGCCTCCATGGTGTCTGTGATTTAAATATATATATGAGCTGGCTTCAGGAAATACACCACCCCAAACAGCTTCAGGAAATTGATTGTGCCAATCACATCAGCCTAACTGTAGACTTTACACATAAACGTAAAGTATAATTTTGAGAAATTAAAAAGTGTATTCTATAAATGTGAGAAATGTATGTGAGGCTAATTAAACTAGCTTCCAAGCACTAACCCCATCATCCCACGATGTCTGACCACGGTAAACTGATGCGAGCGGGATCAATAAATAGATTGAGTTAAGCTGGCCTTTGAGCACATGCTCGTCTACAGAAGAATTCTGAATTGAAATGATTAATCACAAAGCTAATGTGTTTAGGCCGGGTAAGCTTCACATAGAGCAGAGGCAGACGGATGTTTAAATATGGATGGGCTGAAGACTTTCACAGTAACTCATTAGAGCTGCCACAGTGCACTGTATCCAAACATCTGAGCAACTGGATGTGTGAATACGTGCAAGTTTCAGAAATACATTTTTGGCAGTTTGGGTGGAAAAAAAAGTTGCTTGGCTTATACTATACTTGGGTCCCAGGTTCTAAAGCTGCCAAGAGCCAGTCTTTTTTAGTTCATCTTCTTGAAGCAACTGTAACCCAAACTGCACATTTATCACACTTTTTTCCGGTAACCCTAAGGTTCAGGTGAAAGACTATCCTTGCTGTAACTGGATCTGAGTTAAATACTTTGGCTAAAGTATTTGCTTAATGATTTCCAAGCATCTTTTCTATTTTTTACAAAGAAAAATAACAAAACGCAATACTGTCTTCACAAACAAAACATCTTTACTCTTCTCTTTAACCTATACACCATCACAAGAAGATGAATGTTAATCATTGCTAGTCAGTGTAATGACCTGATCCATCACCTCAGTTAATCTTTCCGGGTGGATATGAGCACTGCATTAAGCTAAGCTTCCATAGCTTTAGCAGGAAAGGGCTTGTAAGGGCTTTATTATGTGATGAGGTACAATCTACTTACCTCCTCAACCACCAATCCTGCTTCCACTAAAAGAAGCAAGTTATTGCATACATGTTTTTATAGACTGGTAGAACAAAACAAACACCTGGGGCCTCATGTATAAAGGATTGCGCAGCTTTCATACCAGAAGATGGCGTACGGACAAAACTCGAAAAGTACCTACGCACAGAAATATTCACATGTATAAAACCGGTCGTACGCCAGGTCCTGCGCACCTTTCCTTTATAAATCACAATCAACGTGAGATTGACCGCACGTGAACGAGCCACTGACCCCGCCTTGCCTCCTCCCATAAATTAATATGCAGATGGACTATAAATGCGCTCCTGAGGTCATTTCTTTGTCTGAATTACCGTATTTCTTCAAATAAACGCCGCCCTCGAATAAACGCTGCACCAAAGATGAACATTATTTAATAAACGCCGCAGCGTTTATTCGAAGAAATACGGTGACTGTGAGATCGAGGTTCTAACAACAGAGGTGGAGGCGAGAAAATGTGTCCTGTTTGTCGGCCTGTCATCAGGTATTAGCGACAAAAGAAAGTCGGCGGAGTGGAAAACTGTCACTATTTGTGCCATTTCTTGTTTTTAACCTGTAGCACTTTGAGATTTAGCTAAATGTAAAGTGCATTACAAATAAAATCATTATTATTATTATAGGTCCATAAATGATGTGGGTTCAGAGAACCGGACCATGGCAGAAATTAAGAAGAAATGGTCCGATGTAAAACTTTAAATGAAGAAACGAGTGGTGGCACATCGTAACAGCATGGCAGCTATAGGGTTAGCGTGACATGCATTTCCTGATTGATTTTGTCGTTCGTTTGACACCCTCAAGTTTAACATGTTATTAAGTGGTGGCGGATTAAACAGAAGGCTATATAGCATTTCCCGTTTTGGGTTTTGATGTGATCATCCACATTAATGATCAAACTTTTATTTTTATGTTTTTTGAATAGTCAACGTCATAAACGTAGTAGTGGAAACTTTATTTTGTAATGTTTGGTGAGTTTCGGCACTTTTCAGTTAGAATTCGCCACGTTACAGAGCCAGACAAGACTTTGCGGACGGTCCGCACATTCTCACGTCTGCTCAAAACTTTCCGTGACGGCCCACAAATTCTCACGTCAAGTAAATCTTTATACATCACAAAGTGTGCGTGAAAACCAGCGTACGCAACCTTTTTGTGCGTACGCAACGTTTATACATGAGGCCCCTGGTCCTGAGATTACTTTCTCCACCATTCCAGTCTCAGTTTCTCAGGCATCAGCTGTCTGGTCTAGCAGAAGAATCCCTAGGTGAGACTTTATCTGGATTGTCTCCAGTCTGACACTATCAGAGCACAGCTGCTTTCTTCTCTATAAGGAAGGGTTAGATGGACCAACAGGCTTATCAATGACAAGCAGTACATTAAAGCTGTCCAGGTAATCCTGATAAAGATATGGACACATATGTTGACAGTGCAGCTTGACATCTCACCAAAATGTCTTAATGTTCCTTTTTTATTTTTCTATCCTCATCTTTAATATACTAGCTGTACATCCAGGGTTACCTCCCCAGCAGCACATCTTCACCTCAGCAAGATAATCATGTATCGTTTTACCTCCTACATGTCTCTTGTTGAGAATGGATCAATAGTCTCTGGAGCTAAAACATTTTAACCCTTGTGCTGCCATCGGGTCACATGACCCAAAGGTTCACAACGAACCATCGTTGTGTTTACCCAATTTTACCCAATACAAAAACAAATAAAAAGCATTTTCTTTTTCCATCGCGATGTGGGGGGTCTGAGACAGCCCGACGGTTAGAAGAAAATGCTTCACTTTGTTTTTGTATGCTGTAAAGTTGTCGCAATACGATGGTGGGTCACAATGACTGAGGGGTCAGAATGACCAGAAGATAACACAAGGGTTTTAATTGATTTGTTTCAAACAAAGTGACCAGATACAGCTTCTATTTTCAGTACAATAATCCATCGATTAAACAGGATTGGAAGACCCCATTTGGTGCCCACTGATTGCGAGGAATTAAAATGCTTTTGAACATGAGCCTGCAATAATGATCTCTGTTAAAGTTTTAGTGTAAGCGTGGCTCATCACGGCAGAGAATAGGAGACCTCACACCTGGGTAACACAGTTATATCCATTGAATTATCTGTAACGGCACAAACTTCTAAAAAAGATATGCAATGGAAAAAGACACTTGAAAAAATAAACTAAAATGTAATGTTAGAATGACAACCACAGATCTTGACTTAAATGCACAAACTGGTTAGATTTAAAGTTAATAAGTGATAGAATGTGTTGATAGTTGATCTGTTATCTACATTTCCAAATATCATCTACATGCACTGCACATAAAGTGTTACCAACACCCGTGGTGAGATTTCTCTACTCCAGCCATGGACAGAGAAATAAAACCACCCTGTCACACTGAATTTAATTGGCTGCTTTTGAGCTAGTTCATCTTCACAGGGTTGAAGTAAGCTACCTTCTTCACTTGAGATGACAGAGAGGACGGAGCATTTGGAAAGTGAGAATGAAGAATAGAGGAAGTAAAAGAAAACACACACACATATATACACGCATGCTGACTGATATCCACTTGAATGCTGAACCAAGAAGGAGAGGGGAAGAAAAGCAAAAACAATAATGGAAAAAAAGAAAGACAGACACAGAGAGGATTTTACAGTAAAAGTAAAAACAAAGAGGTTGACGTAAACTGACAGAGAGAAAGAGTGAGAGACAGAGTGGGAGAGAGAGGGGGAGAAATACAGTAAAAGGAAAGACAAAGAGGTAGAGAAACAGACTAAATAAAAATGAAAGAGCGCGTGTCTGGACATAGCCCAAGAATAATTAAACTCTCCGCCTCCCAGTTCCACTTGGCCACCTCCTCTGCTCGTTAACAGGTTTATAATTAACACTGCAGTGAGGCTGCACTGCCAGCCAGGCCATCACCGCTGGGATCTGATGAGGTTCTGAGGGGAATCAAAGTATGCTGATGACCAGGCTAGTGGCTGTCCTAAAGGGGGTCTGACTGGGATGTGTATGTATGTGCCCATGTGTGCCTCTGTGTGTCTGTTTGTGTGTGCATCTCTTGCTCTCTTTGTGTGTACGCTTAAGCACCTGGATGCTGGTGCAGGCTGATAATAGAGTTCCCTGGTTGGGAGAAGTGGACCCCTGGACCATGACAGCTTCTGTAGGCCTCCCCTGTGGAACATGGTGGGGAACAGAGCAGGTGTGTGGAGAGAGTGTCCGGGGGAGGGAGGAACAAGGATGAGGCAGAGGTCTGACTGGCTGTGAACCTGGAAAAGTCCATTAAAGAGCCTGAGGAGAGGGAGCCATGGGTGAAATTAAAACAGAGGTTCCAGCCATGATGATTGGCTGTGTAAGATTCAGCTAATTCCTTTTTTTAAACATTTCATTGGGTTATTCAAAAACCACAATCTTTTGTGGTTTTTGATGTTTTTGTTGTTCAAAGAAAAATACATTTAAAAAAATTACCCATCAAATGGCATTCCTTTCCCATGTAAATATTTAAGATTGTCCTCACATTCACTGAGATGGATACAACTGAGATACATTGGCCTCTGCTCCTCCAGAGCAAAGCTTTACATAATAAAAGTGTAAATCCAAACCTTCAAAGTGCAATTGCATGTCATTGTCTTGAATGCGTTTTATTTATACGCAGGGTTTGGTTTGCAACTTGCAATCCATCATGCATATACGTATATATATATATAGAGAAGCAGAAAGCTTAGCAAACCAGGCCTTGACAAGACAAGCTACAGTATGGGAAACATTATATATATATATATTAATTATTTAAGATACCACAACAAATGGAGTAGGAAGACAATGCCATCTAACCTAAGCAGTAAAACAACCTACCTAAGCAGTAAAACAACATATCTGCTGTGAGGAGAATAAAGGAAAGAAAGGTAACTTTTCTTGTGCTTTGAACGTTAGACGTATCATTATGGCTGCCATTATCTTATTAGCTTGTTTTTGACCTTTCCAAACCTGTAATGAGCGTCGCTACTGTAGCTAACCGTTGACGAACGTTACAGACTAGCTAACGCTAGCTAGCTATACAAGTTATAAAACTGACTGCATTAGTTACACATAGCAATTTGTAGCCGGTAGACTTCAAAGCTGAATATTCATCACTAATCCAGCTGATTGCGTCCATATCCCTCCAGGCTTTTGTAGGCTTTCAAAGACTCTCCAGAGTAGGACAAATGAAAGTTGACGTTTCACTCGTAAAGGTCATAAAAATAACTCCGGGAGAATTATATGGATCTCTAATGTTTAATCGATCAAGTTTTGCTTTATAGCTGCCTATGTCTTTTGAATTAAAGTGTGCAGTGAACTCGGGACAGGTTGAAATCCGTGCTGTCGCCGTTCATTTTTGCCACTACTTTCCTGCCAAAATGGCGAAGTAAACAGTAAAGTCACGTGACGTCCGGAGCTCTATTGAACGGTCCACACAGAGCCGTATAAAAAGAGAGTTGCGACACTTCCATAGACTCCCATTGTTATCGAAGAATGCGACCTATAGTTCCAAACATTGTATTTTCCACCGTTCAACCGCATTCATTTTCAGTGTCTCCGAAGCAAGTTAGCTGGTTAATTGATGAAAATCCTGCATTCTTTCATATTTCTACAACCACACATCAATTGTTATTAGTAGTATTTCATAAAGCCAGCTTTAGATAAAGTTAATCGTAAGATTATAGCTTGTTAGATTCTAAATGCAGTCAGAGCTAGACAGTAGGTCTAGTATCTAACGTAAGCAACACTTTTACTGAAGCTAGCTAGAGAGCACGTGTATCATAACCAGAAGTCAGTTGGTTTATAGTTTGTCAAATTAGTTCTAGTTATTGGTGTTCGTTGGCATACAAAGTTAGTCTTCTCTTATTAGCCTAGTTAGTAGGCTACATCTGATTAGAGCTAGCAACAATGAATTGCAGATTAAGGGGTCCCCTATCGTCCAGCTAGCTCTCAACGCTCGGCAGGAATTGCAGGTCCACTCACTAAAAACAAACTTGACCCTCTCACTGGACATATTGTATAATAAAATGTTTTATTGAATGCAATTGGTTGCCTTGTATATTCTGTTCTATTAACAAAACTCATTGTCTTAAATTGAGCAGTTGCTGGTGTGATTGCTATGTAGATTAAACTTGAATCAAGTAGCCTACTACAAATATAAATGTTGTTAACGTAGTCAATTGTAAGTGGGCTGATGAATAAAAAAACTTCCCATTTCAGGGCTCGACATTAAGGCTTGTCCAGCTTGTCCAAGTGGATTTTTTTTGTAGGGCAAGTGGAAGAGAAATGTACTTGTCCCACTGGACAAGTTAAACCTCAAAGGAAAAAAAAAAGCCATGTTACTTAACGTTATGTGCTACTCATTATGTCTATTTAACCGATTTTAAAGTAGCTTGCTAGCTTTTTTCCTCTGTTTCGGTGAAGTTGATCATTTCATCTCGGTGAATTCTGCACCAAAAATGTTGAGGAGGACAGCATTTAAGAGAGAAAGCGATTCCCCATTGATCTGTCGCAATCATTTTGATTTGGGTCACAAAAGTCTTGAGTGAGGGGGGGTGGGGGGTTAGGGGGGGGTAGTGGCAGTGCTGGTAAATCACAACTTAAAACATGTTTTCATAAAAATACTAAGATTGTTACATGGACATTATAAAAAGATATCTTCTATTGAAATCAGTATGAACAGATGCATCTCTCTATCACAACTCATATCGTCAAAGTGGTCATATCGTCATAGCTGAATACACAGCTATGACGATAATAACCATAGGCCAACAACGTTTGACAGTGAGATCACAAAAAAAGGCTTTTAACATCAGTGGACCAGAATTAGTAGTGTGCCGTATTGAAGCATGTCAAGCCTACTTCCTTTTATAAGTGTACTTCTTATTACGCGGGGGGTATCTGGAACTGCCTCCGCCATTCTTTCAAATTGACTCTCCACCAAGAGACCCGCCCTTCTCTGACTCGGATTGGCCGTGAACCTGAAAAAAAACGATCAAACCAACAATGGCAGCGAGTATTACCCAATCAGTGGCAGAATAGGACGAGTCTTCACAGAATTCGGGTGGGATGATTTGCATGGGATGCTGCATCTCAGAAAATACAGGACAAAACCCGTCCCGTATTGATTCAAAACGGGACGCTCTATTTTATTCTCAAATAAGGGACGATTCCGTATTTTAAGGGACGGGTGGCAACCCCTAGGTTCACTGTATGTCCATTTTACCCACCGAACTGTCGTTATTCAACTATGACATGGTAAAATCGGTTTTGCAATCAATGACCCCTTTAAAGTCCTAAGGGTCACATTGATCAAAGATTACCCAAATTACATAGTTATCTCCATTAAAACAATGAAGTCAGATCTGATGACATGGCTTATAAAGTTGTTCTTTTCTCAGCCACTGTAGTCTAGCACTTCTTGTTTGGTAATAGGATAAAGCCAATTTGGCGAGGCCCAGCCTGCAGTTGCTCTCAGACTGCTAGCAGACATGGTGCTGGCTCTCATTGATGGATGAGGGCAGGGAAGAATCACGGGCACTGATGCACACCATTACCCTCTCAGTAGGGGGACTATGGGCAACCTCCATCCAACCATCTCCACCATATCAGGGGTTCCAATACCAGACGCAGCAGCTTGACACACAAGGTTTGGTTTGAGGTCACAGAAGCTTTTCATGTCGTCACTGAAGAGCTGCCTGGAATGACCAAATGTGGACTCTGAAAAACCATCTCCATCTTACAGAGTTCTCCCCCCAATATCGGTAGCATTGCCTCGCCCCTGTTTATATTTGTTGGGGGGGGTTAAAATTAAATGCACCCCTGCATGAAACCTGACAGGGGCTGGGCATGGTTGGATCTCTCTCTTCCTGACCTTCCCCACTGTTGATCCTATTATGCTTCAATTAGCCAGTGCAGCCTGCTGTGGCCAGAACCAACAGCTGCTCGTCCACATGGTGGTAATTCAATAAGGCTCTCTGGTGGAGGGGCGCAAAACTGGTGTCCAGAGATTGTATTCATGTCAGCATTCAAATGGATTATAACAGCAGGGTGGCTGGGCTGGGACTGGGGCTGGGCTGGGAGTGACAAAGCTCGGAGGCTCTTGAGATGTACACTATATTGCCAAAAGTATTTGCTCATCTGCCTTCACACGCATATGAACATGAGTGACATCTAGGGATGGGTATCCCAGTTAACCGATTCCTTGGAATCGTCAGCCAAATTCTTTAACGATTCTGCTAACGGTTCTCTGTGCCGTTGCGCATGCGCAAACTTTTATAATTTATTCAGACTGCAGCAAACATGGCAAAGAGGCAGAAGCGTTCTCAAGTTTGGTTGTATTTCACACGACAAAATGACAACGCCACTTGTAACGCGTGTAAAAAGTCTATTTCATCAAAGGGAGGAAATACAACAAATATGAAGAAGCAATTGAACACACAGCATGGAATGAAGTTACTGGAATGTCATGTGTTCGATGCATGCAGCAGCGCAACTAACGTTCGCGCTTCATCTCTAACTCCAAGGTAGAGCTAAACTCCTCAAAAGTGATCACAACCACTTGTCACTGTGTGAAGCAATTTGCCTTTATTGTGTATAGTCAATTAAGTTATCTTCTGTCCTGTCGTTTAAAGCATACATTTTAGCTCCAGCATTCGTCTCCCATTATTGATCACTTCACGTTAATTATCGGAGGGCGTGTGTTATCAGCAAACGTTCGCGTTGTCGTGTTAACCCATTATTAAACTGAGCATATCGATTTTTAATCCATTATTAAACTTAGCATTTTAATTGTTTAACAGAATGGCCGATGTTTGACACTGTCATATTATATGATTTGACCTTGGCTGAAAATTGAAGATTCTATAGCTAAGCTAGCGTAGCTAATAGAAGTGTAGAAGAAGAGCAACGGGAAAATTTAAATGTGTATGTATACATACTGTATATGGTGTGCAGCATTATAGAAAATTATATAAAAGAAAATTAATGCAAATAAACCCGTTTGTGCTCTTCCCCCCCCCCCCCCCTTGCCCATTAAGAATCGATAAGAGAATCGATAAGGAATCGAATCGATAAGCAGGAATTGATAAGGAATTGGAATTGTTAAAGTCTTATCAATACTCATCCCTACCGTCGAGTGTTTGGTTCCTTAGGAAGACTCTGAAAAGTGTCAGCATTCCCTGTTCAGCCTGGAACACTGCATTTGCCACCGTAGTCCATTTTCAATATGCTAGAAAAACGGTATTCTTTGTAATTCTGTGGAAGTACACAGAGCAGCGCGCAGCAAATTTTGGGGTGTGACAAAGGTACAGACCAGAGCCAAAAAAGGTGGAGCCACCGAACTGACGTCTGTTCGGTGGCTTTTTCAAAACCTACCATTTTACAGCTACATTTTTTAATTGTGAGATTTGCATAGGAAAGAGGTGTCAATGGACTTTGGGGTTCACTGTATGTCCATTTTACCCACTGAACTGTCGTTATTCAACTGTGACAAGGAAAATTCGGTTCTGCAATCAATAAACCCCTTTAAAAGAACAGTTCAAAGTTGTGAACTTAAACTGAATAGCAACACAGCAACGTACAAGATTCAAAGTCCCCTTGGAACTTTGTCTTTGCAATGCCAAGCAACGCAGAACCCTGACAATGCAATTAACATGAAAAATATCACAATGTGCCTTAGTAGCTAGGGTTTCCCAAAACCTGCGACACTCTTATCTGGAACTTTAACCCACAGACTCCAACAGTTTATGTAGTGTAATTATATCTTGTCTAGCAGGCTTGGCCAGTATACAAGAGGGGCATTTGATTGCATCTCACCTTGGGCTTGACCTAGGTAAACTCAGGTTCTCAGTGAGCCCAGCCCATCTCTTTAGGGGAACAATGCATTAATCAACTGATGAAAAAGCAGATAAGAGCCCAGATTCCATTAAAGCTAGAAATAACTCTCCACTTCCTGTTTGGGGTTGGCCGTTAGCCGGGATGTATAGCGTTCCTGATTGCTAGTAGTTTTCAGCAGGACCAAGTCTTAATGAGATATTTCTCTCTGAGTGTGGAGTCAGCAGAACTTAGACACAGGACAGAGGAGCTCACCATAGCAACATTAAAGGCCAATTTCTGATCCATGAGTCGGGTAGCCTACTGTCAATGCACTATGTGTGCATTGCTTTGGATGAAAGGATCTACAATGTACTTTACAATGTAGTGAGAACAAAAATGCCTGTTTAAACACGCCATTGTTTTCTTGATGTATTGGGGTGTTGAAGGCAGTGTCCTCCACCTGCTGAAATGTGTAAAAATACAGACATTGTAGGCTAGAGTGTTCCACTGTAAACAAAGCTATGGAAACTAAACTAAAAATCTATGACTGTAAGTTTCTGCTCGTCGGTAGACGTGGGGAACATTTTATTTTGGAAGATATGAGTGTCAGCAACGACAAGAAGTTAGCGAGAAGTGAAAACACCTTGGGGTGATTAAATATCACAGCCATAACAGCTTCACATTGAAATTATTAACTGCAGTGAGATGGAAATATGAACCATATATGTGTATCTTTTAATGTACCCCAACTGTCGCCAGCGAGTGTAAGATAACACCTTTGCTGGTGCCAGATTTGTATAATTGGGGCTAAAAGAGGAGATGGAGCACCTCGGATCGCCAGACAGTAACTGATGGGTGCTGTCATGAATAATGTAGCATTGGCTTTGGGTGTGTATGTATCTGTGCATGTGTGTATATGCAAATATTTGGGAGTGTGTGTGCATGTGTGTGTGAATCAGATAGTAATTGAAATTCTGACAAGTAAGGACAGCTCTGTGGCCAAGGTAACCTTCGTGCTATAGTGGTCAGGGTTCAAGACAGGGGAAACACAGAGGAAGGTCAGCCCCTGGCCCACACCCAAACCAAGAAGCTTTTGATATTTTACTAAGGAAGTTGGCAATATTAACCAATATGTACCAAATATGTATTTAGTATGGCCTGGACACCAATATATAATAACTGCTTGAATATGTTACTGAACTCTGGGAACAAAACATCATTGAATCCAGGTTCATTCTTCGGTTAGTTCAAATGCTGTTTCATGTATGCTGTTCCTCGTGAAGTGTGTGTTTCTGCCATAGACTGTAAAAAGAATGGACAGTATAACAACTCTGAAAACGGAAGCCAAAATTACTCGATCGCCTATGGCTGGCTGCAGTATAGTCCTGCCCCCTCCATGTTAGCAGATGGGACATGAGCCAAAAAAGAAATCAAATTGCACGCCAAATGTTTTTTTCCAAAGATGTTTTCTGTCATCTTAGGTAGTTCTTATCACGCTGATGACTGCTCAAGTGCTAATGTTTAATATCAGTTTGTTTAATTGGTTATTTGATGATATAAAAAGGGCTTAGTGTATGCTTGTGATTGGGTCAGGCGAGTGTGTGGGTGAGACCTCGATACCGCGGCTCCACCATCCCGATCACTACTGCACAGACTCTGGTTCCAAATGACATCACCAGCGCAAGATAGTAGCACCCGTATCCGAGATATTTAGGCTTCGTTTTTGTACAGTGGGAGGAAGTGGAGTGGTGTCGTCCATTCTTTTTACAGTAAATGGTTTCTACTGGTTTAAATTGCAACGCTGAAACATCTAGCAACTCTCAATCCACGTTTGACATGCGAATAGCACGCCCTCAAAGGTCTGGATCATTGAAGCAATAATGTATTCAAACATACCAGAGCTGTTCTGTTGGCTCTCTGCCTGACCACTTCCAGGAAGGACAAACTGAAAAGGGTTGACTCCAGTTAGGTCATTTAATTCATTTGGAACCGTGTTGAATGAAGACCTGCTGAACTACCTGTTTAAGACCTCCTACCTCACCTAAGTTGGCATGGTCATAAACGTACAGATGGGAAGACTCAATAGCTCTGATGTCCAACATACATTTTTCAGGTCATACACATTAAAAGGTTGGTTCTAAAATCCTATTTCCCAGAGTCAGAGTACAGAAGTGGTGATAAAGGATTGTAACAGGACACAAATAACAGAGTGACCCCATTCTTCTAATGGACTGTATTCTATGATATAAAAAGAGTACAGTATGTCTTCATAAGATTACATTATGGCTTACGTAGAGCAAAGAGAACATCTATAGATAGGGGCTTTGCTCTTGGGTGTATTGTTCTTGGAGGAAGGAGGATAGGGATTTGGCCAGAATTAGCCATTTTGTGTCCATCTCAGGATTTCTAATTCTGAACGCTAATAATCACTTGGTGCTAAAGACACTGCTTTGTGACACATGGTCCCAACATGTGTTTCTTCATCACATCTGGGGGAGAAGGTCATCTAATGGCACTTCCTGGATGACAGAAAAAATGTGCGAAGAACGAAGGTAAGAGAATGCGTGGAAGAGAGAGAGAATGGAGAGAAAGAAGGTGAGAGAAAGGAAAAGAGAAATAAAAAGGGATGGGGAGAAAGAGAGGGAGGGAAAGATAATAGAGGTAGAGCGAAAAAGAGAGAGAAGGGAAGAGAAAGGAGATGTAGAGGTAGAGAGAAATAAGCTTTATTGAGCATTTCGTCTCTCAGGTGAACCCAGGGCTAGCTGACATGTGGAAAACTGTGCGTCTATCACATTCTGGTTCTGAAAGTATGGGACAGGATGGAATAAACCAATTGTTGGTTTCTGGTTTGGTCAGGGGACTGAGAGGGAAACCTAGATAAAAAATAACCTCCCAAATAAGTTTGAAAAAAAACAAAAACACGACTGCTAGGGCCTGCATACGTCTGCGCGATGACATCAAACCTCTGAAAGCACGCAAGGAATTTATATACACTTATGTGACGGTGGTCAAACAGGGGACTGACAAACACTTTTGACGAGGATTGCTTGGTTCTTTAATTCCTGTTCATGCACAAACATAAACAGTTGGCATACGCAGCATCGTTGACAGGCAAACTTCTTCTGTCCCATTTCATCCAACACATTAATCACATAGCCTACAAATAAAACAGTGCACGAACAATGCACATATTTCACACAACACACTATTGGAGCAACATACCTGTTCATGCACAAACATACAGTTGGCATACGCAGCATCTGCACAAGTAAATAAAATGACAAAATACATCAGGTTCAGTATGACAGCACGGTTAGCTAGCTAACAGAACGTGAGGAATGGGAAATTCCCAGCTAACTAGCTAGCTAATCACAGTGTGTGTGTATGATGAACCTCGTGGTATACAAAACTACTTTCTGCACATTGACAAAACTGCTTTACAAATTACACAAACATACTAATCATATAAAATACATGTAATATGTCGAAGTTATCGACATTCATTACATTTATCAATCTGGAAGTTTATAAAGTATGAAGGTCATTTTGCACAGTGGACCTACCGTTGACAGGCAAACTTCTTCTGTCTAGTTACGGCAACAGTACACACATATAAGCTGCATATCTGCAGTACACCACAGCTCCAAAGGGGGCTCCAAAACACCAACATTATTAACAACTGTAGAATTATGGCGAAACTCATCATATAGTTAAACAGATTTTTCAACTCCGTTACACCTACAATGGACACACAGGCATTACACCCATCACGCAGGTGTCACGCTGGCACACATAGAAGACGCCTTGCACAGCGTAGTGTACACTACACCTGACATACGCCACAAATACACGACAACCTATGCCACATGAGTACTACTTCTAACTGTTTGAGGAGATATCTAGGCGTGCGTACAGACAGGTGTTATTTGTGCTTCGCATACTATGTGTCAGCGTAGCACACAGACTGTATAGTATAAAGAATGGATGTAGTCATCGTGACGTCACCCATTGGTTTGTGAAAGCCGTTTTTGAAGATTTTTGCACTTCTTGGTCGCCATCTTGGGTTTTTGGGTTCCTGTAAAATCAAGCCAGCCACGCCCCCAAGTATACCGATCTTTGAGGCCTAGTATCTACTTTATCTACTTCAAATTATTTTCAGATGAATCACCAGGACACTGATAAGAAGGGAATCTAGATAATGACAGCATAATGAATTGTGAACCATTTTCTTTAACTCCGATTTCATGAGAGAATTTTTGAATGGGAGTCATTTGGAGCCGGAGTTTATTGGAGCCAGCCCCTGGCGACCATCGGCGGTATTGCACTAAGCCACTTCCGCGTTGGCTACATTTTTCAGCCCCAGAGGTTGCCCCTTGGTAGCACCTGCACGCACCTTCGTGCCTAGACATGTTAGCTCTTTAGGCTAGCCTACAATAAGGGATTGCTGTTTCGAAATTTGTTCTGATCATTATGAACAGCCTCAACACTAGAAGAGCCAAGACAGTTTTCCCTACTTGTTGTCGGAATATGTACTGGCCTTGAGTCACTGTCATTCATGTTCGTGTTGTTAGTCGGTGATTATTTCCTTTGAATATTATATATTTATGGTGGCCGACATGTGCAAATGCCCTGCAACTTAAGAAAACCCATGCAAATATACAAAACACAAGCAAATTAAGAAAACATCTTCATTAATTTGACAACACATGCGCAGCATTCAGCAAACACACTGCAAATACACACAACACAACCAAATACATAAACGCGCTGCAAATATAGAAACACGCTGCAAAAAGGAAAGCAGACAAAACCCGAAAACAAATGCAAACAAAAAAACGTTGCATCCAGATTCAATAGTATGAACCTGCAGAGCCGGAGAGCTGCAGTTTCAGGACCGCAGTTTCAGGACCGAAGTTCTAGGACCCTCGTTTTATCTGACAGCGCCACCTTGTGAATTGGTTAACCATGGACCTGAACAAGATAATCAATATTTTCCTGCAGTAGTGAAAGTAGGTTACGGCTCAACATTAACCCTTGTGCTGCCTTCGGGTCACATGACCCAAAGGTTCATAACGAACCATCATTGTGTTTACCCAATTTTACCCAATACAAAAACAAATAAAAATAATTTTCTTTTAACCTTCGCAATGTGGGGGGTCTGACGCATGCTTACAAAAATACAAAATTGCTTTACTTTGTTTTTGTATGCGGTAAAGTTGTCGCAATACGACGGTGGGTCACAACGACTGATGGGTCAGAATGACCCGAAGATAACACAAGGGTTAAATTATAACAAGAAGAAGAAGGGGAAGTGATGTAGGCTAGCTTGTTCGCGAGAGCGCGAAATGGACTGCGCCATCTTTCCAGACTGACTTTTCCGGTCTTGCGCAGAACAGTGCCTCGCCTTGTTCCTAGTTTAGAAATTCGTGCACGCTTGCAACTAGCTGTATACGTCATACTTTGCCACATCTGGTCGCGAGCATGTGAGCTAAGGCATTGCCGTAGTCAGACAACTTGTAGAATGGGGTAAAAGTCAGATTACAGTATTTTACAATTATTTCAATACTTTTATAACAAGTTTCCTAAACTCTTGACACATATAGCACAACATCCATCTGTGTTGGCTATACAATTAACACATTTCTTGTTGCTTTGACACAAAATGCATAGAGTAAACAAAAATGCTTGAACTTCTTTTACACACAAGCTCAACCAAGACCAAAACAATCGATATTTACTGCCCAATTTACCAATGCTTTCACACTGTGTCAGAACAGATAACATGTTCAAAACCTTGGCTAAAGTCAAAGTGAACAGCTGTTCATATTGTGAATTGAAACACAAATATATCCCCTGTATTTTATTCCATTGCTACTGAGAAACAGCTGGTTGAAGTTATGCAAACAAATCACAGCTGATTCCCAACTAGGAAACACTCAGGTGTTGAGGTTCTTTCAATTGCATGACTATATGGTATATAAAGAGGACCTCTTTGGGCTGATCTTGTGTGGAACAAGAACAATATAGAGCAACACGAAGAAAGTAAGAAAAATTCCTGCACGAGGGAGAGGAAGACAAGAACCAGGACAAGGGAGAGGAGTGGGACAAGGGCAAGGGAGAGAGAGAGGAGTTAGAATGTGTGGTGGCGCTCAAAGAAGGGCCAGAGCTAGGGTAACTGATGAACTACTGTAAATGGCAGCTATATTGCATATTTCTGTTATCTCGCAGTAATGTCCTGTTGCAAATGAAGCCTTTACTGCATCAATTCTCTGTCTTATTTTTTCATAAACCGTACATTCTATAAAGCTACTCTGAGGTGGGTCATTCATTTTTCTGAATTTCTGCAGCAAAAGAAACAAAATGCATGTATTTACTATACCCAACAAAACAAAAATGTAGAGAGGCTTCAAAAGAAACTGCATTGCAAAACACAATCTATAATCCATATACTGTGAAACTTGACACAAAAGAAGGCAGTTTCTGTAATTCCATCTGATGTTAGTGTTTTTATGACATTGTGCTATGATTGACTAAATGTTCCTGTTGAAAGAGAACATGTGTTAGTGTTTTGGTAGACATGGTGTATTGTTTAGTGTATTTTTGTGTTATGAAAATTAGTGTTGGAGTTTAGTTTAAAATGTGTGATTTTGAGCATTAAACTTTTTTTGCCAATCGTGTGGTGAAGGTGTGTTGGTGCATTAAGAGTTTAGGAAAATTATTAAAAGTATTGAAAAAATTGTCATAGCGATTGTAAAAAACTAAGAATCAGATACATGATGCTAACTCAATCAAAATCAATGCTATCACTGTATACCAGGGGTCACTAATTGGCGGACCGCGGTCCGGGTCCGGACCCAGGCGGTTCCCTATCCGGACCCGGACCTATAACCGATATATTATTATGGAATTAATTCATTTTGACGGAACGTTTCCATTTTAACCGGCACATCTTTTTGTTCCAACTAAATGTGTTATCTATCTTACTTGTCCAATACAAAGGTCCAATTAGGAGCTTTAATAACTGTAATCACCATGACAACTCACTCACTGAAAGTTGGCCGCAACCTCTGTGGGTCAGGTTGGTTGTGTCATTCGCAACAACGCAGGCTAATCGATTTGTTAACAGTACCTGTTTCTTCCTTAGCAAAAAACATGGCGTACTCTAAACCCGGCGAAAAGTTAGGCCTTTCCAAAAAGACCTAATTTCAGACAAGTATGCATTTGTGCTGCCGGTGGGGAGCACAAAACCAATGTGTTTAATGAGACGGTTGCCCTTGTCACTAGTGGTAGCTAATGTGAAACGTCACTATCATGGCCGTGGGAACTAGGAGTGCTGTAGCACCCCCTGACAGCACGAGAATTTCCAATATGACTTGAAAATTCACCACCGCGGCCCAGCCCCGCATTAGCGGCCTGGCCATCAGGAGCACCGGGAGAAGAATAACAATGGAAAACACTAGACAAGGTTTTACCAATTGAAAAACGGCTATGTTCATCTTACTTAAAGCTCAAAAAACTATTTTGTGCTCAAATAAAAGCAAAAAAAATAGTCTTGCGTGCCACGTGCGCTCGCATTAAGTATCCTAGCGTTCTCACGAACTAGCATTACATTAAACATAGAATGTGCATGCCTTATTTTTACTCCCAGTCCGTCCCTACCGCCCAGCAACATTAAGCACCCCCCCCCCCCCAATTATGAAGAGTTGGATGGAGCGATGCAGGTGTATTTGGTGGAGGGGTGGATGGATGTGATACTGCGATTGTTATTGTTTATTATTGTATATATATATATATATATATATATATATATATATATATATATATATATATATATATATTAAATATATCCATATCTGAATAATAAAATTCCCCAGTTTTCCTTGTTTCTTGCCTCTCTCAAACCATTCAAATAGCCTCTTGTTGTGATCTAGTGACACATACTCAATAGTATATTTTGTCATCCAATTCGCTAGGTGGCGCTGTCAGATAAAACGAGGGTCCTAGAACTGCGGTCCTGAAACTGCGGTCCTGAAACTGCAGCTCTCCGGGTCTCCGGCTCTGCAGGTTCATACTATTGCATTGTACCGAATTTGGCTGCAGTTACACCAATGTTCCACTGGGGGTGATCGCAAGCGAGTGCATTTTGAATGGGAGTCTATGGAGCTAAACGGCTAAATTTGTCTCTTTCGCCTGATTGTCGTTGAGAAATCTCCGATTTGATTGTAGTTTTTGCATGTCCAACATGGATTATAGGTCGAAAGTTGAATGAACGAGTACTTATGTCCTTTTGATTTCTTACAGGGTGAGTCGTTAACACGCTAGCATTCTGCTAATGAATGCTGATTGGTTAGTGAAGGACTGATACGACCAGAGCTCCCACTTGATGGCATCCAAAGGGGAATCAGAATGTCAGAGCATTAGCAACAACATTAGCAAGCCAAAACTCTTTCTAGCATGTGTATTAGGGATGGGAAGATTCACCGGTTCGCATCGATGCATCGGCATAAAAGCTCACGATGCGATGGCTAGTGATGTGTCGTTCGTGAACGATTCGTTCATTTTGAACAAATCCTTACAAGGACTCGGGAGTAAAGAGTCCTCTCAAAGAGTGATTCGTTCATTTTCTCGTGGCCGCGCATCGGGACTGTTGCATAGGCTCGTCCAAGTAAACAGAAATGATTCGTTAATTTCCCGACTCGGTCTTTGGGTACGAGTCTTTGGATCATTTTTCACGTGACCTGCATAGGCTCTGTAGTGGTAGCTAGAGGAAACGAACGATTCGTTCATTTCCCGACTCGGTCTTTCTACGAGTCTTTGGATAATTTTTCACGTGACCTGCATAGGCTCTGTACTGGTAGCTAGAGGAAACAAACGATTTGTTCATTTCCCGACTCGGTCTTTCTACGAGTCTTTGGATCATTTTTCACGTGACCTGCATAGGCTCTGTACTGGTAGCTAGAGGAAACAAACGATTCGTTCATTTCCCGACTCGGTCTTTCTACGAGTCTTTCGATCCTTTTTTCACGTGTTCAGAGTTCACAGTTTAGTGCAGTGTAATTGTTTGCCGTGATAATTAAGTGCTAGTGTGATAATAAATGACCAAATCATACAAACTGTCATGATACATTATTTTAATGCAGGAATTTCTTTAAAAATAGTATCTGCTGGTGCACGTCATGCACTAACCTACATGAGAATATGATACGTGTTTGCAGTGGACGGACAGCCCCCCCCCCCCCCCCCCCGTTGAAATGAACGAATTACTCGAAAAAAGATTCGTTCATTTTACTGAACGAGATTCAAAGAACCGAATCAGTAAAATGATCCGAACTTCCCATCACTAACCGGATCAAAAAAGTGTGCACAGGATACAATGTGGGATTCACATTTACATTTAATCATTTAGCAGACGCTCTTATCCAGAGCGACTTACAGTAAGTACAGGGACATTTCCCCCCGAGGCAAGTAGGGTGAAGTGCCTTGCCCAAGGACACAACGTCAATTGACACGGCCGGGAATCGAACTGGCAACCTTCAGATTACTAGCCCGACTCCCTCACCGCTCAGCCATCTGACTCCCCGGATGAATCGTGATGCATCGTTTCTAACATTTTTGCATCGGTATAATCCGATGTATTTATATAGAATCGTGTGTAGGCGAACACCATTTAGTATTTAGAAATGTGACCAATGATTTGTGACCAATTTTATATTTAGATAGATTCCTCCTCTCGCACTCTCATCTCCACTGCTGTCAGTGGCCGATTCTCGTCAAGTCTCTCGGCCAAGTTTCGCGCGAGTTGGAGGCGTGTTCGGGCGAGTGTTATCATGGCGAATTACACGTTCCTACGAATTGCAATAAATCCAAGGTTTGGCAACACTTCGGATTTTACAAGAAAGAGGGGCAATTTGACAAGACCCATGCAATTGGCAAGATATGTCGTGCTGCTATAAAGTACACAGGGAGCACGGCTAATTTAGGTAGTCACCTGAAGAGGCTACATGGTATTTGTGTGGAGACGTCTGCCTCCCCCTCGGATTCAGCTATGGCTACAGTCAGTGGCTAGCTCCACCGGTACCCCTAGCAAGAATAGGAAGATATTCTCCGAGACACAAATCCCTGTTGTGTACAACAAAGTAAGACGAGAGATAGCTGAGTAATTGAGAACAACCTTAAAGTAGGACGTATGAGTTCAATTTAGTGTGTGGTGTTATGACTGTTTACAGCAGCTTGTGACTGCCAGTAATAGTTTACCCTTTTTTACATTCAGAGAACACAACAGGAAAGAAGGACTGGTTTAAGGCAAGGTCCAGGCCTGATGTTATTTTATCTTTTGTCAGAGACTGCTTAATATGTGAAGTAAACCTTTCACTTGTTTAGTTAATTGATGATTTGCTGTCTGACAAATCATTATGTACCATATTAAATTGCATAGCATCATATTCTTTTGCATCGCATCTCATTGAATCGCATTGTGTCGAATCGTATCGCATTAGTAGTTGCTTTTATGTATCTTTAATGTATCGGATCGTTGGCAGTGCATCGAGATGTGTATCGCATCGTCCTCAGTGATGGAGATGCACATCCCTAATGTGTATTGACAGGGAGAGCCTAACCTGTCAGCTGTGTTGTCGATGCCTTGAGAGAAAAAAGGAAGTGACCAGAGCTTGCCGTAAAGCAGTAGCTCTGGTCATACGATGTGTATGACGTCAATGACATTTTCAAAGGCTTTTTAGAACAGAAAGGCGACTTTAAACAAATCTAACAGCCAGCAGTGTATATTTTTTCTTCTTGGGTGTGTGTAATTACTAACTTATCATATGAAATACTCATTCCCTTTAAATCACTTTTTAAGCATTAATATTCACAATTGAACACAAAATGAAATGCCTAGAAGTTACTTTTACTTAAACCAAAATACTCCTTTTCTTACTTAACCGAAAATATCAAAATAGTCACTAACCACAACTGTTTTATAACAAACCAATATGACAGATTTATTTAGAAAAAGTAGGTCAGTAAATAAAGGTGTCTTGTCACTTTTTAAGTCACCAATGCACAAATGCAGAACACTCACACTCACATTCAAAACATAAGGGCCCAAGAAAAGAAAATAGCCGGCAATAACCTCATCTAATTTGCAATACCCTTCAAATGTTCAAATGATGCAGGCCTGTATGTAGCTTGGGTACGTTGTAGCCTTTAGCAAATGGCGGTCCACCACGAAGGCCAAACAAAAAAATACCTGTGCTCCTTGAGAATGCCGCCTCACGCGCGCGGGATCAAAGGCGTCAGCAGCAGGAGGTATGACAAGAAGATCCACAACGAAGAGGAACAGATTGAAGAGAAGATTCATGCAGTTAACGGTCTCGGCAAAGTCCACCCCTCGGTAACGCTATCTGGCTCCGTCAGGGTCTTTGTCAACCGTCCGTCTCGCAGTTCCACACAGGCTTAACTAGTCCAGGCAGCTAGCCGCTAGCTTGTTAGCAAAGTCCATGCGAAAGCACTAGCCACTTATTCAGCCGCTAATTAAACGTCTTTCCGTCTTCTGGTGCTGAGCAGTCCACTCAAACGGACAGATATCACTATTAATGTTTCGTATAAGAGTCCTTGTTTAAAACTCTCACTAAACTGGTGCAGTATATTAATTTCAAACATTTAATGTATCTCCTTCAACAGTCAACACGCTTCTTCATCGACCTCCTCCGCTCACCGTTATCTCTCCCTCTCCCGCGTTACCCTCACGACCTCTCACCCCTGACCCCTGATTGGATCTTTTTAAAGGAACTTGAATATTAATGAACTTAATCGAAATACATATAAACAGTACAAAACAAACTAGAGAGGGTACAATTTCTGGGGAAATTGTAGGGTGTGCTTGCTTGCGTCGGTTGCACAGGGGTCCGTTTTTTAATGACATTTTTACAACTGATATTTCTGTATATTTTATATAAAAATGCATAGGGCATACTTATTATTTATAAAGATTACATAGATTTAAAAGCATCTTTTTTTGCTGCTCATTTACAACTGAAAATACGAGTGAAGTGTAGAATGAAATATGACGTCTTCTCATTTCCCCTGCAAGAGGCAGCCTCATAGCTAAATCAACGAATACATTTGGCAGACCGGTGTAAAAATGTACCTAATCTCTATGACAAACGTCCTTTTAAGTTTTCCCTTCTCGTGATATTTTCAGGCATTTAGCCTACTCATATTGCATTCATTCATTAATAAAGAACCCCCTTTGAACATTATTCTACGACGTTACCGGCAGTACTGTAGAAGATGGAATCGCGATTCAAACAGTCCCTATTGGGTCTATTGGGTCCGTCGGTCCATGACCAATCCTGGACATCTGTTCGACGTCCAAACTAGGTCCACTATTTGGTCCGTCCAACTGTGACCTAACGTGGACGTCATATTGACGTTCAACATTTGGCCTTTAAACTGGGTAATTGTTTTGGCCGTCATTTGGACATCCATGAAAGACGTGGAAAATTTACATTATAATAATTTTTAATTTACAAATATCAACATTGTTGTTGTCAACATGATTAATCTATGATTACAGATTATTTTTTAACAGACATGATTGATTATGTGTATGCCTATTCATTTAGGAGTGGAGGAGGAGGGAGTCAGGTGGCTGAGCGGTGAGGGAATCGGGCTAGTAATCCGAAGGTTGCCAGTTCGATTCCCGGTCATGCCAACTGATGTTGTGTCCTTGGGCAAGGCACTTCACCCTACTTGCCTCGGGAGAATGTCCCTGTACTTACTGTAAATCTCTCTGGATAAGAGCGTCTGCTAAATGACTAAATGTAAATTTATGTCGGACTTATTTTTATTGGTTTTGTGTTATTTTTACATTTTCCTGTTTTTCTTTAACAAGCTTTGTCATCAAGGACCTTCTGTCTGAAATAAATGTTTCCCTTGTGATCCCAGCAAATGGTCTGATTAATTGTATGGGCTATATTATTGCTCAGGCTATTTATCATATATGATAAAATATCTCTGTTCAACGTTGTATAATGAACGAAAACGATAACAAAGTAAAAATAAACGACTTCATTTATACTATCATTTGTCTATTTCCTAGTGTTCTATTTGAACATATGTTATTGGCAGACGTCAAATCTAACTAATATTAATATAACCAATATATATTATCACGAGTGATTCACCTCGAAGTTAATTCCTCGACTGGTGCCGACTGCAGCTCAGGCACATTGCGAGGTTGCGCTAGATGATAAACCAATCAGAATGATCTTTGAATTAGGACCCCAAAATGTAAACATTGAAAGTCTAGCAGTAGGTTGCATTGCTTGATTCTGAACAAGTTCGTAAGCTTAAAAATTTAAAAAAGTTAAAACCCTTGACCGAATTAATGTCCAAGTAGAATCGTATTCTAAGCTGTCTAAACATATACCTATACAGGTGCACAAAATGTCCTCTGTGTTAATATGTATTCTGCTATTATTTCTCATATTATCTAAAGTTATAAAGAATAAATATTTTGCATATTGTTGTAAACCCTCAATTGAAGAATGTCAAAATAAACTATAATGTAACTATTAGTCTGTCATGTCTGACATCTTTGTTTGATGCTAAACGTGGGAACATGTATGGAGTGTTGCAGCAGTTAACAAACTGTAGTACAACGAATACATGGCGAATAAATCCCATTCTGATTCTATAGCATTTTGAGATGCAAGTTGGAGTACCATCTGCTAACTGAAAATATGCCCCCAAAAACGTAAATAAGCTTGACATTTATTTAGTGGAAAATCGCTCATTCATAAGAAGCTCACTGGTAGCGATCATTGTCAGTAACAACGCAAAATGCGATATAGCCCTGTGTGGAGAAGCTGCCCCGGTAAATTCTACTATAGTACAGTACTAGACTACTGCTGTGTTCGTCTTGGTAGCAAATTAGCCACCGTTAGCTTCACTTTTTTGCCACAAAAACTTAACTTGAGCCTAAACCATGCAACGGAACGTAAATAAAAATACAAGCAACTCAATCGCTACCAAGACGAAAACTTTTGACACCTAGGTTGTCTATGTAGGCCAAATATTGACGAAGATTCAGGGGGGCAAAAAGAAATAAAAATCAGAATAATAATATATATGTGAGAGAACAACGGTTGTGCCCTTGCCGAAGGCAAAGCACACCCAATAATTATTTTAACCCTTAAATGCTATTTATTATATAATGAACTTATTTATTATAACTTATATTTATATAACAATGAATGAAATTCAACAGGGTTACAAACGTAGTAGTCACTATTTTGAAGTTACTAGTACTTATTCTTTATCTATTCCAGTTTTACTAGTAACTTTTCATTAGATACTAGTAACTATTCTTTAGTTACTAGTAACTATTCCGACATATCCCGAAACCAATAAGTACTAGTAACATTGCCAACAAGATATCTAGTTAATATGCAAATTAGCTGCTGAAGCTATCTAGTTAACATGCTATTAACTAGATAGCTATTCTTTAGTTACTAGTAACTAATCCAATAGTTACTAGTATCTATTCCCGTTTTACTAGTAACAAATTGCACATTTTTACAATGGTATTCTATGGGGCTCTGCTTTACAGATATCTACTACTTGTTTCCAACTAGTATCTATTCCAATAGTTACTAGTGTCTATTCCAGTTTTACTAGTAACTTTTCATTAGATACTAGTAACTATTCTTTAGTTACTAGTAACTAATCCAATTCTTACTAGTATCTATTCCCGTTTTACTAGTAACATTTTTAATTTTACTATCAAGTAGTCATTTTTACTTGTTATAACCAATGACGAGTAAAAACCTAATTGTTACTAGTAAGAATAATAATGTTACTAGTAACAATTGTAATAGTTACTAGTAACTAAAGAATTGTGTGGGCACGTCCCACTGGGAAGAGCCAGGACACGCTGGAGGGACTATGTCTCTCGGCTGGCCTGGGAACGCCTCGGGGTCCCCCAGGAAGAGTTGGTGGAAGTGGCCGGGAAGAGGGAAGTCTGGGCCTCCCTGCTTAGGTTGCTGCCCCCGCGACCCGACCCCCGGAAAAGCGGCAGATGATGGATGGATGGACTAGTATCTAATGAAAAGTTACTAGTAAAACGGGAATAGATACTAGTAACTATTGGATTAGTTACTAGTAACTAAAGAATAAGTACTAGTAACTTCAAAATAGGGACTAGTACGTTTGTAGAAATAAATGTTAAAACGGCTTGCCATATTTCCCGAGAGTGTCAGTTCTCCCTATATTAGACATTCTCTGGTCCCGTTTCCAAAACAAACCTCTCATCTGCTCTCTCTCTGGATCGAAAATCAAGCTGTTCCACTTAGCGCTCCCCCTAGAGACCTGGAGCACTTCCGTTGTGTAACACAATGGGGCAGAAAAATTTAAAGGGCTGCTATGGCACGACATGGGTGTCGTGCACAGCCTCACTTTGGGAAAGAAAGCCCTAGTAGTGGCCACATTGTACGGGAGACTGTTGGGCACATGTAGGAGCAGCATAAAGGGCACTTTATAACAGCACCCTTTTCCATTGGAAGTAAAGGCACGGGAACAGTCAAGTTTAGACCATTGTAAGGGCACCTTATAGGGCACTGCATCACGTTTTCTCCATGGACATGTTACTTAAAAAAATTATAGAGGGCACACTATCATTTATTGCATTAAGGGGCATCCTGGGCACTCAATTATATTTCCCAATGTGAATGGCAGACAGTAGGGCACTTGGTCTAATGTTTGCCACTCTAGAGGGCATTTTAGAAACGCTTTTTCAACCCTGGGGGCACCAGGCAGTGGGCCTGGATACACCCATGGAGACAGTATATGGGCACCTATAACATTGGGGAAGCCAGAAGGAGAGGATGAAGTAAAACAGAGGCTTGTCAACATATAGGCTAATGAAAATACTTTATGCAATTGAATAAAAAGTCTCCTTGATTCTTTGTGTTTCAAAATGACCTAGAAAACTGCTGAAAATATTCAGGTACCGCTTTGGAGCAAGGTATACCCTTCTTATTTCCTGGCATAGTTGCCTTTGCTAAACCTTTCTGAGTCACCAACCCTGTACAAGAATGTCCCACATGCAAAGAGACATAGAGTTGCAGACAGACTGAACAGTGGTCAAGGCTTGGCTACAGTGAGTTTGCTTCCTTATGTGTGATTCCAGCAGACTACATAGTCTGGGCCTACCTACATAGACTGCATAGTCTACTACCCTCCTTTCTACTATTATAGTCTACTAAATCATACAAACTGTCATGATACATTGCATTTAATGCGGGAATTTTTCTTTTAAAATATTATCTGCCACACAAATGTGCAATTTTGGCTGGTTGGTTTAGATGAACTAAAATATATATGAGAATATGCTAAATGTTTGCAGTGGACGTATTCAGGCCTTGGAATCAAATGTTGAGCAACAACGTCTGACATTAGTGACGTTTGTGGTTAGCTAGTTAGCTACTGTTAGCCACCTTTCGCCATCAAAACATAAATTATCCCTAAACCGTCAAACGGAACGTAATAAATAATAAATAAATATACATATGAGAGAGAATAGGTTGTTCTTTGTCAAAGGCAAATACAACCACATATATGAGAGAATATAGTTTGTGCCTTGCCAAGGGCAGGCACACCCAATTATAGTTCCCATGTTCCCAATTCATTTCATGAATTTTTGTCATTTAAATGTGTGCATCAGACAGACGGGCAATTGATCAATCTGAATAAGTTGTTAGTTTCCGGATTACTGCATTGCACAATACACTTGACTCAATTATGTTCTTGCTTTGGAAATCATACTGATGACCTAGAGAACAGGAGACGCAGTCGGGAGATGAAGGAGTCATTTCTGTTTCCTCTACTGAGCCTATGCAACAGTCCCGATGAGCAGCCATGAGAAAATGAACGAGACTACTCGTTACTCCCGAGTCATACTAAATATTTGTTCAAAATGAACGAATCGTTTACGAACGACATATCACAATGTGATATCAACACCCTGTATTTGTAGTTTTTTTGAGCTTGAATTTCTTTGCATTCATTTGAGCGCAAAATAGTTTTTTGAGTTTTATGTAATATAAACATTACATTGGAATCATATTGTTATATTTGATGAATGTATTTAACTATTTAACTAAATTAATTGAGTTAAAATAAATTATTATATTTAATTTGAATGTATCAGTTTTATATAAAGGTTATATAAACCATCAGTGAGCATTGGGTTGAAACATTACACTTTTATTTCTAACTATGTTTATGTCAGCGTTGGTTGCTCTTTCCATGCATGCTTGTTTTTTGACCATTCTTCTTCTTTCTTGTTTTATGAGGTGGGTTTGGCGGGATTTTCTCACTTCCGGGCTTCCCCTGGTAACCCTTGTGTTTCACGTCACAACACTGAATTGTGGTCAAATCCCTGAGCTAAAGTTTGCAAAAATGCGGACTAACGAAAAGGGTGCATAAAGGGCTCAAAATGTCTGCAAAAGACCCCTTGCGCACTTGACGATTTGACAGTGGGACAACCCAAACCCTCACAGACTTAACGAGAATGCACCTCAAAGTCTGTGAGTCTGTGAGGGCGGACATTGGGATTGGGCCTAACCGTTTGTAAACTCCGGATTAATTCTCTGTCCGTCTTTTCTGATAGAAAAAGCCGTTCGTCCGGTGCATTGATTCAGAGCATGCACGGAGAGAGGGGGGTATTCACAGACAAGTCCATTGTAGTAAGAGAGAGAACGCAAGCGGGGCTAGAAGGGGCTGATAATCAATGTGTAATTAAGAAATAACCACAAGAGGGGTATCAAATAATGACCATAAATCCTGTAGATTCAACAATTGGAGTGGGTAAGCGTGAGGCCGTTTTCCCTACAACGCGGACAGACGGTCACTTGACCCCCTAGTCTTCAGACAGGGAAGTTGTTACTGACGATGATCACTTCTAGTAAACTCCAGAAATACATTTCAAGCTTATTTAAGTTTTTGAGGGCATATTTGCAGTTTGCAGATGGTAAATCGCAATTTCAGCTAAGATATTTCCAGTGACAACGTTTACATTTACATTTAGTCATTTAGCAGACGCACTTATCCAGAGCAACTTACAGTAAGTACAGGGACATTCCCCCGAGGCAAGTAGGGTGAAGTGCCTTGCCCAAGGACACAACGTCATTTGGCACGGCCGGGAATCGAACTGGCAACCTTCAGATTACTAGCCCGACTCCCTCACCGCTCAGCCATCTGACTCTCATCTGACTAACATTGTTAGAATCATCTTGTTTCAAAGGGGGTTCTTTAGTAATTAATGAATGCAATATGAGTAAATGCTTAAAAATATCACTAGAAAAACTTGAGGGGACCTTTAAGTCATAATTTAGGTTAGGGCCATTTTTACACAGGATTGCTCAATTTCTTTTTGATGCAACTGTTTCAACTATGTGAGGCTACCACATAGCCTATCACCATTCTCTCTTGCACTTAAAGGAAATGAGAAGAGAACCCTGTTTCATTCCACACTTCACTCGTTGTGTAAGTGTAAATGAGCAGTAACAAATGTATGCTTTTTAGTTTATGAAATCTTCATAAATAATAAGTATGCATCCTTATTTAAAACATACAGAAATACCGTATTTCTTAGATTAAACGCCGCCCTCAAATAAACGCCACACTTGAATAAACGCTGCACCAAAAATGAACATTGTGTAATAAATGCTGCCCTCGATTAAAGGCTGCACCGAAAATTGTTATTTAATTGGTTAAATTAAAACACAGTATTTATTACACAAGTAAATCACAAGTGTACAATATTAAATGTAATTCGCCACTCACAAATTCGCCTTTCATCAACCCCAAGTTTGCGTGCTACAGATCTGTTGCTGCTGGTGAGTGCTTTCTGCACAGCTTTTCTCTCAAATCATAAACAAAGTGATCAAAATGATATACACTATAAAGCAGTCAGTAAACAATACACCGAAAAATTTAAAACACATTGTTCAAAACATTCTTCTCTCCATTCTCAGGGAAAAGTACATTTTTCATCTCAAAACAAATGTCATATTTATCCGTCATTGTCTTTGATGAACAAAAACATGTTCTATCATAGTAGCTCAAAATTGATTTGAAATTACTACTCTGCTTTGCTCTTTGCAATTGTTTTTGTTCTTCCTCCTCCTGGTACACCTATTTTTACAGTACTGTACCCTGCATCTCACAAACTTGTCCTTTGTCTCTGTGATACTGTAATTCTTGTTCTAGTTTATATGAACCTGCCATCAGGTTCAAAATCTATTGAGCAGTCAGTACTGTTACTGTAATAAATGGAAAGCACAATGTTCAGCCCATACAATGTGTTCATTGTACAGCATACAGCCTACAATGCACTGTACTACAGTATAAAATACTAAAAGGGACACAAATCTAAGGAGTAAACCTGTGATCAATGTGCTTCTTCTTGTATTTGGGCTGGGTCAGGCCAGAGCACTTTGTTGACATCACAAGCAATAATTTCCCACCTTCAACAACCAGGGGGGTATTCCAGGTAGCGGGTTTAACAAACTCTGAGCCTAACCCTGAACTCTGAGTTGAGTTACTTTAAAATTGGAAACTCTGAAAACTCGGTTCCAGAAAAGCTGATTTGAATTTGTTAACTCAACTCGGAGTACGTCAACTCTGAGTTAAGCGCGCGCATGAGAACTATTAAAAGCCAACATCAATGGAGCTCCGATACTGGGATCAACCATGGCACCCAGCAACAAAAAACCTTGTCCTACTTCACCACACTTCAGATATAAATTTTATTTTGTGTTCAATCTGAGCACATATTACGGAAAGCAACACGGCTGTAGCAGCGTATACAATTGGCGTGGGAGACAAACTGCCAAGTCAATGCATACATTTGATGTAATAGCCAGTCCATACCGTTAATATTACAGAAGAAAAAGTGGGAGACTTAATAAAATAGCATGTTCAATGTTATATTAAATATAAAAACATACTACAAACAGGTAAGACATATTTAGCTTAAGCTATACGCTTGTGATTGTAGCCTCGAAGTCACCTTGGTTTTAATCATATATCGACATGATACAAAGTAAATATCAATTGGTGCCTATTTCAACTTGTAATAGCAGTTTCCCCCAACATAATGCTTTTCAAATCAAATCAAAATATATTTGTATAGCCCTTTTTACACGCAAGCATGTCGAGGGGTTCACATACGCCCATAGCTGCCCCTCAACCAACCTAAACCCTCAAGGAAGACAAGGAAAAACTCCCAGAAAAACCCACTGCAGGAGAAAAAATTGAAGAAACCTTGGGAGGAGCAATTCAATGAGGGATCCCCTCATTGAATTGCTACAAAATACAGGAATTTTTGTATTTTGGCTATATTGACTATATTACGTAGATGGAAAAATGCAGTTATGGTAATTTGCTTAATATTTTCATCAAAGGATGATGACGATGATGATTAAGATGACGAAGAGACATTGACTGCTGCCGCAGAAAATGGATGCAGAGAATTATGTATGGTAACTACTGGTAGTTCTCTCCCCATGTACTTTTATTTACAGGCTTGTGTGGAATTGTCAGTTACACTGACATTATGAGAATAATGAATATAAAAAACGATTTGCACATTCTGATCCTGTTGAACAGAGCATGGATGAAGTATACAGTGATATGTTCATTTAATGGCAGGTGAATTCTGCATGTGGAACTGTGAAATGTAATGCAATCCCATGTATTCCCAGTTACAAGTAAATGAGTTGTACAAATTGCACCTCATGAAGAATTTCCAAAAACTGACCAAGAGATGGTGTAGGCCTACTTAGGGTAGAAGAATAAAGAATAATCTTGAAAAAGATTTACTGGAACACCAGTTACAGGAGGATGCATGTAACAGGTGATGTTAATTGTAGAAACAATAATCTATATCAATATTAATTGTTGAATTTGCTGAATTTCTATTTTGACCAAGAGATGGTGTACTTAGGGCAGAAGAATAAAGGCTGATCTTGTAAGGCTATCAACCTGCCCCCACCTCTCATATGGTAAAATCTGGAGTTACTGGATGGAGTCTCAACTTGATGGCTCTCACACATCATTGTGTAACTTACTGTGGCATTGCTAGTCATGTTGATAAGTAAGGGTCAAGATTGTGGTGTTATTAGTTGTTTTGGGTATAAAAGGAATTGTGAAGCATCTGTGGATTCTTGATCTCCTGAGACCTTCTCCTCAGCTCTGGCTTGTCCTACTCCTTCTTCCTCACCTCTTGCTTTCTATCTCTAGTTTACAATAATCATGGTAGAGTGGGTAAGAGTTAACCTTCATTGATTTCATTCATTTGCAATATGATTAAATTATTATATTATTGGGTGTGCTCAAGCCTTCGGCGAGAGCACAACCTTTGTTTTCTCCATATATATTTATTTATTATTGTGAGAATGCTGTTAAGCATTCTCACTATTGTTTTCCTGTTTCTCTTTATTGTGAGAATGCTGTTAAGCATTCTCACTATTGCTTTTCAACTTCTCAGTTCTTCCGCCGTTTTTTGGCCTTTAACTCGTTCTGCATACTTTAACCGATTCCTACAACTTTTGTATCAAAACGTTCAGCTCCTTCAGGAGATGATGGCTATGACTTTTGGTATTTCTCACTTTTATACTTTTTAAGACATTAAGGTTTTTGTGCAAATTATTCTCCCATTAAAAGTAATGGTAAATCCTTTCAAATCATTAAAAAGCTTCCTCTTGTTTCAAACGTAACTACTTCAGCTTACTTTCAGCTAGAGACACCATTCAACCTTTAAAATGTTCACAAGACATTCAGCTATTCCCAAATGATTCAGCTTTTTCAAATGTTCAGCCAATTTTGAATTATGACAGTTTGAAATACATTAAAATGTTTGCTCCTTCTTGATTTTTATGAATGAGCAGCAAGCAGAGTGGCACACTCTGCCGGCTGCTCTTTTTCTGATATTCAACTAATTTGTCAAACAAATTCCTCTAACGTTCATATAGTTTAACTTACAGAAACAAGTTATACCTTAAAATGTAGGAAAAATTGTTGTCCTCTTTCAGCCAATGTAACTACTAAAGAGCTCACATTTACAGATTTTCAGCTATGAGCCTTGAAGCGAGAGCAGCCTTTCAAATTATCTCACTAACTTCAATGGAGAGGTGAGTAAAATCAGTCAGAGAAAGCAAGAAGGAACAAGATTTTGAAACTGCCGATAGAGTCGTATTTCTGACCGCACAGACATATAAAGGACATCTCTGGTTTCGGCAGAGTCTTGGGTCTCGGAAAATATCCTTATATTTTGGATTGGACGTATAGTTTTGCGTCTAGGTCAACTTGTTTGAGGTGTGGATGCTAGGTAAATGTTCGTTTTTCTCTCTGCCTAGCTCGTTAGCTATCACAGCTGCGCCATCACCGTGGAAACCAAACAAACAAGCACCAGGAAAGCAAAAGGAACACGTTTTTGAAACTGCAGGTAGAGTCGTATTTCTGACTGCACAGATATATAAAGAATATCTCTGGTTTCGGCAGAGTCTTGGGTCTCGGAAAATATCCTTATATTTTGGATTGGACGTACAGTTTTGCGTCTAGGTTATCTTGTTTGAGGTGTGGATTCTAGCTACATTTCTCTTATTCTCTGCCCTCAGCGCATTAGCAATCATAGCTGCACCATCACCGTAACGACAGACAGCACCACTCAGTCTCTCACACAGGTGATTGGTACGTTTACTTGACCATGAGAAACACGATTACTAGCAATTGTCGGTTTATGCCAATAATACGATAACTCCGTTTACATGTGTAATTAGTTATGCGATTACTCAATAAACACGTCTACATGATTCTTTTTTATTAATCGTTGTATGCTCCACGGACAAAACTTGCACCATCATCCTTCTGCAACAAAGTGTCGCCGTGTCTTCCTGTATCGGCCCTACTGCTGTATGTTTCATTCCATCAACACATTGAATCCAACTAAGAAAGCCGAGTAAACGCATAGGCTACATCTGCTACTGCTAATACTATCCCAACTATAATTTAATCTGTTAAAACGATAATATTCTTGTTACGACTAGCTAGCCTACTTCTTCTGTTTAACAGTTAAGCTTTCAGCTTCTCCCACATTGTAGGCTATTTTAGCTCTTAGCTTTGTTAAGATGATGCAGTTCAGCTTCCACACTGCCTCTTTTGTGTGACTCACACATTTTTGAAATTCATTTCAGCTTGCGGGTATTTTCTCATTTCTCACTTTTATACTTTTTAAAATATTAAGGTTTTTGTGCAAATTATTCTCCCTTTAAAAGTAATGGTAAATCCTTTCAAATCATTGTTGGAATGCTGCTCCAGCCCCTTTCAAAAATACCTTTCGGTTGCTTTGAAGCTTCAGCTTATAACTTTCTACTAAATTTTCACTATTTTCAGCTTTTTTAGCATGGTCAGCTATCCCCATTCAGGTTTTCAGTATTCTCACTGCTGTTTCGCAGGAACAGCCTTTTCTAGTTATTATTATATCAACTTCTTAGTTCTTCCGCCGTTTTTTGGCCTTTAACTAGTTCTGCATACTTTCACCGATTCCTACAATTTATGTATCAAAACGTTCAGCTCCTTCAGGAGATGTTGGCTATGACTTCTGGTATTTCTCACTTTTATACTTTTTAAGACATTAAGGTTTTTGTGCAAATTATTCTCCCATTAAAAGTAATGGTAAATCCTTTCAAATCATTAAAAAGCTTCCTCCTCTTTCAAACGTAACTACTTCAGCATACTTTCAGCTAGAGACACCATTCAACCTTTAAAATGTTCACAAGACATTCAGCTATTCCCAAATGATTCAGCTTTTTCAAATGTTCAGCCAATTTTGAATTATGACAGTTTGAAATACATTAAAATGTTTGCTCCTTCTTGATTTTTATGAATGAGCAGCCAGCAGAGTGGCACACTTTGCTGGCTGCTCTTTTTCTGATATTCAACTAAATTGTCAAACAAATTCCTCTAACGTTCATATAGTTTAACTTACATAAACAAGTTATACATTAAAATGTAGGAAAAATTGTCCTCTTTCAGCCAATGTAACTACTAAAGAGCTCACATTTACAGATTTTCAGCTATGAGCCTTGAAGCGAGAGCAGCCTTTCAAATTCTCTCACTAACTTCAATGGAGAGGTGGGTAAAATTCGTCAGAGAAAGCGAAAGAAACAAGATTTTGAAACTGCCGGTAGAGTCGTATTTCTGACCGCGAGAAACACGATTACTAGCAATTGTCGGTTTATGCCAATAATACGATTACTCGTTTACATGTGTAATTAGTTATGCAATTACTCAATAAACGCGTCTACATGATTCTTTTTTATTAATCGTTGTATGCTCCACGGACAAAACTTGCACCATCATCCTTCTGCAACAAAGTGTCGCCGTCTCTTCCTGTATCGGCTCTACTGCTGTATGTTCCATTCCATCAACACATTGAATCCTACTAAGAAAGCCGAGTAAACGCACTCAATGGTAGGCTACATCTGCTACTGCTATTACTATCCCAACTATAATTTCAGCTGTTAAAACGATAATATTCTTGTTACGACTAGCTAGCCTACTTCTTCTTCTGATTAACAGTTCAGCTTTCAGCTTCTCCCGCATTGTAGGCTATTTTAGCTCTTAGCTTTGTTAAGATGATGCAGTTCAGCTTCCACACTGCCTCTTTTGTGTGACTCACACATTTTTTTAAATTAATTTCAGCTTTCAGTGTGCGGGTATTTTCTCATTTCTCACTTTTATACTTTTTAAAATATTAAGGTTTTTGTGCAAATTATTCTCACTTTAAAAGTAATGGTAAATCCTTTCAAATCATTGTTGGAATGCTGCTCCAGCCCCTTTCAAAAATACCTTTCGGTTGCTTTGAAGCTTCAGCTTATAACTTTCTACAACATTTTCACAATTTTCCGCCTTTTTAGCATGGTCAGCTATCCCCATTCAGGTTTTCAGCATTCTCACTGCTGTTTCGCAGGAACAGCCGTTTCTAGTTTATTGTTTATTTTCGCCCCCCTAAAACTCAGTCAATATTTGGCCTACATACACAACGGCGGTGTCAAAAGGTTCGTCTTGGTAGCGATTGCGTTGCTTCTATTGGAATTTACGTTCCGTTGCATGGTTTGGGCTTAAGTTAAGTTTTTGTGGCGAAAAGTGAAGCTAACGGTGGCTAATTTGCTAGCCACAGTCACTGACGTTACTAACGTCACTACGTCACTAACGTCACGAAAACACGCGTGACTACCTGTAGCAGAACATTCGTTTCGCATCTGTTAACTTGGGGGATAGCTAGGCTAACTATAGCTTTACTGCAAGGCAGCTGCAGGAACGCCACAAGCAAAGAGGCCAGGGTGATAACTATTTACTCATTTTACTTTGTGATATGACACACAATTGTGATGTGTAATGTACAATATAAGCTGATATTATTAAGGAAGTACATCTACTTTCGGAAACAGTAGTCTACTATTTCACTGAAATATTAGCATCATGACATTAGCCTGTGTTGCCCGGCCAACACATACTACAGTGGTCTATGATGTATCTGTTTTCAATCGTTAAAATAAACATTCCTCACATATACATTTTCGTTGTAGGATTTATTATGACATTAGATTACAAGTAAACGATTTGTGGGTGAAATTATCATTACCTGTGGTTTCAATCCAGTGTATCACTGCAACGCTGTAGCCTACGCGAGACACTACAAAAACATTTACACAGCTGTAGGAAGTCAAACGGCGACAGAACATGTTCGGCACTCCCCTTACTTAAATCAAAAGTCTATCTAACTACTAACCTGAACTTCATTGCCACAGCCTAAACTTTGTCAATCTGTTCATGAAAATAATTAATTTCAGCCTAAACCGTACAACGGAACGTTAAATCCAATTCAACCAACGCAATCGCTACCAAGACGAACACAGCAGTAGTCTAGTCTGTACTACTACTGTACCGTAGTAGTACAATTTACCGGGGCAGCTTCTCCACACAGGGCTATATCGCATTTTGCGTTGTTACTGACAATGATCGCTACCAGTGAGCTTTTTATGAATGAGCAATTTTCCACTAAATAAATGTCAAGCTTATTTACGTTTTGGGGGGCATATTTTCAGTTAGCAGATGGTACTGTTTGAATCGCGATTCCATCTTCTACTGCCGGGTAACGTCGTAGAATAATCTTCAAAGGGGGTTCTTTATTAATGAATGAATGCAATGAGTAGGCTAAATGCATGAAAATATCACGAGAAGGGAAAAACTTAAAAGGACGTTTAAGTCATAGAGATTAGGTCAATTTGTACACCGGTCTGCCAAATGTATTCGTTTTGATTCAACGATGAGGCTGCCTCTTGCCTCTTGGGGAAATGAGAAGACATCCATTTCATTCTACACTTCACTCGTATTTTCAGTTGTAAATGAGCAGCAAAAAAAATGCTTTTAAATCTATGTCATCTTTATAAATAATAAGTATGCATTTTTATATAAAATACAGAAATATCAGTTGTAAAAATGTCATAAAAAAACGGACCCCTGTCCAACCAACGCAAGCAAGCACACCCTACAATTTCCCCAGAAATTGTACCCTCTCTAGTTTAACCTTACTTTGACCATTCTTGCTCTGATTTAACCCATAGAGTCGAATAACTGTAATTCCATTGGTATTGGCATTATTTGGTTAATGTTAATACACTGTTCAGTTTCCCATCTTCCTTCAAACCATAGGGGAATTAGTTTCAGTTGTTTGGCCAATATTGACCCCCTACAATGTTGAAATAGATTTGCTGAAACACCAGTTACAGGATGGTACATGGTCACAGGTGAATCATGTAAATTATAGGAACAATAGCCAATAAACATACTCATTGTTAGATTTCTATTTGTAGGCAATGAAGAAGACCAAATACAATTTCAATTATTTGTCTTTATTTCAGTGCCAAAAAGCATTTGGTCAGTTCTGAGTGCACGTCCACGGCGAGTAACATTAGCGATGTTGGCCTAAGGGCTGACAATGTTGCTAAAATACATTACATATTGTGACGGGAAACGGTAACGTTAACCTAGGTATTCATCAGGGAATTAAAGCACATTGAATCGCAGTCTTAAAATCCTCTCCCGGCGTATAACTAAGCGAATTAAATTTTGTTCGAGATCGGTTGGCTGAACCAGGAAAGGATATCCCTAGTCTGCCAACGCTATCAGGCTCAGAAAGAGGGAGGGGATAGATAAAAACGCAGAGTTTGGCATGGAAAACCTTCTAGCGAGCAGGTTAGTTTCACGAAGTAAGTTACCATGGAAACTTACCAAAAGGTTTCGTTACCTCTCTTTCTGGAACGGAAACCTCGGAGTAAGCCTCTTATCAGGGTTAAACAACTCAAAGTTTTCACTAAACCTGTTACCTGGAATACCCCCCTGTTTGCTCTCTGAACTGTCTTATATTGGTTGTATCACATCATTTGAAACAAGTGAAATCAATTTTGAGTGGTTGTGTTTAATCAATTACATGTTTTCTCTATTTGTATTTGATTGTTGCCACTTGTGTTTACCAGTATGGATGACATGTGCATTAGAGTGAAGAATGTGTTTTAAAAATGAGAATGTGTTTAGAGTCTAAGGCTGTCTAAGGACAGTCTCATAGAGACCACCTGTACTCATTGAGGAGTACAGGTGGTTGGCATTCAGTTATTCATGTGTAACATGTGCTCAGTCTAGTACTACCACTCCCAATACAATTATATGTCTTTGATAGGTGGAACACAGAAAATGCCTTGCGGAGCGTGTGATTGACATGCTGCATGTAATAAGTACAGGCGACCAAGGTTTACTCGCCCTAGGTCTCCCAACACAATGCGTCTTTCAACGAGGACACAAATACACAAGCCTCAATGGTTAATGGTTTACAAAACGTATTGAATAAGCACACTGCAGCTCATACAACATGAAGCAGCACTACTGATGTCACACTACATCCTGTTAAGCTGCTCTTGCTGTGCAGGGCTGAATCAGGCCCTGTTGTTGACTGAGAGTTGGGAGTTTCTATACAATGACCTACATAAACCAGGCCAGCTAGAGAACAGAGGGAAGGTGTGAAGGTAGGTTCCGAATGTAGAGTGTTTACTGCACCTGCTATGGAGAGGCATTGTTTCTTTGTCGCGATGGTGGCCTGAGTCGAAAGGCTCTCAGCTTCCATGAATAGAATGTAGGGCCGCCAGAGCAGACAAAGTCATTATCCCATTGTTTGCAGGTGTACAATATAGTCTGTGTGCTAATTACATGCAAAGGAGCAAAGAAACTGCATGTAGAGTCACTGTGAAATGTTAAAGAGGACACTGAAAGGAAACCCATGAGCTGCTGGGTAGAAACTAATGGATCCCCTGATAATGAACTACCAGGGGATCCTCACTGGTGAAAAAATGGACTGTATTGGAATATTTTGGAGGTCTGAAGAGAAAATCCAGGTTTGTGAAAGGCGTGAAATTAATATATTCCTCACAGCAGATTGTCCAGGATAAGTAACTCTGCACCAAAGAGGTTGGAGTCACACCTTTTTTACTGTACTGTAAATTTACAGTTTAAACTGACAGACAAAATCCAAGCAGATCCCCTCTTAGCTGTGTAAGCTGCAGCCTAAATCCTCAGAGGGCTCTATAGTGTTCTGTACGGAACCTGACATCAGAAAGGTTCCGAGGGTTCTACTGTTGTTACTGAGTTGTTACGGACCAGCCTTGTAACCTAGTTCCCAGGAGACATGGGGAGCACCTGTCTACTGCTGGCGGCTCTCTCAGCTAAGCCTGTAGTCTGTCTGGCTACACAAAATAACATCTCTCCATTCAGAAAAACCTCCTGCAGGCTCTTTATCTGTGACCAAAAGGCAGACTGATAGAAAGTCAAGACGCTGATTCAACCCGTTTTCTCTCGATAAGAAAAGTTAAATGTCTGTTAAATCTGATGGGCATAAACATGAATATTTTAATGTGATGAGAATATTATAACATAAAACACATCAAGCAACTAACATAGGAGCAAGGACACCCAACAACTCAAGAACCCTCCGAATATCTTCAGGTCACTCAATATATTCACCAAACTTACTAAAAAGTAAGGTGAGTAAGGTGTTTCATAAAAGGGCCAAGATAAGGTAGGAGTAGGGATGGGTATCGAGATGGGTGTTTAGAACCGGTTCCCAGTGAATCAATTCCTTGGAATCGTTAGCAAAATTCCTTAACGATTCTGTTAACGATTCTCTGTGCCGTTGCGCATGCTTAAACTTTTATAGTTTATTCAGACAGACTGCAGCAAACATGGCAACTAGGAAGAAGCGTTCTAAAGTTTGGTTGTATTTCACACGACAAAATGACAACAACGCCACTTGTAACGCGTGTAAAAAGTCTATTTCGTCGAAGGGAGGAAATACTACAAATATGAAGAAGCATTTGAACACACAGCATGGAATGAAGTTACTGGAACGTCATGTGTTCGATACATGCAGCAGCGCAGCTAACGTTCGCGCTTCATCTCTAACTATCTAAGGTAGAGCTAAACTGCTCAAAAGTGATCACAACCACTTGTTACTGTGTGAAGCAATTTGCCTTTATTGTGTGTAGTCGATCTAGTTATCTTCTGTCCCGTCGTTTGAAGCATACATTTTAGCTCCGGCATTCGTCTCCCATTAGTATTGATCTTATTGATCATTTCACGTTATCGGGGCGGCGTGTGTTATCAGCAAACGTTCGCGTGTCCCATTATTAAACTGAGCATATCGATTTTTAATCCATTATTAAACTTAGCATTTTAATTGTTTAACCTTTTAATAGTCCTGTTAAATGTGCCTGAAAACGCCTAAACAACATACCCAAAGTACATTGAAAGCTGTTGTTGAACCATTTGGAGTACATGCATGTAAATGGTCTCTTTTGAAAGGTGACACTGAAGTTATTTCCCCTGTTGTTAGGACCCCTGTAAGTCCTACTGGTGTAGTAATAGAAGCTTGAACACAAGGAAACTGAAAGTTTCTATCTCCGACTAGATTGTGTTTTGAAAACAGAGGCCTGAAGAGGCCTAGAGGTGGTAGGTATTAGCTCATTTCAGAGCCAGTCAAAGCCAGTTTGAGAAATTCGTTTAGAACGAGTGTGTGTGTGTGTGTGGGGGGGGGGTGGGTGCAGGACGCACAGACCTAGGCTGTAGAGGGGAGAATCGATAAAGAATCGAATCGATAAGCAGGAATTGATAAGGAGTCGGAATCGTTAAAATCTTATCAATACGCATCCCTAGGTAGGAGTATATGATTACAGATGTAATTGATTTTAGGATGCAATGTCAATGCTCGATGAAGCCCTCTCCCTTTCCCATAAGTCCAGTGTTTCCGAAACATAAACATACGTGGCGGTGCGCCACAGAATCAACATCGGCCGCCACATATTGCGTTTCGTTTTTAACACTATATAGGCTAAAACACGCATCGTATTCATTCAGATGCATTTTCTTTTCCTGCTCTCCCTCCGTCTCTCTGTCACTCACGCGCCTCTCTCACATACACACACAGTCACAACGTCAGCACACGTTAGCAACGATGCATACAAACGCGCTGTTCTAATAAGACAGACAGCTATATCAGCGAGCCTTCAGCCTTAGTACTGTAGCTATAAGGTCTATGAAAGTTGAGGCTACTTTTCGCTAGGTACCTACGGATGTCTTAATCTGCTAGACAAGTGGGTTCCCCTTCGTTCTTTTGGTGAGCAGTCTCAGGAGCCCTACTTACCCAGCGTCATGGAGCCGACCAGTTAAATAGTTATTTAGCACTAGCGTTGCTACCTGCATTTGCAGAAATTGTTTGTTTGTTGTTGTTGATTTTGTGAAGGTGTGAATCATTTTGGATTAATATTTAATATAATAAAGTTCTGTGTAACGAAGGAATTATTTTGAACCCCCCCCGCCACAAATTGCTTTCTAATCTGTGGGAAATCTTCTTTAACTGAGAGCTTGTCAGTCATCCCTCACATGCAGAAGGGGAGAGGGAGAGGGGGAAGGCAAAATAGGCACACAAACATCCAAAATGGAACAGGGATTACAATCTTCTTAGAGCTCGGCGGCCAGCCCACAAGGAGACAACAACATCACACGCCATTGTGCAACAAAGTTTGTCTGCTAGCATGTTGTGCTAGCTACCTATTTAAACAGACCCGCTCTTGACATTGGTTAAAACAAAGGCATGCAAATGTCCCATGGCTCTTCTTCATTGGCTCCCTTGCATAGACCTGGCGCGCGTGTGCGTGTGTGTTTACGTGTGTGCGTTTTTACGACATCAACCCAGATTGAAACACAACAACAGGATCTCCGGTCCTGGGGTCGTAAAAGCTCCTTCACATACGTGTCAAGCAAATGGTCAACAGACCTTGCGTCTCCACCTATAGTCTTTGTCACACAGTATCTCCTTAAAACAACCAAAAACCTCCTTGTTCCTAGTCCTCAGCCCCTATGTTTACCCAGAGTTCAGATTTGGGGGTAGGCCTCTTTGCACCCAAGGAATACTGAGCACAGAATCATTCTTATACAGGATAACAGTTACATCTTCAATTTTCCTAACAGGATGCTAACAGAGGGATTAGTATAGCTCCATGGTTAGAGCATTTGACAGCAGATCAAGAAGTCACAGGTTCAAATTACCCTGCAGGTTGGCTTTCTATAAATTAACACATTATTATTATGATGAAGTAGTAAACCCCCAATGAGGATGCGCTCCCGAAGTATCTATGTGTTCAGGCGAAGGGTCAGCGCACTGTAGCAGGCGTAGGAGAGAGTGCTGGAATACACGTCCGTTGACACTGCAGCTATCTACTATCAGAAGACCAGGGGCCTGTACTACGAATCAAGATCAACATGCTCTGGATCACTTTCAGTTACCCGGCTACGCGAAGCGTAACAATCTCAATCACGATAAGTGGTATCACGACGGCGGTTATCAACTCTCTAACTCAACCCAGATCTTTCCAGTCTAGAGACGTGCGCGTTCACATAAAGGGGCGGTGTTTTCACCGTATGTCCAATCGCAAACATGGACAAAACAAGAGCCGCACATTTCACGCAGGAGGAGCCGACAATAATCTTCCAAACTTTGTCTACTCCTCCTGCGTGAAATATTGTAATACAAACATAGCAGGAATACAGACATATAATACAGACAAAAATCAACAAAGTCGCTGCTGCCAAGCTGGCAGAAAATAGCAGACGCTGTAAATGCGTAAGCTACATGACTTATTGATATCTTGTGCCCCAGGCACAAGATCAGTGGCGGCCGGGACTTTGCAGAGGCCCCCCGCAAAGTTGGAGCTCGAGGCCCCTCCCCTAAATCCACTCAAAATGTATCTCCATCCTATCTTATACATTGCTGTCTACCTTTAAATATAGCCTATATTCACCAATGTGAGAGAAATAAAAAAGTTTAAAAATAACAAAAGCACAATAGCAGCCTATTTGTGTGGCATCCTGCGGAAACCCGTCGGGTGTCGCGGCCACGCGGTCATTGCTGGCTATAAGCCATAAAAGATCGAAAATTGTTTTCTGTCAAAATTTAGATTTTTGATGTTTTCTATAGTTAACACCCTAAACTTCATTGTAATGTACAAAAAGTATAGCTTCTGAAAAACTGTTAATTTCAACGTTTTTTGGACATGTCAGCTAGCAAGATTTCCAAGCCATTTCAAATCAAATGCTCAGTTTGCTTGCTCTTTTGAGTGCTGCAGCAGCCCCAAACAACTGATCAATGAAGTCAGGCTGTTAAACTTAAAAATAACTTGCTGAGAAGTTATTAATGTAGCCTATACTTAAACTGACATTTACATTCACAACGTGATTACGAACAAAATGATTTCCTTTCCATATTCGCCACAGAATTAGAATGAAACAGAGTGGAATGCAATTTTCTCGGTTATCACTTTATTGACACAGGTCAACTTTAAAATTATGTAACTTCAGTTGTGATAAAGATATCTGAGTGATTTAAACATATTTGTATTCAGGATAGTTTGTAGTTTCCAAATATGTATAATACCCAGAAAGACCCAAATGTTCACGATGTGAAGAGTTTCCGCAGGCCGCCACACATTTGTCATTGTTCAAAACCAAAGACAGCACTAGCCTTCTGATAGTTCAGCACCAAGGATAGCATCGTCGAAATAACACACAATCAATGGAGGAAAGGAAAACATTTATTCTTGCCAATAAGTAGGCTAAGCAAGTATATTTTTTGTTGGTTGCTGGTGAAGACGTGCTGCTGCTAGCTACCTGCGGCTGCGGTAGTGTTTCGTCTGGAGATGTTGATAATATTCCTCTCTGGCTGGTCTAAATAAGTGTGTAATCTTCGGGTGTTTTGCTCGAACTTATTCAGACAACAGTTTATTGCTGCGCTTTTGAGCACCGCGTGCATATTTTCTTTTACTCATGTCTCTACCGTCATCTAGCAGAACGTAGCCTAATGATTAGCATTTTTAAAATGTGCGCGTTCAATAGGCGTAATGGCCCAAAAGGCACGTAAGATACGCAAAAGCCATTGTTGCCAGATTCAGGGATTTTGAGACTATTTAGCCTATTTAGATCTGTTACGTTGCCTACATTACGGAATTCCTTTACCTGGCAGTTGAAACTTGGGGCTCTAAATGAGCGCCCTCAAAGTGTTTTCCTTGTTTTTTTTATATATTTTTTTTATATAGGCCTAGTCTGTTTTTTGATATGCAGGGCGGGGCCCTTAGGGCGTGGGGGCCCCCCCGCCTTGCGGGGGCTGCGGGGGCTTCCCAGCCGCCACTGCACAAGATGTGACCATAATTACACGTGTGCATTCCATAACGTTAAACTTTTGTTGCTGTATTATTTTAGTTGCAACCCTGGCAGTGGCAAACGATCATGGGAGCAAATAAAAAATAAATATAAAACCATAATTCAAAACGGTAAATGGCAGTAGGCAATACCTACTTGCACATATTTTAAGGCCAACAAGTACAAGGCTGAATTGCCTGAGTCAGTCCCTTTTGTAGGATATTGGTATAGCTACAAAGGGCCTATAGAACAATGAAATTGCTTGCAGCCAACAGGAAGAAAAATAAGGCATGAAAACTGGGGGGGCCCTCCTCCACAGGACTTCACTCCTGCTGAGGAGCTGGCCCTCTCCAGCTATCAGGGTTGCCCCATGATGGAAGGAGTGGAAGGGGGCATTTCTTCAGACCCTGGTGGCAGCAGCTCGGAAACCCAAGCATATGTATGTTTCAAGTATGTGACTATCTATGTGGTCTATGTGACCATGTTCATTCAACAATTATTTATGAATATTGTAGGAGTGAAATGTATTACTGTTCTCTGCAGTGACAGGAAATACAGTGGTGTTGCTGCCACCACCCATTGTTGTCCCACTGTGCCATACAGAGGTAACAGTGAAACTAATAGTCATACGCCAGTATGTATGCCATATGTGGTTGCTGAATATTGATCAAATATGCCATTTACTTTCTCAAGTGGAGGTCCTAGATGATCAGGAAACTGTGTCTGCCTGCTCAGAGAGCATTTTGGGGGTACACTTTTGAGTTTTATTTACCACTTGCAACACAGATGGTGAGAGTGTGTGAACGTGTGACTGTGATTGAAGTGTCTGTAATGACTTGCTAATGGTGGTGGTCTGAACATGAGACACAAGTCCTTACAGTGCTAATTTCAAATATGACTCAATTGATTAAATTGCTATGGTGTTAAACTCAGCAGGAAGAGGAACGTCTTCCTCCCCCTGAGCCTATAGGCCTCCACTTCAAGGTCAAGACAAAGACACAAATTATAAGCAATGAACCTTGAAACACAGTAGTCAAATGGACACCTTCAACTTTCTCCAAGTGTGCCTTGCAAAGGGACAATGTTCTTTGTTTCAGGTTGGAGCAGACAATGTGAGGGCCCTGTATAAAAGAACCCTGGAGCTCGATATAGAGTATAAGAGGCTCGATATAGAGTATAAGAGGCTTGATATAGAGTATAAGAGGCTTTTAATTGACTGCAGACCCGTCGCCCTGACCTCTGTGGTAATGAAGTCTTTTGAGCGCCTGGTGCTGGCACACCTTAAATCCATCACTGACCCTCTACTGGACCCCCTGCAGTTTGCCTACAGAGCCAACAGGTCTGTGGACGATGCAGTTAACATGGCCCTCCATTTAACCCTACAGCACCTGGACTCCCCAGCATCCTATGCCAGGATCCTGTTTGTGGACTTCAGCTCTGCCTTCAATACCATCATCCCCGCCCTGCTTCAGGACAAGCTCTCCCAGCTGAACGTGCCTGATTCCACCTGCAGGTGGATCACAGACTTCCTGTCTGACAGGAAGCAGTGCGTTAAGCTGGGAACACAAGTCTCTGACTCCATGTCCATCAGCACCGATCACCTCAGGGCTGCGTCCTTTCTCCACTGCTCTTCTCCCTGTACACCAACAGTTGCACCTCCAGTCATCCGTCCGTCAAACTCCTGAAGTTTGCGGACGACACCACCCTTATTGGGCTCATCTCTGGTGGAGACGAGTCTGATTATAGGTGGGAAGCGGCCAACCTGGTGACCTGGTGCAGCCAGAACAACTTAGAGCTCAATGCTCTTAAGACAGTGGAGATGGTTGTGGACTTCAGGAAGAACACAGCCCCACTCACCCCCATCACCCTGTGTGACTCCCCAGTCAACACTGTGGAGTCCTTCTGCTTCCTGGGCACTATCCTCTCCCAGGACCTCAAGTGGGAACTGAACATCAGCTCCCTCATCAAGAAAGCACAACAGAGGATGTACTTCCTTCAGCAGCTGAAGAAGTTCAACCTGCCAAAGACAATGATGGTGCACTTCTACTCAGCCATCATTGAGTCCATCCTCACCTCCTCCATCACCGTCTGGTACGCTGCTGCCACTGCCAAGGACAAGAGCAGGCTGCAGCGTATCATCCGCACTGCTGAGAAGGTGATTGGCTGCGATCTGCCTACCCTCGAGGACCTGCACACCTCGAGGACCCTGAGGCGAGCGAGGAAGATTGTGGCCGACTCCTCCCACCCTGGACACTCCCTGTTTCAGTCACTCCCCTCCAGCAGAAGGCTGCGGTCCATCAGGACCAATACCTCACGCCACAAAAACAGTTTCTTCCCTTCCGCTGTTGGCCTCTTCAACAAGGCCAAGGGACCACACTGACTCTAATGACTTCCTGCTTAAAACACACTGCTTTTTGCACTGCATTACATAATTGTATCTTGTAAATTTGTATTTTTTGTAATATTTGTATTTTTGTATTTTTATATTGTAATTTACGGCAATTTATATTTTATTTTATTGTATATTTAATTCAATTCTAATCCCACTTAGTACTGCTAGTTTATGTACCCTTAGTATAGATAGTCCACATATTTAAATTTTAGGTCCCTATATGTTTATTGTATGCGCCTTCCTGCCAAAGCAAATTCCTTGTCTGTGCAAACTTTCATGGCGAATAAATCCCATTCTGATTCTGATTCTAATTAAAAAAACCAAGGCTAGCGTTTCTGTGTTCCTAGGGAAGGGAGAACACATAAGGATGTATTTGTTAAACTTTGTTTTACGTTTTGGCCTTTTTATACCTTTTTGTGGCTTTTTTTGTTGTGCATTTTGAGTCTTTTGTGGGTTTTTTCACCATTTCTTTCTTTCAATGTCCTATTTATTCTTTTTGAAAAATGCTATAAAAGTGAATGAAACATCCAAATTCAATGAAAGTAGTGAAATTATCATTTATTTAACTTGTGAAGAGCATTGTATGGTACCATACACATTGTTCTTTTTGGTTTGAAATGTTTTGGTTGAAAGAAACACACATTTCTGATATGGAAATTATTAGAAAAAGGCTCAAAGCAACCCAAGGACAACAGAATGGGTTAAGGGGAGACACCCCAGGGATAACATATCAACATGAAACCTCCCCAGTTGATAACTAATATTAGGTCAAATATTGTTTTCATTACTAGTTTCCTGTAAATGTATGTTTAAATGAGCAAATGATGCATTAAGTTGTAAAATGATATAATTTGCATACATTTCCAGAACGGAAATCAGAACATTGCATGAAGACAGAATGAAAATCCTTGTTTCATTTTGTCAAGATATTAGAGTCCAAAGTTTTTACAAAGGGCACTTTGGATATCTCTTTTTCATCACTCCATTAATCCGAATATGGTGGCAACAGCCATTGAAGAAAATCCTTTGCAAATTGCGCGGCAGACCGTGTTCTTGCTCAGGTTCTCCGCATCACCCACACTATAAAAGTAGGTAGCGAAATAACGAAACGCTATATATAGTGGGACTGTGAGCGCACGGCTTCGATGTGTCGCATTGGCAACATACGGCTCAAGAAGCTGGCAAAGATACGTAATTCCCTCTGCTGAGAATCTATATCTTTCATAAAGATACTCATGAGGGAATGCGAAAGGGTTTTTTCGATCTCTAAATGTTCTTGCTCTTCTGAGCGCACCTCTCACTATCCGCGCACCAAGCTCCACAGGATCTTCTATGAACGGTGACGGCATTATCCTCAAGAATGAGTTAGTGGGCGGGGCTTTTATACCGGTTGACCTCTGATCTCCAACTTAATCTGCTCCCGACCAGGTTAGCCGTTCAGCATGTGTTACCATGGCGACCTACCCCGGTAACAAGTGATCCACCGTCGTAGTACAGAAAACCCTGGGTTGAACTTGAAGTTACCTCACTAACGGCAAATCTTGATTCGTAGTACAGGCCCCAGCTATTTCTAGAATGCCTCAGGTGTTGTGAAATAAAGAGTCTTCATCATGCAAACTAGGGCTGTCCCCACTCAGTCGACTAGTCGATTTTCTGGTCGATATGCTCTTGGTCGACTAAGATTTTTTTAGTCAAGTTGCCGTATGGCAGTGTGAGATCTGATTCACGCTTGTGACATCATTGCTGAATTAACGAAATGTTCTACAGAAATTATAGATTAGATTGTTTTGGTTTGGTATTTTGCACACGGCACAAGCACAATTGGCTGCCGAACTACAAACTCTGCCATAGCCTACTTTGTCGGTGTTATTAGTCAAAATGGCAAAGAAATCTGTGGTATGGCAGTGTCACAGGCCAGGAATAACCGTAGATAATTGTTGATTAGATACACCTGTGGCGAATTAGATGGGGAGCGTTGGATTGGCTGTGTTCTGACATATAATACTGCAATGGTTGTTCGTAGAGGGAGGACTGTGGTTCAGCAGGCATGCTGACCGTATGTATGTTTATTCTTTCCCTGGGGCTCGGTGTGAGAATCGTGCCTTTTTAGTGCTGCTTGTGAAATGGACACAAAGGAAGTTGGACATTCTACCACGCTCCCTGTAAAACATCTGAGGCTGTGAAAGACGGACAACACGCCCGACGTTCCGGACTGCAAGCTGTTACCAACTGTTGGCGTAGCTGTGGGCGGCGTCGCTGCTCGGGACTGAGTGCCAGTCCGTGGACCGGACGCTTTGAGAAAATGCCAGGCTGGTATCGCTGCTAGATTGAGGAAAGACTCTACTTTATATTGGGCTGTCGTATTTGGGGAGTAATTTTTATGTATTGGATCTAACTTTTGTAATAAAGCATTGTGAGCCATTACTTGTCCTGGTCATCTGTGTTGGGGTTGTGTGCTGGAGATTTACAAACCCTGTAGTGGGTGGAGTGGTCAAGGCTTGTCGTATTAGTGGGCAGGCACTTGAGAGCAGCATTTCATTAAAGTACATTTACAAAGTACCGGGTGACTTGAAAAACGTTGAATGCAAACTCTGCCAACAAAGGTTTATTTTTCATAGTTCAACGTCGACTATGATGTAGCCTACCACCTGAAAAGCGTAAGTTGGCCTAGCCCTACTTCGCTCATGCTAACGCGCTGGGTTGAAAAATGAATATGCCCATTATAAGAATCACATCCAAATCGAATGACATTATCTTCTCCGGCCAAGACAACAAAATCTTTCTCTGTTGCACCGTTCCCCACTCAGCTCAAGTTCGCATGCTGCAAGTTCAGGCAGTGATAAGCGCGCTCTGATGATTTGCATGTTAAACAAACAATATCTTTAATTTGTAGTACATTGTAAGATATACTAAATACCATCGGCATTCGGTTACAACAGGACTGGTGATACGAGTCTTATTATTAGTAGGCTATTAGCGGCTGAATCTGCAATGTCCAGCAGCCATTGAGTCAGATCGGGAAAATGTTTGTAGCGTTTCAAATTTCGATTAGTCGATTTTTAGTCGAGTCTTGGTCGACCAAAGAAAATCTTAGTCGGGGACAGCCCTAATGCAAACACCCTTTATCCTGAGTCTTTCTAGAGGGAAAAGTCACAGCCATCTAGACCCAAGCGTGGTGATAATTTGCATAAAAGGTTGTGTTTCACTTAACCCTTGTGTTATCTTCGGGTCATTCTGACCCATCAGTCATTGTGACCCACCTTCGTATTGCGACAGATTTACCGCATACAAAGACAAAGTGAAGCATATTCTTTTAACCGTTGGGCTGTCTCAGACCCCCCACATTGCAAAGGTTAAAAGAAAATTATTTTAATTTGTTTTTGTATTGGGTAAAATTGGGTAAACACAACGATGATTCGTTATGAACCTTTGGGTCATGTGACCCGAAGGCAGCACAAGGGTTAAACACACATTTCACCCCTGACACCTCAAAGACACCCTAGTAAAGGGTCACTGTGTTCTCTCCAACTGAACAACTCTTGCGCTTTTTCTTCGGATGTAATTACCCTTGACACCTCAAAGACACACTGGGACTCAATCACAAATAAGCACGGGTCTGGAAAACTCATTTGACTGGAAGGAGTGTCTCACTGCACTAATTCCATTATGTGACAGGGAGATGAACTGAATATGTTCAGTGATCCAAAGATAATGGTTGAGGTGGGGGTGGGAAGAGGGGGGGGGGGGCTCAGCCTGGCCAGTGACAGGAGCCCTGGGGGACAGGGGGGGCGCAGTCAGGCAGGTGGCAGACAGGTGGGAGAGGATGGAGAATGCGGGGGTTGAAATTGTCAGAGGGAAAACACCTACCGACAAATAAGCCAGCATCTTGACTTGACACATCCTCATGACATAATGCACACAAGGCCTCCCTCTTTGTATTCAGACAAGGCTTTGATGTAATTGAAAAGTGTAAGGGTTTAGCAAATCCAATAGACTCTACTAAGTGTTTGTATTCAGTGGGCGACTATCCCTCCTGATACCTGACACGCACTCAGACTGCTTGACTTGCTCTCTCACGTAAGCACACATGCACACAGATTTGATCTCTCTCTCTCAGACAGACACACACACACATGGAGGACAGTGGTCAGAGGGGTGTCAGTGGTCCACCATTTGACAGGACTTGACCTTCAGCTGATGTCTATCAGACTCTCTCCTGCCCCTGCCCCTGGCAACGTAATGAGATCAGGGACTGACTGGCTGCTCTCGGCCATGCTAATGCCCTGACACACACACACAAACACACACAAAGACACACCTATACACACACACAAACAAGTGCACACACAGATGGACAGACACTAACACATATGCATGCACACGCACACACACAACCCAGCCCCCACCCTTGCTAGAAATCCCATCTCACCCTCAGGCTCCCCTGGCCTCCCACTGTTGACTGTTGGAGGCTCCTCTCTGTCAGCCAAGGTGGTCAAACCCCATCAATGTCCAGACTCCCAAGGAGTCTCAAAGACAGTGACTGGATACAGGCTACTTAATTCAGGACTTAATTTTACGCCATGAATAGGCTTGCCATGCACTATTGAACACTAGGCTAAGTTAGTAAGTTAGTATTCTTACCTTTAGATTTTTGATAGTAGTGTCTATTATAAAGGGTTTGTGCAATTGTGATCAATGAACAGTCCAATTTCTTACAAAACTACTTTTATATTGTGTTCAGTTATGGTGCTGAGTCAGTTTGATATTTTAGGACCAATGAGCTGTCCTGCTTGTCTGTCCAGGAGGCAGGACCATCTGTGCAGTGATCTTTAGAACAATATTTTTGCCCTGTGTGAAGTGACACTGCACACGATTCACAGGTCCTTCTTCTTGGCTGGTGTTCCAAAAACATCACGAGTGAGATAAGATTTCTAAGTTCCATGTAGCAAGCTCAGTCCTGTGAGGATAATCTTGTCATTGATAGATAGCTTTCCAGCGGCTGTATCTTTCCGCATTAGTGTCATTAGGCTGAGAGCCCCAGACTGCTGAAAATGCACGTACTGTGCTTCTCTTTTGCTTTTATCTTTTAGTTACAAGAAAAGCTCTTACCAAAATAAAATTTAAAAAAAATATAAATATATATAGTTGTGTGGTGTGCTTTTGGTTTGGAACAGACTTATTCACATTTCTAAGGCATATTCAGACACATTGATACAGTGATTCCCACACACAGTATTCTCTCCTTTTCCCTAGCAGTTCTCAAGATAATTTACATTTACATTTATGCATTTAGCAGACGCTTTTATCCATGGGCGGCGCTAGGGAGGGGCTAGCAGGTGCTTCAGCACCCCCAAGAAAGACCAAAGCACCCCGATAGCACCCCCAAAAATATTGCTCATTTATTAATAATATTCAGGCCCGGAGTGGCCATCGGGAGAATCGGGAGAATTCACGGTGGGCCGCTCTGCCCGCTCATAAATTGGCCCAGCAGATCGCCTGCTTTCTCTTTGTTTTTTTCACACACCGAATAAAACGATATGTGTTAAGTTACTGTGACTGATAAGTAAGATAATAGGCTACACTAGGTTTTAATCTAAATAAGCGCATGATCAGACCGTAGATTAAAAAGTGCCGTTTTCAGTTGTCGCGCATGCTCTCTTTCTCAAACACAAGTGTGTGTACCAAGTTTGTTGCCACAGAGACAACCCTAAACAATCATTTATTGTTGTGGAGTTAGCAAGATTAAGCTGATGCAAAAAGAATAAAATGGATGGGGAAAAGATGCCAGGAGGAACTGAAAAAGCCAGGTAATGAAAGAAAGATCTGTCACTTCATAAATCTAGGTTCCTGCAAGGGTGGGAAAAATATGTTTTCTCAAAAGCCCTCAATCTTTCAGGTACAAATTTGGGTTGTAATTTCCGGAAAATATTACAATATGAGTCCAACGAAATATTTATATTAGCCTACAGAAAGATCAAAAAACTATTTTGCACAGAAATTAATGCAAAAAATTGCGCTCGTGCACTATGCGCGCTCGCATTCATGTGAAGTTCCAATTTCACCTCGCATCAAAACCTTGACTAGGTTCTAGGTTCGGGTTAAGCCCCGATTGTTCAACGTATGGCTCGGCCCCTGGTGGGGGATGGGCTGGCTTTGGCCATTACACTGCCGGACTGAAAATGGGTCCCACTCCGGCCCAGGCGGCCCTGATAGTATTTATATATAATATATAGAATTTCGCAGCTCCCCCTGTCAATGATCTAGCACCCCCTTAGCACCAGCATTAAAAATTCTCTGGCGCCGCCCCTGCTTTTACCCAAAGCGACTTCCAAGAGATAATGCTAGAACTATGGAAGCATATCAGTGACATAATGTTTTGAATTTTAAAAGGCATTGAATACTTAATATTGAAATTTAAACAAGACAAAATTCTCATAAGAATATATTTCAATGTAAAATAAAATTCAGGTTGCTCAAATTAGAGCCATTCGAGTCTTAAATTCGATCTTAAAAAAATCTGAGCCAAAAAAGTTAGAGCCTATCAAATTCGAGCCGAAAAATTTAGAGCTGAAAAAATTTGAGCCCCCTCGAATTTATTGAATTTAGCAACAACAGCAACACTGGCTAAATCAATTGCAGATATCAGAACAGCCATACCTGCAGTCTCTGAGTGTTTTATGTGTTAATTACTTTGTCTTTGCATCGTACCAGCTGAGTAACAGAATGCAACCGTCTGTGATCTGACGTAGATCGGTCGCTGTGACATAGATCGGTTGGGTTTTGGCTCCGCCTATACAAAACCTGAACTGAAATGGAAGAGAAACTGTTCAACGGTCTAACTCCACATTTCGGTGCGACGATTTGCTTGGATGATTTAAGGGAAGCACTCCCTGCCTCCTCGATGCAACACATACATACACGACATATCAGGAAGCAATAGAGATATAATCCCCCTGTTGGAGAGAACATACAGACAGCATGGGGCAGAAGGGGATGGTGGAGGGCGGCAGCAGTACTGATCATACAACAACCGGGGTGAGTGTGTGCGTATCCGCGCGTCTTTTAAAGACGCATTATCGGACGTGGCCCAATGAATATGCGCTGCTAACATGGGTGTAGTAGTGGGCCGCAGGGGCGCCGCCAGGAATTTTGGGCCCCATGACAAAAAAAATCTAATTGGGCCCCCTCTGCGCAGCTGTTGTCACCACAAATCTAGGACCTAACTGTCCCATCAAAAGCTTTACATAACTCTAATTAAAGGCTTGCAACTGTCTTGCTTCTTGTAGTTCAATACTAGTACTAACACAATATTTACTGCTGGTGATTTGTAAATGCAAGTCTGCATGTGTACGTACATCATCATCATCTCTGCAGGCCAGTGCCCTCACAAAAGCCTCCCTGTCCCTGTCAGTCAAACCTGCTGGCCACAAACCTGGGTCAACATCCTTTTTATGACTTCTGTCTTCTTCCACCATGCATCTCTCACCCTCATCATCACTGTAACTTTCTTTCCCTTCTTCCTGTGCTTCCACACTTCTTCCTCCTTCTAGCTCTACCTGAGAGGGCCCTGGCTCTGTAGGATCTACACAATGCATGTGATATATGCATGTATACAGTATATATAAAAATATGCCATATACCAATAAATGACACTGACACTACAGAACATTGACCCAAATTATGTACAGTTCTGTATCACCACCACTTGATTACATACATTAGATCCAATAGTTTTTTGGTGTGTGTGTGTGTGTGTGTGCAAGCTTCTCAAATGAATTGCCCTTCGTGATGGGAATAATCTGTATCTGTATCTATAGATGTCATTTAACAGCCATAATTCAATCTAAATGAACGTATCAAACTGGATTATTTTAAATGTCTGTAATATACATGCAGGCTGAAGTAAACTACTCACTGTTTCCAACTGTCCATCATCCAGTACAAACAGTAGTTTTTTCATAATGATCATTATGTGAGAAAATAATTAGTTTGAATTTCTGTCATTAATAAATATTATTTTTTCTTTTTTGTTATGGTAAAAGGAGCAAGAGAGACAGAGAAATTCACACAGACTCCCTGGAATGATGCTAACTGGCATGTCGTTAACACAATGTTGCTCACCTTTTTCACTGGGACAGGGAGGAGTACAGTTATGGGGAGACGGGACAATGATTTAATAGGAATATCTTGCTTAACGTTTCCCTGTACTGATTAAATGTTGATGAAATGTAGGCTAACACTGGTCTGTAGCTAGTTATCTTATTTCACTATGGACATTAAGCCAACAGGTTAATACCACAGACTACTGGCTACCCACCTTTTTGGGTGAAAAACTGGGTTACAGATTGAAAACCTCTCCTTTGTCTTTCCTATCCCTCTTTTTTCTCTGACCTTCTTTGAAAACCTAATTTATGTTTACTAGGCGACATTGTGATCACTATTTCTGGCGAATAGCGTGTCTACCATAGTCTACTGACTGCAACTAAACACCTTCAGTGATAAGTGCGCTAAGGCAGGAACAAACCATTTCATGCCCATACAGGGGGGTGGTCGGTCAATATGGATGTTTACTTTTTGGTCAATGGGGATATTTAACTTTTATTGCCAAACACAAGCAAAAACAAAGAGATCATTAATTGGATTATTGTATTTGAAATATATACATACTCAATGATGATGGTTTATATGATATATAATATAATGTAATTTCATATTAGTTTTTACCTATTTGGGGCCCTTAGAATCGTCCTAACTTTTCCCCCCTATACGGCGCCCCTGAGTGGGTGAAGGAAGGAAGGTGGAGTAAGACGAGTGGAGTCAGGTGGCTGAGCGGTTAGAGAATCGGGCTAGTAATCAGAAGGTCGCTGGTTCGATTCTCGGCCGTGCAAAATGACGTTGTGTCCTTGGGCAAGGCACTTCACCCTACTTGCCTCGGGGGAATGTCCCTGTACTTACTGTAAGTCGCTCTGGATAAGAGCGTCTGCTAAATGACTAAAAATGTTAAATGTAAATGTAAGACGCCTTACGTCCCCGATAAATGAATGCGCGCTGCCCGGCCTGAACTAGCTGCGCTTATTACGTTTTACAAATTGTTGCACACATACTATGGACGTGCATCTCCATCACTGAGGATGATGCAATACACATCTTGATGCACTGCCAACGATCCGATACATTAAAGATACATAAAAGCCACTACTAATGCGATACGATTCACCCCTATTGCGATGCAGTGCGATTCGACACGATGCGATTCAATGAGATGCGATGCAAAAGAATATGATGCTATGCAATTTAATATGGTACATAATGATTTGTCAGACAGCAAATCATCAATTAACTAAACAAGTGAAAGGTTTACTTCACATATTAAGCAGTCTCTGACAAAAGATAAAATAACATCAGGCCTGGACCTTGCCTTAAACCAGTCCTTCTTTCCTGTTGTGTTCTCTGAATGTAAAAAAGGGTAAACTATTACTGGCAGTCACAAGCTGCTGTAAACAGTCATAACACCACACACTAAATTGAACTCATACGTCCTACTTTAAGGTTGTTCTCAATTACTCAGCTATCTCTCGTCTTACTTTGTTGTACACAACAGGGATTTGTGTCTCGGAGAATAGCTTCCTATTCTTGCTAGGGGTACCGGTGGAGCTAGCCACTGACTGTAGCCATAGCTGAATCCGAGGGGGAGGCAGACGTCTCCACACAAATACCATGTAGCCTCTTCAGGTGACTACCTAAATTAGCCGTGCTCCCTGTGTACTTTATAGCAGCACGACATATCTTGCCAATTGCATGGGTCTTGTCAAATTGCCCCTCTTTCTTGTAAAATCCGAAGTGTTGCCAAACCTTGGATTTATTGCAATTCGTAGGAACGTGTAATTCGCCATGATAACACTCGCCCGAACACGCCTCCAACTCGCGCGAAACTTGGCCGAGAGACTTGACGAGAATCGGCCACTGACAGCAGTGGAGATGAGAGTGCGAGAGGAGGAATCTATCTAAATATAAAATTGGTCACAAATCATTGGTCACATTTCTAAATACTAAATGGTGTTCGCCTACACACGATTCTATATAAATACATCGGATTATACCGATGCAAAAATGTTAGAAACGATGCATCGCGATTCATCCCACATTGTATCCGGTGCACACTTTTTTGATCCGGGCCATCGCATCGTGAGCTTTTATGCCGATGCATCGATGCGAACCATAGAGTTAATATTACTAGAGGAAGCAACTTTTGTCTTCCAAGATGGCGTCCCCATTCATTTCTAGGAAAAGTGCTCAGTGGCGCAGTGAGGCAAGCGAGAGCGCGAAACTGGACCACGCCATCTTTCCACTTCCGACTCTTCCGGTCTAGCTTTTAGTGATGTGTCGTTCGTGAACGATTCGTTCATTTTGAACGAATCCTTACAAGGACTCGGGAGTAACGAGTCCTCTCAAAGAGTGATTCGTTCATTTTCTCGTGGCCGCGCATCGGGACTGTTGCATAGGCTCGTCCAAGTAAACAGAAATGATTCGTTCATTTCCCGACTTGGTCTTCGGGTACGAGTCTTTGGATCATTTTTCACGTGACCTGCATAGGCTCTGTACTGGTAGCTAGAGGAAACAAACGATTCGTTTATTTCCCGACTCGGTCTTTCTACGAGTCTTTGGATCATTTTTCACGTGACCTGCATAGGCTCTGTAGTGGTAGCTAGAGGAAACAAACGATTCGTTTATTTCCCGACTCGGTCTTTCTACGAGTCTTTGGATCATTTTTCACGTGACCTGCATAGGCTCTGTACTGGAGGAAACAAACGATTCGTTCATTTCCCGACTCGGTCTTTCTACGAGTCTTTGGATCCTTTTTTCACAAGACCCGCATTGTATTTTTTGTAGAGGAAACAGTTTCCTCATTCCCTTTCGCATGGCCGCTGTATTAGTAAGACGTGAATGATATTCGCTCAAGTCATCATACTGACTGGTTTTGTTATATTCACTTTACATTTACACTTACAGTTTAGTGCAGTGTAATTGTTTGCCGTGATAATTAAATGCTAGTGTGATAATAAATGACCAAAGCATACAAACTGTCATGATAGATTATTTTAATGCAGGAATTTCTTTAAAAATAGTATCTGCTGGTGCACACATCATGCACTAACCTACATGAGAATATGATACGTGTTTGCAGTGGACGGTTATCCCCCCCCCCCCCCCCCCCCCGTTGAAATGAACGAATGACTTGAAAAAAGATTCGTTCATTTTACTGAACGAGATTCAAAGAACCGAATCAGTAAAATGATCCGAACTTCCCATCACTACTAGCTTTAAACAGTGGCTCTTTTTTTCCCTAGCTCCGAGACCTCGTGCACGCTTGCAACTAGCTGTACACGTCATACTTTGCGACGACCAGTCGCGAGCATAGATTTATATGGTTGCGAGCGTGTGAGCTAAGGCATTGCAGTTGCAGAATGGGGTACAAGTCCGATAAGAATCAGAGACATGATGCAAACTTTACGGAAATGTATGCTGTCACTGTATAGTATTCCTTTCACTTGGTTTTTAGAAATAGGCTATAGGGCTAAATATAGGGCTATTCTAGATGGAACTCATCACATATGTTGCTTTTTTTCTTGTGATTTGAGTATGATTTCCAACGCATTGTATTGGATTAAATAAACTGTTAACATGAACACCTAGCTCCGTCGTTGTTCTCGCCAGGCAAAGAAAGCTTAATAGTTATTTTGGTAACAGAAATCTTCCATAATGCAGACTTATCATAGCTTACTGTCAACTGTATATTCAAACGAAATGCCACGAAATTCACACTGCCTTCAATTTACATATCAGTGTAGAAATGTGGCGTGTGTTTTATATGTTCAACCTACAAAACCAAACGCCTATTAATGGATATAACGTGATCAAATAAGACTTAGAAATAATGTAATAAATAAAAGCTTGAGAAGTGTGTCTAAAATATACTTTATTTAACATTTGCCTTTGAAAGGGGCATATTAACAGAACTAGGCCTATATACAAGACGTTTCCATCAGATATAAGTGGGGGTGAAACAAAACAAAACAACAAAAGCAGTCTGGCTTGATGACACGATAAAAAAAAAGAATAATGGGTGTGTTTAACAAAAACTTCTAAAGGCAAGACTAATCATATTTATATCATTTCTTATTGTGGTAAGTATTAATCTTCGTCTTTGCTCATAGATTGTTGACATGTCAACAATCTATGCTCACGCTTAACATAATATAATATTTGCCATCATGTCATGAACGTAAAAACGTTCTTGACAGAAAAATAAAATCTGTTTTAAAATAACGGGAATAAACTATATTAACAACATTTCATGTATGTGTGACAACCATTTGCTAAAATTGCTACAACAGAGCAGGCAACTCAAGCCATTTCTCCCTGTGCTCATTCAATATGGCTCATTCAGCTCCAGGTAAATCGGCTATCGGCCAATGTGAACTTTTGTGCTCGTGCCCTGTTAGTATCCGCGAGCACATTTGCAGGCAACTTTTATTGACGTAAGCAAATAAATGGGGTGCTAGTTTACCCATTTCAGATTGGTTTCAAACTTAGCAAAAATCAGGAAAAATTCTTCTATGAAAAAGCTAGTAGTATTACAAAGGTAACTTCAGCGCTACGTCGCAGCTATCAAAGACCACGTCCCCACACGTAGGCTACTAGGTCACCGCCATCACTCCCATTGGGAACCAATGATAAAAAGGCAGAGACGACACAGACATTGTGGGCAAAGCTTGTCTACATTGTATGCTTTTCGGCAGTGCGATGCCACTGTCACCCCCCATACAGGTAGCTCTACATCAGCTATCCCCTTAGCACAGGTGCTGGACACCCGCGGTGTTATTGCCCTGGTTTCCAGACTACCTGGTTTCTGTAAGCATGCGAGCTGTGCATTCACCTAACAGCAGCAGCTGCCGTTGGCCTCTATCACCAGATTCGTCACAAATTCACACAACATTCAACATTATTGGCGAATTTAAAGTCGCATCTCATATTGCATCTCAAGTCGCTGCTGTAGGCTAAGAAAACAAAAAAAGGTTGCAAGCTGGCATGAAGTGGGATTTGATCGCACTAGAGCAAAAATACATGATTGTTGGTCCGTTGAAGCTATTCATGCTCATGGATGAAAGGAGCTTGTAGTCACAAATTTATTGGCATTTAAGCAACATTTTGTATAGCCTGGGCTCATCGAAAACAGCTGGTTATCGTGGGCACACCAGAAAATACCCGAATGTGTAGGCTAATCGCGTAGGCCTATTTGGGGTTGTCTTGAGGCAATAGCCGCATTTCCCACGATACCACAGCCCCTTATGAAACTACATCTTACAAATTAGCCTACTTAAATCGTCACTGTGAACCCAGACAACAGGTTACGATCAAAATACGCTAAACCCTAAAGGAAGATTCTTGTTGTGGCTTTCTACACTTGCCGTCTTGCACACAAACACGGTGCTTGATAAGTCTCAAACCATTTAAGACTTAGCATTATCCGCCCAAGTACCTCTACAAAATCTACAATGTGTGCCAAAATAATACATCCTGACAAGCCATGCTGATCAATTTGATCTATAAGGCCAGCATGAGATCTCTGACACGACTAATGTCTTCCATCATCTACCGAATCTAGGTGTCCCTATCTGCCTTTGATCTTGTGTGGAGCTGCGTTGGTCTGAAGATAACCACGCCCCTCTCGTTTGCATGTGAGATCGGAAATAAATACAGCACAGAAATAAATGTGGTGTGGAAATAAATGTGGAAATGAATGTGGTGTGTAAAAGTCTCAGTAAATAAATAAATAAATGTGGCATTAGGAAATAAAAGTCCCATGAAATAAATAAATGTTGTCTTTACAAAAACGTAATTTTGAAATAAATAAATGTATTTATTTATTGATGTTGGTAAATGGATTCAGCTATATAATTATATAATGCTATATTTATATATTTATTGCAATTTTTTTTCCAGAATTTTTTTCATAGCCATATTTATTTATGTATGTATTTATATATTTATTTACCTATTTATTTATTTAATTTTGACTAACTCGGCGTTCCATACATAGTAGGCTATGAGCCTGTACAAAGTGTCTGAAATAAGTAACCATAACAACAGGGACGGAGTCAAAGCCTCCATTTACAATTTTGAAAGACTTTAACAAGCTAACTTGTATTTACAATGAGTGACTTCAATATTTATTTTAACCTATTTGAAAAATTGTACTTTTCTGAATGTACTCTGTCAGTGTCACGTAACCGCTCATCTCACATCCCATTCGCTATTCACCTCGCTACTGTAGTCAATCTAGCGTACTTCAGACAGGCTGTGGCCAACACGACAGTAGCAGCAACTCTACACATGGCAGATGATTTTCTTCTTAAAAATCTTGATTTTATTTGGGGACAATGACATGGCTCGATACCTGGCTAGTCTTGTTGTTAAACATATTGTCAAATTATAATTACTGTTTGGAGAAAATGTAAATTGTCAAATTTGATGCGGTCATCTCACATCCATTTGCTATTCAACTCCCCCCACAGGCTGCGGCCGTACTGTTAGGCCCCGTCCACACTAGCCCGGGTAAATACAAATACGCGTATTCGAATTGAAAACGATCTCCGTCCACACTAGCGTTTTCATATCGTTTTCCAAATGTTTGCCGTCCACACTAACACGGGTACATGACAATCGTTGTCATGGTTACGCCACTCCTGCCCCTCCCTCCAACCACGCTGCTCTGTTTACATACTCCTCTGGCAATACTATTTGGTGTTGTATAATTTAAAATTGTCCCACCAGCTAGCTGTTCAGCCAGGTCTCACCCAGAACTGCCGTTCTATGTTTGGTTTAAACAGTCTTCTCTGCCTTGTCCCCCTATCGTTCAGGCACACAGAGTACAACGCTCGCCTTCTGCGTAGGAGTAACGCGTATCTATTAAGTGATACTATTTGTACCTGAAGTACACTAAGTAAACTGGTAAATAAATTATATAGACGGAGCAGCATATTTATTTCACCTTCCATGTTCATCTTGACATTATAGCTAGTGCTATAGTCTAGAGCGCAAGCTACCCCCAGTGCCATGGCAACTGAAGGTCATCGTATCTGAAAAGCTCCGTGGACCCCGTCCACACTACTACGCGAACCCGACGTTTTCAAATGTCTCCGGCTAGGGGAGCGTATTCGAAAAGCTCAGTTTTCAGTGTTCGAATACGCCGTATTAGTGTGGCCGGGAGGTGCAAACGCAGACATATGTATGCGTTTCTAAATTTACCCGGGCTAGTGTGGACGGGGCCTTAGGCTACTAGTAGGCCTACTAGTAGGCTATATGGCCGATACTTTGTTCGTGAAAATCTTGATATTTATTTTGGGACAGTGACATGGCTGGTTAACTAGCAAATCTTATTGTCAAACATACTGTAAAATTATATTTACTGTTTGTCAACCGTACACAATGTTATTGCTTTGAATCTTGCTAGCATAACGTTAGCTTTCGGGCTAATAGCTCAGCCATAGGAAAGCCAGTGTTGGTTCTGTGAGCTGAGCGGACTAGAAATATCAGAGTTGGCTAACGTTAAAAAACGTTAGATTTCTATTGCAAAACGCCTGAAAACATAAATTAATGTTTGTAAAAAAAATTGTTGGCAAGTGACCATGGTATAAGTGGGATAATGCCCGACGAGGTGTACAATATCACCTGAAAACGGACTCCGCGGAAGCAACACCTCTGCATTGTCCATTATCAGATTATATTGTACACCTCTTCGGGCATTATCCCTTACATAATATCGTGGCATGTTACGGCGTCATTATAGATTGTTGTCATGTTTTTCTGGAGCAAAGACGAAGATGAATTAATCTTGTCTGATAACCACAATATTATGGTCGTTATATTGTTATAACTTTGTCAGTTAAAACCACAACGATGGCCTTCACAATAACTGTAAGCTAGTAGTAGTAAACAACACTCATCATCATTACAATAGCAACATAGGTATAGGCTTAATTTAGCTTGTTTTGCCGAGCTAGAACAACGACGGAGCCATAGGCCTACTCAGGTTTACAGTTTCTTTAATGCGACACAATACTTAAACAGTCATACTACAGTTTTTCTCAGTCGCTTTGGTACATTTCTCAGATCAGAATTGAAATTCTCAAAACTACCTGTTCAATCTTCACATCATTGTGTCACTTATTGTGCACATCAAAAAAGCAGTTTCTAATTTCTTTGAACAAGTTGCAAATGCTTTGGTACATCCATGCAAATGATTATGTACAATTCTCTGCTGTTTCCTACATAATCAATTGCTTATGTCATGTTGATCAAAATGTATTATAATTGGTCTCTGTTGAATAGTCTCACCCCCCACAACATTTAGGCATTAGTTCATAGCATAAGTCTTTACATGCAAAATAGTTGAACAAGTTGTCATAATATGTCAAGTATATTTCTATACATTTCCATTAGACTTTTTTTCTAAATCTGTCCTGAATTGGTAAATTGTTCCGAGGTAAATCTTGACTTTCTCTAACAAAGGTGCATCTCATGAACCATCAACTGGCAAGTATATATAGCCAGAGCACAACACAAGTTACAATGTCTGACAATGGAAGGGCAAGAAATTTGGGGGGTCGCAAGAGAACATATTTATTGTGATGTGGATGAGAATTTGTGGCCCAACAGACAGGAACGTCAGGAGGTGTAGGAAGACTGCACTGTAATTCCTTCAGCACTGCATGTACAGTTTTCCCTAATGAGATTGTCCTATGTTCACATTTCTTTTCCTTTCTGTATCTCAATGACATGGTCTGTCAACAAATTTCAGTACAAACAGTAAAAGCGTAAATGTGAATCTTGTCCCGTGTCTTGCAATCAAACTCCTAAGGTGTAACCTACAATTTACAATAATTGTCATCAAAACTTAAGCCATAGTTTACATCAGAACATCCCTCCACACACTGTGTACACTGTTATATTGACAACATGACTAAGCAATTTGACTGTCTTATCTGTACACAATGACACAAGGACTTGTCATTCTGATGGCACTGACATGTTCATTGACACAGATATTGAGAGATGAACTAAGGATTTTGAGCAAGAGACCGGCTTTTGCAGGTAATCCATGGTGTTGTGCTATTTGTATGAATTGTTTTGAGAAATGCACTTACTGTTTTGCAAATGTCGAGGATGATTCGAGAAATGTACCAAAGCGACTGAGAAAAACGGTAAAAACACGAAGCAAAAAGAACAACGTATATTTGGTGAGTCTGAGTCGTATGTGGAACGTATGTTCCATCTAAAATAGCAATATTTCTAAAAACCAAGTGAAAGGAATACTACAGTACTAATAACATAGATTTTTGTAAAGTTCATCTGCTTCTTGATCGGACTTGTACCACATTCTGCCAGTTTTCTGCAATGCCTTAGATCCAGCTTGCACGCTCGTGACTGGTTGTCGCAAAGTATGACGTGTACAGCTAGTTGCAAGCGTGCACGACTTTCGGAGCTAGAAAAAAAAACAAGCTTCTGCGCAAGACCGGAGGAGTCGGTCTGGAAAGATAGCGCGGTCCATTTCGCGCTCTCGCTTGCCTCACTGCGCCAATGAGCACCTGTTTAATAGAGCTCCGGACGTCACGTGACTTTACTGTTTACGTCGCCATTTTGGTAGGAAAGTAGTGGAAAAAATGAACGGCGCCAGCACGGATTTCAACCTGTCCGAGTTCACTGCGCACTTTAATTCAAAAGACATAGTGTTGCTTACTATTACTAGCTTATTGTTAATGCCATCGTTGTGGTGTTAACTGACAAAGTTCTGTAAGGGATAATGCCCGACGAGGTGTCCAATATCACCTGATAATGGACGATGCGCAACGGAGGCCATTATCAGGTGATATTGGACACCTTGAAGGGCATTATCCCGCTTATACCATGGTCACTTGCAAAACTTTTTTTTTTTACAAACATTAATTTATGTTTTCAAGCGTTTTGCAAAAGAAAATCTAACGTTTTTTAATGTTAGCCAACTCAGCTAACGTTATGCTAGCAAGATTCAGAGGCAATAACATTGTGTACGGTTGACAAACAGTAAATATAATTTTACAGTATGTTTGACAATAAGATTTGCTAGCTAACCAGCCATGTCACTGTCCCAAAATCAATATCAATATTTTCACGAACAAAGTATCAGCCATACTAGTACTAGGCTACAGTATGGCCGCAGCCTGTGGAGCGAGTTGAATAGCAAATGGATGTGAGATTACCGCATCAAAGTTGACATTTTCTCCAAACAGTAATTATAATTTGACAGTATGTTTAACAACATGACTAGCCAGCTATCGAGCCATGTCATTGTCCCCAAATAAAATCAAGATTTTTAAGAAGAAAATAATTGGCCATGTGTAGAGTTGCTCATACTGTCGTGTTGGCCGCAGCCTGTCTGCAGTAGATTGACAAGCGAGGTGAATAGCAAATGGGATGTGAGATGAGCGGTTACGTGACACTGACACACTACATTCAGAAAAGTAAAATTTTTCAAATAGGTTAAAATAAATATTGAAGTCACTCATTGTTGTAAATACAAGTTAGCTTGTTAAAGTCTTTAAAAATTGTAAATGGAGGCTGTGACTCCGTCCCTGTTGTTATGGTTACTTATTTCAGCCACTTTGTACAGACTCATATACTATGTAGCCAGCGGAATAATTTAGAACGGTGAAAATACAGTTTTGCTGCAATTACGCAGTAGGTGTCCGTTATCACCCGATAATGGACACCCCTGCAGCCAATCAGAATCGAGTATTCACCCAGACCATGGTATAAAACAATATAACGACCATAACAATATTGTGGTTATCAGACATGATTTATTAATCTTCGTCTTTGCTCCATAATAACATGTCAACAATCTATAATGATGCCGTAACATGCCACGCTATTATAACTAATTATATTAGGCTATAATTACATTTGTCATGCCATGAGCATAATATGCGTTACAAAATGGTTAAATTTGCTTTAAAATAACGGAAATAAACTCTACAAACAACCATCATGTAGCCTATGTGTGCAACCATTTGTAAAACTTGCTACAATAAAGGCAGGCAACTGTACATTATCAAGTCCTTTCTCCTTGTTCTCATTCAGCTCAGGTAAATCAGCGATTTGCTGATGTTCCCTTTTGTGCTCGTCCCCTGTTCGTATCCGCGAGCAGGGGACGAGTTTCCAGGCAACTTTTCTTGACGTAAGCAAATAAATGGGGTGCTAGTTTACCCATTTCGGATTGGTTTCAAACTTAACAAAAATCAGGAAAAATTATTCTATGAAAAAGCTAGTAGTATGAGCCAGGTTCGAGAATCGAAAAAAAATTATTGGGGGAGATAGTTTTGTAAATGTTGACTGGAGTTAATAGAATAAAAATGACCCGAAGAGCCGGGTGCCTAACCATAAATGCAATACCACCTACATCCACCGGGGCCGTTGCTTCAAGCCGAGGGGCGAGGGGTGGGGGTCTGGTTGGATGTCAGATGGTTTGCCGTACTTACAGTGAATGGAAAATCAAAAGGCTGCTGACTTTTTTATTTGCATGCACTAATTTAACTACTATTTTTAACTTGTAAACATTTTGGCTAAAATATGCTATTTCTAATTGTTTTAAAATGTTCCTTGATTTCTGGAAATCATCTCGCGACCCCCCCCTCGCTGTCTCCACCCCCACTTTGAGAACCACTGGGCTAACGTACATTATATCAGTGCACTTTTCATCACAAAAATGCCCTCACATATTTATCATTTAGTCATTCCAAGAGACTGAATGATCCTCAGTTGAAGCCATGGGTGGTTGTCAGGAATTATGGGGTTCTTCTCTCTGGATCTTAGGAATCCTATAAAATGCTCTCCCTCTATCTTTTCCCCGATGGTTCAGGCATCCCGGCGCACAGCAGCTATCCACCATGTTGAATCAACGTTTATTGAAATAGGCAGCAAATTAAACTATGTATAATATGTATGTAAGTATATATGTATGTACACTCTGGCGCTCCACTTGGCTCTCCACGTTCCTGCCAAAATGGCGATGACCGGTGCATGCTGGGATTGCGTGACGTCAACTCCCGGAGCTCTATAGGGGAGAACTGCCACGCTCTGGAAACTTTCAGCTTCTGAACTGGTTGCAGTTCCACTCTAGTTCCATATGAGGGCCTTAACGGGCAAGTGCAGAATGAATGGTGTCAATGGAGCTATACTCCTCAAAATCCACTGTTCTCAGGATATAATTTTTTGTCTAGTAATTTGAATGTTGAATTCGAAAGGGGAGGCAAACAAATACACACTGCTGGGTGTTAGATTTTTTTAAAGTCACTTTTTTGTCTTAAAAAGCCTTTTAAGTTTTCATGACGTCATACACATCGTATGACCAGAGATACTGCTTTACGGCAAGCTTTGGTCACTTCCTTTTTTCTCTTGAGGCATCGACAGCACAGCTGACAGGTTAGGCTCTCCCTGTCAATACACATGCTAGAAAGAGTTTTGGCTTGCTAATGTTGTTGCTAATGTTGCTAATGCTCTGACATTCTGGTTCCGCTTCGGATGCCATCAAGGGGGATCTCTGGTCGTAGTCAGTCCTTCACTAACCAATCAGCATTCATTAGCAGAATGCTAGCGTGTTATGGGCAACAACGACTCACCCTGTAAGAAATAAAAAGGACATAAATACTCGTTCATTCAACTTTTGACCTATAATCCATGTTGAACATGCACAAACTACAATCAAATCTGAGATTTATCAACGACAATCAGGCGAAAGAGACAAATTTAGCCATTTAGCTCCATAGACTCCCATTCATTTTGCACCTGACCGCGATCACCCCCAGTGGAACTCTTGTGTAAATGCAACAAAATTCGGTACAATGGGGCTTAATAGGGAGTGGACAGGCTCTCCTTAGACAGGCTCTGGCACTTTTCATAGAAATTAATGGGGAGAGAGACATCTTGGAAGAGAAAAGTTGCTGTGTCTACTATATATAAGTCTATGGGTAGTCATCATGCATTTTCTACATTGCTCTACCTATCCTTGGTATCCCGGATGTTACAATCGAAAACATTTTGCTCTAAAATTTTCTGATCGAATTTGATGGGCTCGAATTTTTGAGGCTCAAATTTTTTGGGTTTATATTTTTTAGGCTCGAATTTGAGCAACCTGAATTTTATATTACATTGAAATATATTCATATGAGAATTCGGTCTTGTTTAAATTTCAATATTAAGTATTCAATGCCTTTTGAAATTCATGTCACTGATTTGCTTCCATATTGATCTTTGTTTCAGTCAAATGTACATTTTATATTGCATTACATTATCAGTGAAATGCAGTCAGTTTAATCAGTACAGTTTAAAAAAGCAACAAACTGGTTGATTTGAATGCTAACAAATGTAGAGTAGAAATGTGTAGATTTCTCTTTAAAAAAACATATTGTGCATTTAATTCCAGAAATGATGATGTAACAATCACATTTAAAGCCACCCATCTACATTAACCCCATCCACTTATTTATGTATAGAGTAGAAAACATGTCACACAGGCATGGCAGCCATCATAGTTGTGATAATAAGAGCCCTTCCTGGTTCTCCTGTGGGTGTTGAGGGTGTGTAAATACAGCCCCTGCTGAGAGCTCAACAGACAGGAGAGAGACCGACTTGCTTTCTGAAGATAACAGGCTGGGAGAGGTAGTGCGTTTCTCTCCATCTGAGGGCGGGATTGTTATCAGTTCAGATTCTCCTCTGCTCACAGAGAGCCTGAGGGAGTGGCAGGGGAGACGAAGTGGAGGACAGAGGAAAGAGAGAGAGAATGCATGAGGGAGGGAGGAGAGAGGGAGGGAGAGAAACAGGAAGAGAGAGAGAGAGAAAGGGGGAGGGAAGGATGGAGGGAGAGAGAAGGCAGGAGGGAGAGAGGAGAGAGAGTGAGACAGAGAGAGGAAGGGAGAGAGAGAGAAAGGGGGAGGGAAAGATGGGGGGAGAGAGAGAAGGCAAAGAGAGTGAGAGAGAGAGGGAGAGGGGAAGGGAGAGAAAGAAAGAGAGAGAAAGGGAGAAGGCATGAGAGAGAGAGGGAGACAGACAGAAAGGGAGAGAGAGAGAGAGAGAGAGAGAGAGAGAGAGAGAGAGAGAGAGAGAGAGAGAGAGAGAGGGGGGGGGGGCAGGGGGAGATCAGGATCAAATAGCTGAAAGAGTGAATGCTTCAATCAATAAAGCCACTGGAAATGGAGTGCTCTGTAACCGATGGCATCAGATGGATATCAACAGTGAAACCTAGCATGGGCTGGAATCATCTCCCACAGGGGAGACAGAACTGGGTAACGAGCATTGGTACTGGCAAGCTCCCCCTTTGCTTATCGGACGTAGGCGACAGATGGGGCATGTTTGCCAAGAAACACTGTCCTCTACTGTTCATCACCAACGCAATCTGATGCCAAACACTTCTTGTTGCTCTTTCTCTCAGTCAGGAGACTACTTGACTGTGAAATTCCCACTGGTTGTTTGTACACGTCTTCTTTAAAGGATTGTACATAGGGTTGCGCTACAGATCCATTGGTCTTTATAATAAATGCTGGGATACTGCCAGGATACCCTTAACACAGAAACATGATTACACACACATCAGGCCATTGAGGTCCCAAACACCGGCCTCATATTTCAATCAATAGCTTGCTGGAATTCAATTAGGAACTCGGAGGGCAGCAAAGTCTGTATGACTGTGTGTGTGTGGCGGGGTTAGGTCGGGAGTCATGTGACAGATCAATGGCGAAGGAAGGAGTGTCGCTTGTTGAGGTGATTCACAGCACAACAGTTAGTCCCACGCTCCCTCCAAACCACAGCAGTCCATCTTCTTTATATGAAGCATTCAAGGCTGAGAATATGCATCAGTTAAACGCCCAGCCCTCATTACTCTGGTTGCCTGTCACAGCTGAGCAGCCAGGGAGCCAGGCAGAGTGAGACCATCACCAAGCTGGAAGCTCATAAAGAGATGAAAAACACAGACCCTTCTAGTGCTGTCTCTATTCCCCTAATTTCCTTCCAAATAAGGGTAAAAAATAAAAGTCATCTGGTTCTCTTCTGAATGTTAAATAAGAGATGATGGTGACAGAGATGAGCCATAGTCCATGTCATAGCTGCAGCTATATGAGCCTGATACATTGTCTGTTAGGGATGAAGATGATGGCTCTCGAGTGACAATCAGTACGGTTCTGGGTCTGTACGAGAAGACAAAGTTATTTCTAAAGCGTAAGCGTTTCACTTGCACAGCTGGTTGCTCTCAAGAACCCCCTGTTTCCAGGCGAAGAACTAAAACTGTGGCTAACACGACTGACAAACTCTGGCATAAATGAAATATAACTAGCCTGCACAGTCATATTACTGACAGAGCGTTGAGCAGGAGGTGGCTCTGAGCTATTTGCCATTTTCATTAAAGATTCCATGGTGTGATTGATATTCCCATCCCTCAGTAAGAGAAGGAATTAGTCTCCAGGATGTTTCAGCACAGAGGGACTGGAGGGTATTTGTAATCAGTGTAGGCAAGGCCTCCCTCTGACTTTACACTAATGTCTGTATCAATCACAGTGGTAAAAGACTTCCAATAATGGAAACCATGAAGAAACTACAAATCCCAGAACCAGATGGAGGAATTAATTATCAAAGTTGTGACTGCACTTTATTTACTGGTCTTTTTCCAACAGCAACATGAAACAATCTATCTTCTTTCTTTTTTTTGTTTGTTGCTACTTCAAAGATGTCATATTGCTCACAGCTATCAAAGAAAATTCCTTCCTAAACAAGAAAAAAAATCTTCATCTGTTTATTCAATAAACACATGAACAAGATCAAAGCTTAGATTGTGTGTCTTAAAAACAAAAAGCCTGAACAATTGTGTTGTCTAAAAAGTGGTACACCGCTTCTAGTTTTCCTGGGTCTGCAAGTGACAGCAGCAACAAAGTGTAGCTAATTTGTTTTCTGCCTCCCTACAGTAGCCGAATGCTCCAAACAAAGAAAGTTACAACTAATAATTACAGACTAATGCTACAACTAACTAGCATAGTCTGCTTTTTACAACCTACAGGAACACATCCAAACACACACATGCCCAAACGCACATGCGCACATACACACACTTAACACTTTTTTGATCAGAAAGCATCCAGCTCACTCCTTCTGTTTGCTGGGCAGGGAGTCTGGTTCTCTCCTCACCCATTAGAAATGCAGTACAGAAGGTTCCTACACCGCATTATTGCGGTGTAGTGTGCGGGAGGTGACATATGTAGGGTGTGTAAGCAAATGTGTGTGTTTGAACACCTGTGCTCTGACACAGATCTCCCTGGACATTTTCCCAGCCTCAAAACAGCTTGATTCATTTGAATCTTCCATGTATAATAAATATGCAGCAACATCAGAAATCCATGCAGCTGCCCTCTCTCCTCCTGCTTCCCTCCTTCCTCCTGCTTCATCTCTCTCCTGCTTCACCTCCTTTCTCCTGCTTCATCTCCCTCCTGCTTCACCTCCTTCCTCCTTCATCACCTCTCTCATGCTTTTCCTCCTTCCTCCTGCTTCACATCCTTAATGCTACACCTCCTTAATGCTTCACACCTTCCTCCTCCTGCATCACCTCACTCCTGCTTCAATTCCTTCCTCCTGCTTAATCTCTCTCCTCCTGGTTCATCTCCTTCCTCCTGCTTCACCTCTCCCCCATCTAGTCACCTGCAGATGTCATAATCTCAGTTTCTTGGCACCATTAATGTGGACACGTACATAACCATCTCAGAGTCTGACACCCAAGCTCAACTCTGCCACAACTGAGCTCTCCCAGTCTGTGAGAGAGAGCGAGAGCTCAACTCTGGCCAGTGTCATCCCTCACTTTGCCACTTCTCACAGAGAGACAACACGGAAAGAAATAGCGCAGCACTGAGAAATAAAATGAACATATCAGACTCCAATATGATTCAGTAGGACACAACATCAATCTCTTCATCTACAAACCCTTAACATTCTTATGTCTGGTACAGTGAGCGGAGTATTGCAAGGGTCTTACCTGTGCTGCTACCGCCTCTGGGTCCAACGCCGCGACGCGTTTGTATCTCTACGTCTTTGTGTTTGTGAGAGATTTAGAGTGGGACATAGATAGACAGAGTGAGCAGAGAGGGATAGGAAGGTGGGAGAGAGACAGCAGCATGAGAGAGAGAAGCAAAAGAAATAAAGAGAGAGAGGGAGAGAGACAGCAGGGAGCTAGCGAGTGAGCGTGAGGAAGAGAGGAGAGCAGGCGGAGAGGACAGAGGGAGAATGCAGTCAGTGCCGATGTGACAGCACAGCTCTCTCAGAGCTGCTTCCACCAAGGAAGGACGCTCCAGCTCTGGGGGGCGGGACTTCTCAGGCAAATGACATCTGCCTCTCTCTTTACATTTATTGGCTGAGGGAGATGATTCCTATTAAGCCAGCTGCTGTCTCTGAGTGAGCACACACCCTCTCTCCTCACACACACACAGCACCCACTTCACAGTTACTCACACACACACACTGCTCACAAACATTTACAGACACAGTAGCTCACACACAGATGGACACAGTGCCTCTCACACACACATATGCACACACACAAATGATAAAATGCACAATGTTTTTATTTTACTTTACCTCCTTTCCCCATCTTTTTTTCGCATTCATTCAAGCCACCCATTTTCTATCCCCCGTTCTTCTAAACTCTTTTATTTGAGACTCACTCTCTTTCTCTCCCTTATCTTCTTCCTCTCCCTCCCCTCCTGCTCTCGCCAGGACAAATCTCTTCTCCTCTCACAAGTCCTCTCCACACACTGTATTGTCTTTCAACAAAAGTCCTCTTAATAGTGGACTGAGAAAAGCTATGACTTTTCATTCCTACTCTCTGTAAAGAAGAGAATTTAAGTCTCTTTTATGTGGCACGGAATTAGGGCTGAACGATTAATTGCGTTTGCGATTAATATCACGATGGGACAGAACACAATTTTGTAATCGCAAGGGCTGCGATTTTACTTTGGTCACGTGACACGCGTGAGTAACGCAGTTTACAGACAAAGGATCAACTTGCACGCTACACTGTACCTTGACCTGTACGATCATGGCCTCAGGCTCGACAGAACCTGAGACTACAATCACTTTGCCAATTTTGCCTTTAAAAAAAAGATGCTGCGCAGTGTCAAGTATTGTGCAAAACCTGCCTGGCTAACGTTGCTACCTCACGGGGCAACACCACCAACCTAATTCTGCCCTAAAAAACACCACAAGCCATGTACGATGCATAGCTAAAATTCTGAACACCAGTGTGTCAAATAAGTAAAGAATATATTGTGCTTAGTAAAGTTATGCATTGTGCTTATTAAAGTTCTGTCTTATGAACTTAGAAGTGTGCTCAGGCTTAAACATTGGGTCTCACACTGGGTGTGGGAAGCAGGCTGTTCTTTGTGTCTCTATCTCTTCATTTTCAAAAACAACCTTGAAACCGGGTGGAGATGGCACCCGAGCAGGTGGGACGCGTAGGCAAGAACAACTCAGAAAACTCAGAAAATTAAAACAGAAAGATGAAAAGAGGGTTGAGCTTGTTCTCTCGTGCATCAGGGCACGAGAGAACAAGCTCAACAGTGTAGCGTGACTGGAGATCAGTAGGCTAGTATATATCTATATTAATAATACATCATAATAATCGCATATTAAATCGCAATTGCAAATTAATCGCGATTATCTTATTTTCCAAAATCGTTCAGCCCTACACGGAATGACAGTAGATGGTTGGGGGATACATTGTCTCTGTAATTGGTGTCCCACAGGAGAATACTCTGTGGTATGGTGAGGTGTTCTTTTTTTTAGAAAAAAAACTGCTCAAAACTCTTGGTGCTTTCGAAATCGTTCCCATATCTTATTAAAGTAATTTTCTCTTTTTTGTTGTCCTTATTTCAAAAGTGTATTTACTTCTGAAAATATCTGTTATGTCTAATTCCTTTGAGGGAGGCATCAGACATCAGGCAGATAGACAATAATGATAATGCAATTATAAAGTTTCATTGACATAATTACAAAATAATTGCCTGCCAAAACTTTGAAACTGTGATTTATATATGTAAAGTATATTCTTAAGATTCCTGCACACACTCACAAGAAACTTAACTTCTAAATATATCTGCAAGCAGCAATGGGGTGGCCAAGCAGGTCAGATGACCCAGAAGAAACTTTCGACATCCTCAGAAGACGCTTCTTCTGAGGAGTACATGCAGCAAGTTTGGCGTGAATCCATCAAAGATTTGCTGAGATACGACACAACTTTCTGTTTGGCGGCTCTGCTGCCGATTTCGATTGGCTGTACCGGACAAACGGTTTCGAAAATCTAAAAACCTTTTGATAATTTGTGTGAGGATTGCATTGACTATATACAGCTTGACTACAGGTAGCTAGCGACTGCGGTGTACCTGGCTTCCTTTGCAGTGGCTTACAGTCTCGCTAAACAGAGAATCAGAGACATGACAAGCTCGTCGACTTTGGCTGGATTTGAACCTCTGACGTTGCCAGGACACCAACTTATCCTAGTGAGCTATTCTCAGTGCTGGAAATCACAGCGTTCAGTTACTGGGTAAAAATATAAGCAGTTTTTCCTGTGGCAAGCGGTTGTCAGATTTGGGCCAAGTTTAAACAACTGTAATTCAGTCCTATTTTGACATGTCAAGGTGATTGTGGTCTGAAGATAATCTGTGCCAAATTTGGTGAATATTTGATATTCACTGGTATCACAATTTAACATGTGTCAGACAAGAGCTCGCCCCCTAGCAGTTAGATGACACAACCTTTTGTGGACCTCTTTGGAACAGGATCCCAAGCACCTGTACCAAGTTTGATGTCAATTCAGCAAATATTTCCTGAGATATGATCTCACTTCATGTTTGGTGGCTTCATCGCCGACTTTGATCGGCTTTACCGGAAAAACGGTTTTGAAAATCAAAAACCATGTGAAAACTTTTGTGAGGCTTGATGTGAAGATAATCGGTGCCAAATGTTTGCTAATTGCGGGTGAAATGGCATGACCTATTTTGGATCTTTTTAGGACAGGGTCCCTAGTCCCTATACCAAATTTGGTGTCAATGCAGTAAAGATGTGCTGAGATATTCACTTCTTTTATGGTGGCTTTGTTGACGACTTTGATTGGCTTTACCGGACAAACGGTTCAGAAAAACAAAAAAAACTGATATATTTTGTGAGGCTTGGTCTGAAGATATTCTGTGCCAAATTTGTTGAAGATTGGACAAACTTTATATGAGAAGTAGCGAACATTTTTTATATTCATTTAAAATGGCGGCCGCATCAATTCGGCTGGTGTCACAAATTAACATGTGTCAGACACGGGATCTCCTAAGATAGCACAAGACAAAGAAATCACTTAAATAAGACAAACGAATCAACAGTTATTGGTCAAATACAATTATGCCTATTGTAGCGCCCCCTAGAGGTCAAATGACACTACCTGTTTTGGACCTCTTAATAACAGTCCTGTTATGTTAACGGTCCTGAGTCCATATACCAAGTTTGGAGTCAATGCATCAAAGATTGGCTAAGATATGACCTCACTTCCCTTTTGCCGGATCAGTTGCTGAATTTGTTTGGCTGTAACTAACAAACGGTTGTGAAAATCAAAACGTCATGGGATAACTTTTGTGAAGCTTGGTCTGAAGATCATCTGTGGCAATTTTGAAGAAGATTCGACAAGAATTGTAGGAGGAGTAGCGAAAAAACCTTATATTCATTCATTCAAAATGGCGGCCACATCGATTCGGCCACATCAATTTGATTGGCTGTAACTAACAAACGCTTGCGAAGATCAAAACACCACGGGATAACTTTTGTGAGGCCTTGTCTGAAGATCATCTGTGGCAATTTTGAAGAAGATTCGACAAGAATTGTAGGAGTAGCGAAAAAACACTTTTCCTTAACATTCAAAATGGTGGAGAATCTATATAAATGGGTATGATGTCATAGAGTGCGTTGAACTCGTCTTGATCCAGGGAATCCAACGATACCTAATTTTGGAAAATGCGGCATATGGTTCAAAAGTAACGTGTGTAAACACACTTTCAACTTTGACCCATTGGTGGCGCTACATGGTTGGAATGGGAGACATGAAACTTGGTGAAATTGATGAGGGGACTGGTCCCAAAGAGTGTGCCAAATTTCACAACTTCTGACCATATGGTTCTTGGGGCTGCCATAGACTCCCATGGAAGAAAATTTGTAACTAGAGAGGGTACAATTTCTGGGGAAATTGTAGGGTGTGCTTGCTTGCATCGGTTGCAGATGGGTCCGTTTATTAACTGTAATTTTTACAACTGATATTTCTGTATATTTTATATAAAAATGCCTACTTATTATTTATGAAGATTGCATATTTAAAAGCATAGCCTACATTTGTTGCTGCTCATGTACAATTCAAAATACAAAAAGTGAAGTGTAGCATGTCCCTGTACTTACTGTATGTCGCTCTGGATACGGGCGTCTGCTAAATGACTAAATGTAGAATGAACCTAACCTATATGACTTAAACGTCACCTTAAGTTTTTCCCTTGTACAGTAGTGATATTCATTCATTAAGAACAACCTTTGAAACAAGCTATTCTAAGTAACAACGTTGTCACCGGCAGTATTAGATGGAATCACGATCAAAACAATACCATCTGCTAACTGAAAATATGCCCCCAAAAAACGTAAATAAGCTTGACATTTATTTAGGGGGAAATGGCTAATTCAAAATAAGTTTGCTGGAAGCGATCATTGTCAGTAACAATGCCAAATACGACCATTTGATCTTAGACTAGAGCCCTGCACGGTGGAGAAGCTGACCTCGGTAAATTGTGCTACGAGCAAGCTAGCCTAGCTGCTGTTGCTAGCCAAACTTAAAGATCCTGTAAAGTAAATTCCATGTTTTGCTTCTAAGTACATTATATATGTGTGAAATTAGTTCCTGAAAGCATGTGCAAAGCGCTAAAACTTTGTCGCACTGAAATGTGGAGTTAGACCGAAGAACAGTTTCTCTTCCGTTTTCAGATCAGGTTTTAATGGGCGGAGCCAAACAATGCCCTATCTACGTCATTTCTCCCCATCTACGTCAGATCACTGAATTTCACCTCCTGCTGTACTGTTATTGTAGCTTACATCAGCTAGCTAGCTAGCTTCAGGATGTCTCCAACCACCCGCAACTGCGTCTTCCCTGGATGCAAGAACTCCAGCTGCACTGCAACGCCATTTAAGTTCCCTGTTGATAATGAAAGGAAAAATAGGTGGATAGATTTTGTGAAGAGCCACGCTCATGGAAAGCTTCGGATAAACTCCAACAGCCGCCACTGACCAATTCACGGTTTTAACATGGACCAGAGACAGACGGGGTTCACCAACACACGGCTTCTCTTGCAGTGCGGAGCCGTACCCAGCATCGCCCCCCCGGCCGTTCATCCTCCGGTTGCACCTGGACCATCCACCGCCGCCAGCAGTTCATCACTCAGTTCTGTGTGCTTGTTATAATTATACTAGATAACTTTTCCAGAGGTATCTCTGCTATAATTAGTGCAAACCACTAACTTGATATTAGGCTACTCGGTGTAGAATGATGGTATTTTGGTGAAATGGTAGATAATGTGCTAGAAGTAGTTGGAGAGCTCACTGTCTGCTGTCTCTGCTGTAAATGTTTACTCCTGCATTACAGCTCAGGGGAATATTTCATTTATACGCATCTGTATGTTTCACTCATTGAAAAAATACATTCTAATTCTATACAGTTTTGTTCGGCTTGATGTAGCCGAACAAAACGGCTACATCAAGCCGTTTCAGGGGGGCGTGTCGCCCCCAGTCTCGAACAGAGAAGACTGATGATTTTCTTACGATTTCAAAGCCTAATTTAACATACTTGTCTTTGTTTTTTTTCATTCGAATTTGGATGGGTAGTTAATAACACATTATTCTGTGGTGTGGTGAACTTGAAACTTGTTTTTAATTCCACTTTACAGGATCTTTAAGGGGATTGTTTGAATGCGCCGGAAATGAAAAACGTTTCTTTTGACAAGTTTAGGCTGTGGCATTGAAGACAGCGACACACCACACAAGCTTGAGTTTAAATACATTATTTAATGTGAAATTACTTACTGTACATGCAAGACTTGAATTACTTAAATGTATGATGCTGCCAGTACTGTGCGCAACAGTCTTACTACATCTATGCACGTCGTAGTTATGCATCGTTGCTAACGTGTGCTGACGTTGTGACGTTGGGCTTGCACTGATTCCCTTTGGCGACAAAAGGCACTTTTCGCCACAAAAACGTAATTTCAATTTAAACCGTGCAACGGAACTTAAATACAAATACAAGCAACGTAATCGCAAACAACACAAACCTTTTGACACTGGCGTTGTCTATGTAGCGCAAATATTGAGGGATCCTTAGGGGTGGGAAAAGAATAAAAATAATATATATGTGAGAGAACAATGATTGTGCTCGGCGAAGGCGTGAGCACACGTACAATTTCTGGGGAAATTGTAGGGTGTGCTTGCTTGCGTCGGTTGCAGAGGGGTCCGTTTTTTAATTACATTTTTACAACTGATATTTCAGTATATTTTATATAAAAATGCATACTTATTATTTATAAAGATTACATAGATTTAAATGCATGTTTTTTTTGCTGCTCATTTACAACCCAAAATACTAAGAGTGAAGTATAGAATTAAATAGATGTCTTCTCGTTTGTGAGAGTGGGAGTCAGGTGGCTGGAGTCAGGTGGCTGAGCGGTTAGGGAATCGGGCTAGTAATCAGAAGGTTGCTGGTTCGATTCCCCGGCCGTGCAAAATGATGGTGTGTCCTTGGGCAAGGCACTTCACCCTACTTGCCTCGGGGGAATGTCCCTGTACTTACTGTAAGTCGCTCTGTATAAGAGCGTCTGCTAAATGACTAAATGTAAATTCCCTGTAAGAGGGAATGGTGATCAGCACCCTCATAGTTGAATCAAAACGAATACATTTGGCAGACCGGTGTAAAACTTGACCTAATCTCTATGACTTAAACATCCTTTTAAGTTTTTCCCTTCTCGTGATATTTTCAGGCATTAAGCCTATTCATATTGCATTCATTCATTAATAAAGAACCCCCTTTGAAGCTTATTCTAACAATGACGTAACACCGGCAGTAGCTATCTCAGATGGAATCGCAATTCAAACAGTACCATCTGAAAATATGCCCCCAAAAACGTAAATAAGCTTGACATTTATTTAGTGGAAAATCGCTCATTCATAAAAAGCTCACTGGTAGCGATCATTGTCAGTAACAACCAGGGTCGGACTGGGACCGAAAAACAGCCCGGGACTTTGAAACGCAGACCGGCCCGCTATCGAAGACTGTTAACAAAATTAGATCTAATACAGTATCTAAAAATGAATATGGCAATTCTCCCTTAGTTTCTTTTTCCTTGCTTCTCTCTGTTTCTGCATCTGCTTTTAAATGTTGTAAAAGAACAATAATCAGTTAACTATAGTCAATAATGAAAATCAATTCAACAAACTAATTTCCATATAATAACCCTGTTAACATATAGTCTACTGTGTACAGTTGCATTTCTGCACCTGTCAAATTCTGTCCACTGGACCCTGTCACCACAGCCTCCATCTCTTGCCCCGTGTCACCTGTCGCTGTACAGAATAGAACAAATAAGACAATTGCATTTGAAAAGCACATTTTATTTTTAAAGCCAAAAAAACATGTTGTGCATATTTAAAAGAGTGCCTTTTTCTCTTGGCCATTTATTTTCCTTCATTTAAAATATATAGCCTATATATTGGCTAACAGTAATACCAAATGTATAATGTTTTTAGAAAAATTAAAACAATATGCTTTGGATATTTGAATTTTCTAAATGTCGACAATGCAGCTGCTTGCACCTGACGCCTCTGGTAGGCTACTGCCGCATCTTCGGGCTGCAGACTCTCTCTCTCTCACTTAGCTTGGCTTTTGCCAGTCTAAACATTTGTTCAATGTTTTTACATTTTGCAGCATTTTGCAGGAGTGCCCGTTGTTTTTTGTTTTCTTGCTTTTTCCGCGCCACCCTTTTCTCCTTTTCTTTTCCTTTCCATTTCTTTGCAAAAGAAACAACAATGTTTTTAGCAATAGCTAAATATGTCTCGGATGCAAACGACTTTTAAAACACTGCATGCAATCTCATTGCTTCCACCCACTCCAACTAACTGGCCGTACTCGGAAAACGATTGATTTTTGACCAATCGCGATCTGTCAACCGGACGGACAAGTGCAACGTTAAAGTTTACACGGGGGGAATCCCCACCCCCACCCTTCGGATTTTGGATCGCTCCAGTTAAACATTTTCTTGGTATTCAGGCCGTCCTCAAAGTGAGCGTAAACTATTAGGCTATATTTTTTTGCATAGTGCCGTGGCCATAGCGGCCGTTAGTTGGACCGGCCGTTCGGGAAATCTCCCGATTCTCCCGATGGCCAGTCCGACACTGGTAACAACGCAAAATGCGATGTAGCCCTGTGTGGAAAAGCTGCCCCGGTAAATTGTACTACTACAGTACAGTACTAGACTACTGCTGTGTTCGTCTTGGTAGCGATTGCGTTGGTTGTACCTCTACAAAATCTACAATCTTTATTTATTTATTTAATTTTGACTAACTCGGCGTTCCATAGCCAGGCCTTTCTTTTGTATGGAACGCTGAGTTAGTCAGAATTAATTAAATAAATAGATAGGTAAATAAATAGATGAATACATCAATAAATAAGGCTATTAAATAAATTCTGAAATTAAAAAAAGATGGCAATAAATATATAAATATAGCATCATATAATTATATAGTTGAATCCATTTACCTACATCAATAAATAAATACATTTACCTATTTCAAAATGACGTTTTTGTAAAGACAACATTTATTTATTCTTTAGACGTATTATCTACGTCTAAATCTGCCAAAAACCCATACTGGAATGTTGGGCTCCTAAACATCAGATCTCTATCCACAAAGGCCATTTTGATTAATGATCTAATGTCTGAATACAGCCTGGACTTGATTGGACTCACCGAAACCTGGTTAAAACCTGATGAATATTCCCCCCTGAATGAAGCATCGCCTCCTGATTTTGCGTACTCACACATCCCTCGTGTATCAAAGAAAGGTGGTGGTGTTGCTATGATATATAAAGCTAGCTTCAACCTCAGCCTAAAATCTGTAAATACCTTTAAATCATTTGAAATAATTTGCATGAAACCACCAACTATTTTAAAAAGGAATAATGCTACTACTCCTGGCCCCCCTCCCTCATTTTGTATAGTTACTCTATACCGGCCCCCCGGCCCGTATTCCCTCTTCCTGGAGGAATTTGCAGATTTTAGTGCTGATCTTGTGACATATACTGATAACGTCTTGATTATGGGTGATTTTAACATTCATGTGGATGACCCAAAAGATCCTTTAAGTAAGGCCTTTACTGCTCTAATGTATTCCACAGGTCTCACTCAGGTGGTTTCCAAACCTACCCATCTTCACTCGCATACATTAGATTTAGTTCTCACGCGGGGAATCAAGATTAGTGACGTCATTGTCCACCCCCACAATCCTATATTATCAGACCATTGTCTGGTCACCTTCAAAATGGACCTCTGCCAGAGCCTTGGAGGCACTAAGAATATTTCTACTAGTCGCTGCATAACCCCAAACACAGCTCTGGAACTGGCTAATATTCTACCCGCTGCACTAGAAGTCCTTGACGTCCCAAATAAATCATTAAATACTAAAACGAGGGATCTGAATTTGGTTCTTCAGCTATCCCTAGACTCTGTTGCCCCTCTCAAACCAAGGAAAAGAAAGGACAAGAAACTGGCTCCATGGTATTCAGAGGAAACCCGCACTCTTAAGAGGTTCACTAGAAAACTAGAACATAAGTGGTGTACCACTAAATTGGAGGTTTTCCGCCTGGCCTGGTAGGACAGCCTAATGGAGTACAAGCAAGTCCTCATTAGGTCCAGATCAGATTATTTCTCTAGGTTGATTAGTAAGAACAAACACAACACTAAGTTCCTATTTGACACTGTTGCAAATCTCACTAAGAAAAGTACACTCTGTGTTAGTTCAGATTTCTCTCCAAATGATTTCTTACATTTCTTTGACCAAAAAATGTATGCAATAAGGGACAAACTACAGACTAGTCCTAGAGGAGTGGCCATCAACACTGAACTTTCCCCTATACCAAGCATGCTGCATGTTGAGGCTCTCACTCACTTTAACCCTATTTCTATGGAAGCGTTCATCGAGCTGATAGACTCCTCGAAACCCACTAGCTGCCTTCTCGATCCTCTCCCTGCCAAACTCTGTAGGGAACTTCTCCCTATTATTGGACCACCCATGCTTAGTATTATTAATGAATCTATTGTAATTGGCCAAGTCCCCAACGATTTCAAACAAGCTATTATTAAGCCCCTTCTTAAAAAACCAAACCTGGATCCAGGTTGTCTTAGCAACTACAGGCCAATTTCAAATTTGCCATTTATCTCCAAAATTTTAGAGAAGGCTGTGGCACAACAGCTCACTGAGCACCTCTCCTCAAATCAGCTTTATGAACCTCTCCAGTCTGGATTTCGTCTCCACCACAGCACTGAAACTGCATTAGCCAAGGTAGTCAATGATCTACTGTTAGCCTCTGACGCGGGTTCTTTCTCTGTCCTGGTTCTTCTAGACCTAAGTGCAGCTTTTGACACGGTGGATCATGAGATTCTCTTGGAACGTATGGAGAACTATGTTGGGATTTCTGGTACATCACTTCAGTGGTTTAGATCGTATCTATCCGATAGATCACAATATGTCCATTATGATGGCTGCTCATCCAGGAGCTCCACTGTAAAATACGGAGTACCACAGGGTTCAGTTCTAGGCCCTCTGTTATTTTCTCTCTATATGCTGCCTTTAGGAAACCTAATTAGAAGCTCTGGGGTAAATTTTCACTGTTATGCAGATGATACTCAGCTATATATGTCTATAAAGTCTGGAGAATTTCCACATGTTATGGAAAAATGTGTTTCTAGGTTGAGAGCTTGGATGACTGCAAATTTCCTTCTTCTAAATTCGGATAAAACCGAGGTTCAAATTTTCGGTCCTAAAAAATATAGAAATTATTTTTCCAATCTGACCTTAGACCTAGACGGCGTCAAAGTCTCTCAAAGCCAGCTAGTAAAAAATTTAGGAGTCTCAATGGACCCAGACCTTTCGTTTGAGTACCATATTAAGCAAATTACTAGAACTGCATTTTTCCATCTACGTAATATTGCCAAAATACGAACAATTCTCTCAAAGGATGATGCCGAAAAACTAATACATGCATTTGTTACGTCCCGATTGGACTATTGCAATGTGTTGTTCTCTGGCCTCCCAATTACCCACCTAAAAAATTTACAGCGGGTGCAAAATGCTGCTGCTAGACTATTGACCAGAACAAGAAAGTTTGATCACATAACATCTACTCTTGTCTCTCTACACTGGCTCCCTATCCAAGCCAGAGCTGACTTCAAAGTTCTACTACTAACCTACAAATCTCTGCGATTCAGAGAGGGGATCCCTCTCTGAATTGCTCCTCCCAAGGTTTCTTCCATTTTTTTTTCTCCTGTTGAGAGTTTTTTGGGAGTTTTTACTTGTCTTCCTTGAGGGTTTAGGTTGGTTGAGGGGCAGTTCTATGGGCATATGTGAAGCCCTCTGTGACATGCTTGCGTGTAAAAAGGGCTATACAAATAAATTTGATTTATTTCATGGGACTTTTATTTCCTAATGCCACATTTATTTATTTTTTTAGACTTTTATTTCCTAACGCCACATATATTTCCGAACACCACATTTATTTCTGTGCTGTATTTATTTCCAATCCAACATGCAAACGAGAGGGGCGTGGTTATCTTCAGACCAAAGCAGCTGCACAAGATCGAAGGCAGACAGGGACACCTAGATTTGAGAGATTATGGAAGTCATTAGTATTAGTGTTAGAGATGGCATGCTGGCCTTAGTAGATCAAATTGATCAGCATGGCTTGTCAGTGGTTATCATTTTGGCACACATTGTAGATTTTGTAGAGGTACTTGGGCGGATAAGTGATCTACAGAACATAGACATTGACCACGAAGTCTTAAATAGTTTGAGACTTATCGAGCATCGTGTTCATCTGCAAGACGGCAAGTGTAGAAAGCCACCATGGGGCTAAAAAAAATCTGAACGGGACTGCACCCGACTACATCAAGTCTCTCCTCCAGCCTTACACCCCCACCCGCTACCTACGGTCTTCTTCTGACAACCGTCTGGTGGTCCCACCGCTCAAGAGCGCCCGGTCCCAACACAAGCTCTTCTCCTGTCTGGCCACCCAATGGTGGAATTAACTCCCCACCTCCATCAGAGACACTGACTGTCTCCCCACCTTCAAGAAAAGGCTTAAGACGCACTTGTTCCGGGAGTACAACGGTACTTAGTAATGATTTGCTGGACCTGACGCTAGTTTCCTCCAGGATCATAATGGCTGTGTCTACTACCGAGCACTTGTGCACTTCGAGCACTGACTTTCAGTGCTTAGGGCGCTTACACTGACAGAACCAGCAGAATTCAGGGCACTGAAAGTACCCGGATGGCGCACTGCAAACGGTCAAAAAATGCAGTGTACAACGATAGACACTACTCGCCCTAAACGGGCGCCATCTTGTCTACGTAGCGGAAGAGGAGGAGCGTTTTCGGCAGCTTTTCATTTCTAAAATAATGGCGGACGAAATGACTCGCAAGCAGATTTGAGTCCGTCCCTTCCGCCTTAGATTCGCGGGTGCCGCGAGCAGATTTGCGTCCGTCACTTCTGCCAAGTGGTTAACGTAAGAGTTCCATTTGAGACAGCACTAATCAGCGACGGAGTGCACTACAAGGGCACTGTATTGCAGTGCACTGTATTGCAGTGTACTTCGTAAAGTGTTCGGTGACTCTTATCAGACCTGCAAACTCCTCAGAGTAAAAAAGGTGACAGTGTGGGGGGGGCGTGCCCCCGGCTCGATTTGTTTGTGATTTTAATATGCAAATGAAACATTTCTGAGCGTGACTTAAAGGCCATATTGCAGGTTAAACATCACTGATGATAAATGGGTACATGAAGCACTCAAGATGTGTATATCATTTAAAAAATCTCTAAATGGTGTTAAAGACCAGTTTTTGTCGTTTTTGGTGTTAGCATTAGCATATTAGCGTGTTAACGTCATCACAATTTGGTGATGACGTCACGTTGGGGAGACATGGAGACTAGGCATAGATATCCATAGACATAATATAGATATCTATGGAGACTAGCCTCAGATTAGTACTAGAACTATGGAGAATGACTGCAACTCACCAGGGCGCTTCACCTACTGCACTCATTCTCCTCGGACCATCTAACTACATAAAACATTTACACTTTCTCCAGAATGAAACACTTTCTGTTATGTACGCTATTGCAGCTTCGTCCCAAGATCTCTACAGACCATGCAGCTAATTTAATGCTCAACACTTGAACACATGGGCTTAGTACTTGAAAGAGGAACTAGAGATGGTACAATTTCTGGGGGAAATTGTAGGGCGTGCGTCGGTTGCAGATGGGTCCGTTTGTTATGAAACAAGCCAAACCCCCTTTGAAACTAGCTATTCTAACAACGTTGTCACCAGCAGTATTTTTCAGATGGAATCGCGATTCAAACAGCACCATCTGCTAACTGAAAATATGCCCCCAAACACGTAAATAAGATTGATATTTATTTAGGGGGAAATGGCTAATTCAAAAGAAGTTTGCTGGAAGCGATCATTGTCAGTAAAAAAAAGCCAACCATTTGGTCTCAGTCTAGAGCCCTGCATGGAGAAGCTGCATGAAGAAGCTACGAGCCAGCTCGCCTAGCTGATGTTGCTAGCCAAACTTCACTGAATGTGCTGGAAATGAAAAACGTTTATTTTGACATAACCTAGTTTAGCCTGTGGCATTGAAGACAGCGACGCACCACACAAGCTTGAGTTTAAATAGCTATATTTAATGTGACATTACTTACTGCACATGCAAGTCTTGAATTGCTTAAATGTATGATGCTGCCAGTACACCACGGCACGATAGATAGTACTTAAGCTACTACTAGTAGCTTAAGTACTATCTACTAGTACTAGTAGTACTGTGCAACAGTCTATCCCATATAGTGCTAGTTCAATCCAGCCTAGCACATATATGCACGTCGTATCTACTGCGTCATCTCAGTTAAACTATCAGGGCTTGGAAATACTGCGACTTGCTAAACACACAGCTGCCTGCAAGACCCAGTGAAATGTTATATACAGCTAGCAAACTAACGTTAGCTAGCATCGCTAACGACATTTGCTAACTCAACTTCGGTAGGCAAGCTGGCCAGTGCAAGTAACAGTTGACGCTGTGTGCTTAAAGATTCTGACGCAAGTGCCGAGATTCCGATTGGTCAAGAGAAAAAGTGCTAAGATTCCGATTGGCCCAGAGAAATGTCAATTATAAGAATTATCCAATAAAAAAAAAAACCAAACTCTCCGGTTCTACACGATTCACGTAAATGATCCAATTGACCAAGAAAACGGCGATTGTCTCCGAAAAGCGACAAGTTTGCAGGTCTGCTCTTATTGAGAGACTTGTTGCTCTTGTTGGTTAGTTGTAACCAGTGTTGCCACAGTTACTTTGAAAAAGTAACTTACGTTACAGATTACTTGATTTTAAAAGTAACTAAGTTAGATTACAAGTTACTTTATTAGTTACATTCAGCAGCTGCCGACAACATCCCAGCCGCCTCAACATAAAAATAGGTGCGTTCGACTTCATGCAGCGCCGGCGTCGCCTGCAGCCGCTTGCAGCCCGGCTGACTTGAAGCAGCCAATGGCATTCTCAACTTCAAGGCAGCCGGCGGCAGCCGGCTGTCGGCGCCGCCGGTGCTGCATGAAGTCGAACACACCTATTGACAACCGGCTTTTTAAGTTTGACTGCAGTGCTGCGACACCAAATGTTTCTTCAAATTTAACGTTGTGTTTTTGTAGCTTGTTAGCACTTTGTCGCCAACAGCACAGAGTGTAGAACGAACCTTGATATTTCCATCTTTAGCTGACAAATACTCAAAATAGTGATTGTATTTCCAACTCGAAAATTAGCATCTCTTTCTCTCCTGCTAGCTACATTGTTGTTTGTGTCGCTGAGTGGTAGGTCTATGTATATACACGTGACGTGACCCTCGTGCTGAAAACGTGACTTAATTGTCGCAGAGGCTTATCTCCCAGAGACGCAAGAAGAAATCAAATATATATTTTACTATTAATGACAAAATAGTAACGCACAGTGACTTGGACAAGTAACTTTAATCTGATTACTGGTTTGGAAATAGTAACGCGTTAGATTACTCGTTACTGAAAAAAGTGTTCACTGGTTGTAACGGATTTAAATTCTTGTACTTGTGACACCCAAGATGTGTGATCACATTTTTGAGGTTTTGTTAGTTTTATTTTGAGCAATGTTTTAAGTAGGGGTCATAGAGGCCAATTATAAGTTATAAAAACGAAATAGTTCAGTGTTGTTGCCAGTAGGAACGAATGTGGTGCGATGTTTTCATCGGGGACTCTATTCGCAGGCGGGTGTCGGTGCTTCTTCAATATGCTGAGCGGCGCGAAAGCAAGACCTGTCGCCTGGTCTCAATTCTTTTCCTGTTTTTCAGGTTTGAACTTTAAATAAATCGATTAAATATTGATTACATATTGTTTAGCATTGATGTTGAATGTTGCAGTTGTATGGCGGGAAGAATGTGTACGTGTAATGTGTATTGTCTGAAATCGTTTGAGTTATATTGCATGCGGCCGAATATGGCGCGGGCAGCAACTTTTTAGTAAAACCGAGACATGTTTTGCTTGTGGCTCAATCACATTTCATGTTGGGGAAGTGCTGTTTATCTGTTATGATATTTGTATTTAGGAGATGTGTTTTTGTTATAGTAGTTTGGTTTATGAATGTTGTCAGAACTTAAGAAATTAGACTTTGCTAGCATGTCGTCTACCAACCAATTGTAAGCTAGCCATTGTGTGTTCGTCTTTTGTTTGTACTAGTTGAGGTTAGAGTACTGAACTCAAAATCCCATTTGGTAGAGGAATGGAAATTAATGTTTTGTTTGAAAAGAGTATATTCAAACGCATGTATTTTGTTTTGTTTTTGATACTTGACATAAATATGTATATATTGTGTTGCCAGAGTGGCATTGGAGCACAAAAGAAAATGTTATATTTTTCATATTGGCATATAAATAGAATATGCTGAGCGGCGCAAAAGCAAGAACAAGCACCTGTCGCCTGGTCTCAATTATTTTCCTGTTTTTCAGGATTTTCTTATCTGCCTGGGACCTGTAACAGATTTGTGGGGGCTCGTCCGGGATCAGCGACACCTGTAATTGGTGAACATCGTTGATCCAGTGATCTCTGAACCTGTGGACCGGTGTGTGACATCATCAGAGTAAGGGGCTGCGATAATCCAAGCGTTTGACCACCATCAGAGCAAGGGATTTCGGGGGCCAAAAGCATCTGACGTGTTCACTATGACCAACAACGAGAGGAAGAAACTGGTTTGGGCTATAAAGAAGGGACTGTTCTGCCTTTCTCCTGATGAGTTGTTCCAGGTTGCAGCGGACATCTCAGGGACATCTGACCAAGACTCGGCTAAGTTGAGTAGGGAGGACGAAGAGGGCTGTGTTGATTATGTATGTTCATATATGGAGAGTACATTTTTGTTAGAGCCGGAGGATGAGGGCATGTCACAGTTACTTTTCCTAAATGATGTAATTAGTGAGATGATTAGTAGCCACAAACAGGGTAGTACCTCACACACTACACAAATGACTGACACTCAATCCATTGACGATACCAATAACCAGTCCCATAGTCCACATATCACACAGTCACCTCGTTCCAACACTGACCAACACTCCATCAACACTACTGAAAGCATGATCGCCCTCAAAGACCTTCCCTTACTGCAAAGGAAAGAATTCAAAATTCATGGGGGGCAAATTGGAGATAACGCCTCTGAAATAAGCTACAGCAATATTAGTAAACAGATGGATGAGGGATTGAAAGAAAAGCACACCGAAAGTGAGATCATCAGAGCAGTGTTTCGCATTATAAAACCCGGCAACTTCAAAGATATGCTAGCCAGCAAGGAAGACGTGACAATAACAGAACTAAAGAGCTTCTTACAGTCACATCTAGGGGAGAAAAGTAGCACTGAACTGTTTCAGGAGCTGATGAATGCCAAACAGCATCCACATGAAACGCCACAGCAGTATCTTTACAGAATGATGGGGCTCAAACAAAAAGTGATATTCACGTCCAGACAGACTGATTCGGACATCAAGTATGAGGCGCGAACAGCACAGAATGTCTTTCCTCGCACAGTTTATCAGGGCTTGAGTGAGAAGCATGACGATATCAGGCGGGAGTTGAAGCCTCTGCTCACTGATCCTACAGTTACTGATGAAGTACTTCTGAGACAAGTTACCAGAACAACAAGTGAGGAGAGTGAGAGGAAACGACGCTTGGGTCATAGCACTCGCTCGAAAATAGCCCATGCACAGAGTGGTGAGGTTAATACTAGTGAGGTGACGAAAGAAAAGAGTAACACTGATATTAAGGCTAAAGATGAGCTGATTGATCAGCTGAGCGCTCAAGTACAGGCTCTCGCTCAGGCCGTAAGCTCCCTACAGACAAATGTTGCAGAAACAGCAAGGCCACCAACATCAGAGTCCCAACCGCAGTGTACCTGCCAATGTCCCAGTAAACAGGGAAGACCAATAAGAAAAGAAAGACCCTATGGGTGCCCTAATTGCATAGCGAGTAACCGGACTAACTGCAACCACTGCTTTGTCTGTGGGGAAGAGGGACACCGTGCTGTGGGATGCTTGAAAGGATCTAGGCCATCGGGAAACGCATCCCGGTCATGGCAGAGGGACAACCTGTGACCGACTGTAGTATGCCCCACCTACACACAAGTAAATCAGTACCAGCACGAGCTAACTACAATATTGCCCCTCCTCATTCATCAACTAATGACAAATCAACATCACAGCGAGTAGCTAAGCTAATTGGAGAAAAGTGTTTATTGAAATGTTATCTGAATGGACATTCTGTGATTGCTCTTCTAGATTCAGGAGCCCAAGTGAGTATCATAGACCGCCCATGGAAACAGAAATACTTGCCTCAACAGAAAGTGCGCCCTCTCAGTGAGCTCCTAGGAAACAGAGAACTGGAGGTCACTGCAGCTAACGGGGGGTCAATTCCATATGATGGATGGGTTGAACTCACCTTCGCTTTAATTGACAACAAGGATCCAAAGCTTGCCATCAGAGTACCCTTTCTTCTTAGCCGTGTGAGCCTTATGAGACTGATATTGGGCTTCAATGTGATCCAGGAGCTCCTTCTAGGGCAGACGGGTGGAATGGAAGTTGTCACTGTTATTGCAGATCTGCTGACAGAGGCCATGGGGATTGAAAATGACAAAGTTGAGGCAATTGTGAATTTTGTACAGACCGAGGACACCAATCCCGACCATGTACCAGTGACAGTTGGTCGGCACGGCGTTGTTGTCCACCCTGGCCAAGTTACCTGGATCAAATGCAAGGTGCCAGCTGAATTCACCCCACCGGTGGCACTGTTTGAGGTGAATCATCCAGACTTGAGGCTGGAGAAGTTAGATCTCGGTGATGGTCTGGTTGAGGTCCACCACAAAAGGTGGCCTTATGTGGAGATCCCCGTATGCAACCATGGCCAACACAGTATTACGTTGGACAACTTTACAATGTTAGGCAACATTCATCCAATTGAAAAGATAGTGGAAACAGACCAAACAGACAACATTGAGGTCAATAGTGTTGACTCACCTGTTCCTGTCGGCGAGGGTGGCAAAGATGAAACAGAACTATCCGGATTGTGGCATCCCCCTGTCGACTTAAACCACTTAAATGATGAACAACAAGCAGAAGTAAAGGAAATGCTCTATGAGGAGTCAAACGCATTCGCTCAGGATGACGGTGACATTGGGTGCGTTCCAAGCCTCCAAATGAGCATAAGTCTGAAGGATGACATTCCAGTGCAGCGATACCGAAGCCCCTAGACAAAGAAGTCAAAGAGTACATCCAGGACTTACTGGCAAAGAAGTGGATAGTAAAATCAAAATCTCCATACTCTGCCCCAGTGGTTTGTGTCCGCAAAAGGATGGTAGCTTGAGGCTGTGTATTGATTATAGACTCCTGAACCAGAAGACAGTTCCAGACAGACACCCCCTACCACGTATTCAAGATCTCATCGACACGCTCGGGGGGTACAGCTGGTTCTCAATCTTGGATCAGGGAAAAGCCTATCATCAAGGTTTCATTGCAGAGGGGTCGCGACACATGACGGCGTTCATCACTCCATGGGGTTTGTATGAGTGGGTGTGCATCCCTTTTGGACTTTCGAATGCTCCAGCCGCATTTCAGAGGAGTATGGAGGAAATGCTTTACTACTTGCGGGATGAGTGCTGCGTCCCATACTTAGACGATGTCCTCTGCTATTCTACAACATTCAAAGATCATGTTGAGGTTCTGAGACGCATCCTGAGGGCCCTCCAACACCATGGGGTAAAACTCAGACCAACCAAATGTGAGCTCTTCAAGAAAGAAGTCCGTTATGTTGGAAGGCTAGTCTCTGCTGATGGAGTCCGGATTGATCCTAAGGATCTTGAAGCCATCCAGGTTTTGGGAAGTAAAACCCCCAGGACTGTTGGAGAAGTAGTCAGGTGGCTGAGCGGTGAGGGAATCGGGCTAGTAATCCGAAGGTTGCCAGTTCGATTCCCGGTCATGCCAACTGACGTTGTGTCCTTGGGCAAGGCACTTCACCCTCTTCACCCTACTTGCCTCGGGGGAATGTCCCTGTACTTACTGTAAGTCGCTGTGGATAAGAGCGTCTGCTAAATGGGAGTCAGGTGGCTGAGCGGTGAGGGAATCGGGCTAGTAATCCGAAGGTTGCCAGTTCGATTCCTGGTCATGCCAACTGATGTTGTGTCCTTGGGCAAGGCACTTCACCCTACTTGCCTTGGGGAAATGTCCCTGTACTTACTGTAAGTCGCTCTGGATAAGAGCGTTTGCAAAATGACTAAATGTAAATGTAAGTTCGAAAGATGCTAGGATTCCTCAGTTATTACCGGACATACATTCAAGACTTCTCTAAAATTGCAAGCCCAATGTATGAGCTCTTGCAGGCAAAGAACACTGCGCATCGCAGTACCTCAATCTAAGCAAAAGAAGGTAAAAGGGGCACAGATTCAATCCAGGACTCCAATACAGTGGGATGAGGTGCACCAAGGAGCTTTAGGCCAGCTCATAGAGATGCTTTCCAGTCCACCAGTGCTCGGTTATCCTGACTTTGACCTCCCTTTTGTGCAACATATGGATGCATCAGAACAATGGCTCAGTGCCGTGCTATATCAACGTCAGGGAGGGAAGCTCAGAGTAATTGCCTATGGGTCTAGAACACTGACACCGGCTGAACGTAATTACAACCTTCACTCAGGCAAACTGGAATTTTTGGCGCTAAAGTGAGCCATAAGTGAGAAATTTAGAGATTATCTATTTTATGCGCCCCACTTTACAGTGTATACAGATAACAACCCATTAACCTATGTGATGAGTACTGCCAAGTTAAATGCAGTGGAAAATGCAAGGAAACTACTACATGAGTGGGGGAAACTTCATTTCAAAGATGGACTACTATACAGGAAAACTAGCCAGAGGAATCAACTCGTTTTGCCTGACCAGTACCGACCTATGGTCCTGAAACACCTTCATGATGACATGGGTCATTTGGGGACTGAAAGGGTTTTGGGCCTAGCTAGAAACCGATTTTATTGGCCATACATGAAACGGGACATTGAGGCTTATGTGACAAGAAGGTGTCACTGCATTAAGAAAAAAAACCTGTGTCCCACATTAGAGCACCCATGGGGAGCATTATCACCAGCTCACCCTTACAGCTTGTATCGATTGACTACCTTCACCTGGAGGCGAGCAAGGGAGGTTTTGAATACATTTTGGTTGTTGTAGACCATTTTACTAGGTTTGCACAAGCCTATGCTACCAGAAATAAATCCGGAAAGACAGCTACGGAGAAACTTTTCGATGATTTCATTCCACGGTTTGGCTATCCATGGAAGTTGCATCATGACCAAGGGAGAGAATTTGAAAATGAACTTTTCAAAACCCTGCAACAGCTGAGTGGAGTGGGTCACTCAAGGACCACTCCCTACCATCCTCAGGGAAATCCTGCAGAGAGATTTAACTGTACCTTGCTTCAAATGCTCAGAACTCTGGAGGAAAAAGAAAAGGAAAGATGGAGAGAACACCTACCACAAGTCATCCATGCCTATAATTGTACCAGACACGAGGCAACAGGGTTTTCACCCTTTTATCTAATGTACGGTCATCAACCACGCCTGCCTGTGGATATGATATTTGGCTTGGATACTAATGAAGAAGCCACTACTCCACGAGGCTATGCAGAGAAGTGGGCCTCTACAATGAAGGAAGCTTACAGACTTGCCTCTGAAAACAGTCAGCAGTCAAGTGCTCGGGGAAAGAAGTATTACGACTGCCACATGAAGGGTGTTGTCCTTGAACCAGGTGACCGTGTCTTGGTGCGTAATCTGCGTGAGAGAGGGGGCCCAGGCAAACTAAGGGCATACTGGGAAGACACAGTTCATACTGTGAAGGAGAGAATTGGTGAAGGACCTGTGTACAAAGTCGCCCCAGAAACAGGTGGAAATAGGGTCCGAACACTACACCGCAATCAATGTCACCTGGTCAATGTCTTACCAGTTGATCTACCTCAGCAATCACAGAAACTGACTGGGAAAACTAGAACTTCGCAGAGGCACCTACCTGTTTCCCCAGTGGAACATCAACCTCGTCGGGGGGTGAGGAACAGGCAGTTGAATATGCCGAGACAGAGTGAATGGAAGCCCAGCAGTGACTCGTCCGATGACGATGAACCACATTACTGGCTGAGGATACCCAGGAGGGGATTTGAAAGGACACAAGAACAACGTGTATGTGAGCCTCAGGAAGAAGGTGTAACAACTACTAAAAGATGTGAACAACCAAGACCAATCATGACAAAGAGAAACCAGACAAAGTGTACATGTCATTGAAAGAGAAGAGAGTATGCCCGAAGTAGAAAGAATGGAAACTGAACACGTAACATATGAAGAGGAGTACTTGCCCATTGGTCCAATAGAATATGAGCATTAGAATGTGACATTACAAGAGGAAGGACCGGCAGCTTCTCAAACAATGAGTGAATCACCCTGTCATGATCAGGTTAGTCAGTCACCAACTCGAAGATCCACTCGTGAGAGAAAACCTAAGCAGAGGCTCACATACAATGTAATAGGACAACCCTCTTACCAACTTCAAACAAACTAACACAGTGGAGGTTGATGATCTACCACCTATGTCCATTTGGGAAATGCAGACATACACTAGGGCCTACCATACACCTTTCACAGTGTTATCATATCTCACACCAAGCCACATTCTACCTTGCATCATAACCATGCCATATGCTGTGCCACTAGTTGCATATTAATTGGTATTTACACACTCACAACATACCATTGAGTATTGATTGTTTCATAATTGTGAAATGTTGGGGGTTAGAAGTTGAGGAATGTCTGGAGCCACTTAATTTTGTCAGGGAGTGTGTGACACCCAAGATGTGTGATCACATTTTTGAGGTTTTGTTAGTTTTATTTTGAGCAATGTTTTAAATAGGGGTCATAGAGGCCAATTATAAGTTATAAAAACGGAACAGTTCAATGTAGTTGCCAGTAGGAACGAATGTGGTGCGATGTTTTCATCGGGGACTCTATTCGCAGGCGGGTGTCGGTGCTTCTTCAATATGCTGAGCGGCGCGAAAGCAAGACCTGTCGCCTGGTCTCAATTCTTTTCCTGTTTTTCAGGTTTGAACTTTAAATAAATCGATTAAATATTGATTACATATTGGTTAGCATTGATGTTGAATGTTGCAGTTGTATGGCGGGAAGAATTTGTACGTGTAATGTGTATTGTCTGAAATCGTTTGAGTTATATTGCATGCGGCCGAATATGGCGCGGGCAGCAACTTTTTAGTAAAACCGAGAAATGTTTTGCTTGTGGCTCAATCACATTTCATGTTGGGGAAGTGCTGTTTATTAGGGTTCCTCCGGTAGGAGGGAACCTATTGTTTTGTTAGTATTCCTATTATTATTATTATTTTTCCTCTTCTCCGCTAAATGGCTCAATAGCTCAAAAAGTCCTTGACAAGATTTTTTCAAATTTGGCACAATGATACACCAGGTCACTCACTACTCCCAGACCGCTAATGGCCCATGTACGCCCATAGGTGGCGCTATAAGCCACGCCCAAAGTCTACGTGATTTCCCCAGCGCCCCATTATTCCAAAATGCCTGAAAATTGGTATACATGCCTTATTTCTCATGGGGAACCCATAAGGTCCGCCATGATAGATTTTGCTGTACTGTCCAAATTTGGTACAACCTTCAAAACCTTTCTCCTCATAGATCCAATCGACTTGAAAATTGTTACAGATTTGTAGAATACATGTCTTTCTATAGGGTTAAATTGAATAAGGAATGCAATACAAAATGGCGGAAAGAAGTGTATTTATGTAAATGTACACATTGCCACAATATCTTTGTGTTAATAAATCAAATATAATTTTGACTGATGGTTTTTCAAACCTTTGTGCCTCCAAGATGACATCATTCTGAAGAACCATACGCAATTTCACCTTGATATGTCAATATATGATTGAATTCAATTGAATTGCTCCCACAGCGCGCGTGCTCCAAATTCTCAGACTCATCCTGCCCCTTGACACTAGGGTGATCACCTGTCGCGCTTTACGTTGTGTCGCACAGCATTTTCACCCCTTGTCCCGCACGTCCCATATTGAAAATGATGTGCGATACAGCGCAAAGCGGGACAGGTGGTCACCCTACTTGACACACACGCGAGCTTGGCGAGACGCACACACATCCTTTCTGGAAATTGTGTGCTGACCAAGCCCCCACCCTCTGTTTTTAGCTCCTGTTTCATTTCGCTTCCAATCGCAGCTCGCCGTTACGAATATAAATCATTTTTCGGCGGCCATTGTTGTTTTCAACTGGAATCACCTGATAGTGTTGGAGGCAGCCACGTTCGGTAAGTCCTATTTTTACACATTTTAAGCTAGAATCAATGATTGGGTTCGTGAAAGTACACTACTCTTGAATTATGCTGAAGGTTTTAGCACTTTTAGACCTTTAGATCGTGAGTCTGAAGTGACGGAAAACCGAACTCGAAAAGTAGCTACTGTAGCTCTAGCTTTTTTCCTCTGTGTTTTTAATTAGTGAGTCATTTTGCATCTCGGCGAATTGTTCATCAAAAAGGTCAAGGAGGGCAGCCTTTAGGAGAAAAAGCAATTCCCCACAGACCTGTCGGCTCCGAATTTTGATTTGGGTCGTGAAAGTCTTTGTAATTGGAGTGAGTTCGGACGCCAGGGAGACCGCATAGGCTTAGGCGGCAGCCATGTTTTGGTTGCATCATGTTCACCATTTTATTTACAGTTCGGTAAATTCTACCCCCGAAAAGGGCAGGGCAGCCTCAAGAGATGTGGGAATTGTGCTTTTAGCCATATGGTCCTATTATTTTTGTGATTTGTGGAAAACTTGCAATTTGAGTGAGAGTGCATTGTTTTGACGTTAGCCTCAGAGTTAGACTTGGTTCGCTCACTGGCAGTGTCTGTATTTCACTCAATTCTACTCCAAAAACGTCAGGGAGGACTGCTTTTTGTAGACAAGAGCCTGCTGAAGATAGCCAGTATCTAGGATTTTTCAAAGCAATCCTGTTTCCCTCGTCATTTGCCTGAGAAAGCGACCTACGTTAGCCAGGCTAGTTTCACCCAGTCAGCCTATTTAAAGGTCTCTGGCAGTCAGAATCACTGATTACAGGCAAAGGTTGAGCTGGTCTTTGGTCAGATGTGTATATTGACCAGTTTAGAGCTAAATACTCTTGCCAGAGCCTCGAATCAAACCCGTGTTTTGAATGACTTTGCATGGGTCTCCATCAGGTCAACACATTTGGATTCAAGTTTGAGATCAAGTTTGAGATCGTGAGTCTGAAGTGACGGAAAACCGAACTCGAAAAGTAGCTAGCTCTAGCTTTTTTCCTCTGTGTTTTTAATTAGTGAATCATTTTGCATCTCGGCGAATTGTTCATCAAAAAGGTCGAGGCAGCCTTTAGGAGAAAAAGCAATTCCCCACAGACCTGTCGGCTCAGAATTTTGATTTGGGGCGTGAATGTCTTTGTAATAAGCCTATGCGCCAGGGAGACCGCATAGGCGGCAGCCATGTTTTGGTCGCGTCATGTTCATAAGTTCACCATTTTACAGTTAGGTCTACACGAAAAAGGTCGAGGAGGGCAGCCTTTAGGAGATGTGGGAATTGTGCTTTTAGCCAGATGCTCCGATTATTTTTGTGATTTGTGGACTTGCAATTGGAGTGATACTGCGTCCCAGGGGTACATTGTTTTGATGTTAGCCTCAGAGTCAGACTCGGCTCGCCCACTGGCAGTGTGTAAACAATTTTGTAATTCACTCAATTCTACTCCAAAAACGTCAGTGAGGACTGCTTTTTGTAGACAAGGGCCTGCTAAAGATAGCCAGTATATATCAAGGCGAGCCTGTTTCATTCGTCATATGCCCTGAGAAAGCGACCTACGTTAGCCAGGCTAGTTTTGCCAATTTCAGGAAGTCAGGCTATTTAAAGGTCTCTGACAGTCAGAATCACTGTTTACAGGCAAAGGTCGAGCTGGTCTTTTATCAGATGTGTATATATTGACCAGTTTAGAGCTAAATACTCTTGCCAGAGCCTGGAATCGAACCCGTGTTTTGGGTCACTTTGCATGGGTCTCCATCAGGTCAACACATTTGGATTCAAGTTCAAAACTGTAGTGTATGTCAAGTGTAGATGGAAAAAGCTTTGTTTTTCACAACTGAACTGACATGGATCCTTTCTTCACTTTTACAGGTCTGGAGGGTCATGCAGAGGCCTGCTCAACAGAGTTCAATAGAGAATGCTGAGAGTATCACAGACCCCTTGCTGGACTATCCCTCTCTAGCTGGACAGCTTCATTCAGCTGGCCTGCCCTGCCTGCCTGCAGGCCCCTGCCTGCCAGGGGCCTGAATAAAAACCACTCAAGAGAAGTACTGCTTCTTTATTAATAGTATTTATGTATATATAATTGCGCAGCTCCCCCTGTCAATGATCTAGCACCTCCTCAGCACCTGTATTAAAAATTATCTGGCGCCGCAGGGTTGATTGTAACTGGTGTTGGAAAACACATGTAGTAGGGCAGAATAGAGGGACTGGGCAAAGGGTGCTGGTGTGGAAAGTCCCCAAAAACTGTGCAGAATGGGAAGAAAATATTAGATGACATTGTATCGAGGCCCAATTGGAGAAGAAGCCATAGGATATTTACAATTGTAGTAGGCCATTAGATCTGTTTTAAAAGTTCAGGGGTGTAATTTGTTGGATATGAAGCCCCCACCCTCCACTCCAGAGACAGTTGGTGACAGAGAGGTGCAGACATTAAGTTAAACATAGTCATGCGTTAAGAGTAGAGTAAAAAATACAGATCCCCCCCTTTCTGAATAAAGTTCGACTGATCTGATTTGTTGATTTCTGTTGCTATGAAAACCAGTTTAGCCAAGCTAACTAACATTGTTTTTAGCTAGCTTGCATTACCATTCAATAGCTAACAAAGCATTAATAAAAATAGCTTGCTAATCGAGCAGAACTTGTTAATGCAGGAGACTCAGAGACCTTAGCGCGTCACTAGCATCTCATCATATTACGCAGTCGGAGCACAGCTAGATAATCAGCTGTCAGGGCTCTTGAGTACCCAGCATGCAGTGCGGCATGTCAAAAAACGCAAAGACTTGTGGAAAATAGTTCGGTTACAACGGCCATGCGAGGGATTTCAGTTGTTGTCTTCGTTCAGTTAGATGTTTGTAATGTTATTCCATCCATCCATCATCTTCCGCTTATCCGGGGGTCGGGTCGCAGGGGCAGCAACCTAAGCAGGGAGGCCCAGACTTCTCTCTCCCCGGCCACTTCCACCAGCTCTTCCTGGGGGACCCCGAGGCGTTCCCAGGCCAGCCGAGAGACAGTCCCTCCAGCGTGTCCTGGGTCTTCCCCGGGGCCTCTTCCCAGTGTAATGTTATTGTTTGTTAGTTAATATAATCTTGTTAGTCACCCTGAGTGTGCATGTCGTGTAGTTTAATGGGAACAGAGAGTCGGCCGTTTTACTATCAGAGGCTACACTCGCAAGGAGCTGGACGTGGGCTGTACCCTAGCCAGTTGCCTATGAGGCTATTCTTGAGATCTACTCAAGAAGAAAGTGAATATCCGTGGTTTTCAAGCCATCTTTGAGAAAGTTTGAAAACAATGTTGCGGTTGATGTATTGATGTATTGATTGTGGGAGGTAATTTTTGGACTATATCTAAACCTCATGCGGCTGCTGCAGCATTTCTGCTATGGCATGACCTGCGATGAGAGAGAGGAAAACAGCATGGATGGGGATAGTGTGCGGGCAGATGTGTCTTTATATAGGGTGAAATGGAATGAGAAATGCAATACAAAATGTCTGAAAGGGGTGTATTTATGTAAGTGTCCACATTGCCTCAATATCTTTGTGTCAATAAATCAAATATCATTTTGACTGATGGTTTTTCAAACCTTATTGGCTTCAAGGTGACATCATTGTGATGTACCATGCGCAATTTTATGCAATTTTACCTTGAAATGTCAACCGTTTCTTAACCCTTGTCCCAAAGCTGAGCAAAGCTCATACTCTGCCCTTTCTACTCATACAATCTCAACAGTTGGTGTGTAGCAGAGATGATAGAGAGACTGACTTGTGACCTTATGCTCATGAGTTCAAATCCCCATTCAGCCTATTGTTGTTTGCCAAACATGAAGTAGTTTTGCTCTCTTGTTGTCCAACTCTCCATCTTCAACAGTGTACATGTTTATAATATTTTGCGGAGGAACCCGCATCGCTGCTTGCAGCTATATTTTGTTTTGTTTTTGATACTTGACATAAATATGTATATACAGGGCTGCCAACTTTTCCAAAAACCTCGCGATAGCTCGCCCCCGAGCTTCACTCCCCCCCCCAGGCGAGTTTACACGGCTGTTTGCGCGTCAATGATGCTTCACTCCGTTAACCTGCGCCTCGTCCGTTACTGTTTACAACGTTAGCTTGGCTACTTGTTTGGCGTTGCCTTTTCAGCGTGAGATATACAATGTGTGGCGTGAGAGCGTGAGAAATGGTTGAAATGCGTGTGTCACACGGCGAAACCGTGAGAGTTGGCAGCTCTGTATATATTGTGTTGCCAGAGTGGCATTGGAGCACAAAAGAAAATGTTATATTTTTCATATTCATAGATGCCACCTACGTCACTTCCAAACAGACCGCCGCCATATGCACTACCGATCTCGCCCAGTATGGCCGCCCACACTGCCGATTTCATTGAAAAAGTGAGACAGAGATATGTCGAAAAAAAAAATCAATTTTAAGCTCCGATCCTTAGCCTATTTGTTACCCCCCAGTTTTCTTTGGTTCCTTATTATCTGCCCCAGGCTTGTCCCAATTGGCTTTCCATGACAGAGCTAGCTATAAACATTTATCTTGTACATAACCCTCCCCATACAGTGGGGATAGCTTGAAGGCTTTCAAGAGTACGGATGTTTATCAATATGCTGTGGCTGGATGGGTGAATGACGTGAAAGTGCGGCACATGGCCACCAAGGGCTTATATTTAATCATGGGAAAGCTATTTATTATTTGAAATAAATCAAATGTATGTTTTTGGTGCAGTTTACTCTGACTAGGTAGCGAGTTGTTAGCTAAGTGAATAACAGCTAGCTAGCACTCACCTTGGTGCCACTTAAGCTCACGGCTAGCTGTCATTATCTTGACAATGTTCTTTAATGTCAGATGCAGGGCTTGACATTTTGAGGCACTTACGTTCTATGCACAAGTCATTTGTCCGAAACCTTTAAATAGCCTGACCTAGTGAAACGGGCAAAACTAGCCTGGCTAACGGAGGTCGCTTTCTCAGGCAAATGACGAATGATACAGGCTCGGTTAAAGAAATCCAATATTCTGGCTATCTTCGGTAGGCTCGTATCTACCAAAAGCAGTCCTCCCTGACGTTTGTGGTGTAGAATGGAGTGAAATACAACATTGTGAACACTGCCAGTGAGCGCCCGAGTCTGACTCTGAGGCTAACGTCAAAACCGGGGGACCAAGGCATGGCTGCCGCCTACTACTATGCGGGCGACGCATTCTCAATCAAATTGCAAGACTTTCGTGACCCAAATCAAAATTCTGATGCGACAGATCAATGGGGAATCGCGTTCTCTCTTAAAGGCTGTCCTCCTCGACCTGAGCAGAATTCACAGAGATGAACTTCACCGAAACAGAGGGGAAAAGCAGGCATATTGCAGGCATTTCTAAGGCCGAGTAGGTAGGTAAGATGGCGGCGCAAAGCTACAGTGACGTCATGTGAATCAAATCAATTGGCAAATAAATAGAATATGCTGAGTGGCGCGAAAGCAAGAACAAGCACCTGTCGCCTGGTCTCAATTATTTTCCTGTTTTTCAGGATTTTCTTATCTGCCTATGGGTCATCTGCCTGGGACCTGTAACATACTCGCTGTGAAATATTTTACTGTTGATTGCTTTTCTACAGGTACACTCTTGCACTTTGTGAGGTTTATGTTGTTGAATTGTAACTTGTTTAACTGCATGCTCTTATGTTTCTTCCCTTTGGCACTTATTTGGTTTTTCACAATGTATGCTTTATGTTTTGGCTGCTCGCAATGTTTCTCGTTGTTATGATCAGTGACCTATGCACTTTTGTAAAGCTCTCTCTTGGAAGTCGGTTTGGATAAAAGCATCTGCTAAATGCATAAATGTAAATGTGGTATCGTGGGAAATTTACTACCCCAAATACATGATTAGCCTACACATTCGGGTATTTTCTGGCAGCTGCTGCTGTTAGGTGAACGCACAGCTCGCATGCTTATGGAAACCAGGTAGTCTGGAAACCAGGGCGATAACACCGGGTGTCCAGCACCTGTGCTAGGGGGATAGCTCTACCTGTATGGGGGGTGACAAGTAGGGTTGCCAACCGTCCCGAATTGTCCGGGACATCCCGAATTATGGGTGATTTTGATTTGTCCCGTCAGGGACAGCTCCAGTCCCGTATTCCAATCACAGCCTCACCGTACAATAGGCTAATAGGCTACTGTAAACGCGCAAAAACTCACGCAAACGTTGCTATGGGACACGGTTGTTGCTTGTTGGTGACAGTGTGTGTGAACTCATATCTATGTGTGAACTGGCCACTGGTGAGGTGAGCGTTGTGTGTCAAAAGGAGAAACTTGTAATAATTGTCTTGACTATTACTATGAACAATACATCCAAGCGAGTAGCTATTAGTGGTTTGCCAAAATTACACTGAAATTAGTAGGTTTATGGCTAATGAAAGCTTGCGATTTCCGTTATTGTTGGTCAGCTGTTGGTGCGCGCGCATGTGTGTGTGCGCACCTGGAAGAAAGTGTCCCTCATTTGGGGTTGAGAAAGTTGGCAACCCTAGTGACAAGTGCCATCGCACGGCCGAAAAGCATACAATGTAGACAAGCTTTGCCCACAATGTCCGTGTATTCTCTGCCTTTTTATCATTGGTTCCCAATGGGAGTAATGGCGGCGACTTAGTATGTGTGGGGACTTTGTATTTGATAGCTGCGACGTAGCGCTGAAGTTACCTTTGTAAACATTGCTTTAGCTCATGTGACGTTTAACTCGTCTGCAAAGCTAACAATCACTGCCACCACTAAGTCTTCCTAGGTGGTATGTTAGCCATAACTGGTCTCAAGTCGGCAACTGTAGGCTAAGTGGCCGACTAGCTATCAATGGGAAAAATAATAAAAGGACATCAGTGTGGCCCTTTCAGCTAGCTAGTGTTGGCCTGTATTGGAACAGACCTGAACAGCCAAACCCGTTTGTCACTGACTGGTCATTAAAACGAGTCGAGTGGTAGTGGTTTGATTTAATATTGAAGAATTACATAAATTACAATATCTGGGTTTGGGTATTGTGTACCGTGTTGAATGGGTCTTGGTCTGGACACGTCTTAGTTAGTTGCAACTTTTCATTGCCAATATTGACAACGCGTTAAGAATCTTGACTTCAATTTGAAGCAGTAAATCCAAAGGTATGGGTAATGTCTTGAATGGTCTGGCTTCACCTCAGGTCTCGTCTCACTAAATGGTAATACAGGCATGGCATAATGGTGAGGCTAGATAGTTATAGATAGCTGCCTTCTTATCAACCTAGCTATCCACATAATGGCAGAGCGACTTAGCGGTGGCAGTGATTGTCTTCTTTGTTAGGCGTAGCGACGGTTGCTAGCTTTCTTAGCTAACATTACCTGGCACTAATCACCCCCCATACTACCTGTACATCTTGCACACGAACACAGTGCTCGATAAGTCTCAAACTATTTAAGACTTAAATGTCTATGTTCTGTAGAGCACTTATCCGCCAAAGTACCTTTACAAAATCTACAATGTGTGCCAAAATGATATATCCTGACAAACCATGCTGATCAATTTTATCTACTAAGGCCAGCATGTGATCTATGACACGACTAATGTACTGTGTTCTTTTTAGGACATCCTCAGATCTCAGACTCGTGTCAGACTCAAACGAAAAGGCTTCAAGTCTCAGACCAAAAGTCGTCAGACTCAGGCGAAACAGCTTCAGTCTCAGAAAAACCTCTGTCATTCTCAGACAAAACGCTCTCAAACTAAACGCTGTCATTCTCAGACAAAACGCCCTCAAACCAAACGCAGTCATTCTCAGACAAAACGCTCTCAAACCAAACGCCGTCATTCTCAGACAAAACGCCCTCAAACTAAATGCCGTCATTCTCAGACAAAACGCTCTCAAACCAAACGCTGTCATTCTCAGACAAAACGCTCTCAAACCAAACGCTGTCATTCTCAGACAAAACTTTGTCAGAAAAAAAGTTGTCAGAGCTAGATGAGGGAGCTGTTGGAAAGCTTTCTTAATTAGCTAAAGTAGCAGCTTTTAACCCTCGTGCTGCCTTCGGGTCACATGACCCAAAGGTTCATAACGAACCATCGTTGTGTTTACCCAATTTTACCCAATACAAAAACAAATTAAAATAATTTTCTTTTAACCTTTGCAATGTGGGGGGTCTGAGACAGCCTAGCTGTTAAAAGAAAATGCTTCACTTTGTCTTTGTATGCGGTAAATCTGTCGCAATACGACGGTGGGTCACAATGACTGATGGGTCAGAATGACCCGAAGATAACACAAGGGTTAAAGTGAATACCATGGTGTTGTTTTTGTTAACTGGTAGCCTACAGCAAGTAAACTATTTGATATAATACAAAAATTCCTGATTTCGCGGGAGTTCGCAACAGAAGAATATTGCAGGGGATTTTGGCAAAATTGTTTGGGCCGCTACCCACACGGTTAGCTGTGTTGCTCATTCCACGAATGCAATCCTTACAAGTTGTATCTTGTTGTAAAGGTGACTAATCAGGCTTTCCAACGATATAAAATACAATACCAGTTGGTATTATTGAAGGGGAGGAATAATCGATTGAAATAACGTTTCCAAACTTTTTTTGAGGAGTTTATTTACAGTAGGCCTATGTGCTAATTAGGTCTGGGCTTTAAAAGAAGGACGCGGGCTTCAAATGCCCCGGAACCAAGACGGCGCTGCACGTCTCACTTTATTTAACTCACTCCGCCCAACCGTCAGAACAATGACTCCCCTTGTCACAATGAAAGCTCATAATAAAATACCTTACATAACTAACGTTACTAGTACATTTATATCAACGTTATTCTGTACAGCTAGCATTAGATATAGCTAATGCTAGCATAATGCTAGCTAGCTGCAGGAGCAGCCTTAAGCATCTGGGGGCCCGTTTCAATAATGGGGCCCTACCCACACTGTAAAAAAAAAAACATTATAAAAAAACAGGAACAATCTGGCAGCTGGGACGCCAGATTAAACCCATTAAATTACAGTAAACATTAACATTAATTAACCGTAAAATAATTGTAATTTTCCTGTACCAAATTTACAAGATATCTGTAATATTACATTACAGGATGTTCTTTGCCGGTAAATATGACTTCTATTAATTGAACTTTATCAATTGAACTATCAATTGAACTCTGTAAAAAATAAAAATAAAAAAATAAAACATTTTCAATAAATAAAAATATTAAATAAAGCCAAAACAAGATAACGATTTAACATTTTCATTCAAAACAAGTCGTGTGCACAACATACAGCATCCAGATGCTGTAATCAGCATCCAGATACTACAGTTATTATCGGCGCTTCAGATTACAACAGTAGCGCCGACTAGCTGTGCGAATTGGAGAGGAATATTGCTCGCAGCACGTTAGGCTTATTACGCCTGGGACACACTGCCTGCGATCGGCTGCGATCTGCTGCGACGCGCCTGGAATCTGCAGCGATCGTTTCGGCAGCTGGTCGAATTTTTTCGCTTGCGAAATCGGCTGCAGGATGATGAAATACACCATATTAGTTGATATTTACATTTTACATTTAGTCATTTAGCAGACGCTCTTATCCAGAGCGACTTACAGTAAGTACAGGGACATTCCCCCCGAGGCAAGTAGGGTGAAGTGCCTTGCCCAAGGACACAACGTCATTTGGCACGGCCGGGAATCGAATTGGCAACCTTTAGATTACTAGCCCGATTCCCTAACCACTCAGCCACCTGACTCCCCGATATATTCTGATATATTTGAATCCTGATATATTTGAATAAAAAAACATGTTAAGATTTTACTCCATTAATTGTAGACTACGGTGAACATTTGTAAAGTTGTAGACTTTATAATTACACAATGTTGGTAACGAACGGCCTTTACATGTGGTTACCCTGATGAAAATGAATGAAAATAAACGGATTGATCTGTTGAGCTAGCATGCCCGTAGTTGTTTTGTTTGTTTGAGAGAAACAAGTTGTCACGCGTTGCACACAACACACACGCGTGCAGACATAGCCTACCGAGAGAGAACCCCCAAGTTGATTTCTAAAATCAGCATCAAATGAATTCTCGAAGTTGAAAAGCACAGGGAGTTGTATGACCCCCAGCAACAATTTTACAAGGACAACGTAGATAAGGATCAATGCTGGGATATAGACAATGCCATGTTTATGTACCATGTCAGCGTAAAGGAAAGCTCAGAGTAGCTGAAAGGCTTGGTGACCGGCGCGGAGGAATGCGCATCTGGTGTGAACAGCTTTTGGTCAGTCGTAGCTGATCGTGTCGCGGCGCGTCCAGGCGCTTCGCAGCCAATGTGTCCCAGGTGTTAGACAGGTTAGATCGCCATCTAACTGGACAACATTCACACTCAGGGTGAACACTTAATGTATCCAAACTACAGACCATCACATTACACATATCAAAACAGAACAAACACAACAACAAAACTCAAAAAAATGCTTATCTAACTAAGCTTAAACCTTTAACTCTGTAGCTTTTCAGCTTCCTGTGGGGCAATCTGGGTAACAGGAGCGTTGCCGCTACACAACTATCTAATCAACTTTCCTTCGTCCGACTCGGGAGTCTTTACATTTATTCATTTAGCAGCCGCTTTTATCCAAAGCAACTTCCAAGAGAGAGCTTTACTAAAAGTGCATTGGTCAATGATCATAAACAACGAGATAGCCCCAAAAAGGCTTTTGCAGGCTTTTGTAGTCTTTGATATTGACTGGTGCATGCTGGGATTTCATGACGTCAACTACCCGAGCTCAGTTCACAATTCAAGGTTCCTATGTCTAAACCAAAAATTGTTATTTGTCCGTGGGATGAAAGTAAATATCTGCAAAATAACTGTTAAAAGAGCTAGTTTTGATCAAGTGAAATTAAGTGTTTTAACAGAACATTTTGGTGAAAATGTTGTTCATATTTGTAAAAAAAAAAAGACATTTTAGTGTATTTTTAAGTAACAACATTTGGCTGTAATGTTTATGTAAAATTAAAAATGTACAGTTTGCCATTGTCTTTCTATCTGTATTTCCTGTCATTCATAAATACAGAAAAAAACACGCATAATTTACAGAAAAAGTGTGGTAATTTCATCTTTTTTTTTTACAGTGCATATAAAACATGAACATAGCAGAAAAAGCAAGGATTCCTGTTGGTTTGCATCAATGGTAGCTATAATATTTTATTACTTCCCTTAAAAAGGGGGGGGCCACATATAAAATTTGTTGTAATTCCTACACCGTTCACTTGATTTGGATGTAAATACCCTGAAATTAAAGCTGAAAGTCTGCACTTAAAGCACATCTTGATTGTTTCATTTCAAATCCATTGTGGTGGTATACAGAGCCAAAATGATGAAAATTGTGTCAATGTCCAAATATTTATGGACCTAACTGTATGTACTTAAAAACATCCTAAAAGTTTACCAAAGTTTGACTCCAAGAAAGGCCCCATTTTCAAAATGGCAGCCGCCAGGTCCTTAAAATGACCATTACTCCTTTGTATCCCTCCTAAACCAGGAATACTGGTGCCTGATGCATGTTTTGTCCATGTAATATTCTGATGAGCATATTTGCATGATAGATAAGTGATTACAAGAACAATTATATGTTAAAGCAATTGGTTACAAGCATATTTATGCGAAAGTACAATTTCCCTTAAGTAATTGCATATTTCTCCTTTCTCATATCGTTTTGCCTAGTGATGGTGGTTTATAACCATTCTTTTGATTCCAATAAAGAATAAATTCATTAGAACTGTGTGGTACTGTAAAATTAGTCAAAACAGGGGTGCCAGCTTTCCAATCCACAGCATGATCTGGAAGTAAACTCTTTGGCAGTGGTATTTGGTTGAGGACTCAACCAAGTTGGAGGCAGATGTTCTGGGGTAACAAATTATTTGGCGGTAACGATTTTCTTGCTAAAAAGGTTGTAGTGCAAAGAGGCAAGTGAATCGGTACTCTTTCCGCCAAACAACACTGCCATTGCCTTGGTCCCATGGTCCTCTATGACATTCCTTGCTTGATGTGTGAGCAGAAATACATTTGCACACACAGGACTGGATGGTTGATTCACCATTCACAAGTTTCTGGAATGCTGTCTGTTTGCCAACACAGAAAATGTGTGAAGTTGTATCAGGCGTGAATAAACAGCAACTGGGAACACAAGCCACTACCCAGGACGTGTTTCATCTCACTGATGTTGTACACTTTAGTAGCTTTATAGAGGTAGTAGAGGAGAGGAGACGAATAAGTCTGTATCCTCCCCTATCAATGTTGTGGGGTGATGTTCTGAGGCCTTGACTGCAGCTTTGACAATGTCCACGTCAGCATCACCTGATGCATTGATAACAGTGCAGCCCTTCTTCTCCAGCTCTTCGGTCATAAGTCCTTGTTTGTTGCAAGATCTGGAAAGGAAATCATCCTTTCTTCCCACAAACTCAGTCTCTGCATTGAAGTTAACGATGGGGTGAGTGTTTTCACTCTCTGATGCGTATTGTCTTTGATGGAAGGACCTTCGCTATAACTTCAAAAACAACTGTTGCTTTACCATAATGGTGTATGGTAAAGTCTACATATGACTGTGCAATGGCACCGTAACTGTCACCCTTTTTCCATGCCAAGCGGTGAACCAGGGAGCCACCGTCAAGGACATTAACCTCAGTTGGTGGGATGGAATCCAGGGCAGCTAGATTTCTTGCTTGAGAACTCAGTGACTGCCTGCGCTAGTTGGGGCTTGTTGTCTATAAGGAAGACTCCCTTTCTTTCGAACAGGGCTGCAGGAAAGCTCATTACATCTTCCAGTGAAAACTGTTCAGTTTTCGACATGATCAGGAACCGTTGGAATAGCAAAGCAGGTTCAATGACTCGGTCTTGGGCAACTTTGATGGTGGAGCCCCTCCTGTTGCAAGACTGCGGGAAAATGACTGGTCCCAGGGAGGATGGGTGGGGGGGGGGCGGGTGGTTTACGTAGTCAAGGATGAATTTTGTTTGAGCAAAATGGTATACACTGTGCTGCCAACAACATTTCAATGAGGCAAGCAATATCAAATGTCAGTATTCTCTTCCACCATCTTCTGAATTGGTGAAATTGTGAATTTAGTTTTGTTGGGTTTAGTATAATGTCACCTATATACTCAAAAACATCTAGGATGCATTACCTTATTCAAATTGAAATGAGTGACCATTTTAGAGGGTTCACACACAGGCCTCTGTTCGGGCTAATTCAGAATGAACTTTTACATTGAATGTCAAGTCTATGTTTTAGCAAAAAAAAGAGTATGTGTCCAAAAACACGTACTGAGTAGGAGTTACATGACATAGGCTTAATTGTTAACACCTCTGGTTCACCCCAAACAGAGATAAAACCTTACAGTAATCTCACAAAATCATGTATTCCATAAGTATGTAATCATGTCAGTGCAATTTAGACAAGTCCAATGGATTCATAGACCCAGAAAACATGGGGTTACACACCAAAATTACTTGGCTAGGTCAAATAATGAAGGAGTTAGGATATTTTAAGGGCTTCCAGACCATCTTGGACGCCATCTTGAAAATTACACCTTTGTAGTGGTCAAACTTTGGTAAACTTTTAGTATGTTATTAAGGACACCTAATACTACACACAACAGCTGAGAAACCTTTTGTTAGAATTTTTTTAGGGTTAGGTGTTTGTTTTTCATATATGTAGCCGCCTATTAGGGGACCGCTAAGGCCTATATAAAAGCATCCAAAAAAGCATGTCATGGGACCTTTAACCTTTTCATGTTCCTGTTAAATTTGCCTGAAAACGCCTAAACAGCATACCCAAAGTAAATTGGAAGCTGTTCTTGAACCATTTGGAGTACATGCATGTAAATGATCTCTTTTGAAAGCTGACACTCTGAAGTTATGTCCCCTGTTGCCAGGACCCCTGTCAGTCCTTCTAGTGTTGAGTAATAGAAGCTTGAACACAAGGAAAGTGAAAATTTCTATTTCCGCCTAGATTTTGTTTTGAAAACAGAGGCCTGAAGAGGCAGGTATTATCTGGAAGACTAAATTGGACCACAGGTTGAAGCCTTACCCAATTCAAATCAAAAGTCAAACATAATACCACAATATATTCATATTTGACACATGTTTTTATAAGAGTACATCCAGGAATTTTCTAAAAGGGTCTTTTGGAGACTCCAAAATGACCCTTTATAACCAAGGTCAAGGTCAAATAAAAAGGTATTATTTTTCATAATTGTTATCTCTAATGAAAGGTGGTACTTAGAACTATCATATATAATAGCTAAATCCCTAATTAGTAATACTGAAACACAAAAACTGAAGCATGAACACATTGGAGTGCTTTATCTGATTCCAAGGATTGGCGCACAAAGAACACTGATTCTGTCAACCATATTGCGCAATCGACTGTTATTTTGAAGGCTCCACAGACGCATACAAATGAGGTATTGGCATTTTCAGCTAGCTGTCAGCTACAAGGCTAACGAGCTAATTTCAGAGCCAGTCGAAGCCAGTTCGAGAAATTTGTTTAGAACGAGTGGGGGGGGGGGGGGGCGGGGGGGGGTGCAGGACGCACAGACCTAGTTGGCTTTAGAGGGCTGTCAACGGGGCATGGAAGCTCCTATTGGGTCGAACAAGGTGTCAATCAAAAGGGGAGGGTTCAACGGACATTTTGATACCTTCATTTTGTAAATACTCCGTTGCTAACCGGAGAAAATAACACTTTTATGTGAACAAGTTGTTTCTTCCGTCGGCTAACTTGCATAATGAAACAAAGGATAATGGCTATTCATGAACGTAAAACATTGTATTTGGACGAATTACTTTACATGGTTAGATACTTTGAACCCTTGGGACTTACGCAGATCAAGTTTTGATGGCATGATTTGCACACCTGGACCTATTTGAACAACTTAGGATGAGTACAACTTTTTTCTTTGGCATTGTTGAAGGAATGTTCACCGGAAAAAGACGTTGACTTTGCTTGCTATTGCGACTTGATCTTGAATTGGTTTATTTCAATGGAAGCACAAGAATCGTACCTTTCCAATGATGTATAACATGTGTAGCGTCTAAAAAATATATTTGTTAGAATTTAGTGCGTCGTAACTGAGGGAGGGGGAGGCAGCATTTTTGTCTCGCGGGCGAAACAGGAGCGTAAACAGGTATGGATTTGTCTCTTAAAGTAAGAGACATAACACGTATGGAATAGCAGCAGGATTAGCATCATAGATTCATTCCTTCACAGGACACATCCCCGCTATGGATGTTCATAAATGATCATTTAATCGATTCTTTCAGAAATTTAAATTTCAGAATTTATCCGGTTAAGTGTAAGCCATTATCCGAATAACGTTTGCCGTCTCCAATGTTAGGCTACTTAAATGTCACTAGGACGATGTGCTCCAGTGTTTCCCGCTATACTCATCATTACCGCTGCTTCAGAATTGAATGAAACGTCATCAAATGCAAGCGGGTAGATTACGATTAGATTAGATCTGCTCCACGATTCTAACAACGGTCTCTCTCTCTACTGGAGACGATGAGCAACTGAAATCATGAGAAGACTTCAATCACTAGCGAAGTCATGACAACCAATTAAACAGCGCGAATACAGCAAGCACTTCTGTTCGGCTGAGTCAAGCAGTGACAAACAAGACTGCTTAGTATAAGAAACAGTAACACTACTAGCTAAAGTAGGCTACCTAGCGAACTCTCGTAATGCTCCTATTATTGTTGACTACTATTAGAAGGTGTGCACATTTGCATTTGTCCTTGCACGATATGTCCAACCCTACACCCCGCAGTCGATCAGACGCCTGACCAACAGGTCAGTGCACCGGGAAACCTAAATGTGATTCACATCCGTACCTGCAAATTTCGCTCCTCAGATATGCCGCGAGTGCTCGTGGTCGACTCCTGGACGCGAGCCCCCTTTTTGGACAGCACAACAGCAGCACAGGAAATTGAGCCGCCCTTCGCCGGAGCCTTCCCCGGGGAGTATGCAGGGAGAAGCCGTCCGGGTCTGAAGAGACGGACAGGGAAACACGAACGACAGATAGGCTAACACAACACATAGAACGGGAAGCGACCAGAAATGGCAGCAGCGCAGAACACAAAGGTAATCGAGGATCCGTGTGCGTGCATGTGTGCGATTTATAGCGCCGCCTATCGAGCTAAGCCTATGGGCTAAGACCCGGCGATGGATGATATGATGCGCGCTGCCCGAGTGCCATGCCTGAACTTGCTTCGCTCATTGCTGCAAGCTAGTGATGTGTCGTTCGTGAACGATTCGTTCATTTTACAAGAACTCGGGAGTAACGAGTCCTCTCAAAGAGTGATTCGTTCATTTTCTCGTGGCCGCGCATCGGGACTGTTGCATAAGCTCGTCCAAGTAAACATAAATGATTCGTTCATTTCCCGACTCGGTCTTCGGGTACGAGTATTTGGATCATTTTTCACGTGACCTGCGTAGGCTCTGTAGTGGTAGCTAGAGGAAACGCTAGAGGGAACGATTCGTTCATTTCCCGACTCGGTCTTTCTACGAGTCTTTGCTTGCTACCTAGCTTAACTATCTACCTAACTATAGCTTTACTGCAAGGCAGCTAATTTGCTAGCCACAGTCACTGACATTACTAACGTCACTAACGTCACGAAAACACGCGTGACTATCTTTGGCAGAACATTCGTTTCGCATCTGTTAACTTGGGGGATAGCTAGGCTAACTATAGCTTTACTGCAAGGCAGCTGCAGAAACGCCACAAGCAAAGAGGCCAGGGTGATAACTATTTAATCATTTTACTTTGTGATATGACACACAATTGTGATGTGTAATGTACAATATAAGCTGATATTATTAAGGAAGTACATCTACTTTCGGAAACAGTAGTCTACTATTTCACTGAAGTATTAGCATCATGACATTAGCCTGTGTTGCCCGGGCAACACATACTACAGTGGTCTATGATGTATCTGTTTTCAATCGTTAAAATAAACATTCCTCACATATACATTTTCGTTGTAGGATTTATTATGACATTAGATTACAAGTAAACGATTTGTGGGTGAAATTATCATTACCTGTGGTTTCAATCCAGTGTATCACTGCAACGCTGTAGCCTACGCGAGACACTACAAGCTACGCGAGACACTACAAGCTACACAGCTGTTTAGGAAGTCAAACGGCGACAGAACATGTTCGGCACTCCCCTTACTTAAATCAAAAGTCTAACTACTAACCTGAACTTCATTGCCACAGCCTAAACTTTGTCAATCTGTTCATGAAAATAATTAATTTCAGCCTAAACCGTACAACGGAACGTTAAATCCAATTCAACCAACGCAATCGCTACTGTACCAAGACGAACACAGCAGTAGTCTAGTACCGTAGTAGTACAATTTACCGGGGCAGCTTCTCCACACAGGGCTATATCGCATTTTGCGTTGTTACTGACAATGATCGCTACCAGCGAGCTTTTTATGAATGAGCGATTTTCCACTAAATAAATGTCAAGCTTATTTACGTTTTGGGGGGCATATTTTCAGTTAGCAGATGGTACTGTTTGAATCGTGATTCCATCTTCTACTGCCGGTAACGTCGTAGAATAATCTTCAAAGGGGGTTCTTTATTAATGAATGAATGCAATGAGTAGGCTAAATGCATGAAAATATCACGAGATGGGAAAAACTTAAGGACGTTTAAGTCATAGAGATTAGGTCAATTTTACACCGGTCTGCCAAATTATTTCGTTTTGATTCAACGATGAGGCTGCCTCTTGCAGGGGAAATGAGAAGACATCTATTTCATTCTACACTTCACTCGTATTTTCAGTTGTAAATGAGCAGCAAAAAAAAAAGCTTTTAAATCGATGTAATCTTTATAAACCGCCACACCCCCCACCCCCGCGGTGCAAATCGGACATATGACGTGTTGCGGTTGGCGCCCTCTGCTGGTAGTGCGGGAGGGTTAATTAATGGATTGCTTCTTGGAGTTCGATAGTAATGGGGAGACTGGGGTGCTGCTGACTCATCTGTTGTTAACCCTCGTGCTGCCTTCGGGTCACATGACCCAAAGGTTCACAACGAACCATCGTTGTGTTTACCCAATTTCACCCAATACAAAAACAAATACAAATAATTTTCTTTTAACCATTGCAATGTGGGGGGTCTGAGACAGCCCGACAGTTAAAAGAAAATGCTTCACTTTGTTTTTGTATGAGGTAAATTTGTCGCAATACGACAGTGGGTCACAATAACTGATGGGTCAGAATGACCCGAAGATAACACAAGGGTTAAAGGTGACATGACATGCTGTTTTTGGATGCTTTTATATAGGCCTTAGTGCTCCCCTAATACTGTATCAGAAGTCTCTTTCCCGAAATTCAGCCTTGGTGCAGAATTACAGCCACTACTAGCAGTCCCACAAGGAGCTTTCCTCAGAACGCGCTGTTTTGGTGTCTGTAGCTTTAAATGCTAATGAGGAGCGGAGGGGCGGCACCATGCGTTAATGTTTACAATGGATGTATAGCAATGGCTGTAGCCCCGTTGCTGTAAGATGCCTCGAATTTGCCCATTCTCATCTGATAACCCTGGTTTGCAGGGGTACACACTCAGTCATTTCAATGAGGGGAAAGGCGGATATCGCGCGCGCCATAACACCAACAGCAGAACGGTTATCCAAATAACAAAGAAGTGTACAACACTCACGTTACAGCATGTATTCACACACATACTTGATGCTATCTACCTTTCCATTAGCGACAGTAACTCAGCTGTTAGCTGCAGAGCTAATGTTACAGCCACATTCTAAGGGTAGCAAGCTAGGTAACCATGTACAGTAAAGCTACAAAATGATATAGCGTTAGTTAACTAACTTGTCCGAGGTTAGTAGCTGGACGAAGGAGAGTTAGTACTGATCCAGAATTTAATTTCAGCAAGGCCAGTTTTGTATTAGCTCAAGTTGAGGAAACAGTCGTGGCTGAAGTGTTTGGCGCAGACATACAAAACAAATGCGCCTACAACAGAAGTTGTGTAGGCGCATTTCCAGAGAAAATACAATTAAGACACTGGGTCTTCAGAGGCTCGGATGAAGGAACTGTAAAAAGATTTTTGTTTTCCTTTGTACATCCAAACTGAGCAAATGTAATGCTTTGTTCGTTTGCAAGCCATGATGTCTCTCGAGGATAAAAACACTTGCACGGTCGTAGCTCAGTTTCTTATGGGCGGGCCAGATTCTCTGGGCGGGCAAAGCAGAGAGAGGGGAGGTAACCTTATAACAAAATGACGTCCCCAGGACGTCCCTTGTTAGCTGGGTAGCTAGATAGCTTATATGGACATTAAATCATCAGGTTAATACCACTCACAGACCCACCTTTCTTGGTAAAAAACTGGGTTACTGATTGAAACCCTCTCTTTTGTCTATCCTCTCTTTCTTTTTTCTCTGGTCTTTTCCGAAACCCTGATTTGTGTATACGGCCCGACATTCTAGCGCATCTACTGACTGCAACTAAACACCGTCACCGATAAGTGCGCTAACAGTGCGTGTCCACTGCAGCGACGCGAATCGCTTGCCATCGCTCGCCTTCCCACAGTTCACCACGCTCGGGGGCGTTTCAAACAGATTAATGTAAAATGTAGTTCTCTAAAGTCACTGTTGTAGTTGTCATGGCCAAGTGTGCAGACTTGGGTTTACATACTCGCAACATCGATCAAAATACAACTTGTATACAAAATACAAAACTGTTTAATAGACATAAACGTTGACATGTGTAAAAATGTCGTTTTATATTAAAAAAAAACGTTTTATTATATTACTCAAAGTCTGCTAATCTGTCGATACGATAGGGAGTTCCAGCCGGGCTAGCTAGCTACTGTAGTTACCACAGAACAAAGTTACGTAATGTGACTAGACTGAATTTGAAAGTACAAGCACCAACAACTTCGGCAACCTTGCGCCATGCATCGTTTTTTATTAACATCTCTGTACGAATACAGCTATGTATCGTACAGGACTGGGTAAGCAGCCACACAAACGATTAGTTTCTCCTCCACCTTGAAACCTAGAAAGCTAGAAATGTTCACCATGGTTGCTACGTTACGAGAAACAAGAAAACACTCCGATTGGCCATCGCTTGCGAAAATCGCTCCTCATTTGCATAAAGTTGAGAAAATCTCAACTCGGTCGCGTCGTGTCGCTACCCACAATGCACCACGCAAGCGATTCGCCTTGCTCCATTGAAAATGAATGGAAAACATGTTGTCGCTCGCATCGCGTCGCTGCAGTGGACACGCACTGTAAGACAGGATCAAACCATTTCATGCAGATACAGGGGGATGGTCGTTCAATAGGGATATTTAATTGCCAAACACAAGTAAAAACAAAGATCATTCATTGTATTTTTATATTTTAAATGTATTATATACTCGATGATGGGTTATATAATATAATATTATTTTATATTACTTTTTGCCAATTTTTAGCTTAACAAAAGTGCATAGGTCAATGATCATAAACAACGAGATAGCCCCCAAAACATTGCGGGTAACCAAAACATGAAGCATATTAACATGAAGAACATCCACACCCTCGGAAAACCCACCTGCTGCCATTGAATAAGGTAAATTTGTACACACATGTTAACCTTTCCAGCTCTGTCTCTGACCGTAGTTGGAGATTGCAGGGGAAACGTTGTTAAACGTTCCAGGGCCGAAGTATTAGCTAGACTTCGGGGTTAATTTCCCTTTCTTCTCTGTCTGCTGCTGGTTAGCAAATAAATGCCCACTGTGTTCTTTGGTTTCGATTTATTATTGATACCGAAATCCAGTTACATGCACACACGTATGCTCCGGTCGTTGCATACCAAACTTATACGTTAGCATCACCACTTTCTTCTCGCTCTCTCTCTCTTCCTCGCTCTGCCACACCCACCCTGTACGTGCTGTTCTTAAAGGAGCCGCACCATTTTACAACACACAGGACAATTAACGCGCTCCTGGTTTACACCTGCTTTTAAGAGGCGGAGAATTTCCCCCGCAGAATAGAGGCACGCTGGCAGTCTTTGTAAATACCGCAGAATATATAATTAGGGCACTTTACACGTATCCTCACACCTTTTTGTGTGGAACTCACACTTTCCCCATGACCCTCCCACGAACGCATATTGAAAGCGCAACTTGTCTGTTCTCGCTCATGTGGTAGGAAGTCTGCGATTTTACGCAAGTGCGCCCTGTTGGTAAATAGCCAGCATCGGTTAGGTCAGTCTTTGCGAACAATTAACGCCTGGAAACGGGTGCAAACGGATTGATAAATCTAGCCCTGAGCCTCTGCAAGACAGCCGGGGAAATACGAACCACATGACAGCCTGGCTGAGACCCTTACTGAATACAACAGCATCATTCTACACACAAGTACATTAACAGCATATTATTCTAACAATAGACGACTGGTGTCGCCACTATCTCCTTTTATGACCCATTGAACCTAATAAGCCTCCAATTTCCTTCAACAGGATTGTTACAAAGGGATTTTACATTGTGATGTAATGTGATCCAAGCTCACACAACGCGAAGAGCGTGGAAGTGTCATGACAGATGGTCCATTAAATACCCAGCATCTGAGCCTGCTCATTTGGTCCTGGCATTATACCCCATTAGCATCCACACAATAGAAGAAGAGACTTCGATCTACACTTCTTTAATTGGATGTTGGCAGAGCGTGTTTAAAAAAATAACAGAAGCAAAAACAAAGATGACATCCCCAGCCTTTTACTCGCCAAAGCAGCCATTTTATAAACTGTCACTTGATTGAAATTTAAAGATCGGTTCCCCGGTGCCCTTTCTCTCAGCCAAGGCAATTTCCTGTGGAAATGGATGGTAGTAAATATAGCTAATGTGCTGAGCAGGCGACGCTACACCAACATGCCGTTTAAACTTGACATGAGTTATCTGTGTGATTCTAACCATGGTTGGGAGATGAAATCCTGAGCCATAACAAAGACGGCAAATTGATACACAATTATCCTGGATGGACCTCTGACAGATTTCCGTCCTAAAATCAAGTGAGAAGATGAATCCAGACATGGGCCTTGATATAAATTCTGGGTGACTGTAAAATAAACATTAAAAAATGGAGGGAATTCATTTTACGCTTTTAAACCAAGACTACTGTCTTTCAGGATGTTTTGTGTTGCTGCTGCTGTAAATAGACAGTTTTGAGTAGCTTCGGTGCTGACTTTTTTAAGAATTGTTATAGCCACATCCATAGTTAAAATGTATGTCATAATGTTTAAACGTTCATACTTCAGTTAGCTTGCACCACGATTATACAGCCTATTTCTTTTTTGTAAGAGAACATTTTATTTTACACTAAACTACTGTGTTATAATTGTAGGATTAATACCAAAGATCAATTGTCTGAGTGGTGTTCCAACTGAAAGCCTATAGCATAAAAGAAGTGTTCAGACCCTATTCTTCACTTAGTATTTGGGTGGCACTCGTGGGTCCTACAGACTGTGTCCTGCAGACTGTATCCTACAAGCGTGGGTCCTACAGACTGTGTCCAGCAGACTGTGTCCAGCAGACTGTGTCCAGCAGACTGTGTCCAGCAGACTGTGTCCAGCAGACTGTGTCCTGCAGCGTGGGTCCTGCAGCGGGTATTCTGCAGACTGTTTTCTGTAGCTTGTTGTCTGTAGCATGTAAGACACTGTGCAACAGTTATGTGGTGACACTGGTCAGCCATGCTGCCCAATAAATGAACCGTCAACCTCCTTTCCCTCTTTCTTCTCCTCTTCCCCTCCTTTTCCTCCACTTCCTCGTCCAGTCTGCCCATAGCTATTCTGCCCACAACACCTTTCATTATTCATAGATGTGTGACTGAGGAGTGTAATTGCCGGGTTTGTGCCTCACAGTGCATACAGATGCTGCCATGACAGACAGATTCACTGGCCCTTATGTTATACACAACATCAAAGTCATGAGGTCATTCTTAGAACGGGCAGTTTCTAATGTTGATTCTGAAGAATGTCTGCCATTATTCTCTGTGGCTGATCTCCTCTGACACAGACTCAGATTTGATAGGACGAGGGGACCGCAAATACAAAGAAGAACAGGATTCAGGCTCAAGCTACTTGTTTAGACTGCTAGTTAGGTCACAAGTACAAGCAATGACAATTAGACCGACCAGTAGTTCTCAATGCACCCAGATTGCTTATGGATTTTTTCAGTTTGGCATTCCAATCAAGTCTACAACACCCACTCCCAACCATAAAATAGACTGTGGCCATCATATAATTAATGTAATTTTACAACACAATTTTTATTATGTGTTCCGTCAGAAAGCTGCTTCACCTGCATCAATACTTAATAGGGTCCAGTACAACTACAACTGTCCCTTAATGGTCTGGAAGCAAAGTGCTTCACACCTGTCCTATAAGACGGCAGAAGAAATAGTACACACTCCCCTGCTTATTATGCGTTTTGGTCTGTACTCTGGCATTTCCCCAGAATGAAGCTGGGAGCACACAGATGCATTTATGTAGATGATGATGCCTTGCTTAGCCAGAGAGATGCTGATGGGGGAGGTGAGAAAATGGAGGATGTGAGTGTGGTATGAAACAAGGCCAGGACAAAAAGCTGTTTAAGTTGCCGCAGTAGAGAGAACATTGTGGTGCTGGGGTCTTTCTGGGTGTTGAAGCTGTATCTGGTGCTCCGCGCTCTCTCTCTCTCTCTTTCCCTTCCAACATCTCTCTTCTACTGCTCCCACACACCCCCTTTTCCCTCCATTTCTTCTTTCTCTCAGTCCCTCCTTTCCTCCCTTCCGCCACTACCTCCCTTTCCCTCCCTCCCTCCCCCTTGCCCTGGGCTGCAGAGATAGGGTCTGGTCCCAGGGAGATCAGGGAGGAGACAGATTAAAAGTGAAATCTGATGCAGGGGAGCAGCGGTCTGTCCCCAAGGACATAGTGTTTAATACAAGGCAGATCGGTACTTAAGAAAGATTTGTTGGATCCGATGTTGGGTTATTTCCTCCAGGAACACAATGACACTTATTGTTGGTTAGTTTTTAACTGATTTAACTACTTGTACTCGCTGTAAATTATAATATTGTTCCTTGCTTTCCTACAGGTACACTCTCGCACTTTTGAGGTTCATGTTGTTTAATTTGTAATTTGTTTAACTACATGCTCTTATGTTTCTTCCTATTGGCACTTATTTGCTGTTCACAATGTCTGCCTCATGTTTTGGTTACCCGCAATGTTTTTGGGGCCATCTCTTTGTTTATGATCATTGACTTATGCACTTTTGTAAAGCTTTCTCTTGGAAGTCGCTTTGGATAAAAGCGTCTGCTAAATGAATACATGTAAATCCCTGTGGCCACATTGAATACATCTCTAAAAAGGAAGGCAAAGGGGTTTGGGTCCCTTAACCCTTGTGCTGCCTTCGGGTCACATGACCCAAAGGTTCACAACGAACCATCGTTGTGTTTACCCAATACAAAAACAAATAAATAGCATTTTCTTTTAACCTTCGCAATGTGGGGGGTCTGAGACAGCCCGACGGTTAAAAGAAAATTCCTCACTTTGTTTTTGTATGCGGTAAAGTTGTTGCAATACGGTGGGTCACAATGACTGAGTCAGAATGACCCGAAGCAACAGAACTGCTAATACATTTTCAATCAAAATCAAACACAGGCTGCTATGCTCAGTTTTTTGGTAAAAAACAAACAAACAGCAGTGTTCAACCTGCAGCCTTGGCGTATCAGAAGCCAAAAGAAACCAGGCATGAAACTATCCAGGGCACTACAACGTGACTGACACCTCTCCACTCCCATCCAATTGCGACCTGGCCCTGAGTTACTGGCACAGGCCTCTGAGGTGACAGACACTGCATTTGCATTACCGCATTATCAGGAACGGCACATAAAACTTAACAGCCATCACACCTTCCGTTTGTCAGACGGTCACCTCTAGTCAGTATATGCAGCTTAACTGCTCCTGCCCACTAACAATGGAAACAAAGCTTCATTCAAGTCCAGGAGCCACGTCTGGCTGCAGATTACTGCCTGTAACGACGGGAGCATGGATGCATTTCTGACATTAATGATACTCACAAAACGACCTTCCTAACGCTCACGGGTCATCACGCTCTCAACGCGAAGTTCTTTGATCAACCCGTTTCTGGCTTTGAGCACTTTTATGTAGACTATTTCATCATGCCATGTAATTAATTTAGCAGCTGACACCCGTGCCGTTGTCATTGTGAATTATTTGCACGTGTGCGCATTAAAATGGGGGACGGGGGAATTCTGTAAAGCTGCACTAACCAGATTGCATTTATGATCAAATATGGTGTAGCCTAGTGATAAATCATGATTATCTGTAGACATACCTACACACCTGCAAGTGTTGCTTCATATTTAGCCTCCGCTTACGTGATTGTCAAACCGAGTATTTCACAAATAGGCCTACCTCGTTAACTAATGAGTGCATCTCATGAACACATACAGCAGAGGTGTAGTCCAGGGTATACGCTGGTATACGGCGTATACCTACTTATTTTTCAGTCAGCATTGCGTATACCCACTTCTAAATCCCCCCTGATGCGCATCATTCAGTAATATCTGTGAGTCAGATTGCCTATTTTCTTCCTCGGGGATAGTGAAGCCATGACCCACCCTCCTCTGCCTCTAATTGGCTGGTACTCGCTGCTTTCACTGATTAGATTGGTTAACTTTAGGCATGAGGACTGATGAGCCAATCAGAGGCAGAGTAGGGCGGGTCATGCCGAGGAAAATATTGCTAATACCTCAGGTGCCAGTGAAAAAAAAAAAAAAAAAACTCAGGTGCCGGTGCCACTTGACTACGATAACGGCAGCAGACCAAACAACAGATGAAGAAATGACACAAGCGGCGGTGTGCCACCCCAGTTGATGGAAGACATCATTCTGAGGTAAGTTTTAAGGTGGTTTCCAAATGAATCATTATTTTAAACTACTGGCAAATTGCCAGTGACTGCACATTTAGAGGAGAAGAGATGTTGCCGCCAATAGTTAGTGCGAGTCGGCTAACGTTATGAAGCTAGCTACGTAGATTGGGATAATGTGGGGAAACCGGGGCATTGTTGGTTTTCAGTAAGTGTTTAATCAACCCAGTTCATAAGAATTTCATACCAGACTGATGAAACTGATTATCTCAATGTTTATGAAGCTTGTTTATTATTGTAAAGGTCTAAATTATAACGTTAGCCAAGTTACTAAGCCCTAAATTATAACATTAGCCAAGTTACTTAGCCCTAACTAACCTATATGATCTAGTTTAATTGCATAGTAGCTAAGCTGGTAGTTGATTTTTAAGTAAGTTAAAACACAAGAATGGGGACAAATAGTTTAAGATTCAGCCTAAAACAATATTGAGGTCTAATCAGGCTGTCTTATTTTGTATAGGGACAGGTAACCATGAAAAGGAAGGGAGATATTGCTGACTTTTTTGTAAAGAGGCACAAATCAGGCCCAGATCAGGCCCAGGCAGACCCCACCCCTAAAACCAGCAGCCCTGGCAAGGTCAGATGAGCAAAGGTCAGAAACCCAGTGCTGGGTTGAGAGAGTATATCACTGTTGATGTGTTGTTAATGCATATATTTTTGTTAATTGTTAACTAAATATTGTTGTAACATATTTTGTTGAATGATTTACCGGTAAATGAACATGTTCAAAACAAAGCATATAGCAATATGAACAAGGATGCATTGTCACCTTCAGATTTGAAGTATTTTATTTAAATAAATGTGCAAAAAATAATCGAAACACCATTTCCTGTTTGCCTCATGATAAATACATTTTACATTCATCCAGGCTGCTCTTGTGACCAGTAGTAACTACAAACTGCTCCTAATCAAGTCATGATCATTTTATAATAGTGTGCAAGTAGAAATTACATATTTTTGGGTAAACTAAATCATAGTCTTACATGTCACTGTTTCTAAAACAGGGCTTTTTTTCTGGACTACTTAAAAAAAAAAAAAGGTGAATACTGAGAGTATACCCACTTCTCCAGGGACCACTACACCACTGACATACAGTAGCCTATAATTAGGGTGACCAGACGTCCTCTTTAACCCGGACATGTCCTCTTTTCGAGACCTAAAAAATGCGTCCGGCAGGGATTCCAAAATCATCCGGGATTTTGCCTCGTCGGATATAACACTTTCACAAACTAGTTATTACGCCCTTACAAGTTTTGGAAAGGGTATCTCCCTTACGTTCCACCTTCTTGCGTGAGCTCTGACTGTAGAGAGAACTGTCATTGGTCGACCGCCTTCTCAGTGTTGCCAGATGCACAATAATTATCCTCCAAATACGACCATTTTGAGCCTTTGGTACGAAACTTCGCCATTTACAATATGGCAACACTGAGCACCTTGCCAGTTGCATTGCCAGTTGCCACTAGTTGCATTGTTTACAACAGCATGACATCTGCAGCCATGCCAAAACGTAAATTGAAGTTCACAGACAAAAAAAAATAATAAAAACTTTCGCCTAGGCCGTTATCCTTCGGAAGCTGAGTGCATGACATGCAGAGCAGGCACTTATTATTATTGCTTTAATATATGGACAAGACACATTAAAGACATTAAACAACCACTGAATGCCACAGAAGCACTGGACTAAATGCCACAAAAAAAGATTTGTTTTACATTTGCACTTTGCAATTTTGTTAAGTTTCAATAAATAAATGATCATGTAAGGTATTTTATTGTGAAACCTCTCAGTTGACGGTTAATATGAAGTTCTAGTAAATAGAGCTTTTATTGTGACAAGGGGGGTTTGATTCGGACGGTAGGCCTATGTCTGGGTTGAGTGAAATGAAGTGAGACGTGCAGTGCCATCTTGGTTGAGGCATTGGAAGCCTGTGTCCTACTTATAAATCCAAACATAAGCTTAGACCATATAAGAAACCCTCGGCTACAATCATATAGCCTATGTCATTTGTGACATTTGTATGCATTCACATGGTCATGGTGAAGCATACAATAGGCTACACTACCCGCCGCCGCAACGAAGTGTCCTCTTTTTCACAAACTCAAATCTGGTCACCCTACTATAATTCACCCCATTTGTATTTTACAATCACTCCACTAAATATAAACATGTCATTTACAAGAAGTCCGGTTGTATAGCCCATAATTAAAGTCAAGATTTTAAAAGCCCAATGAAGCCCAGAAGCAGTCTGTTCCTGGTAATGGTGAGACAAATTTAAGGAAGGGACTTTCACATCTTAACACAAGAGTTGTGATCACGCCAGGAGGGGTATGGTTTATGCCATTTCACCTGCAGGATAAGGTCAAACGTACAAATGTGTGGCGGCTAAAGGTCATCAATCGACAGAAGGACTCACATTTGCCAAAAGAAATAGGACTGGACAACTAAGAGCCTTTAGTGTTCTAATCTTGCGAGTCAGGTGGCTGAGCGGTTAGGGAATTGGGCTAGTAATCCGAAGGTTGCTGGTTTGATTCCTGGCCGTGCAAAATGACGTTGTGTCCTTGGGCAAAGATTAAAAGTGAAATCTGATGCAGGGGAGCAGCGGTCTGTCCCCAAGGACATAGTGTTTAATACAAGGAAGCTCTGCCATCCTGACATCCACCATCCAGAGAGGCTGAGCCAGAGGAAGACAGGGGGATGAAAAGATAAAACAGTATGACCAGAGAAGACGATATGATAATCGTGTAGGGAATTGGGCTAGTAATCCGAAGGTTGCTGGTTCGATTCCAGGCTGTGCAAAATGACGTTGTGTCCTTGGGCAAGGCACTTCACCCTACTTGCCTAGGGGGGAATGTCCCTGTACTTACTGTAAGTCGCTCTGGATAACAGCGTCTGCTAAATGACTAAATGTAAATGTAATCTATTCTGCATGCACAACCATAAATCATTAAGTCTGTAGTTAGCAACTCAAATGAATGCATATCTGAACTAATAAAATATAATTAGCAGGTGTCAGCGATAAGGGCAAATTAATTATTATCTATAGCAATTAACATAGAGGTGACCTGAACAGACAAGATTTGACTGCTATATTATATTTTAACAACTTATTTTAGGTGTTACTTTCCTTATTTAACTACGATGTACATATAACTATGACAGCGTAACATATCTTTTATCTTCCATATTTCCACTATAGTATAACTTTACTGCTTACATGGAGTGAGTCATGTGTGAACGACTTGCACTCCCCACTGACAAAGAAGCAGGTCAAGGAGTTGTCTCACAGCGAGAGCAACAACAACGAAAAGGAAGAGAGTCTCATGGTGAGTAGGTCTAGTATGTGAGCCGTCCCCTGGTCACGGGATGAATTATTCATTAAGGATCTGGAGACATCAGTTAGCGAGACTGTCAATACCAACTCGTCTGGCCCACGTCTGCGGACACTGCCCTTTACAGCAACCTTTTAACAGTCGACTCCTCTGAGGGAGTCAATTCTTAATGCGTTAAAGGATCCTAAAGTAGGTTCAAATAAGTAGATAGTGGTAAATTCAAAGAAGGCTAAGTTCAGTGTTTAAATCTTAGTCTTGTGTCAAGTTATCAGAAGTTGTCACTCCATTGTTAGTTGTTGAATCTATAGGGATGTTATGGATTGTTGGTTATTCAAATCAAAAGCATTTGAACAATAGTCTGACTATTATGTCCTTATCTGGATCCTTAAATATGCATCCCTAATAACTGTCAGATCATCAACTGTTGCTAGAGTTCGTTACAATTCTCCCTTCATGGGACATCCTGTTCAACTAGGCTGTGTCCTGCAGGGCCTGTTTCGAGAAAATGTCTATTTAAACAGAATGGGGTAAATATTTATTGAGATCGGTATAACAGGGCACCCGGAGAGAGGGAGCCGGTTGCCTTGTGGCTGAGAAACAGATGTGGGAGCCCGTCAGCGGGGTAAAGAGGGAGTGGCAGGGGTAAGAGTCTCACACTCCGGTACACCAGAAGTTCCCTACCTGAAGCTCAGAGCACACACAGAAAACAAACTTTCCACAAAGGCACACCACAGAGGAGCAGGGACAGAGAGGGAGGGGGGGAGAAATATGGATGGAGGAAGAGAAAATGAGAAGACAGAGAGAGCAATGGAAACAGAGCAAGATAAAGACGGATAAAGAGAGGGAGAGAGAGAATGGTCCATGTAGTTAAGGTAAGTTTTGTATTGGCCACCTTTTAATTAGTGGCCAGAACAAGAATAACTTTTCTTTCAACACCTATAAATCTCCTGTTCAGTATACTGAGTTGTGTTATAATCTTCTGAAGAATCCTCATTCATACCTATAATATCAGTGAAGATCTTTCAGTAAATGTAAAATGAATGCCAAAGTTGGGGTGGACATTCATTCTTCTATCTTGTTATAGTTTCATTATTTCTATGGCGTTATACGAGAGCAGGTTTGTTTCCCATATGGTCAGGCTGCCTTCCTCTTCAGTTGATAAGAGACCGGAGACCATTTTACTTTCCAAATTAAGCCTTCACAAAAGGTTGAAATCACCCACAGGCAGAACAAAGTAGACGTAGAGTTTCACACAGAGTGAAAACATCTGCCAGCTTTTTAACAGTGCTTCTTACTTTCACTGACTTTAACTTTAGAGAGATGCTCAATATTTATATTGTTTGTACTTCTCTTTGTGAGATGAACGTCTTATTTTCCGTCTGTACTGTACCACATCACTGTACACGTGTGTCAGCACAGCGAATGAAGAATCCACAGAAGACAACTGTGCAAAGCTATCCAGTCATAACCCATGTGTGTGTCGACACTCCACAGCTGTCTAAGGACATTGTCACACCTGGATCAAGCCCTTCTCCTGACAGTGACTGTTCCTTTGACACGTCACTGTCAAGGCCCCATCCCATTGTGGTCTACACTAACAGAGGAAGGCTGCTGTGTTGCGGCAGAGTTTAGACAAGGAAGAGGAAGAGACTGCATAACTGACAGTTTAAACCATGCAAAAAAGTACCTTGTATTAGATGGTTTAATTTGGTTCTTACATTTTTACTTGCTCCCATAAAGAAAATAGATAATGTATGTTTTTTTTAAATTAATGTTATTTTCAGTGAATGTATAAAATCGATATATCCTGTAAGAAATAAATACTGAAAAACAATTGAACTGTTCACCTGAGGAAATACAGAGATTGCTTAATATTCCTTATTTGGAGATTAAATAATATTTAAAAAATTACATTTGCTATTATACAGTGTTCTAAGGACATAGGGACACATAGTGACAGACAGGGATACAGGGAGGGAGATAGAGAGGAAGGGATAGGATTGGGGAGGGGGTGAGGGAGAGAGAGGAGACAGAGAGAGAGAGGGAGAGAGAAAGACAGAGGGAGGAGAAAGATAGGGTGTTGGGGTCTAAGCCTGGCTGTAGATCTGACAATTCACCTGCAGGATGCAGTCACCAGACTGAGGGATCATTCTATCTTCTAATCAACATAGCTATGATGAGGGCTTTCTGAGGCATACGCAAGACAACACCTGCCAAAACACACACCAACCCCACCACACACTGCTAAACCCAGCTGAGACCTACAGCCTTTATGCTAACCAGAGGATTATGCTGTTTGATTCCGTAACACCTCTTGGGACGGCGGCTGACAAATGCTAAAAAATGAATTACAGCTGATACAAAGAGAAAGTAGAATAGTAAGTTGGAATGGGAATTAATGGAATATGTCTTCTTCGTATAGTTTTACAATGAAGCACTAGTCCAGTCCTCTGTTACATTTGTCGCTGGCCGATGTCCAGTGGTTGATTCAGCCAGGCCCTTTTACAAACACAAAATGCCTTGGACATGACAATGTGTGCCTCCACACCTACCTGGCCTGTGAGATGTGTTTGTGAATGCGAGACACATCCAGAGCAGATATAGCCAAAGGACACACTGTGAACCATAGCAGGTCAAATAAATGACCTGCTTTGTTGACAAGGAAATACATGTTTGTTTCCAAGCATGGCTACCACATCAGTGGACATAGTAATGTTCGATTTTTTTTGTACACAAGACAACAGCGGAGCTGATTGGAGGAGTACAGTCTGCACTTGAATATTCTACTATAAATTTACAAAAGAACAGATCCACATTCACAACAGACTGGACAGATATACTGTGTTGAAATACAGTTTCTGACAGCTGATCATCTATGAACTAAATTCCTGCATATGATCAATTTAGAAACTAATAGCTGAGACTGCATCTCATGTGGGCCATGTATAGACAAGGAAAAACATACCATATCACAGCTATTTTTGGAGACCTAACAAGTGGGCTATTGAGACAAATATTGATTCAATTCTAGGCACCTGCACAAGAATAGGGTACTCTGCCATCTAGTGGAGGGTTTAAGGAAAACATTAAATTAATGTGATCGAATCGTCTCACAGGTCCAAAAATAAATAAGTAAATGAATAAATACCTTCACACAGACTTAGCATTTATCGACATATAAATCCAGCTAATATTAAAAAAAAACTGAGAACAGCTGGTAATGAGGTAAACAGGCTGAAACCGACCAAATTAGCGTCTTCAAGACAAACCCCTATGGTCAACAAATATTGGTAACACTTTACAATAAATGAACATGAATCATCATGCATTAATACCTGAATTAATACTTACTTAAATATGAATTATGATGAGTTAAGGCATGTACTAATCACAAACTAATAAAGAGCTAACCTTAAACCGTCTTCCCAGATGCCTTCAAAACAGCTGTTGTAAAGCCCCTATTAAAGAAACCCAAATTGGATAACAGTCTACTTGCAAATTACAGACCAATATCAAACCTTCCATTTATTAGTAAAGTACTGGAAAAGATAGTTTTAGTCCAATTAAATTCTTTTCTTGAAGAAAATAACATCCTGGAAGTCTCGCAGTCAGGTTTCAGGAAATATCACAGTACTGAAACTGCTCTCACCAAAATAATTAGCGACCTCAGACTAAACTCTGATGCAAATAAAGTCTCTATCCTTATCCTGTTAGATCTCAGTGCAGCATTTGATACAATTGATCACGACATCCTAATCAATAGACTGGAAAAGCTTATTGGGTTCACGGATAGTGTATTGAACTGGCTGAAATCATATATCACAGGAAGGAAGTTTTATGTTAGTTTAGGTGACCATAGGTCCAAGAAACATGAGAACTGCTACGGGGTTGCTCAAGGAAGCTGCTTAGGTCCATTACTTTTTTCTCTTTATATGTTACCACTCGGCGACATAATCAGAGAACATAACATAGATTTCCATAGCTATGCGGATGACACACAACTATATATATCCACTGAACCCAACGATGCAACGGCCATCAATTCCATTACCAACTGCCTGTTGGCAATAAACAAATGGATGAATGATAACTTTCTTAAATTAAATGAAGACAAAACCGAAGTCCTACTATGTGGCCCCAAATCCAAAAGAGAGATGCTTATTAAGAATCTTGGAGGCTTAACCCCCTGTCTTAAACCAGAAGTGACGAGTCTCGGTGTAATCCTGGACTCAGATTTGAATTTCAACTCTCACATTAATAAAGTGACCAAAACAGCTTTCTTTCACCTGAGGAATATAGCAAAGGTACGACCATTCATAAACCAAAATGATGCAGAGAAGTTAATTCATGCTTTTATATCCAGCCGGCTGGACTACTGTAACGCACTTTTCACTGGTCTTCCCAAGAAAACCACTGAAAGACTACAGCTCATTCAAAATTCTGCAGCTAGATTATCAACCAAAACTAAAAGGAGAGAACACATTAGTCCTGTCCTAGCTACTTTACACTGGCTCCCTGTTACCTTCAGAATTGACTTTAAGGTCCTTTTCCTCACATACAAAGCTCTACACGGACAAGGACCTAGCTACATTGCTAACTCCTTTATAAACTACACACCAGCTAGAACACTGCGATCATCAAATGCAGGCCTATTAGAGGTCACCAGAAGCAGTCATAAGAAGATTGGTGATTCGGCCTTTGTCAATTACGCCCCAAAACTATGGAACAAATTACCCATAAATATTAGGGAAGCAAACACTCTAGACATTTTTAAAAGACAGCTTAAAACCTACCTTTTTACCGAAGCATTTAAGTAATTTTATCTCAAAAGGGTTTTCCTACTTTTATTAGTTATATTATTGTAGAATCTTGGTTTAGTAAATTTGGGTCATTATTTGACATGCTATTTTTACTTTGTCTAGGTCAGAGTTGGCAAACTCTGATAGCGTACAAGAACTCTGGTCGCGTGAAGTATTTAAACAAATATGTAAAACAATCTGTATTCTTGATTTGAGGCAAAGGATCCGTTAACAGAGAATACGGCCCATACTCTTGACCTGGGGAAAGGATCTGTTAACAGAGTGTATGGTTTTATATATACAGACCAGGGGTGAACCAAATGTATGTGTGTTACTTGTAATCCTACTTTTATTAGTTATTTTATTGTAGAATCTTGGTTTAGTAAATTTGGGTCATTATTTGACTTGCTAATTTTACTTTGTCTAGGTCAGAGTTGGCGAACTCTGATAGCGTACAAGAACTCTGGTCGCGTGAAGTATTTAAACAAATATGTAAAACAATCTGTATTCTTGATCTGAGGCAAAGGATCTGTTAACAGAGAATACGGCCCATACTCTTGACCTGGGGAAAGGATCTGTTAACAGAGTGTATGGTTTTATATATACAGACCAGGGGTGAACCAAATGTATGTGTGTTACTTGTAATCCTACTTTTATTAGTTATTTTATTGTAGAATCTTGGTTTAGTAAATTTGGGTCATTAATTGACTTGCTAATTTTACTTTGTCTAGGTCAGAGTTGGCGAACTCTGATAGCGTACAAGAACTCTGGTCGCGTGAAGTATTTAAACAAATATGTAAAACAATCTGTATTCTTGATCTGAGGCAAAGGATCTGTTAACAGAGAATACGGCCCATACTCTTGACCTGGGGAAAGGATCTGTTAACAGAGTGTATGGTTTTATATATACAGACCAGGGGTGAACCAAATGTATGTGTGTTACTTGTAATCCTACTTTTATTAGTTATTTTATTGTAGAATCTTGGTTTAGTAAATTTGGGTCATTATTTGACTTGCTAATTTTACTTTGTCTAGGTCAGAGTTGGCGAACTCTGATAGCGCACAAGAACTCTGGTCGCGTGAAGTATTTAAACAAATATGTAAAACAATCTGTATTCTTGATCTGGGGAAAGGATCTGTTAACAGAGTGTATGGTTTTATATATACAGACCAGGGGTGAACCAAATGTATGTGTGTTACTTGTAATACTACTTTTATTAGTTATTTAATTGTAGAATCTTGGTTTAGTAAATTTGGGTCATTATTTGACTTGCTATTTTTACTTTGTCTAGGTCAGAGTTGGCGAACTCTGATAGCGTACAAGAACTCTGGTCGCGTGAAGTATTTAAACAAATATGTAAAACAATCTGTATTCTTGATCTGAAGCAAAGGATCTGTTAACAGAGAATACGGCCCATACTCTTGACCTGGGGAAAGGATCTGTTAACAGAGTGTATGGTTTTATATATACAGACCAGGGGTGAACCAAATGTATGTTACTTTTAAGATGCATGTTTAAAGTTGTTTTCTCTCTTGAACAGAGATCTTATTGGGATTTTTATTTTTGTTTGAATTGTTTATCACTTGTATTATTGTTTTTATTGATTTTATGTAAAGCACCTTGCGCTACAATTCTTGTATGAAATGTGCTATATAAATAAAGTCTTACTTACTTACTTACTTAACTACAACATGAGTCTTTTGAATAATGCGTGAATTACGACCACCTTAGTACATGTTAGCACTTGTTTGCATAGCCGCGGGAACATATTTTATCAGGGGTGTGTTTGGGGGGGGGGGACTTAATGTTGCGGAGAGGTGCCGCGGTAGTGGATTTTCAAGTCATATCATTTTAAATTATCGTGCTGTCAGCAGGGGGTGCAGCACCCCTAGTTCCTGCAGCCATGCATGTTTGTTAGTTAATGTATTACGTAATTACATAGGGGTAAACTAAATCAAACATGCTCTGTAACAAAGAATATTAATTAACCCTTGTGCTGCCTTCGGGTCACAAGACCCAAAGGTTCATAACGAACCATCGTTGTGTTTGCCCAATTTTACCCAATACAAAAAAATAAAAAAAAATAATATTTTAACCTTCGAAATTTAGGGGGTCTGAGACAGCCCATCAGTTAAAAGAAAATGCTTCACTTTGTTTTTGTATGCGGTAAAGTTGTCGCAATACGATGGTGGGTCGCAATGACTGATGGGTCAGAATGACCCGAAGATAACACAAGGGTTAAATGTGTAAAATTTCCAATTGTTTATATAATTTGCCATATGCAGCCCCCAAACACCATCGGAATCAGAATTGGTTTTTATTCGCCATTAAAGTTTGCACAGACAAGGAATTTACTTTGGCCGGAAGGTGCCGACCGAGGCAGCCATCATCGGCGCCTTAGCTGGATTACTTTCATTAATACTAACAATAATCACTGATCATTTAATCTCAACCTGTTCTGCATCACTCTCCATCCATTTCTCTACAAATCCCACTCTAGTAGGCTACTACAGTACCTGCTCTGGGTGGCTCGGGCCGGGGCACTGCTCCACAAGGGTGAAATTACAGTAATACAGTAACAATTAATAATTTAGCAGATGCTATTATGTATGTTTTAATCTTAAATGTTGCTGTGTTTATTTTGACCGCTTTAGTGCATCGGTGTCAATCGGATCTCCCGGCTTTAAATTTACATTTAGTCATTTAGCAGACGCTCTTATCCAGAGCGACTTACAGTAGGTACAGGGACATTCCCCCCGAAGCAAGTAGGGTGAAGTGCCTTGCCCAAGGACACAACGTCATTTGACACGGCCGGGAATCGAACCAGCGACCTTCTGATTACTAGCCCGATTCTCTAACCGCTCAGCCACCTGACCCCCTTAAATCATTACATACAGTCACCCATTAGGTGCTCTTGCTAATGTTTTGGCCAACTGCCCCTCAAATTGTCTTTACACGTTCCTCGTAGGCTACTGATTGTTTTTTGTGTGTAAAAAGTTAAGTTATGGAATGATGATACATGAACAAGTCATGAGTTGATGTTAGAGTATGTATGCGTAGTTAATGAGTTAGTAATGATGTGCCCCTCCAAGAAGGAAGTCATGACATGATGATACATTAACAAATCATTAGCTCATTATTAACACATACTTATTTTATTTTCAGATTGACATTTAAATAAAGTATGAGTTAGAATCCTACATTACAGTCCAAATAACGTTTTGACGAATTGATGACTACCATGCCGTTTGCAAAAGCTTTTTATTTAACTCGAACATGACAGGCAAGGCGACGATGATGATGTCCACTCGGAGTTTTGATCAGATCATCCATGCCTGCTACACACCCTGGACTGATTGGTGACGGTGAACTTCTCTCTTGGAATGTTAACCTTCCACTATCCCGTAAGCTCAGCATCAACTCAAAAGGAGTGAAAGCGCAATGAGGGAAAGAGCAAAACTCGTTGGAGCTGACCGCCCTCCTTAAACTTTTTCATTCAAGTTAGAGCTAAGCTAGCTGGATAGCCGACTGGCTAACCTCACTATTTAGAGACACTGAGGTGATTATCGAAATGATCAAAACAGATACAAAATCGAACGGTAATAAGACTCATGTCGTAGTTAAAGTTAGCTCTTCATTAGTTTGTGATTAGTACATGCCTTAACTAATCATTATTTATAATTAAAGCTGGGAGCAAGTTTTTAGTTTCTGTTTGACACGATTCAAACCTAAATATCCCACCCAGTGTTGCCAACTCCTCAGTAATGAAGGTAGGTATTGGATGTCCTAAAAGTCGCTAAATGACGTAATTGCCTAATTTTAACAGCTAGCTAGCTAGCTAGGGTTTCATGCACAATATGTAACAGAGAGGCACACACAGTTGAGGAGGTGAGTAAGTGACTGAGGCTGTGTGAGGTCAAATGCTGTGATTTATATAAGTGTGACAGTGAAGAAACTTTTACATTTATAAATATTTATGTACAGTATTTATTTTGCTCTGTAAGCCAGGGCGGGAACAACGGTGGCTTAGCGCATGCGTGATTCATTTGCAGTCTGGATGCGGAGTGTGTAAGGCTATTGTGAGACTGACCGCCTTTGAGTGCTTTGGGACGGCGTAGGAGCTCATGGCAGCACCCGCTGATCGCTGAGGACAGTACTGCAAAACGATCCATGCTTTCACGTCAGAGTCTCCGAAACACCAGCAAGTCTCCAACAACACCGGAAAAAGACGCTAGATTTGTCTCTAGTCGCTTTTGACAATAAAAGTCGCCAGGAGGGTTTACAAAGTCGCCAGATATAGCGAGAAAGTCACTAAGTTGGCAACACTGATCCCACCCCCTCACTTTAAAGCCACTCCCACAAAACTACAGTAATGCGCATTGAGTGCAGAGGTGCGCTCAGGTAGATAGGTAGACAGACAGGTAGCCTGTCCAATCATTAGTCAGGGCCCGGCTTAATGATTGCTTGTGTTTATTACAGTCTTGCGACACCCACAGATGTCGGATTGATTTCATATTACTGTCAAACCTTTATATGTATATATGTATTGGTTGCTATCAAGATGTTTTTATTATTATTATTATTTAGGCAAATATGACCAAAAGTGATTCTCAACATTGCCTACCTTGCCTTTAAAGATGCTGTAAAGAAGAACTGAAAATGAGTTTTAAGTTCATCACACCACAGAAGAATGTGTTGTTAACTACTCATCCAAATTCGAATAAAAAAGAACACAGAAAAGTATGTTAAATTAGGCTTTGAAATCGTGAGAAAATCAGCAGTCTTTGCTGCTTGATACCGGGGGGGCGTGTCGCCTGAGGGAGCTGAAGCTCTGCCCCCTCAAATTTATTGAATTTAGCAACAACAAGCTAAATCAATTGCAGATATCAGAACAGACCTACCTGAAGTCTCTGAGTGTTTTATGTGTTAATTACTTTGTCTTTGCATCATACCAGTTGAGTAACAGAATGCAGGTTATATAAACCGTCTGTGATAGGTGGCTGTGACGTAGATAGGTGGGTTTTGCCCCACCTATACAAAACCTGAGCTGAAAACGGGTGAGAAACTGTTCAACGGTCTGACTCCACATTTCAGTGCGAAGTTTTCGCGCTTTGCACATGCTTTCAGCAACTCATTTCACACGTATATTATGTACTGAGAAGCAAATCATGGAATTTGCTTTACAGCATCTTTAAGTAAGTATTCAGGTTTAATTCAGGTATCAGTGCATGATGATTCATGGACGTTTATTGTAAAGTGTTACCCAAATATCAATAGAGGGATCTATAACGTGAAAGATGACCCTAGGTACTTCTCTGTAGTTATAACTACTAGTGCACAGTGCCCGTGATGCAGCCGGTGATTAAGATGTCAGTGAAACACACAAATAAAGATTTCTTGAACTATAGACTAATTTCACACGTATATAATGTACTGAGAAGCAAATCATGGAATTTGCATTACAGGATCTTTAAATGAAAATGCTTCACTTTATTTTTGTATTAGGTAAAGCAGTCGCAACACAACGATGGTTCACAATGACCCGAAGGTTAACAATGACCCGAAGGTAGCACAAGGGGTAAATTTGTGTGAGCTGTAACATGGCCCGTTGTCGCTGATGACTTGTTTTGGTATGCTATGTCTGGCGTTTCATTTTTTGGATGACGGTGGCTGTGGTGATGTTGTGCAGACGTTCAATTTCAAAGTACCTGCTGAGGTAGTCACAAATGACAAGGTAGTTCTCAGAGTTCCAAGAGAATAAATCTGAATAAATCTACAGTCTGCCATGGATTATCTGGGATTGCCTGTGAAAACATGGGCTCCTTTGTCACACCTCCCTACTGTTGCCTCTAACTGTTGACCCATGCCTGGCCAAAACATTATATCTCTTGCTCGGTGTTGCTTTTCTCCACCCCAATGTGTCCTGTATGTATGCGCTGTAGCATGTCTGCTCTGAGCTTGTGTGGAATGATTATTTTCTCACCCTTTAGGAGGATGCCATCAGCCTCTGTGATCTCGTCATGGTGGTTCCATTATTCACTGATTTGTGGGTGGCACTAATTCCTTGTCTCCGGCCAACCTGACCAAATGGCCTGTTTGAGGGTGGACAGCTGCTCGTCTTGACCTGTGGCGGCCTTGATATCCTCTAACCTGTCTGTGCTCACCGGAGCTGCGCTGATGACTGTGTGCACCTGGGTCTCCATAGCCTCAGATAGTAGACTGTCCATGTCATTCATTGATTTTCTTGACAGCGTGTCAGCCACAGGGATCTCTTTGCCTGGTCTGTGGATGAGAGTTATGCTGAAGCGCGAGTATCATGCGCTGTAGATATGGTGGTGATATGGCTAGTGGCTTGCAGAGTATTGTCTCCAGTGGCTTGTGGTCTGATTCCACGGTTACATGTCGCCCATAGAGGTATTCGTTAAATCTCTTACAACTGTATAAAGCAGCATAAAGCTCCTTTTCAATTTGGCCGTAGTTTTGCTCCGCTTTGATGCGTATGCAACTGGTCTTCCTTCTTGCATGATAGTTGCATCCAAGCCATTTTTCGACGCGTCAACCTGGAGGGTCACTTCCTTTTCGGAGTCAAAGTAGGCTAACACCGGCCCCGGTTCAGCTGTGATGGTCTCTTTCATGTGTTGAAACGCTCTCTCGTGTGCAGGGTCACATTTGAACTCTGTTTTTTGTCTTCAGAATCAGAATGGAATTTATTCGCCATGAAAGTTTGCACAGACAAGGAATTTGCTTTGGCAGGAAGGTGCATGCAATAAACATATAGGAACCTAAAATTTAAATATGTGGACTATCTATACTAAGGGTACATAAACTAGCAGTACTAAGTGGAATTAGAATTAAATAAAATATACAATAAGATAAAATATAAGTTGCTGTAATTTACAATATAAAAATACAAAAATACAAATATTACAAAAAATACAAATGTACAAGCTACAATTTTGTAATGCAGTGCAAAATGCCGTGTGTTTTAAGCAGGAAGTCATTAGAGTCAGTGTGGACCCTTGGTCTTGTTGAAGAGGCCAACAGCGGAAGGGAAGAAACGCCTCACGCCACAAAAGGTTTTTGTGGCGTGAGGTATTGGTCCTGATGGACCGCAGCCTTCTGCCAGAGGGGAGTGACTGAAACAGGGAGTGTCCAGGGTGGGAGGAGTCGGCCACAATCTTCCTCGCTCGCCTCAGGGTCCTCGAGGTGTGCAGGTCCTCGAGGGTAGGCAGATTGCAGCCAATCACCTTCTCAGCAGTGCGGATGATACGCTGCAACCTGTTCTTGTCCTTGGCAGTGCCAGCAGCGTACCAGATGGTGATAGAGGAGGTGAGGATGGACTCAATGATGGCTGAGTAGAAGTGCATCATCATTGTCTTTGGCAGGTTGAATTTCTTCAGCTACCGAAGGAAGTACATCCTCTGTTGTGCTTTCTTGATGAGGGAGCCGATGTTCAGTTCCCACTTGAGGTCCTGGGAGAGGATAGTGCCCAGGAAGCGGAAGGACTCCACAGTGTTGACTGGGGAGTCACACAGGGTGATGGGGTGAGTGGGGCTGTATTCTTCCTGAAGTCCACAACCATCTCCACTGTCTAAAGAGCATTGAGCTCTAAGTTGTTCTGGCTGCACCAGGTCACCAGGTTGGCCGCTTCCCACCTATAATCAGACTCGTCTCCACCAGAGATGAGCCCAATGAGGGTGGTGTCGTCCGCAAACTTCAGGAGTTTGACAGATGGATGACTGGAGGTGCAGCTGTTGGTATACAGGGAGAAGAGCAGAGGAGAAAGGACGCAGCCCTGAGGTGATCCAGTGCTGATGGACATGGAGTCAGAGACTTGTGTTCCCAGCTTAACGCACTGCTTCCTGTCAGACAGGAAGTCTGTGATCCGTCAGGCACGTTCAGCTTGGAGAGCTTGTCCTGAAGCAGGGTGGGGATGATGGTATTGAAGGCAGAGCTGAAGTCCACAAACAGGATCCTGGCATAGGATGCTGGGGAGTCCATGTGCTGTAGAGTGAAGTGGAGGGCCATGTTAACTGCATCGTCCACAGACCTGTTGGCTCTGTAGGCAAACTGCAGGGGGTCCAGTAGAGGGTCTGTGATGGATTTAAGGTGTACCAGCACCAGGCGCTCGAAAGACTTCATTACCACAGAGGTCAGGGCGACGGGTCTGTAGTCATTATGTCCTGTTGGCCTTGGCTTTTTGGGCACAGGGATGATGGTGGAGGACTTGAGACAGGCTGGCACATGGCATGTCTCAAGGGAGGTGTTAAAGATGTAGGTAAACACCAGAGACAGCTGGTCAGCGCAGTGCTTGAGGGTGGCTGGAGAGACAGAGTCTTGCCCAGCTGCTTTGCGGGGATTCTGCCTCTTGAAATTTCTGTTAACGTCACCCTCCTGAATGGAGAGAGTCGTCACTGTAGAGGGGGGGAGGAGGGAGGCCTCCTGGGTGGGAAGGGGTAGTTCAGGACTGTCCAATTGTCTTTCAAATCTGCAGTAGAACTCATTCAGGTTGTTGGCCAGGCGGGAGTCGTTAGTGGCGTGGGGGGCTCTGGGCTTGAAGTTGGTTATCTGCCTGAGCCCTCTCCAGACAGAAGCAGTTGTTTGCAGAGAATTGGTGTTTTAGTCTCTCCGAGTACAGTCGTTTAGCCTCCCTCACCGCCTTGCTAAACATGTTCTTTAACTCCTTGAAACTGACTCTGTCCCCACTCCTAAACGCGGCCTCTTTCGCTGACCTCAACCTTCTGAGTTTAGCTGTAAACCAGGGTTTGTCGTTGTTGTAGCTCACCCTGGTGCGTGTTGGTATACAGCAGTCCTCACAGAAGCTGATGTATGATGTCACAACCTCTGTGAGCTCATCCAGATGAGCCCGCAGATCCTCCATAGCTTCACTGGTCCACTGTTTCGATGTCCTCACAGCAGGCTTACAGCACTTTAGCTTCTGCCTGTATGCAGGAATCAGGTGGACCATGGCGTGGTCAGAGTGACCCAGTGCTGCTTGGGGGACCGCATGGTATGCTTTGCTGATTGTAGAGTAGCAGTGATCCAAGGTGTTTCCTTCACTGGTAGGGCATTTGATGAATTGTCTGTATTTGGGGAGTTCTTGAGTGAGATTGCCTTTGTTAAAGTCGCCTAGCACAATAACCAAGGAATCCGGATTTTCATGCTCCACACTCAGTCACTGGCTGGCGAGCACACGTTGAGCCTCGTTGACGCTAGCCTGCGGAGGCATGTAGACGCCAACCAGAATGAATGATGCAAACTCTCGTGGCGAGTAAAAAGATCTACAGTTAATAAAAAATGATTCCAGATCAGGAGAACAGTGCTGCAGAATCACTGTCACATCTTCACACCAGCCACTGTTAATGTAAAAACAAATACCACCGCCTTTCGTTTTGCCAGAGAGCACAGGGTCACGATCCGCTCTCAGCAGTTTGAAACCTGCTAACTGTAGCGCAGAGTCTGGGATCAGTTCACTCAGCCATGTCTCCGTAAAGCACAAAACGGAAGATGAATGAAAGTCTCTGTTTTTCCACACCAGTAGCTGAAGTTCATCCAGTTTGTTGCTCAGTGAACGCACGTTGGAGAGAAATATCCCCGGTAACGCTGTGCGTGCCCGACGCCGACGGAGTCGCACCAGTGCACCGGCTCGTTTGCCTCTCCTACGACGCTTCACTGCTAGGACAAAGCCAAGGGTGGCTTTGACTATAATTCCCACTAATTCTGCCGCTGGAAGCAGAAAAGTGGGAAATAAATCCACAGGAGTTGTAGTCCTAATGTTTAGAAGTACTTCTCTTGTTAGAGAATCCCAGAAAATCTTGGCAGAACACTGAATTAACAGACAAAACAAGACAAAAAAGAGCACACCTAATGACGAGGCAGCCTTCATCTGTGCCATCTTGGTAGGGAGGAGTCTGACTGAGGGATGCACTCACCTCAGCCAGATTGGGAGCGAATCTTGCAAGGTATTTCATCATACCAAGAATTGTCTCCAGCTCTGCCTCGTTTTTTGGTGGTTGCATGTCTTTGATGGCTTTCACCTTAAGGGGGTCTGGTTTCAGTCCATTGGCTGGGAGTCTATGTCCGAAATAGCTCACCTCAGACAGACAGATTGGGCATTTGTCCAGGTTCAGTCTTACCCCTTTTTCTCTGGTCCGGCTGAGCATGGCTCGCAGATCCTCCTTTCTTGTCCTCCCAAACACAACAATGTCGTCCACGATGCCGGCCACCCCTTGAAGACCCTCGTATGTCTCGCCTACTCTCCTCTGGAATTCATCCTGGGCAGACACGATGCCGAAAGGGAGCCTGAGAAACCGATATCTACCAAATGTGGTGTTAAATGTAGTGAGCAGCGACGACTTCTCACTCAGCTTGATAGCCCAGTAGCCGGATCTTGCGTTTAGGACCCTGAAGAACTGAGATCAAGTCAGTTTGGATGTTACATCCTTGAGTGTGGGTAGAGGATAGTGCGGCCTCAGTATTGCCTTGTTTAAGGGCTGTGGATCTAAACATACTCTAAGTTGTGTGTTTTTGGCTTCTCACACACTACCAGTACGTTAACTCACTGGGTAGGTTCAGTCACTTTGCAAATTATGCCATCCCTTTCTATGTTGTCTAACTCAATTTTTAAGCGCTCTCTCAATGCAAATGGTATTCTCCTTGGTGTGCAAACCACTGGGGCTACACTGGGGTCTATCCTAAAACTGCACTCACCCTAGAACTCACCAATGCCTTTGAAAACATCTGAGTACTCAGTGTGTCGGCAGACTGGGCGTCTTGCTCTTCCTCACTGGCGTTAGTGATGGTGTTTACCACCTTAATGAGCCCCAGGTCTTGACGTGCTCTGTAGCCTAGGATGGGTGGGCCGTTGCAGTCCACTATATAGAATTTTCGGGTTATGGACTTACTCTTGTATCTGCCTTCCAAAGTGCAGTAACTGTTCACTCTCACCATATGCCCCCCATAGCCAGTTAGCTTGCAGTTATCAGACATTATTGGTGTGCTGGGCATGAATGTGGCAAAGTCTTTGGCAGGTATCACATTTGCTTGTGCACCTTTGTCCAGCTTGAATGTGAGTTGTCTGTTCTGTGATCCTGCATATGTGCTTTCCTATTTTTTTTATATGTCCACAAACAGCTCTGTGTCATAATCCTATGGTGGCCAACATGTGCAAACGCGCTGCAAATTAAGAAAACACATGCAAATACACAAAACACAAGCAAATTAAGAAAACATCTTCCTGAATTTGACAACACATGCGCAGCATTCAGCAAACGCACTGCAAATACACACAACACAACTAAATACATAAACGCGTTGCAACAACGAAAGCACGCAAACCAAAAACGCTGCAAATACATAAACGCGTTTGAAAAAACGAAAGCACGCAAACCAAAAACGCTGCAAATACATAAACGCGTTGCAAAAACGAAAACACGCAAACCAAAAACGCTGCAAATACATAAACGCGTTGCAAAAAGGAAAGCACGCAAACCAAAAACGCTGCAAATACATAAACGCGTTGCAAAAACGAAAGCACGCAAACCAAAAACGCTGCAAATACATAAACGTGTTGCCAAAACGAAAGCACGCAAACCAAAAACGCTGCAAATTCATAAACGCGTTGCAAAAACGAAAGCACGCAAACTAAAAACGCTGCATCCAGTTTTCACAACGGAAGTTGACCAGGCCTCTAGGGGGAGCGCTAAGTGGAACAGCTTGATTTTCGGCCCCATGGAGCAAAAGAGAGAGAGCATATGAGAAGTTTGGACCAACATCGAAGTAAAGAGGCGACATAAAAAGGGTATTTTTATTTTTACATGCGGCCCTCCTCTTTTACAGTTTTTCAAAAGAGCAACTTCGATTTTGGTCCCATTTCCAAAACAAACTTCTCATATGTCTCTCTCTCTCGCTCCGTGGGGCCGAAAATCAAGCTGTTCCATTTAGCGCTCCCCCTAGAGGCCTGGACAACTTCCGTTGTGAAAACTGGATGCAGCATTTTTGGTTTGCGTGCTTTAGTTTTTGCAACGCGTTTATGTATTTGCAGCGTTTTTGGTTTGCGTGCTTTCGTTTTTGCAACGCGTTTATGTATTTGCAGCGTTTTTGGTATGCGTGCTTTCATTTTTGCAACGCGTTTATGTATTTGGTTGTGTTGTGTGTATTTGCAGCGCGTTTGCTGAATGCTGCGCATGTGTTGTCAAATTCATGAAGATGTTTTCTTAATTTGCTTGTGTTTTGTCTATTTGCATGTGTTTTCTTAATTTGCAGCGCGTTTGCACATGTCGGCCACCGTATAATCCTCATCTTCCTCAACAGCATGTACACCTCGGTGTTCTGTTTTACTTAGTAAAGAGTTTTTTACATACTCTCGCAAAGTGGTTGAGTTTATGGCACTTTAAACTCTGTTTTCCCTTTGCTGGGCATTCAGATGTTTTGTTGTGATGCCCTCCACATGCGCTGCATGCTTTGTAGATATGCTTTGTAGACTCTTGGCATAATTAGAGAGATCATGAGAAATTGCTTTTATGTCGTGCATAAGTGACAGAATAGATGATGTGGACGTTGAACAAGTACTTCAGAGATGACAGAGAATTTCAATTGTGATCTGAGAAATATAGGTACCAAAGCCACTGAGGAGAACTGTCATCACTAGCTTTACCACGGGCACTGCACTATATCTATAATTCCAGAAATCTGTGTGTCACGACATCATCGCAGGCACTGTGCCCTATCTATAATTCCAGGAATCTGTGTGTGTGTGCCACCAATTTTATCCCGGGCACTGTGCACAATCTAGTAATCTGTATTTGTGTGTTTCACTGGCTTCTTAATCACTGACTGCATCACGGGCACTGTGCACTGGTGTCAATCTAACAAGGCAGATCTTTGTGGTAATGTAGTTCCTGTAACACCTCCAGGATGTCTGCTTTCCAACATTTGTTTGATTGGCTCAGAGCTTAGACCAAGCGCATGCGGACAGCTGTTTTACCTGAGCACTGAACAACGCTGACAACAGTTCCGATATCAACCTGCTAAATACATAGACCTTTCTGGCATGCTATGAACAAAATTACTTTTCTTATGTGCAAAGGTAAGAAATGTGATTTGTATTTTCCAGGCATTTGAAACTGTCTTGACACATCCCTCCAAGCACACGTAGCCTACATTGTAATTAAAGAGTGCTGTGGAGGGGGAAAAATTAGCAGATGTTTACCTTTTTGTGGCCTGAGCTTCTTTCATGTGGGTGCTTTCACATCTTCCCGGAAACTCTGGGTTGCCAGGCAACATAGACATTACAACAACACAGTTTGCAATTATGGTTTGCCTCACGGACTCTCACGAATTTTTAACTCAGCAACTACAGATAGTTAGTACATACCTGTACGTAGGTAGGTACAGTATGCATTTCATAGCAAGAAAGAGTAGAGGGGTTTCTGGCCAGTGTTATAGTCTTTACATCCATAACATATTCATCCCCCAGGTATGAGGCCACCAACACAGCGGTTCCTCCGGCACAGGCCCACAGATTCACACCCAACGCACTGGCAGGAAGTCAGACAGGATGTGAACGGGGTGAGCCATCCTCAGAGCCTGTTTGCCCTCCACTTGCTGAGAAGTCAGTCTATGTCACCGCTCCTTATCCGTCACTCTCCCATAGAGATGGATGCGTTGGCGAAGGACACTCACGGATAGCTGGAACTTGTCCAGATTAATTATACGATTTTTGCGGGGTGGGCGGGGCAGCAGCATTTCTTCCTCTGTCTGACAGGAGGGCCATAGCGGCGGTATATTTATCAGGGAATCGGAGACAACAGCAGTGGTGAATGATTTATTGAGGATAATTTCAGACCTCTACCTGCTGAATCTGTAAACAACATTGATCAATCTGGAACGGCCTTTACAAATGGCAGCCATTTGCAAAAATGACAGATCATTACAATCAGGGCACTGGCTACTAATATGGATCATGGCCTACAAGTAGACTGATAGATTCTCAGCAGCATTGATTTTCCATATGTTAGGAAGACAGAGAATGCACACACAGACACACACTCACTCACACACAGTGGTGAGGGTTAATGGCAGTGTGACAAAGATCATAAGCACGGATCGGGCGTTGAGGGAAAGGACACAACAACACTAACAAGGAGGCTCTGTGGACTCTGAATAAATTGTTTGAGTGGACATGGAAATGTCAACGTGTTTTATTGATTCACTTATTGCCTCAAGGTTAAGTGCCTCTGGCTCTTCAATGGCATGGTGTTTGATGGCAGCAGAGAATTCGGAGGAGGTGAGTAGAGTTGTGTAGAAAGAGTAGAACTCCTTTTAGAGAGTGAAATTTGTCATTTTGAATAGGGTCCTGCAACTCTGTTATTGGAGAGCTATCCTCCTGTAGGTTTTCCCTCCAACTCTAGCTTGCATACTTAATTGTAATTATGAGGTAGTTGAGTGTTGAATCTGATACAACTGGGGTTGGAGCAAAAACCTACAGGGAGGCATGTCTCCAGAAATAGCTTTTGACTTCTGTTCTAGAATATGTATCTTTCCCTTTATGTGTAGGGGAAATGCAAGGTGTATGGAGGAAGATCTGGTTCAGTTCCTCTACCACCCAGACCGATGAGCTATGGTTGGCTTAAAACATGGAGGGGTGGAGGCTACAGAGAGGGCCCCCTCTGCCCTCCTGTGATTTTTAAGAGTGGTTCTCCCCTGATGCCTGTCATGATCATGGGAAAAACACTGGCAGCTGAGCTGTGCAAAATCAAATCGCTCTGACATGAAGACTTGTCGTTGAAGAGGGAAACACAAGCAATCAGCAGAGATGACTGAAGACCGATAAGACAGCTCTGAGAGGCTGGCAGTCACCTCTCACACACTGACCAGCCAGAGCCCTCCCAGACAGAGGGTCCTTCATCGAGACATGTCTGACCCTTACAAAGGAAGATAATGAATGGTCCTTACAAACCTTTGAGAATATCAAAAAATTACTGGAGCGAGATCACACCCATGTGTGCACACACACAGAGACAGTGAGTGCACACAAACACACACATGCAGAAAGGTTATTGTTATGCCCAGAAGACTGACCAGGCTTTTATCTGTGCTTTGTGCTTCAATTGAACCAGGAGAATCAGAGAGATACGTTTCTCTGGACACATAATCTCATTTTGGGAGGCTTGAAGAACACACACACACACACACTCAGAGCTAAATTGGCTGCCAGAAGGCTGGGTCTGTATCCTCCAGATCCAGATGAAGATAGAGGCGATGACGACAGCTCTGTCAATTTATACCCAATACCCCAGGACAGAGCGATCTCAGTCCTGCCCACTCCAATCCACAGCATCATTACAAAACCTGGTCCAACAGGGCCCTGTCAAGGTCACAGCTTTGTGTTTTTTGTTATTGGGTGTGCTTTGCCTTCGGCAAGGGCACAACCTTTGTTCTCTCACATATATATTTATTAGTGTGTTTGCTGCAAGCAAAAACACTATTGTTATTCTGCATACTTATTGTTGGAATGCTGCTTCAGCATTCCAAGTATTGTTCTTTGAATCTTTATTGTTGGAATGCTGCTTCAGCATTCCAAGTATTGTTCTTTGAATCTTTATTGTTGGAATGCTGCTTCAGCATTCCAAGTATTGTTCTTTGAATCTTTATTCAAGCATCTTATTCTTCTTCTATTTCTTCCAAGACACCTTTCAGCGCCTTCAAATCTTCACCTATTAAAACCGTTCAGCTATCATAAAATTCAGCAGTTTCAGGCCATGGGTGCTATGACTTTTCAGCTTTGTACCTCTTATGCTTGAATTAATATAAATCAATATTCATAATATTTTTAACATGGTTTTCCAATGGAGTTTTCTTTCAAATCCTCTCAAACTTCTTAAAACTTCTTCAACTTCCAAATCCTTCTTCTTCCTCAATCTTTCAGTTGGAGCCACCATTTAAACTTTAAAATGTTGACAAAATCCTAAACTATTTTTTTTTTAATTCATCTTTTTGATATCTATTCAACTTTTTTCTATATCACTGATTATGTTTCATGAGTTTTTCAAACCGTTTCTGAGATTTATTCATTTATTCATTCAATCAACACATTGAATCCTACTAAGAAAGCCGAGTAAACGCACTCAATGCACACATTTGCTACTGCTATTACTATCCCAACTATAATTTCAGCTGTTAAGACTATAATATTCTTTTTATGACTAGCTAGCCTAGGCCTACTTCTTCTGTTTAACAGTTCAGATTTCAGCTTTTCCCGCATTGTGTTTCAGCTCTTAGCGTTGTTAGATGATGCAGTTCAGTTTCCACACTGCCTCTTTTGTGTGACTCACACATTTTTGACATTCATTTCAGCTTGTGGGTATTTTCTCATTTCTGTATTTTCTGCAATTTAACGCTTGTGCTGCCTTCGGGTCACATGACCCAAAGGTTCATAACGAACCATCGTTGTGTTTACCCAGTTTTACCCAATACAAAAACAAATAAAAATAATTTTCTTTTAACCTTTGCAATGTGGGGGGTCTGCGACAGCCCAACGGTTAAAAGAAAATGCTTCACTTTGTTTTTGTATGAGGTAAATTTGTCGCAATACGACGGTGGGTCACACGGCTGATGGGTCAGAATGACCCAAAGATAACACAAGGGTTAAAGATCCTGTAAAGTGGACCTGGAAACGAGTTTTAAGTTCGCCACACCACAGAATAATGTGTTATTAACTACCCATCCAAATTCGAATGAAAAAATAACACCGATAAGTATGTGAAATTAGGCTTTGAAATCGTGAAAAAATCAGCAGGCTATGCTGCTTCAGCATTACAAGTATTGTTCTTTGAATCTTTATTCAACTTCTTCTATTTCTTCCAAGACACCTTTCAGCACCTTCAAATCTTCAGCTATTAAAACCGTTCAGCTATCAAAGAATTCAGCAGTTTCAGGCCATGGGTGCTATGACTTTTCAGCTTTGTACCTCTTATGCTTGAATTAATATAAATCAATATTCATAATATTTTTAACATGGGTTTCCAATGGAGTTTTCTTTCAAATCCTCTCAAACTTCTTTAAACTTCTTCAACTTCCAAATCCTTCTTCTTCCTCAATCTTTCAGCTAGAGCCACCATTTAAACTTTAAAATGTTGACAAAACCCTAAACTATTTTAAATAATTCAGCTTTTGATATCTATTCAACTTTTTTCAATATCACTGATTATGTTTCATGACTTTCAAGCCGTTTCTGAGATTTACATGGGTGTTTACGTGAAACCCTAGAGTGCAGACTGAAACGCTTAGAGTGGAGGGCAGCTTCGGATGTCGTTGAAAAAATATTTCTAGTTTGCTAGCATTGCCACAATTTTCGCTCTTCATGCTTCGTTTTT